>NC_140310.1:5145735-5745735 GCF_964211825.1 Aythya ferina
TGCAGCCCCCCCGTCCCCACCGAGCATGGGGAGCCACTGCCTGCCAGCCCTGCGCCGCTCGGGTCTGCAGGTCTGCGCGTGTTGGGTAGCCAACTGCGCTGCATTACGAGCCCAAGTAATGCTTATCATTAAACCTGTAATTTATTTCTTCTGTATTTCATAAAATGTGAAATATTACCACTCGTCGGGTGCCCAGAGAGAATGGGGATGCTCCATTAAGTTCGACACTGCTCCTCCATAAGATGCAGTAATTATATGCGGCTTTTTTTACTGCTAAGTTCCTACTTGCAGATGCTAACAAAAGAAATAAGCTTTTAATCCAAACATAATTAATATGAATTACCTCCACAGTACACCCTGGCTTTGCACCATTAAACTTAATTTTTGTTTTGCATGATAATTGTGTTATCATTACCATTTATAGGAGAACTCAGGGACCTTCACTTTGTTTTCAGCCAAGACCAAAGGCGCTGGGGACGGCTCGCTGCGGTCTGGCTGCCTGCAGAGCCAGGGGACTTCTGGCCTCGCCTGGCCTCGGATTTGTCTTCGCCGTGGTCAGCCTCGTTGTGCTGTTTTTCCCTTGGTGGTGGTGGTGGGATCCGTGCTGTTGGCCTTGTAGACATGGGGTGAGCCTCCCATCATCGGGACGTGGCTGGAGATCAGAGCCCGGGATGCTGCGTTGGGCAAGAGGAGTCAACGGCACCAGGAGGAAGGCAGGGGCTGAGCTGAGAGCCCCCAAAATCACGGGGCCATCCTGAAGTCCCCCTGCTAACGAGCTGCCCGGCCCCGTGAGGAGTTTGTGCAGCCATGTTTCAGGAAGGAGGGAGCTGAAATCAAGTCCCATAATTATTTATTGAAATTACAGCCCTGTCGAGGAGGACTGAATTACTGCAGACTCCATTAGCCGGCTCGCTGTGTATGCGAGAGAGGGAATGAGAAAATGATGGATGGGAAAGACAGAGAGAATTTTTAGAAATAAAAGGGAAAGAAATGAGGGACAGAAGGGGCAAAGAGGAGGGAGGGAGGGGAGAGACAGCAGTGCCCTGCCCGAGGGGGATCACCTCGCACCGATCCTGCCACAGCCCCAGCATGGCATGGATGTCCTGGGGTGCAGGAGAAGGGGAGAAAGAGCTCGTGGCTGGAGCTGGGACATCCCAGGCTAGGAGGGAGCCAGCAGCTGGCAGAAGATGCCCCAATGTTATTGGGGTGGCCAGCAAGAGCCGAGATCAGCAAACACACCGAAATTACACCGCTGAGCCACAGGAAGAGGTGGCGGCTGCTGTTAAAAGTTTTCTCTGCAGTTGTCTGTAATCAGCACTTTGAATGATTGCATAAATATATTAATTACACTAATTAATTTCCCCAGGAAAGAGGCTTCAGAAGCTGGAGACAGCAGGTATCTGAAGGAGAGTGTGAGCATCATTTTGCAGGCGGCGCGTTCCCGGCAAATTCCTTAATTAGGGCTGCTCTATGGCACTGAAGTTTGGCCCGTGGATGAGTCTTGAGAAAACCTCAGTGAAAAACATTTTAGGAAACACAAAGCCATCCAAGAGGAGCATAATTAATGGGCAGGCTGGACATGGCACGGCTGGGGACCCACACTGGGGTGCAGGGAACCCACAGCCCAGGGAGGTCCCAGCTGACGTCCCCTCGTGTCCCAGCTCCTGGTGTCCTGCACGAGCCCTACATGACCCTGGTAAGGGCAGCCCAGACCCCTGTCCCCTCCTCTCCTGCCCTGTTTGCTCCCCACAGCAGCTTTCCAGAGGCCACTTCTAGGTGGAGAGAGCGACGTGCGAGCCTCTGCGCCCCTCATCCCCTTCCCAACCTGCCTCCTGATAATAATGAGCCCAGACACTTTTATTATCATTATTAATTAGCACTTTCAAGCAATGGAATTAAATCAATATGGTGGACTGAAACTAATTTTAACAAGCCATTGAGATCAATCATCAGGACTTTTATCTACATAAATGCCACTAAACTCAGCTCGTTAGTGTAACATTAGCTGGAAAGGGAGGAGGGGGAGAGAGAAGGGAGGCTGGCGGGGTTTTAATTAGGAAGACATAAACCGTGCCACAATTTTTCTTCTTTGATTTGCTTTTAATCTCGTCCGTGAGCTCTCCTGGTGCCCTGGCTGATTATCACTCTCTTCACCTCCTCTCAGGAAGCAATGGCAGCAGGAAGGAGAAAAGGGGGAGTGGGAGAGGGCAAGCCCAAGGAGAGGCCCTTGGCCTCGGTGGCTCTGCTGAGCTGCTCACATTTACTGCCCTGCGTGGGATGCTGCAGGATGCTGTGAGATGCACGGTGCTGCGGGATGCCCTGCAGCATCCCTGCACCGGGGAGCTTCCCATGGCATTTCACCAGCCTCTTCCCTTCCTCAGCCCTTTTCGCATCCCTCCCAGTGCTTCTGAAACCCAACTTTCCTCCTCTTGCTATGCCCTGGGCCCAAAGCAGATGCCCTTTGCCTTGCAGGGCTCCCGTTGCAGCCCCAGATGGGATCTGGGAGGCCGGGAGGGAGGTTGGCCCTATTGAAGCTGGTTCAGGACAAATTGCTGCTGTAATGATGAAGGAGAAGGGGAGGATGATGCCCTCAACAACCACAGCACCTTGCTAATAGGCACTGGCCCTGACTGGGGTCTTTGAGGTGCTATAAAAGCACCTCAAAGGCTCCATGGAGCACCCAGGACTGCTCCATGGAGCATCTGCCCCAGCAGAAGCAGGGCTGGGGCAAGGCACCGCCTGCTCCTGGCGAGACAAAATCCAACCCCGCTCAGCACCCCCTGCTGCAGTGTCTGCACAGCAGGGCTGCCAGCACGGGCCGGCCTTCGAAACCTCTTTGGGTCCTCATTAGCACAGCTCCCAGCAGCAGCCAGACCCCAGCAGGGCCGTGCTGCTTTACACCGCACGAGGATCGGTCCCCCGGAGTCACCTTTCCCCGTGCCTCTGCCAAAGCTTCCCGAGAAATATGACAGATGCACCAGAAAATATTTCCTTTTTGTTTGCTGGATGGGTAATAACTTGCCTCAGAGACAGTCTTTACAGTCAGCACAAAAGTAATTTACCTACATGCAGCGCGACCAGATTGCAATAAATCTGCTGCTCCCCAGCCCCGCTGCACGCTGCTGCACCGCGCCGCGCCGTGCCACGCCGTGCCGTGCCATGCAGCTCGCCCCGGCCCCAAACAAGAGTTAATATTCGCCAGCACCGAAAAATAAATAGATGAAATGGAGAGCACCACAACGGCGTTGGGGCCCTAAATCACAAAGCCTTGCCTGTCAGCCAATTTCTCTGCAGAAAGCTCTTAGCAGTTAATTTCTGGCTAATTTATTATCCTTCGGCTTAGCCCTACAGCACCATTAGCAGTACACTGACACAACTGAGTGAAATATTGTCTAATTTATTATCTTATTACTCCTCTGGAACAGGATCAATTAATTACCCATTAAAGTATTTCAGTTGCAGAGATTTATTAGGGGACTCGGCGCTTTAACAGATGATTAGTTATATATGTTTGTTTGCCTGAGGAGCGCAGACTAGCAAATGACTGGAGGGGAAGGGGAAAGACACCGAGTCGGGAGGTAGCTAATGGATCTTTTCTTGACTCTCTGAAAATGGAGCAGTCAATGACAAGAATTATCGACTCATTCACTTGCGGTTTTGAGATAACCATATGTACCGGGAGAGAGAGGGGGTGAAGGGAAAGGGGAGAAAAAAAGCCTCACTCAACTGCTTTTTCCATTCAATAAATTTGCTTCAGAATATATTGGATTGGGGTTTGATGGCTATTTCGTGTTTTGCAGAGTGCTGACACTGGTATGATTCAGTAATTATTGTTTCTTTTAAGTTATTGCTGTAATTTTGCTTTCTAAGATCCCAATCAATTCCCGCCTCTCAAGGGCACGCTTGAAAAGCGATATTTGAAAACAGCCCTCTGATAGATTGTGCCGTTAGACAGTGGCTGAGACAAATAGCCTAATCTGGCACAAATTAGCTTGGCTTCCACAGATAGTTTTATACAGCAATGTAAATTATATTGTCAGGGCCAGTCACTTTCCTGCTTAGAGTGCAGCTAACAAGAAGCCGCGGAGACGGGAGCGCTGCTGCCGCTCACCGCCGGGGCTGCTGCAGCGCCAGGAGCAGGGCACGGTGCCCCCCGCTGCCACCCCTGCTCCGAGCCCCCCGAGCTCAATGGGGCAGCCGTGGCCTCGCCTGGTCCTGGAGCCCTGCAGGACCTCTCGTCTTGGCCTGCTGTGGTTGTTTGGGGAGGGAGGTGATGCTCCTTAACCTGCATGGGGTGGTGGTGTTGGCGCAGGTGTCCCCTCCCTGCGGGTTCCCCAGGTGCCTGAGGTTGCCCCGACGGGGAGGGAGAAGCCAAATCTGCCCCGTGGTGGCAGGGACCAGTGCTAGGTGCCACCAGCCCAAGACTGGATGGATTTGGGGTGGGTGTGAGCAAAGCAGGCTGAGCAAATCGAATAGGGGGTGAAGCAGAGACCTGGAACCAAGCAGCTGCACCGCACCGCCAGGAGAGGCGTTTCTGTGCAACTCCCTGCTCACCCGGGGAATTCATCACCACGAGACATCGCAGGAGACCTGAGCAGCATGAAAATGGGATGTTTAGACAACTAAGCAGGTACACAGCCATCTAATGAGACAGCTTCGATTTAAATCAAGGTATAAGGGATCCAGATCCTGTCTCAGGGCAGCCACAGGCAGGTGGGGACAGGAGCTCCACGTGCTGTGGCCGTGCAGTGCCCAGGCAGAGCTCCCTGCAGGAAGGTGGGACCCCGGATGGTGCCTGGCACCTCCAGAGCCCTGCAGGAGGAAAAAGGAGGCTGACACAGCCAGGAGGCAGCAGTGGGAGGGCAGGGAGGAGGATCTTGTACGGCCTCCTCCTCCTACCCGAGGGGATCCTTGGGCTGAGATGCGTGAGCGGAGAGCAGCAGGTCCAGCACATGAGCACCCTGACCTAGAGCTGAAATAGAGACAGCTGCAGCAGGGGCATTTTTTGGCTTAAGGGAAAGGAGAAAAGCATGGAATGGCTCCTGCAGGGCTCTGCAGGAGCAGATGGAGGATGCACTTGGCTGTGGTGAGCGCTGCAGGCACTTCTGAGCCCCACGAGTGGCTCCGGCATGGGACGGTGCCCTTCAGGCTTGGAGGGCTCCATCTCCTGAGGAAAAGCTTCTTAATTCCCCCTTCAGCCTCTTTCAAATAAAGCCAAATACAAACATGGTTTTAAAGCCTGGCAGGGGATGGGTTAGCCACAGGCCCTTGCTTTCAAGCAGTGCCAGCGCAGTGGAGTGCTGGGCGAGCCCTGAGAGGAGCTGGCACCAACTCGAGCCCCAGGGGGAATCCATCAGCAGGAGTGCCATGTCCCATGGGTGCTCGTGCCCGTCCTGGTGCCCTCGTGTCAGGGCCTGCCCCTGCAGCACCCAGCTCTGCAGGTGGGGCTCTTCTTGCTTGACTTCAGCCGTCAGCAGGAGACGTCTCCATCTGCACACATCACCCCCAGGGTTTTCCTTGGATGGAGGAAAACAAGCTTGCAGGCATTTGTCTGCCCCATTTCAGACACCTCTGGTGGGGCTGAGCTGACTCAGAGCCTGGCAGTGGAGCTGCATGGCTTGTGCAGGGAGCCTCGGGTGCTCTGCCACGTGGGGCCACCTCCCCACCTCCTCCTTGCACTTTGCCTTCAGGAAAATCAGTGCTCTGATTTACCAGAGTGCCACAAAGCAACTGTGATGACCAGAGCAGAAATGGGGCTGTATTCCTAAGGGCTTCATGCTGAAGATGGTGCCTGTTGTTGTAGCAGAGCCACAGAGCTCCTGCACGGCTAGGGGGCTCTGGAGAGACACAGCTTGGGTGGGCAGGGGCTCTGCACCCAGCCTGTGACACCCACACATCTTGGGGAGAGCACGACGGTGCTTTTGGGGCACTCAGGCAGGCTGAGGGAGGGGGCAGAGGTCCCAGCCTGGCACCCAGACCTTGGTCTGCCCCTCACCAGGGTGTGCACGTGATGGTGATGATGATCATCACTATCATTGTCATCCCATGTGGCCACATCACCACCATCACACCAGTGCGCAGAGGTGCCCATGAAGGAAACGGAGCAGAAAGGAGCACCCCCAGGGCTGGAACCAAGCCTTGCCCTCGTGGGGAGCCGTGCCCTTGGCAGGCCAGCAGGAGCTGAGCCCAAATCCATCCCACTGTTGCCTTCACCGCGGGGCTGTCCTCTCCCTTTGCTGGTGCAGTTCCCATTCCTCTTCCAGCAGCTGAGTAATGGCTTTGGGTGGATGACACCGCACTGATTTAGGGGCTTGACCTTGGGAATGCTCCTGCAAAAGCTGCGGTTTCCTGAGCACAGCTTCACGTTTCCTTTTATGAACACTTCACAGGATCCACGTATATTTGGGTATGTAGCAACTGGGTGGAAAAAAAAATATGCATGCTAGAGAGAAAGAGGGATGAAAAAAAAAAATCCCTTTTATATCTCCAGGCTGCCTTCAGCAACAGCATTCCTAAATAGGAGAGGTTAAATATATTGCTGCCATTACACTCTACAAGGAACACATTCCATAAAAACGAAGGTGCCGTAAATTATACAAATATGATGCTAACAAGCCAGGAAATGCACTGCTAATGAGGTCAGCTATAGAACTCCCGCAGTGCTGCAAATCATGTGCCAATCCGGCGCAGGAGGTACAGGAGCAGCCCTGGGTCAGCATTTTCTGAGCACATTTGTAACCCGCTGTTCAGCGAATAGTTATACAGGTAGATAAAAATCCTCCTCCTCTCCTTGTTTATGTGTCAAATAACCACGGCACCAGACAATCACACTTTGCATTAATGTACCTTGCTATTATGCCTATTGTTCTGTGGCGCGGAGTGGAGAATTAGTCACTCCGATGTGCAAATATTGGTTACAGTTTGGAAGCATGCACGCTTTTGTGTTCCTATCAGGCTTGCTCCTAGAGGAATTATGCATGCTGGCATCAGGGCTTTTTCTTTCCTTGTACGCACTGTATTTGCTAAAGCTCTTTAAAAAAAAAAATCAAATAAACATGTTCACGGCGGCTGAGTTATTAGCTCATTCAGCCTTCCTCCCCTGTTAGGCGGTGGGACAATAAACACGTTGAAATGTAGCATTTAGGAACCAAAACAAGAAACTTGCCCCAAATCCGTGAGCTTTAAAAATAAACCCAAAACCCTTCGGACTGCTTGATCCCAGCACTTGAGGAGAAGAGCCCCAAACACCAAGCCTGGCAGTGCGGCCACCTCGGGGGGCTCGGGGTCTCAGGGGGGCTGGGTGCTCACCTCTGGCTCTGACCTTCAACGCCCTCAATCACAACCATGCGTGGAGTCAAAATGAGATCAATTCTGCAATTTCCGCATTTTTTTCAGGCAGAGTATGGGGGTGTAGGATCAGGCCCACCTGCAGAGCACCTTCACACCCCAATTCCCTGCAGCATCCCTGGCAGCCTCCCAGCAATATCTGCACAACAGGGCACAGCTGGGGTTGGAACGGGCCTGTAAAGGGCATCACAGCAAGCAGGAACATCCTGAAACAGCATCATCCCTGCAGCACAAACCCAGGGCTCGGTCACACGCAGGGAGTTTCCACCAGCATGCCCTGACTATAGGTTTCCTAAGGCATCACCTTTATTTTATTTTATTTTATTTTATTTTATTTTATTTTATTTTATTTTATTTTATTTTATTTTATTTTATTTTATTTTATTTTATTTTATTTTATTTTATTTTATTTTATTTTATTTTATTTTATTTTATTATTTTTTATTATTTTTATTTTTATTTTATTTTATTATTTTTTTTTATTTTTTTCACACCAGTTCTGACGAGGAGGAGTGCAGGACAAGTGCAGGAGAAGCCGAGGTGCCACCAAGTTCCCCCCACTGCTCGTGGCTGCTGCCAGGATCACCCACGTGCAGGCTCAGCACCAAAGGCAGCCGCCCCCAGGGCATTTACCTGCTCGCACCCACGCAGAGCCGAGCTGGCAGCGAGCTCAGGTGTTTCCACCAGCTAAACGCCGACGATCCCCGAGCCGTGGGCCCCGCTCAGCCCAAGGATGAAACGCGCATTCCTGTCTTTCATTTCCATATGGTTTTTATGGGTCCTCCATGCAGGAACCAGAGCAAAAGCCTCATTCAGAAGCCTCCCGGCTTGGCAGATTTATTACCAAATTAAGGAAGAAGGAAGCACATCAGCTGTCTGGCCCAGGTAGAGGGAATTATCTCTGCTTGAGAGGAACCAGACAAAGCAAAGGCTTGAGCCCTGGGAGCCTTCCCACCACGGCCAGTGCAGCCTGCAAGGTTCGGAGCAGCTGTGACGAGCTCGGTGGCCCTGTGGCCCCTGGGTGCTGGCCGGGAGGTGGCCGTGTGGCCACCAGGGCCACCCACGGCAGGGTTGCTCCCCACGGAGCCGCCCGGCTCGCCACAGCCGCTGCGGCTCATGCAAATAACCGCTGCAAGCAGAAATGCATTTCTATATTTAATAAGCTGGATATTTACGTTAACTAAATAGCAGCTAATTATGAAAACATACTTAAGAGTCTGAGCAATTAAGCAGTAATATATTACATAGTTATTAAGCCTCCAATACACATGTCTTTAATAATCAAAATATTAATATGCAGCTACTCTTCTATTATACAGCAACTCCGCTATTATACAGAGAGTGTCCTATTACTGCCAAATTAAATGCATAGTTAGGCGAATTTAGGACACTTAATTTAATGTGTTCCCAAGAGTTCACTATGGCAGATCCTGCAAGACAGGCCTCTGCCGAGGTAGCCCGGGATTCCTGGAGTTGCTCCTCACTCCAGCACACACCTAACCCCTGGGGCAGCAAAGGGCTGGGGGCAGCCAATTCCCAGTGGCACGAAGGAAAGAGCCACCACGCAGAGCCTTTGCTTTGCTTTCAGTGGATTAGGATGGAAAGGAGGTTGTAAGGTAGAGCTGGGGCTGGAGAACAGTGGGGAGAAAGCTAGACACGAGTGGGGAAAGCAGCGGGCAGGTTTCTGTGTTGCCCCAAACACGTAATTTTTATTTATCCAACCGAGTGCCAATCTCACAGCCCAGGGATCCAGCTGTAAAGTCACAGGCACAGGCTCTGATTTTTCCCCATGTAGTCACCATCCGGTTGTATCTCAAATACTCATGGAGGGGGGAGAGGGAGCTAAACGCATGTGTAAATCCCTTACTGCAAAACCTTGGGGAATATTTCCCCTTTTTTAATCAAGCCCTGCGACAATAGGCTTCATTCTTCACCACTTTACACGTTTTCTCCTCTGCAAAGTGGGTGTGAAATGTAAACAGGCTGATTTGGTGTCAATTTACACCTCGCTCTGCATAGAAATAAATAAAGGTGGGAAAGGCAGGGACGGGGAAAAAACTCAAGTTTGAGCCACGCTGCCACTGTGCCACAGGGGACGAGAAAGAAACGTGGGTCCCTGTGTCACGGGGCCCTTTCAGCTCAAAATAACCGAAATTCAGCACCCAAACAATTACATTTGGAACATCCATAGCTGCGTGAGGCGTGGACAAGGGGTGATTCCTTATAATAAGTTACTGGTATGGGTCTGGGCAGCCACGAGACGCCCTGGATGTGCCACCAAGCGCAGGGACCAGTGTGCAGGGGACGAGTGGCATCGTCTGGGTGGCACCAAGGGGCAGAAGTGCCCCTCCGAGGAGCTGCCCACCCTCTGCCGCTGGGGGCCGGGTGTTGTTGGGGCCTTATCTACCATATGGCTCCCAGCCGGGATGATTTATGGGGTGAGGAAAGCACGCTGATAAATTTTACGGCTGGGTCCAGCGCAGACTGGGGGTATCAACAGCCCAATCCAGACAGCCCTAATGGAAACTGCCGGCACCAAAGAGCAAGGCGTTATTTATGACTGTCTGTAATGCCACTGCTGGAAATTTATCATCGCTTCTGCCGGGCAGGCTGCAGCTCGGGGGGGGTGAGGGCAGGACGGGCCCCGTATGCAGCAGCGGGGCCGCGGGCAGCGACCGGGGAAGGGCAACCGTGGGCACTGGTGCTGGAGCTGGGCTTTCCCTGAGGGACAGACTCAATTTCCTGGCACTTCCACAAGTTTTCCATCCCCTAATGGCACCGAGACCCCGAGCATGGCATAATGGGATGGGGGCAGCTTGGAGATGAATCCCTACAGCCAGGCTGGGAGCGCCGGGGACGAGGCAGGAGCTGGGCTGTCCCCATTGCTCACTCGCCCTCTTTTCTGCCACTGCTGCATTTGCTGAAGGGGTGAAAAAAAAATTATAAATTTTAAAAAAAATTAAAAGGGAGCAGCTATAAAATCTAGATACTAATAAAATGTTCCAGGAAGATGGATTCTTCCGATATAATGGTGATCCCTGATACCGAAATGTTCCACAAATACATTTTCATAGCCCCACTCAGTATTATTTGTAGATCTTTTTGCAACTCTTGTCAACAAATTCCTGATAAAAAGGAGACACTTTGCTGTGTGCTAAAGCTATGAATTTAAGAAATGTCAACTGGTCCTTATTTATGGCGCAATCTTTGGCTTTCTCATTTTACTGATGTGGTTTGGTGCAGACTTGCTTCTCCGCACACACGCTCCCCTCCTTGCTCCGAGTTCGGGACATTAATACTGCGGCTGTCTCGGCAGAGCGCTGACTTTCTCGAGGTGCAGAGAAGTTATGTCTGCAGACAAATCTCCCCGAGCATGAAAACCCATCAGGGGAGGGGGAAGCACCGTCCTGGCCAACATCTGAATTCTGCCCGTGCTGCTCGAGCCGCCCCAGGGTGATTGAGGATGCTGAGACCTGGGACAATGACCGAGCAAGTGGCTGATTAAACAGAGCCACAATTAAACATAACTGTGATCCCCAGGGATGGGAAGGAGGGGGCAGGAAGGGGGGAAGCACATGGGGAGACCACATTTTGGGGTCCACCTGTGGGTGCTCCTCATTTGGTCAGGGGTGAACGACAGCTGTGCCAAGGAGCTGTGTGCTCCTCCAGCTGCAGGCTTTGTAGGGCTGAAAAGGCTTGAAGTGGTGCCTGGAAATGTGGGAATCACCCTTGGGAGCCCTGGAGTACCTGGGGAAAGACGACGCATTTCTGAAGACAGCAAAACTCCGGGTGAAATGAATTTTGGAGGTGTGGGGCAAGAGGCCCTTTTCTTCGAGAGCAGCTCCGGCAGCACCTGCAGGGCATGGAGCTGTCGAACAAACTCAGTCGCTGCATGCCTTGCTGCAACACACCACGGGAGCTCGGGCTGGGGTGATTTGGGTCCCTCAGTGGCATTAAGCAGCGGTGCCCTGAGTTACAGCTGAGCCCCGCGCTCGCCCTGCCCAAGCTCTGCCTCCAGGGCCAATAAAGGGCCCCGTGTAAAGCCAGGGGACAAGCGAAAACCTTTTCCGGTACAAATCCGTGTACAAATCAACAACAGATTATCCAGAGTTTGTGTTTGGCAGGTGCTGACAGTAGTGGCTGAACTAACGGCTGGTGGGAAGTCCTGCTTGGAGAGCTCTGCTTGCACAAAGCTGCCGGATGGACGGGGCCCTACAGAGCCTGGCAGCGGGATGGAGAAGCCCCATCCCAGCCCAATCAAGGAGGTCAGAGCATCCCAGGAGCAGGATGCTGGTGACCACGGCATCCCCAATGCACCAGACCATGGCCACAGTCCTCCCACTCCTCTGGATGAACTGGGAGCACTGGGAATCCCAGGGACAAAGAACCGGTAAGCGTAACCTGATTTCTCCCGCGCTTGCAGAGATGCTTGGGTGCCTCCAGGACAATTAGCTCCCAGTTGCAGATCCTGCTTTAACTATGGCACATGTTCACAATTTAAGCTCTTTACAATGGTGCTTGGTTAACACCGGAGCCTGCTCCCTGCTGCCCATACCTTTTGTTTGGGTGATTTACTATTCCTCTGTGCCCCTCTGCCCACTGAAATTCATAACAGCTTTCACACAGCAATCGAAAGCTCATAATTATAGCTATGTCTGGTAGTGCCATTGGAGCTAAAGGGCCTGCTGGCACTTTCCTTTAACAGGAATCCAGCTCCCAGCTGGAATGAAATTTGCCCTGCTGACGGGGTCTTTTTATTAGTTTGTTTGAGGCCTTATTAAAAAAAAAAAAATCTCTAGTTTTTGGCAGCGCCGGTCCGGTGCGCTCTGCCTCCCAGCCTCCCGTGCTCAGACTCGGAGGTTTCAAAGGAGCCTTGGGAGCTGGGCTCGGCCGTGCCGGGCACCTCACCCAGCCAGGAGCTGCCCCCGGGCTGTTCCTGCACAGGACAGTGATACCGTTTGTTTATTTTTTATAAGAGAGGCCTATTTTTAATTATGCAAAGCTGCCCAGGCGAACGTGAAAGAAATCAGCTCTAACCCAATAAAAGCTTTGCTGTTTAGGGGCTTGGTGATCTACAGCCCTCACTAGCCACTGCGCCTCGTTTGTTGTGTTTTTTCCTTTTATTTTCTTTAGCCCCAGCCCGAAGGGTTAACCCTGAGTGCAGAGACTGGAGGGACGTGAAGAATCCGGTTACAGGGGAGGATATGGAACCGTGAGACGATTTCCAAAAATAGAGGGAAAGACCAAAATAGTGGGTGATGGATGTGATGCATGTCCAGCGCGGAAAGCAGGCCCGGCACCGCGGCAGGGGGACGCGTCGGCTGCAGGCAGCAGGGGGCTCTGGGCTGCGGTCCCAATCCTGCTCCACCTCCAGTTCCGAGGTGTAAATTCCCATTAGGAAAGGGTCTGAAAAGAGGAGCCCGTCATCCGAGCTCTGCACAACAAATTTACACAGAGGGATCGCATGGGCACGGTCACCGCAACCGCATCCAGAGAATGTTCGGGGGGGGGGCCAGGACAGAGCGCTGCTCTCCGCTGCACGGCGAAATCCTGCGAGGGATTTTAGCAGCACAGGCTGTTTCCTGGAGGATTTGGTGAGCAAAGGATCACAGGACAGGTCACAGGAGAGTCCTGCTGCAGCTTGGCATTCGTGGGCACGGCCAAGTGGCGGCAGTGAAGACAGGCCGGTGCGTGCTTGGGTTTTTTCCAGGCTGTCCAGGGAAAAGTTTTACCTGACAGTGCAAATGTCAATCCCACAAGCTATTTGCAAGCAGAGGTTTCCCAGCAGCTTGTCAAAAAGTTGGTAAGCCAGCAAGTTACAAAATTGGACATAAGTTCTCAGGCGATTTTCCAGAGCACCATGCGCAATCCTGCCAGAAGACTCGAAGGCAGAGTCCTGAAGCTCCGTGTAATTGAGGTTAAATAAGATGCAAAGTTTTCAGTGAAAACTGGTCATTACACTGATTCAGACTCAATCCAGGCTGGATCCATGCTGCTCTGTAATATAGACGGAGATTTTGCTGCAAGGTATCTGGTGATTTTACATCTTGTACCTCTGCAAGGCTGGGAGGTGATCAGAGCATTTTGGACAGGGCAAAATCTTGGCTCCAGCCCCCTGTGGTCGATGCCACTGGGACCACAGGGGCTGTGGGGACAATGTCCCACTCTGTCTCAGCCCCGTGTGTCAAAACTAATCGCAGATAGCTTCAGCATCCACAGTCCTCGCTGGTGACTTTACTTTTTTGCAGAGGGGGTAGAAAATTGAGAAATGGGGATTTTCCCTTGGTTTCTTTGCACAGAGGTTGGCTGCGCCCTTGCAAGGGAGCACGAGCAGCCTGTGATGTTCCTGGTGCCACCCTCCCAGACACGGCCACTTGGATCTAAGCTCTTGGTCCTCCCTGATGCTATCGTCCCCTCAACATTGTCTGAGCACGGTGAGGGAAAACAGAGGCCGATAGTTCTGTGAATTCCTCTTTTGAGTGGAAATGCTGGCTCTTTGTTAGCGCTTGTAGTCGAAGGCAATTGCTGTGTGTTAAATGGGGAATACAGCATGTATTTATTTACCTCTGAAGGGTTTTATTGCTTCTACACACGCATTCTTTGCTGATTTGAAAGCGCAGCTATGCGTGTGCCAATGCTCTGCAAACTGCAGGGCCAATTCTCGCAAGGTTTTCCTGCTCCAGTGCCGGCCCCAGGGTCAGCTCACAAAAAGAAGGTCACTGGAAAGACAAGTGATGTTTAGAAACTGATAACCACCCGTTCTGCTGAAAGGGATTTGATTTCCCCATCTAAAAGGAGATCTTTGATTAGTGACTGATGGGGCAACTTCAAAAGCTCACTGGGCCTGGCTGAGATAAGCATTCAAACCTGGGATGCTCCTTCCCAAAGCCTCTTTGATCTGGAATTAAGGCTGGAAATCTTGCAGGCTTTATTGTGAGATTTCCAGTGTTTTTAATGACGCACCAGGCACAATAGGATCCACCTGGCTTCCCACCCCAGCCAGCAGCGAGCCAGAGGGGACGCTTTCAGCTGGGGGGGCAGAAGGGGCTCCAGCTCTATGGGGCACAGCCACCAGCCCACTTCTGAGACCAAAAGCAGGGTAAATGGGCCAATCTTCACAGTTTTAGGGTGGTTTGCACCAAGCAGGACCCCGTCTGCACCAGGGCTCAGAGCTCCCATCCCAGCCTGGTGAGATGAGAGGATCCCACGGCAGCCCCGCGAGGCGTCTCCGCTCCGAAAGCAAACGCTGACAGGGCAGCGTCAGTCCCCTCCTCGCTTCTGAGCACAAGATGTGTCACACCTGGAAGTAATTAGAATGAATTTTTACTAATTCATAGCTAATTGCACAATTACTCTTCTATGAAAGATTCAGCTCTCCAAAGACACTTCAACGCGTGAAGTAAGTTTCCCCAAATCTGCCTGGAAGGAAAAGCACGAAAACATTCGGTGCGATCCAAACCAGGGATTTCATTTCCAGCCCAGTAATTCCTCCCGAGCCCCGCAGGGACCTACTAGGGATGTTTTTTTTGGTGCCTTGCAGGGTTTTGCCCCTGGCCCCGTGGCACCCCTGGCCCCGCCGCACGCCGCCCGCCCGCCACCGCCTGGATCTGCAGGCTTGCAAATGATGTTTACTATTTAATAAGATGTGATGAGACTGTTCTGATACTTCAAAGGCAGCTGACAGTTTTGTTAGAGATAATCAAGGAACTTTTGGACAATTACGGTGAAGGCTTTGACAGCAAGAAAACGCACAAACCTTGTAGCTGTAACCAGCACCAAAGTCAAAGATTCCTCCCTGGAAACAACTTGAATATTCATTTTATCCATTAAGCGTCACTTTTTTGTTTATTTATTTTTATTTCACGCTCCTTTATGTCACTTTGCTTCCTTCATGCCCGGGAGAGCTCTTTTCTTGTTACAAGACGTGCGTCTTCCCACCCTTCTCAGCTTCCTCAGCTCCAAACAGGCAGGCGCCGCTCCGTGCGTCTGTCTGTCCGTCCGTCTGTCTGCTGCACCCGGCTCTTTGGGAAGCAGAGGAGGGACTTCAGGCCCCGTGGAATCCCATTTTGCAGCACTGCAAAGTGAGGCCTGGAGTGTGAAGGGAGCAGGGGTTTCTCTGAGGTCTGGTGGCTGCATTGGAGCTGGGGGGATTTCGACATCTCGTTTAAGCGCCCGGGCTGGGAGCTGGCCAACAACCTGCTGCCTCCCCAGGGACTGGGCTGGACCCAGGGCGTGAAAGACCTCAGAAACTCAGCCAGGGTCAGCAAAGCTCAAACCTCCCTTGGATCAGCCAGCAAGGCAGGCAAAGCAGTCCCCAGCCCCTCAGGGCCAGCCCCATGCCACTCGTCCTCATGGCATCCAGCAGCAGGATGCTCGGTCAGGGCAGGCGCTTCATGCCACCGTCACCTCCCATCACTCAGCCTGGTGACAGGGAAATTCGATAACGTGGATGTAAAACCAAAGCCCCAGACCTAACGAGACTTCTGCACGGTGTCAGTGGAACAGGCAGTGACAGCTGCCCAGCGAGAATTACCAAAACAAGGGGGGTTTTGCACCAAAACTGATTCCTTTTTCCATCCCACTGGCATTGCTGGTGCGATGGGGGAAAATCTTTGTGTTGGGTTCAATCAGCACCAGGCTCATGGGGGGGACACAGGGACAGAAGTACTGCAGCAGCATCACCCCCACACACCCGTGCCTTCCCCCAGGGATGGGTCCCACCTCTGGGTGCCCCCCAACGGAGGTTCTGGGGGGCTCCCAGCCCTCGGCGCATCCCAGGCTGGGCCCCCCTGCAGTCGCTGGGGGAAGCGTCAGGAAGGGATGGCTGTGTGGCAGTGAGTGGCAGGGGCTTTGTGTGCCAAACCAGGACTTGTCTTTGTCAAAAAGTCTTTGCAAAGTATCCAGCGCCGGGTGTCAGGGAGGACAAGTTTTTTAATCATGTTAAAATGATTTATTTAAACGTCAAGCCGTGTCACCTCACTTCCTTTCATTTTTCAAACTGTTTGTGTTTTTTCTGGATGATAAATTTATCTTCAGACAGCCTCAATATGACTAATTAACTTTGAAATATAAGAACCAGATGTGTGAGCTGGAGAGCTTTCTGAACTCATGCCAGGCATTTTTCTCCTCTCCTCTTCCCTCTCCGTCTCCTCCTCTCTCCCTTTCCGTGCCGCCTGCGCCGGCATCGCCCCACAGCACGTGGAGAAGCCTGGGTCCCTCTCAGGCACAAAATCCCACCCTTTTTCCCCGTCCTGACCCCCAGTTCCATTCCTACCTTGCTGACATTGCCCCCACGAGCGGCGCGGGGCCCCCGCACCTGATGCGGAGCAGGGGGAGCAAGCTGCCATCAGCCGCTTGCCACATGAAAGGAAAGCAGCTCGGGATGTGACACCAAGTGATTGCTTTTCAAGAAAACCTTCCCGTCTGAAGTGGGTTTCCCCCCTCTCCTCCTTTCATGAGCGGATCGCTGTGGTGCCGGAGGAAGCGAGGCGTTTAGGTGCCGTTTAATTAAGCAGAGCCTCTCAGCTTCAATCCCGCCTTGCTCACGCACGGCCTCGCCCCGTCACAAACCCCAGTTTTCTGTTTGGGAACCGAAAAAAAAAAAAAAAAAAGAAAGAAAGAAAAAAAAAAAAAAAAGGAAAAATCCCAGTTTTCAGTTTTATGTAATTTCACTGTTCTGTTGGGCAGGCGAAGAGCAAGACACGAAGGTGGAGACAGACCCAAAGCGAAGTGCCCCGCTCTGGATCACCGAGCAGGTTCCCAAGATCAGCCACGTTGGGGATCTCTCCATCTGGGTCGGGGATCACAGCTTCCCTGGGGTCCTGGAGAAGGGAAGGCCCTTTCCTAACCAGACCTGATTTTTGGGAAGCATCTCTCCATAGCACATCGAGCCTCGGTGTTGTGCAACTGATGCAGCAGGCAGGATACCCTAAAATTCCCTGATCCATCTTGGCCCCTTCTGGCCCAGCGGGGGCTGCTGGTGATGCGTGGCCAGGGCCCAGGCGGTGCCCACGTCGCCAGGGAGGTGACATCGCCCGTCACGCAAATTTCAACAAGTGTCTTTTCAGCCAAAACAGATTTCTCAAACAAAATGTAAATATTCATGTAAAAATGTTGGTTTTGGTGGAGATTCTCCTGATCTTCTTGGAAATGGCAATCAAAATAATGTTTTTTTAATTGCTTTTCTAAAATACTTTTTTTTTTCTTTCTTTCTTTTTAAGTTTTTCGCTTCAACAACCCGAAATTTATTCCATGGAAAAACTTCAGTGTCAAAAATTTTTGGTCCGTGTGTTTGGGGAGAAGGCTGCCGTGCCCAGCCCCTTGCAGCACGAGGTCTTCTTATGGGAGCGCTTCTGACCTGCTCCTGCCTTCATCAGCAAGAAAGCCGGTCAGTGTTTTTAATTACAGCTTCCCACGGCCAATTAGCCCTGTGTGTGTCTGTGCACGCAGATGTGCGGGATCTGCTGCGGCACTGCCTGTGCACATCCAGCTCCCCCAGCTCCAGGGGTTCTGGGATGGGTTTGAAATGGGATGGGATGGGATGGGATGGGATGGGGATGGGAATATGGGATGGGATGGGATGGGATGGGATGGGATGGGATGGGATGGGATGGGATGGGATGGGGATGGGGATGGGGATGGGGATGGGGATGGGGATGGGAATCCTGCCCAGTCAGGTGGAGCCCTGCAGCCATCACCTCCTGCAGCGCCTGGCAGCCGTTCCCCACCCCTCTCACCCCTTTCCCATTTCCCTGGCTCGAGCTTTGCCCTGCAGAGCATGCGCCACGGCTCCGTGCTCAGGCTGCCAGGGCTGTAATGGAACATTGCAAACATAACAGCCTGAAAAAATGAGCCGAACTTTCCCCTCCCCGTGCCTCAGCCTTGCCCTAAATATACATAACAAGCTGCGGAACTCGACTGGCTGCGAGATAGGAGCCATCAGTGGATGTTGACAGCCTTGATGTCTTGGCGGGCAGGATCCAACAGCATCTCCCACTGTATGGCGCTAGATATTTAATAAAGTAAAACCCCCAGGATCAAGAAGGCTGCAATCCCTCCCAGCTCCTTTCTTCTGCTTTGCTCGAGCTCTTTAAAGCCTGCCTCCCGTCTCTCTCCAGAAAATCCTTTCATGCCTCCCTCACCAGACTGACATTTTGACAAGTTGCCACGAGTGACATCTGATTTGTACAAATTTCAAGACTAATAAATCTACCTGTCAAAGCGGAAACTTTAAAAGGAGCTAAGCCCAGCGGGTATAGTTTAACAGAACTCAAGTTGATGAAACTGTAGGATGGAGAAATTATATCTGTCACAATCCACCCACATTAGTTCTGTAGAGATGTTGGCAACTGAAACAAACGTCTTTCACAGCCCTGAAAAAAAAAAAAAAAAAAAAAAGAGAGAGAAAAAAAATATAAAAGGAGACTGTTAATACTGTGAGTAACAAGTAACAGTTCTATTTGTAAACTAGCAAGTTTATTTATTTAATTTTTAATTTGCTTGTAGACGCGAGCAGGAGGGAAGGACCCCCCTGCTCCTGCACGCCGCTGTGCGCCCGGACCCGCGGGGTTTTGGTGTCTGGGGACCCCGGCATGGCTGTGACACCATGGGGATGATCAGTGCGTGATGCTCTGCCCCTCCAGGCCTCCCTGTTTTTGTCTTCTGCTCTCTGTGGCCAGTTCTCCAGCTGCTCCAGAAGCCTGGGACAAGCAGGAGGTGCCACCTCCTCCTGCCCAGTCCCCATCCACAAACCCACAGCCCCAGGCGCTCAGCCCCAGCACTAAATACATTTTTCTGGAGCAGCGAGTACAAAGGGGGGCGGCTGCTTGAAGAAGAGGTTAGGAAAGCAGCCCAGCACACCGAGGAAGGATGGTATCACACGGCTGAATTCCCTCTTATTGCATCTCCTTGGGGAGGCGCAAGGCGTGAGCGCCCAGCTCGTTGTGCCGGCCTGCAGCAGGCTGATGGAATTCCCATCTCCATCCAGAGACGAGCGTTGGCTCTTCCCTCTCCAATCCCATCTGCAGCAGGCTCCTGGCTCCCCCCTGCCATCCGTGCTCAGCACTGAGAGGAAGGGCTCCTGCGCCCAGCCTAGGCACCAGCTCCATAATGCACACGGCAGAGAAGAGATGAGAATTTCAGGAAGGTTTCCAAACCCCCTGCTCTGCACAGACCTCTTCCAGCACAGCCACATGAGGACCATCCCGGGCCATTCCTCACTTCCAGTGAGTCTTATTCAGAGATGCAGTTCCACAGTGGACCAGTCAATATATTTGTTTTCCTTTGGATACACAGCTGCAGAAGCAAGCCATGCAGAAAGTTTATTAAGCTGGGTTAATTTTCTAATAGCCCCAGCAATGATGGATGTAAGCCTCGCTGTCTTCCAGCTCAACTTAAAAGTCAAATAAAAATAATCATGCTGATGGAAAAATATAATTCTTCCAGCTAAGGCAGATAATATATGATCTGTTAGTATCTGCCAAGCGGCTCGTCTCTGGTAACATTCCCATGCACTTCAGCGGGGTCAGAGTTCGGCTCGCGCTATGCGCTCACCCGTCCACCATATACCGAGGGTTTCAGCGTAAACAACCCGCAGAGGTTTTTTTTTTTTTCAACATCTGTATTATTTCTAATCTAATTCCCACGTCAAGGGCTCCGCTGCGATGAAGACCAAAGACAGAGGCTCTGCTCCCGTGCTCGGCCCGGCAGCCTGATGCAGGAACTGCGCGGCGTGCGGGATTTACGCGCCGCGTCTCCTCGGGGCTGGGGCACGGAGCTCCTGCGGGTGGGATCCTGCCCGCAGCCGCCCTCCTCCTCCACCACGTGCCGTCCCGAAATCTCGTGCTCAGAAAACCGCAGCACGTGGGGATTATCCGAGAAGAATTTAACTCGCTTCCCAGCGATAAACTCTGGCTGGGGAGATTACGGGTGTTTACCCAAGAAGCAAACAGCGCTCGGCTCCAACCTGCAGCCGGAGCCACGAGGAAGGGCTTGGGGCCAGGCTGCAGGCGCTGCTGCCCCCCACCCCACTGAAAAACCCTGATTTTTGTAATTATCCTGCAATTTGCTGCCGGGAGAGGCTGGAAAGACGAGGCAGCAATGGCATTGCTTTGGTAGGTCTCATGTTGGGATGTGGGCTTCTTTTTTCAACGCTCACCACCGCCGCGTGCGCCCAGGTAAATCACTCCGACACTAATCTGGTTTGCTGAGCTCAGCTAGGTTTATAACCCTATGAGGGATGGCAGGCCGAGCCTGGCAGGTTATTTCTGTTATACTTCTTCCCTCTCTCCCTACCCTGCGTGCAGCAGATGACACCTATATATCTCGACAGCGAAATTAAGTGCGGTAAGGAAAAGTTCGTTTTCCTCTTCCCCGCTAAAGCCTTGCGGCTGACATTGGGTTCGGTACCCGGCTGGGCGTTTTACTCTAACCTGTCTGCAATTTAATGCTGTTTACAGCAGCGATGCTGCTTCTGGGCACGTTCATCTCTGCCACCTTTCCCTCCAGCCCCCTCTCCTTGCCTCGCCACGGGGCAAAGCGCCGCACGGGGACTCGGGTGGAAAACAGCACAAACTTTGCACATCTGCCCGGACAGCAGCAGAGGCAGGAGACAGCTGTCCTTCTGATTCCCATCCCCTTTGTGAGGCGGGGGCTCCTCTCCCTGCCCCACACGCTTATCTCCCCCCCAGGTTTCAAAGCCACGCTAATCACATCCATCACACGCCTCGCATTAGCGAGGCGAGCTCCAGGCTGTCACCGCACCTCATGCGCAGGCATATGTTCCAGCGAAGGGCCGAGTGATTTAGAGGGGACCATTCACATTCACAGTCATCGCTTCAAATAAACAGGCTGAGAGTTTAATGATTTCAAGGTAAAGCTCTTTTATTAAGACAACACAGGGAACTTTTTTCAACCACAGCTGACATCACTATAATAAATCACCATCATGTCTTGTGGGATTGAAAAAGCCAAAATACTGTCAGAACTGATTTTTCTGGCTACTCATGCCTCCAGAACAAACCATGTGTTTTTAATCAACAAATCTTTGTTTTGCATTTCTAAGACCCTAGCACTCTTTAAATAGTTAGCATTTACCAGAGGGATATTTTAAATTCAACACACTGCTTCCTTACTGAAGAGATTAGGAAACAGGACACCACATTACAGACTTACTGGGCTTGTCCGGGGCTTTTGGAAATTTGTTTTTGTTATATTCATGCAGAACAGAGAAGGGCTTTCCCATACTTGCCTCTAGCTCGGTTAGGCCGTTTCTCTCCCCGGAATCAGGACGTTCACTGCTTGCAGGAGTCAAACCAGCTCCCAGGACATCCTCAGAGCCCTTCTTGTCCCTGTGCAAAGCCAGAAGGAAAAGCAGGGGGGAAAAAACAGCTCAGGGAGGTTCCCAAAGCTGTGGCAGCAGCGATGGGCATGGCTTCACCCACCATCGCAGTGCTGTGTCCCCTCATCCTTCGCCCCTTAGAGCCAGCTGCTGGGGACGGTGAGAGCATCCCCCGGTGCTGCCAAAAATCTGCTGCCTGTCCCCAGCGGAACATGCTGGGTGCCCCCCTGCAATGGGGGGGAGCCCGAGGGGGTCCCCTCCCCGCTGCGCTCTCAAGGTCAGGCTGAAACCGGAGCTGTTGGGATCCTCTTTCTTGCCCCGCAGGACCCGCTCCCGCTGCGGGCAGCAGGCACGGCGTGCTCTGCCTGCTTGGCACAAATGTCAGCGCTGAGAATAAACCCAGGACCAGGCCCAGGCGCAAAGGTGCCCGTGCCAATCACCCCCCCGTGCCCAGCAATGGCCAAAAGGCATGGGGAGCCTGGAGGGTGCTGCAAGAGGCTCCCTGCAGGACAGCACCCTCAGGGCAGGACCTGGACCCTGTTCTCCCCACGTTGCATGGCTCCCCAGGTGTGAAATCCCTGCTGGAGAAGGGCTGGGTGACCTGGAACCTGTCCCTGTGGTGGAGACCTCGTGAGGCTGCTCCCCAAGCAGCCCTGGGTGGCTCTGTGCTCCCATCCCTGTGCCCAGCTGGTGGCACACGGTCATGGGACATTAGTGGGATGGTGAAAGGTGGGGACACCACACAGGGCACCCCTTTGCCTGCCCCAGCATCAGCCCCACTGCGTCCTGGGCTGGCCACAAGCAGGTCCAGGGACCGAGGGGACCTTCCTGGAGTGGCTCTGCAGCAGTGTTGGGGTCTGAGCATCCCCTCTGCACTCCCAGCTGCTTCTCCCACGAGGCGCACAGCCCTGGGTTGGGGATGGACCTTACCCTTGGGGTGATCCCCTGCTCCTCCCGGGCTGACCCCAGGCCACAAAACCCCCTCCTCACCACCGCCCTTGCCCCCAGACCCCCTGCAGCCAGCAAGAAAGCAGCGCGGGGGGCGCACACCGAGGTGCCCACCCAGCACCCTCCCACGCAGCCCCCGAGATCAAAGCCGGGAGCCCAGGCATGTGACGGGCAGGTGTCCGTCCCCTCGACAGGCCACAATTAATCACACGCTCTGTCCCACAAGGAGATCAAACCGGGCCTCCCGCCGGCTGTCGGTTGAAGCCCGCCTTCAAGTTACCCTAATTAAAGTTTTCTCCTCGCCCCCCTTCCTTGTCCTGCCGGCTGACTGCCGTCCCGTGACCGCCTCTTTCACTCCCTGAAACAAAGGCTGCAGTGAGCAGCCCTCATCCCAGCGCTGGAGCCGCCTGGTTTTCCTCCTTTTAAAGCAGGACGTTCCTCTGAAAAGTGGCATTTCCCATCTGGGGAGAAACGCTGGAGCCCCAGCACAGGGGCGATGTTCCCTGGGGGTGCAGGGGGGAGGATTCTCCCCGGCCAAGCTCTGCTTTGGGGAGTTTCAGGGTTTCATTAAAGAAATCCGGGAGAGAAGCAAACTGCTTCTGTAACCAAGACTGAGGGGGTTTAAAAGCCCTCTTTAGGCAAGTAAGAAAATGAAGAAGTTTTAAGAATCGCGTTTCCCCTTAATGTGCGCTTGCCCACCAAAATAAATAAATAAAATAAAATCAGAGGGTTGCTCTGAGAAGCTGTTTGCAGTCGGGGAATCCAGCATGTGGTATCACAAATGCTCAGAGCAGGGCATTGCTGTGAGTGGGGCAAATCCCTTCCCTTGGAGGGGGGGAAAGAAGCGGAGGCAGTGGGACCCCAGCCCAGGGCCGGTGTCACCTCTCCGGCACAAGGCTCTGCGTGCAGGGGGGTGCTTGATCCTCACCACCCCTCACTTCTAAACTTGTGCCCCCCCCACGATGCCCAGAGCTGCTGCAGGGGGAGCGGGGCCGCTTACAAATTGTGGGGCTGTCGGTGCCGGGCGTGATGGATGGCAGCGGGAGCGGGGTAGGATGTGGGCTTCAATCACAGGCACACGTTGACTCTGGCAGCGGGACAAGCCACCTTTCACAGCCTCCCAGCGACCCCTCTCCCCCTCGCCGCTCGCAGGCTATCAGTCAAACGCCTGCCCCAAAGCTGACCTTTTTCCAGAGGAGCCTCGCTAAAAGCAGCGTTTCTTTCTCAAACCCAGCAAGAGGAATTTTGTCAACGCTGGTGGGGAAACAGCGCCGGCCCCGCTGCTCCGTGCCAAGCAAATTGGTGCCGGCTGCGTTTTGGGGGCTCCACGAGCCCCCACAAGGGCAGGAGGAGCAGCAGGCAGGTACAGGTACAGCTCCTGGTGGGTTTGTCAATTTGCACAGCTGCTCCTAATTACCGCTTTAAAGTCTCCCCCGTGCTGTTTTCCTAGCTGACGGCCTCTGCGCGGGGTTCCTGGGGTCAGGGCGGGCGCGCTCCGGGAAGGTTTCGCCGTCGGGTTCAGAGGAGCATCCCAAAGTTCAGGCTCTTCCCAGCCCCTGCCTCCAGCAGCATCCCCGGGCTGCTCATTTGTAGGGCCGGGTGCCCCAGCAGAGCCAGGCAGCCGCTCGCTGCGGGCTCTCCACTTCGGGAAACCACCAAAACAAGCAGGAGGCATCGCGCTGCCTCACGGACACACGCCCAGCCTCATGCGATGTTGTTCTGGTCTTGGCCCTGCGTTATTAATAATAATAACTGCACAATTTTGGTACCCGCAACACGCAGATGGAGGTAGGCAGATAAAGGCCTGTGAGCCGCACAACCTGCTGCCGGGGAGAGATGGCTATCTAAATAAGTTTTGGGGTTTTTTTAAAACCCAAGATAATAGTGATAATGCAAATAATACTAATCCTAATAATGCCTCTTTTTAGGCTGCTTCGAGATCCAGATCTTATCCTAAACAAGAAAATAATTCTGTGCCCCAGAGAATGCATTGAA
Organism: Aythya ferina; assembly: GCF_964211825.1. Classification (NCBI taxonomy): domain Eukaryota; kingdom Metazoa; phylum Chordata; class Aves; order Anseriformes; family Anatidae; genus Aythya; species Aythya ferina. The sequence continues at coordinate 5,170,364 of NC_140310.1, forward strand.
AATTAATATTGATTATTAGGAATAATAGTCCTACTAGGAATGGCACTGCAGTGTCTAGGGAAAGGATTCCTCCAGGGCCAAGTAATGATCACAATCATATTTAGTACCTGCACTGCATTTTCTATCCTCAGAGCAGATTAACCTCTTCTGTACCAGCTTCGTTAGCTGGTGACGGGTTCGCGTGCCTGGAAGCGAGCAGCTGTGCCACTGAGCTCGTCTGGAAACCCTCTGTGATGCTGCACAGCCTCCCCAGGCAGGATCCAGCCCCGGCCCCGCAATGCCCCAGCCCCAGTCCCAGCAGCCGGCCACCAGCCCGGCCCCGGTGGCTCTCCCTGCGCCAGGTTCTGCAGGAGACCACACAATGTGCCTGACATGCCATTTAATACAACACAATGAAATATTGAAAAGGCTTTCAGAACTCAACATGTTGAGGCAGAAATCTATGGGAGATGTTTAATACTAATTCTATTAGGCATCTGAGTTAATGAATCACAACTGTAAGAAATCATGATAATCCAGAAGGCATTAGTGACAGATTAGCTTCAAAGCTACCATAAAAGTGCCATAATGCTTACCTAGCGGCATGATTAATACCAGCAATACATAATGGCATTATGAGGGATGGAGCAGCGCCGCGGCGGCTTGACAGCCCCTTTGCTCTGTCCACAGCCCCAGGAGCACAGCACCGAAATGCAGCCCTGGTCGTGCCACCTCCAGGGACCTTCTGCAGGCATCACAGCCCCTGCTGGAATTTGGAATTTGCTGGAGGAGTGCACCCATGGGTGCTGCCGACAACCTGCCCGCACTCCCCCGTCACAGTGACAGAACTGTGCTCCCGGTGCTGCTCCGACCAGGGGCTGCTGCCCTAATTCAGAGACCTGCTGGGGGGAAAGAGGCGTCAAGGATTTTTTCCTGCTGGTGCTAAAAAGCACGGGGGGAATCCCTCCTGCCATGGCACGACCCCGGTGCAGCTGCAGGCAGAGGTACCCCCAGGAGCAGGGCAGGGATGTTGGTACAGGAGTGGTTTCTGAGATTGGATTCATCAGATCCTCCTGCTGCCTCTTCAGCAAGCAGAGCTGGAGCCAGGGCTCCTCTTTCCAAGCCCAGAGCCACCCCAAGGGCAGTGTTAGGAGCACTGGGCTTGGACCGAGTGGTGCCCGCTGTGCCCGGGCACTGCCAGGCGCCAGGTCCTGCGTGGCAGCAGAAGCGAAAGTGGAACAAGTTGCTATTGAATGAAACTAGACGGCTCATTATGGCTTTTCAGGATTGTTTTTCTACATCTTTATTGCTCAGGTTTGCTTAATTCTGGAGTGGATGCCTGCCAAATTGTCTATCAAATTACCTACTGGCAAGTAAACCAAGATTAGTTCACTTGAGTGCGGCCCTCTTATATTTGACATATAGCCAAGCAAAATATGGGTTTAATCAAGGGATAAATTGGACATGATGTTTCAGTGAAAGATAGCAGGGTACTATCTGTTCAGCGGAAACAGGCGAAGACACGACCTGAGGCAGGGAGCAGGGGAGGCTTGGCCCATTCGGCTCCCCCAGGCTCCGCTTGCTCCAAGGCTCCACGAGCGGCTTGGGCACATGGAGAAACTCGGCTCTCACCCAGCAAAGTGCCCGGCCACGTCCCAGTGCTTCCTTGGCAGAGCTGGCATCACGCAGTGACCCTGCTCGGCCTCCCCAGTGCTTCCTGCCCAACATTGTGCACGCTCCCAGGAGTCTCATGATGTGTCCTGCACAGACCCATCTCCCTGAAAAAAAAAAATAATAATAAAATAAAATAAAATAAATAAAAATAAAAATAAAAATAAAAATAAAAATAATAAAAATGGTACCCAAGAAGAAAACAGATCCAGGAGCAAAAGGTGCCACTGGTGCCATGCTCACTGACAGCAGCGGTGCAAAGTGGGGCTGGTCCTGGGGGTCCTGCCTCTTCCCCAAGGCTCAGCACTTCTATACTCAAAGAGTTTGTGCTTTTTTTTCCTCCTCCTGCTGTTTTCCCCACTGCAAATGTGTGCAGGTGGCTGGGGGCAGGTCCCTGCCGTGCCACAGCCTCCCCCTGCTTCCCCGCTCATCCCTCGCCTCGTGCGCGGGGCCGGCGGCTCCCATCAAAGCCCCTTTGTGCAGCGCCCAGGACATGCGAGAGCAAGGAGCTTGCTTTGGAGAAGAAAGCAGCGCCTTGTTCCAGAGGTCCTCTGCGGGTGATTTTTGTAGTTGCCCACAGCTCCTGACTCAGAGGAGGGCGCTGGGCTTTGATTTCCGCAGCGGTCCCGGTTCCGGAGATGCTATCGGCACTCCTGTGACACGTGGTGTCGCCTTCAATCCCCAGCCCCTGGCATCGTGGGAATGTGGGAGAGTTCTCTTCTTCTTCTCCCCCCTCTTTAATTTCAAGTGGTTTCCAGCGCTCATTCAGGCAAGCTCAAAAATTTGATTCCTGAAGGCTAAAAACTGGAAGGTAAATAAAAATAACCCCAAAGTTAATTATATACTTAACAAGTCATGATTTTTTTTAAGCCTGTCTCGTTCCTTGTGGGGGTCTGACTCATGATTCTGAGCACTTGCAGTTGGCAATAATGCCTTACTATAATTTGAATTAAACCACTTGTAGCACTGCTCTGTTCTCTAATTTCATTTAGGCCCAGTGGGTGTCCTGTCTTCCTGGAATTTGTTGGCTATCTAATGAGAAGCAGCCCGGCAAACAAAGTTAATGGATAAAGTCAGGCTTCTCTTGGGGGGGTGAGAAAGGGATGGAGGGGTGTGGGGAGGAGCACGGGGAGAAGCCCACGCTGGGACCCGAGGGATGGGGAGAGATGAGAGGGATGGGGAGGATGGAGGGGATGGGGAGGGAGCTGGGAGCTGTGGCCGTAGGGATGATTTATGTGAGCTCCTTGCGCACCAGGTAGGGTTTTGTGGCCATTCAGGACACATCCCAGAGCCACCCCCTGTCCCCAGAGCCACCCCCTGTCCCCAGAGCCACCTCTGTCCCCACAGCTGCTCCCAGCAGCAACCTCTTGACCCGGCCCTGAACTCGGGCTCAGCCCGGAGCTCCCCCCGGGGGCTGCAGAGGTGTGTTTGATCCTCCCCATCTGCCCCAACTTTCCCTATGAAAGGGGACGTTGCCCCCCCCCGGGCTGGTTCCCGCTGGGTGCCGGTGCCTCCGCTCTGCCTGGCGAGGGAACGGCTCCTCTTCTGCCAAAAAAAATTAAAAAATAAAAAATGAGGGGGGTATTTTCAATGGCCTCCTCTGTCTGCAGGGATGTGCGGTTTCCCGCGGCGCTCTCCAGGGGAGCCGTTTCCACCAAACCTTTGCCAACAGGTCTCACTGGTGGGATCGTGTCTGTTCAGAGCCGTCGGCTCGTGGCTGCTGGTGCTGCCCCTGCTCGCTGTCCCGGGGGGGTTTTGCTGCCCGTGGACCCCTCCCAGCCCATGCCACAGGCAGGGGAGGTTGGGGCAGGAGCCAGGAGCCCCAGCGCCACGGCTCAGCCACAGCCCGGCATGGCACGGGGCTGCGCTCACCTGGGGGAAAAGGGATGCAAGAATAATACGAGGAAAAAAAGGAAAAAAAAGAAAAGAAAAAAGAAAAAAAAAGAAAAAGAAAAAAAAAAGTAAGGAAAATGGTTTATATATATATATATAAAGAGCAGGGAAAAAATAAAAAGACTTCCAAAGTCGTACGAGTTGCTGAGTTGAATTATGGGGGCTGGGGTCGAATGATTAACAACCCTCCTGCATTTCTGCATCACAGTCATTACTCACTCCAAACCTGAGGCTTCTCAGTTACATACCCCGGCACAGGCCGACCATTTTTTCCATTGACTGAAAACACATTCTGACTGAAAACAAACTTTCGATCCCCAAGGCTTGGCACGCCTCGGGTCCTTCACCATATTTAATCAACGGGAAGCTAAACACTTTCAATCTGTGATGGCTCATTTGGAGAGGGAGCTTTGGGCCCTCGGTAGGTGCCAGATATAATAACTCTCCCCTTTTCTTTTCTGAGGCCTACTTTTATAATTTTGCTATTTTTCAATGTCAGACCCATCTTTTGAAGAAATTTTATTGGATTTCCTGCTAGACTTCAGCAAGGATTTTTCTTTCTTTGGCAGAAATATCAAGCAGAACAGGGGAAAAACTCAATCATAATCTTGGAACGAGGATTATTATTAGTTAGGATTTCTTTGTCTGTTTGCACAAACACATTATTTAAGAGGCCCATGGGTCAGCGGGCCCCAGCTCTCGCAGCACGGGCCCACAAGGTGCCGCGGTGCCGGCCTGCTCGAGCTCGGCACGGGGCACGGGGGGCTCCTGTCCCCCTGCTGTGGCACTTCTAGCATCTCTCCAAGGCTTTGGAAATCTTTGCAAAGTCCTTCAGGAGAAGGAGAGGAAGGGAGAATGCCGCCAGGGCTCAGCGGGGCTCTTGGGAAGGCACCGAGAGGTGGAGCAGGGTCCTTTGGGAGCTCTCCTGGGGACATCAGCAGGGGCTGAAGGAAGCGCAGGGGATCCCAGATGCTTCTTCCTCTTGGTTTTGCTCTCCTTTTGCAAAATCCTTCTGTCCCTGCTGTTTTCTGCTGCCGTGCCCTGTCCATCGCCACTCTTACGCCAAACCTCGGAGATCCTGGAAGGCAGGAGAGCCTCGAAACCCAGCCTGGGGCTGGGGTAGGGAACGGGCAGCGGTTTTGGCACCTCGTGCCCTGGCTCAAAGACGTACAAAAAGCCCAGCCCAGGGTTCACCTCCTGCCTCTGCTGCTGCATCTCCCCAACCAAGCCCAAGGAAAGCAGGAGCAGAGCCGCGGCCCCGCGCGCAGAGCAGGGTTTGCTGTCTCAAGGCTTTTCAGGGGCTCTCCAGGCTTTCCGTCTTTTTTCTTTCAGTGTTTGAGGTTAAGAAGTATGCAACAGTATTCAATAAATCGCTTGGCATGGCGTATGACAAAACAAGAAAATGTAATTCAGATTAAAGTCACCCTCTGGCTAAAATGATAGTTTATTAAATAAACTGCAGCGCTGCCAATCAACTCTGCTGGCAAGCAATCCTTTGACATTAATCTTTTTTGATGTGATTTAGGGTACACCTGGGCCTTTGTAGAGTATCTCCCATAATTTCTTTCCCATCTCTCTGGATCAAGCTGCTGTGCTTGGCTCCGTTGACAAATTCCCCAAGTAATCCCTCAAAAGATTGGAGAAATGCTCCAAACGCTCCATTAAATTTATTTTCCGTGCTTTAAGAGCCCCAAAACTATGTCCAATAAATAAGTGTTCACCGTGATTTATTGAAATGCTGCTCTGATTTAAAGTTATAGGAGGGGGAAATATGTCCCCCCGGGGACGGGAGGGGCGGCCCCGCCAGCGAGCCCAGCTGTGCTGCTGCCACGGGAAGGGGGGGACCGGCCCCCAATTTGGGGCGACCGTGCCCGCACCCCGCTTCCAGACCCCGGTACAAAAGGTCCCTGACAAATTTATTGCGGTTGTAGTTATTGGGGGAACCATCAAAAGAGTAATTCTGGCCCTTGTTTTTGCGCAGACCTTTTGATAAATATGATACTTAGAAATATGCCTCCCACAAGACAGGAAAGCCATAGAGTTAAAATGAAGTAATCTGTCAGTAAACTTGCCGGAATCAAAGCCAAAATGAAACCTGTAAAAGTAAAAGGAGAGGGGAAAAAGACAGCCCGTGCTCCAAAGCGCTTTCGCCAAGCCGGGGAGGAGGCAGATTCGGGGCTGTCCTTCCCACTGATATTTTGGTCTGCGGAGCTACAGGCACGGCCGAACCTCAAAGGGCCTCTGTTCGTGTTCAGCCCAGCACGGGCACTGCTCCTGCTCCGAGGGCTCCTGCACAGGACCATGACCCGTGCCACCGGTCCCCATCCTCCCCGGGCACGGCCGCAGGGCTCCCACCACCCTCACACCGCACCTTTTGGGTAACATCTGCTGGGATTTCCCCTTGCTGCACATCTTGCACGGTCTTGGGAAAGTGCACCCTGCAGCGTGCCCTGAAATGCTCTGAGCACAGCAGGCAGTGGTTTTCCTCTTCCCCTCCTCATGCTCGGTGCTCCTGCAGGACCTGCTCAGCACGTGCTGCCCCGCAGCCACACCATGCTGCTGTCCCCAAGGGGACCCCGTGCCAAATATTTCAGGTTTTCCATAGCCTGGCATTTCAGCTGACCCAAAGCAGGGCGCAGCGGGGAGGGGGGGTGCTGCAGTCACTTCCCATTAGGTTTCCCTCCCAGACTGGAGCAAACACGAGAAAAATTGAAACCTCGTGCGAAATGCAGACCTGCCGGTTTTACGAAGGGCAGGCAGCCCGCGAGCTGCTCTGACCCTGCGGCTCCCTTCCAAAACCGGGTCAGAAATTACCTGCCCCAAAAACGCAGCCCAAAGGGGAGCTCCAGGGGGTCCCCGTGCCTCGCTGCCCTCGGGCGAGGAGGAGGAAAAGCCACATTGGGAAGAAAGCCTGGGGAGCAGAGGGGCCGGGGCCAGATCCTGCTGCAGTGCGTTGTTCCTGCTGGCCTGGACGCAGTTGAAAGCGAGGTGTGTTGCACCACCTGTGTTTACACTGCGCAATCTGCAGTTTACTGTAATAAAATCATTTAATACAGTCATAATTTTTTTGGCAAGGGCTGCGCTTGCGGTGAGTGATACGGAACGGAGCCGCCTGACAGCAGCCTGATGGGAGCGATAACTCCACGGCACGGCTGCAGCGAGCAGGAAGCAACACGAAAACCCCGTCGGAGGCTCGCTCTTGGTGTCTGCGTGCCCACGGCCTCAGATCCACGGCCAAGCTCTGCCGGCACCCAGGAGCTCGCTGCAAGACCTGGGGTGCTCTCTCCAGGCAGCGAACCCCACAAAAAGCCCAAGGATCCGGCACTCCTGGGGTGCTCTGCTGAGCTCGGAGACACCCGTGCCCAAACAGCGGTGTCATGGCACAAGGGATTGAGCCCCGTGGAGAGGCTCCAGTTTTCAGCCAGATGGAGAACTCTCTCCGTGAAGTCACTCTAGAAGTAGAAGTTCATAAAAGAGCCCAGCATGCCACCCAAAAGCCCTTTGTCACGCTCCCCGTCGGAGCTGGGGAAGGGCCCCCTGCTGCTGGGGTGCTGTGGGAGCAGAGGAACGGGGCTGGGGGGGCTCTGCGGGGCTGGATCAGGCCCCGAGGTGGGGAGAGGAGGAGGCCAGCAGCCAGGGAGAGCAAGGAAAAGGGGGAAAAGGGAAGGAGAGCCGCAGCATGCGTGTGTGTGACTGTTAAGAGAAACAGGATTCATGGTAATTTCCTGCCAGATGCCTGAACTTCTCCAGCATGCAGACATTTCACATGCGAAATATCAAAGCGTTCCCAATAACAAATGTACTTCCTGCAGCTTCTCAGATCTGCCTCCGTGCCAGCAAGGGAGCGCGGGGACGCCGGGAAGGGGAGCGCTGCCGCTGCTGCCGCCAGCCCACAGCCACGGTGCTGGGGGTGCTGGGGGTACTGGGGGTGCTGGGGGTGCAGGGGCAGGGATTTGGGTCCCGCGGCCCCACTTTGCTCCGTGGGGCTTGGCAAAACGTGACCCTGGGTTTTGGGAAGCAGCCCCCACGCCTCCGCGCGCGCTTTTAAGCGTATTGGTTCTGACAGCTCGAATTAATCCGTCAGGCTGTGTGATCCGTATTGGCGGCGGGCCTTTTGACCCTATCAGCACCGTGCTTCCCCGGCTGAACGTCTCCAGGCTTCAAATTGATTCCGAGTTTTATAAACATCCTGACGGCGGGGCTGGGAAGGCAGAAAGGAGGGAAAAGCTCTCAGCAGCGCGGAGCTGCGGGGCTGCCCACGGAGCAGCGCGGGGATGGCGACAGGGACAGGGCGAGCACAGTGCCACTGCAGGGAGCCCCCCATTTGCAGGGACACCCCTGTTTTTGGCAGCCCGGAGGGGTTTGCAGCATGCCCCCTGCCCTCTCCAGGCTGCGGTCAGTGCTCAGAAGTGGTGCTCAGCAGCAGGAGCAGCCCCATGGCAGCACCAGGACGCAGCAATGCGCAGCCCCGGACAGAGCAGCCCCACCAAATTGCCACGATGCTCAAAGCCACATCACAACCCAAAACGTCCTCTCTGTTCCCGCTCCTTTTTTCAAACGAGAAACGCCTCTCGGCTGTTTCTGCAGGTTTTTTTTTTTGATTCTTTTTAATGTCGTGCAGATCTGGTTCGTAATCACAGCACAGCCACGATCCTCCCACCTGAGAGTTTGACTCGATGCTGCTTCCCGAGCTCTTTCCGAACGCCTCGCTCGGAGGGAAGTGGCAAAGTTCATTTGATTTAACATTTTTAGCATGTTTTTAAGACCTGCAAGATGATCCCAGAGCTCTCCGAGTGGCCACGAGCCCCTGCCAGGTAGGGCTGTAAGTCACTCCTCACATTCTTTACAAGGTATTTTTAACCTTGCAGCAAATCTCTCCCTCAGCCCCGTTCACGTCTCTTGGTGCTAACAAACGCGTGAGCCTCGCAGGCTGAGAGTTACTTTGCATGTGGGAAACTCATGCAAAGGACCCAAATAATCATAAATCGATATCAACCGTACATTGCTTATTATTTTCTATTTATTCTCTATTGGCCTAAGAAGTTAATATTGACTCGGCCAGAACAAAACGCCAATAACCGCAGACCTTGAAGGTCGGGGAGGACTGATAGCGCGTGAAAATCCCCTCTGAAGGCTCTGTGGTGGTTCCTTCTTCGGGAGAGGTCTCAGCCACTTTGGGAAACCTCTCCACAAAGGTTTGGGAGCCGGGTGAGCCCCGGGAGGAGCAAACAACCAGGATTTTACATCTGAAGGCTTTGAGCCAGCTTGGGCAGCTGGGTGCTCTCCCTTCTGAGCTGTTGCTCTGGCTCCTGGGGCCCATGCGAGCAGGATTTGCGCTGCCGAGGCAGGACCGTGCCTGGAGCAGCGAGAGGGGCAGGGGAACCGGTCCTCAGGGACCTTGGTGCCGTTTCCAGAGCCCGCCCGCGCCCCGTCACGTCTGTCACTTCCCATTAGAGCCCGCCAGCCGCGTAATGCGACTTGACTGATGTAATCGGGGCTGACACCGCGGCAGAAAGGATCTCCAGAAACCGTACACCGCGCGGTTTCCTACGCCCGCGCCCTCCAGCTCTTGGCTGGAAGCTGCTCTCGGAGGCAGTGCCCAGCCTGGAGCACACGAAAATTGGGGTTGAGGAGCTGCAGAGCCGCAGCGTGCCCCGCCAGTGCCAGCTCCAAGGGTGTGAACCGCGCTCCAGCCTCTGGCTTCAAGCGAGCAAAGTGACCTGGGGCAATCTGGTGAGCAAACCCTGCTCGTGCCCATCGCTCACCCACTGCTCCTGGAACATCACGCGGGGCTGGGGCAGACCCTGGGCACCTCTGAAACGGCTTCAGGAGGAGTTTGGTGGGATGAGAAATGAAGCTGGGCTCTGGGCTGTGCGCCACACACACAGGCTGGCAGGGAGCAGGGGGAGAGCTGCGAAAACCTCACGGAGCTCCCAGCACGATGCAGGCACGGCCAGTGCGGGCTGTGGGGATGGAGCTGGAGGCAGAAACAAGGGGCCTGGAGGCACCCGAGGGTTTCTGCTGCCTGGCAAAGGGCAGCCGCTGAGGTCTGACCACTCCTCGCTGTGCTGCCATCAGATTTGGGCAACCGTGCTCACCACCAGCCATAACACACCCCGGCACATTAAATCCCACATAAAACAAAACAGAGAAAAACAAAACAAAAACAGGAGATTCCCCCCTGGGTGGGGAACCACAGGGTGAAGTCTCCTTCCCCATCTCCACCCCGGTGGAGGGAGAGGGCCCGATGAAGGGATGCGCAGGGACGAGGATGTCTCAGGGGGCAGAGGTGTCCCTTGGCACAACGGGCACCCAGGGGCTGTGCCCAAGAGCCCCGAGAGCACCTGGGGCAGCGCTGCCAGCAAAGCCCCAAGCCCTGGGAATCGGTTTATAGGGTGTGCTAGTGGGTTTCTGTGCAGAAAATGCCTTCTGCCTGCAGGTATAGAACGTAACAAGCGAGTACATCCAGCATCTGGGGGGGGATCGATACCGCTGCGCTGGTAAATATCCCGGGAAATCGATGGGGGATGCAGGAGGCATTTTGCCCATTTTCACTTTTAACATTTCTCTGTGCTAAAAGTGTTTTTTTAATACATGAAAATGGGAAGATTCACTCCTAGGCATTGGAGGTTTCCCATCCATGCCCTGATCTCCAATCTCTCTCAGCACCAACCCTCCCAAGGCTCCTTTGCCTCCAGCCCCGTCCCCCTCCATAGGGCACCGGGGTCCCATCGCTGCTTCCCCAGCTCCGCAGGTGCTGGGTGGATGCGATCCTCCCCATGCACAGCCTGGGCATTGCCAAACCTCTCCTAATCCCTCGGAGCAGGCATTGCAGACGTGTGGGTGTGGGGCCTGGGGCACGGGGGGCCGTTCTCCCCGCACACCCCGGGGCTTTCCTTCCCCGCAGGTACAGACCCCGGGCACGGGCCCTGACCAAGACACACACTTTATGGTATTAAGGGCATCAGCTCCCCCAAAAAGACTGAAAAAAACACTCACTGTGCCCTCGGTAGCTATGGAAATTGAATCTTAACCTACACGTAATTGCTGTGCAATACTCACTGGTTAATTACAACACAAAGCCTCTCCGCACGGGATGGATTTATGGCTGAAACTCCCTGGTCAACACTCACGGCAGAGCCACAAGGAAACGTCTGAGGTAGTGGGGACTTTCTGGGGTTTGTTTGGGGGTTGGGTTGGGTTGGTTGGTTTTGGTTTTTGATCTTGTCTGCCCTTGGAGTTTGTGGAAGGGAAGCAGGAAGGCTTAACCCTGGAGGAGCCTTTCCCAATGGGGTTGGGGCGGTGCTGGCCATGGGGGCTTTGGCAACTGGGACAGCAGCTCCCTGCGGGGCAAGGAGCTGCTGAAATCCCCTTGCAGCACATTGAATCTCCTCTTATTGCCCAAGAAGACAAAACCCTGGCACAGCAGCTGGGCTGAGGCAGGTCCTGGCCATCCCCAGGCAGACAACAAGGGTGCAGCCGGTGTCTCCCTGCTCGCTGGGGGACCGACACGGCACCGAGGGCTGGAGCTGGTGTGGGTTTAGGGGCACCCAGCCCACTGCCACCTCCCCAGGGGGTGTCCCATGTCCTGGTCGAGCGCTGGAGCAGAGGATCCACACAAGCCAGCGCTGTAGCTGCTGCTTGCCCGGCTAGCAGCCGGCTACGAGGCGGTTCCCAACCTTTCAGCTCTTATAAAGTTACCCAGGAAGGTTTATTCGGGCAGCTGGGTGCTGTCTGGGCTGGGGTTGGGGAGATAGGGAAGAGGTTTGGGGCAGCCTCCCCTCTGCAGAAGAGGGCAGGGGCAGGGAGATGTGGGGAGCCCCGGGGGTCACCCAAGGCTCCCTCTGCCTAGACAGCTCCTCACCAAGGTGTGGATCTGTCTCTGTCTCCGTGCTCATGGGACATCTCCAGGAGTTTTAATTAGAAGTTTGGCACAACGGGAGCAGTTACGACACAGGAATGCTTCATGCAGGCCATCACCCCATGCAGGTCAGTGAGAGCGCGCTGCCCTGGCTGCTTCCTTCCCCGGGGTCGGACTTCCTGCTCTCGGACACCTCCAGCACATGTTTTCCCAGCTCTGGCTGCTGTTACAGCTGCTTTCGAGGTGCTGGGTGACGGGGACCAGGTTGGAGGCGGCCCCAGGGTTACCAAAGCTCCCCGAGCAGCATCCCTCGGATGCAGCGGCTCCGTTCCCAACCCCGTGGAGCCAGCGACAGCTGGCACGACACCTTTCATGTCTCGCTGAGAGCAGAGTGGAAGTCAGCACGCTGATAATTACAAGGCAGCGCATCTCCGTGCCCTGTGACTCAGGCAATATGTAGAGCAAAGGTAGGAACAAACCACCAGAAGAGCAAATAAATAAAGAAGGCAGCCTTAATAATGGGGTAATTACCTACCTTAAGTACACAATCATCTAGCATTTTGCTAAACTTTATGACACATGATGACAAGTTAATAAATGAGATGTCTTACCAGCAGTAAAACAGCTGTTACCAGCCACCTCGTATGTCTGGGTAGCCCAGAGCAAAAAAAAACACCAAGCCAAATGAAAAGAAACTGGTTATTTCTGTTTGTCGAAATAGCCCGTGTAATAAATCACTATTAATGATGCTGTCATTTATCAAAGGGAAAGCTCTCGTTGCAAAAGCCTTTGAAGTCGTGGCACCTATAATTTCCTACCTATAAAAAGGCACCTTTGTGCATGTGTCATACCTGCAGCCAACGGCAGGTACCGGGACTTCATCGCTGCCCCGCGCCGCACCGAGCACGGCACCGGTGGGGAAGGGGAGCTGCACCCCGTAACTGGGAGGCCCAATTTCTGCTGCCAGAGACCCCAGAAAAATGGGGATCAGTGGGATGGGAGCTGTGCTCGTGCCTGACCCCACGGAAGGTGTGCGAGGCAGAGCCGTGCTGTGACAGCCCCAGGCTGCCCACGCTGCCCCAGGTCCCTCAGAGACTGATTGAAAGGTGAATTCCCTCTCCTCCCTGCACCTAACAGCGCCTTCACCCCAGAATAGTTGGGTGGTGAATCCGTGTTAATTAGCAGGGATCTGACGTGGTTAAAGCACCCAAGGTGACGTTCACAGGGGCGGGACCGGCCAGCACGGGGCTGAGCCAGCCAAACCCCCCGTGCCCTGTGCGTGGCCATGTCCCCAGCCCGACACTGGCCCACCTGGGATGGGATGGGGCAGGAAGGGGCAGAGAGGGACGAGGCAGCCTCCTGCTGCCCTGCAGACCCAGGGCCAGGGCTGTGCAGGCTGCGACGGGCGCTTGTCTCTGTCCTCCTGCAGCCTCGGGCTGCCAGCTCCCTGGGGACAGGGCTGCGCAGCACCGCGGCTCCGGCTTGTCCCTGGCCCTAATCCCTGCAGCACATCATAAAAGAGCAATAAAGGCCGAAATGAAGGGCCACAGATGCAAAGGGGAGGCATTTGCTCCCCAGAGCATCCATCTATTTAGGAGGAATGTGTTGTGTTTTTTTTTCCAGAGACCTAAGGAGGGTTTCTTTTTTTTTTTTTTTTTTTCCCTTTCTTGATTATTAACTAAGGCAGCTCCTATGCAGCTTTGTCATTTTCCCCCTGCTGAAGACACTTTTTCTTTTCTTCTCATCTGAGCGGCAGGCACCTCACCCGCCTCATAAGCATCTGCTGCAAGAAGTCTTCACCTGTCACCTCTTCCCAAATGACTTGAGAAAACAGGATAGAAAAGCTATAAATAATTAAGACCCATCCGACACCGGTGCAGTGACTAAATATCAGAACTGCCTGAGCATCACGAACGCTGCCTTGATAGCCAAGGGGAAAGCTAACCTACTTCTGGAGGAGGATGTCAACAGAGGCAGGACCACGTGCTAACCGTGTGGCCAAGTGGGTTTCAGCCCCTGTCGAGGACTCCTGGCCAGGGAATAACCTGTATGTGTGGGTGCAGCATGGCACACCGGGCCGAGGGCTTGCAGCATCCCAAAAGACCTGGGTGAACACCCCGAAAGAGCAAATGGGCTGCAAAGCCCAGGGCACGCAGCCTGCACCTACCCCTCTTGTTGCTGGAAGACAGGAGCCTCTCGCATCGCTGTCGCCTCTCCCCATTAACATGCATGGTTTACTGATCAAATCCTACAGCCGTCTCAGAGCTTGTAAGAAGTTAACATCAAAGCCACGGGAGGGAGGGGATGGCAAGTGCTGGAGAGAGATGTCACATTAGTGTCTGGCTCTCCGAGAGCTGCTGCATTTCAAACCTTGCTCGTCAAGGCTTCAACTCCATCGCCTTGCTTCGAGGGAAGGGGAACGTGGGGGTGCTGCCTGCACCCACAAGCACCAGGGGCTCACTCCCAAGGGACAGTGCAGGGCAGAGCTGCAGCCCCAAAGCCCAGCTGGGGCCCTTGGGTGCTGCTGCTGCTGCTCCAGCTGCCCTGGTTGCTGGTGCCATGAGGGAGAAGTAGGGAGAAGCCCCCTATGGCTGGCCCAGAGCTCCCGGCTGTGTCGAAGGCTGCAAATCCGGCTGCTGTCAGGGCACGGCTCCGGCTGCTGAGGGTAGATGGAAACTTCCCCTTTGGGCTCTTCTGTAATTGTTCATCAGGGCGTCAGTTCAGCAGAGCATGATTAAATTCCCAAGCGAGCAACCAGGAAGATAATTAACTTTTGGAACAACTTACCTGGGAGACAGAGGATCCATCACTCAAGGTCTTCGCCGAGCAGCCGATCCCCTGCCGCCAGCAGCGCGCCCGCTCCTGGAGGTGACCCCGCAGCCCAACTGGTGGGAAATATCCTCCTGGGAGCACAAAACGCTGATTTACCTGAATCTAAATGATCTGCGGGAATACTCCTGGCTCCAGTTTGCAACAAAAGCTAGGCAAGCTGCATACTGCTCTGTCAGCCTGCCCAGGCCTGGGGACAACGGGGTCACCCCGAGCTGTGCGCCCGGGCGCGCTCCAGCACCCAAAACCAGCTGGGGAGCAGCACCGCAGCTCTCCCACCACACACACTTTTTGCAGAGCCTTCCCCACCCACGCAGACACACGCCTGATGTTTTTCAACTTTGGTTAAGCCCCAGCTGGGGATGAAATAAGAGGGAATTTTTGCCAGCCCTGTGGCTGGGGCAGGGGGAGCCCTGCTAAGGTCTGGTGCAAAGCCCAGCACTGGGGGGAGGGGGGGGCTGGGACGCAGAGGGGACACCCCCAGCCCAGGGAGCTGCTTTTATTTGGAGTCTGCAGCACAGTCCCCAGGAGATTTATGACCTGAGCTCTTTGATGTGGGCCTCTGATAAGCATCAGGAATATTTTCGTTTCATGACAATGTCAGCCAGGGAGCGCTGAATGAAGGGGGTTTATGGGCAGCAATGTTTCCTGCAGCTATTGAGCCGGCTGCCACATTCCTAGGGAAGGCCAGCCATTAAAATAAAATCATAAACCCCCCTTTGGAAAGCTTTATAAACAGAAGGAAGCTTCTCCTTTAAGGGAGAGGATCGGGGAGTATTTCCATTTTAATCAGGGGCATCTCTGGAACAAGACCACAGCCAGGGCTGCGCAGAATTTGTCAGGGGATTAGCTCAGGAAAAGAGAGAGTGCAGGATTTTTCCCCTTCGCACTCACTCGGCTGTTATTCCAAATTAGGCTGTTCGTGTTCAGCTCGGAGGAGGGTAATGAAAACCAGAAGGGAGCCGCGGCGAGAGCCTGGCTGGGGGCAGGGGACGGGGACGGGGCAGCGGAGAAGTCCGGGTGTGCACAGGGCACCGGCTCCCTGGGTGGAAGGTGGGCAGCCCTGGTGCTGCAATGCAAGAGGTGCACGGTGCTGCAGGGTGCTGCAAGGCATCACACAGCCCTGCATGACTCTGCACAGCGCTGCACGACTTTGCACAGTGCAGAACGACATTGCACAGCGCTGCACGGCATCGCATGCTGCTGCACGACTTTGCACAGCACAGCACGACTTTGCACAGCGCTGCACGACATGGCATGGTGCTGCACGACTTTGCACAGCATTGCATGACTCTGCACGGCGCAGCACGACATCACACTGTGCTGCATGATATTGCACAGTGCTGAACAACATTGCACGGTGCTGCACGGCATGGCACGGCGCTGCATGGCACTGCACGGTGCCGCTGCACTGGGAGCAGCCCGATGGCTTCAGAAACCTCCAGCCTGGCCATGTGGGCAGCACAGCGGGCAGGGGGCCCTGCAGCATGCTCACAGCTTGGGGACAGGGCTGCAGGAAAGCTGCTGTGGCCTGGCTTTCTCCCCGCGACAGCCTCTGCTCACTGTCAACTGTTTCCGCGTGATTTATTTGAGGTTTACGCTCCAATCTGTAATGCAAAACCACCGAGCGCATTTCTTCCTCCTTGTAATTAAAGCCCCCAATGCTGCAGCACACACCTGGTATAAACAACTATAAAAAAGTACATGTGCAGCGCCAGCACTGTTTTTAGGTGCTGGGAACACAGCCCAACACCGGGTGCCCATCCCAGCGGCGGGTGAGAGGGGCTGCCCAGTGCAAGGGGGATGCAGCTGGCTCAGGCCTCACACAGCCCCTGGGTCTGAGGTGATATTTTGGTGTTCATTTTGGGGCAGAAATAAGGGTCCCTTCCTCACCCATCCCTTGCAGGCATCCCAGGGAGCTCTCCTCCTTGAAGCTTCCCCTGGAAGGGCGCAGTTCCAGGGCTGGTTTGGAGGTTTTATCAACAAATGATTAATGTCTGGTAGGTCTAAACTTCCCAGGGGTTCGGAGATTTATATGGCAATGGTTTTCCTGAGCTTTACCTAAGCACCATGGGATGAAACCAACATGAACACTGAGGCTCACCATGGTCTGGTGGTGGCAGGAGCCCCTTGCAGCCTGGGCTCACTCATCTTCATTCTAATTTCCAGCCTAAATCTTTGGCATGGCCAATTTACCGCATTTTGGTTGTTCCAACTCAGTCCTTTCTCCCCCACAGCCCTTACCCTGCCTGGTGTCTGCGCCATGGCCCCGTGGCAGCTCCTCGTGGTGTGGGCGTGCAGGGCAGCGGTGCCGGCAGCAGAGCGAAATGAGGCGGGACGCACACGGGGAAGCTTCCCGGCCTCCCCGTGCAAGCAGAAGGGCAGGAGGAACAGGTTTGGTGGCTGGCAGGGAACAGAAAAAGGGAACGTCTGCCCCTGGTGCATCACAGCTCCCAGCCACTGACACTCCCAAGAAGCGGCGCTGCAGTGGGTGCTGGCATCACCCAGCCGGGGGGCTTTGCGCACCCCACAGACCCAAGGGGGGTGCAGGGGGAGCCGGGCTCTCCCTCCCCGCACTGCACCAGGAGCAGACCCCCATCGGCCCTGCCGTCGTGGAAAACCAAGAACTCCAAGCAATTTTAAATGAACTTTCAAAATGATGAACAAAGAGCCCTTGTCCGTGTTATACAGCAAATAAATCACACCAAAATGATAGTTGTAATTCCCAAAAGTACACAGAGAATTGATTTTCCGATGACATTTATCATGATAAACCGGTGCAGCAGCATACAGGCACATCTTAAGTTGCAGCTGGTTGACTCCCTCCCATTTATCTCCCGTCCCATCTTCGCCGGCCACATTTGCACAGTTGCACAAGTGATTATTGCTCCTAAGGACAGCAGGGCTGGTTCAGCTCACCCTGCCGCAGCAGCTCCGGCTGGGTTTGGCTCGCGCTGACTCAAGCCTCAGCCCCACCAGACGTAGTTACAGGGCTAAGAAGTGTTTTAATCGCCTGCCAAGCGTGACGCCCGTGCCGGGCTGGGCTGTTCGGGCTTTGTTGGGAGCACAGCACAGGGATGTGCTGGGTCCTGGACTCACAGAGCCCGGCGAGCGAGGATGCCCGCACCCCCGGTGCTCCTTAGGATAACGTTGCTTTCAATCCCCAATCAGATTTTTAAATTATGTCTGTATCTGCCTGCGTATATATCTCCCTTTGTCAGAGCCTCACCAGCCTCTCCTTCTCTCCTTTATTTGTCTTGCTGCTGTTGCAGCGAAAATGTATTGGCTTTGCAGTTAGTGATTACACGTCATCACATACCCAATTTATAACACCATACCCCAAAGAACAGATGTAATAAAGCCAGGCCAGGAAACAGCAATGTTATAAAACAGAGCAGTCAACTCAAAGGTCCTTGCATGTGTGCAGGAAAGAAAATATTATAGACACCGGTTTGGGGAGGGAGGAGGCTGCGGGGAGGAAGGGGGCTCGCGGCGTGCCGAGGATGAGGGATGTGGGTGTGGGGGTCACAGGGGAGGGGGATGCGGGGACTGGGGGTGTTTAGTGCAGAAATCACCACCCCAAATCTGCAGCCTCCATGGGAGGGTGGCAGTGGGGCTGGAGGGGCTGGGTATCTCCACATCTCCGATCCCCCACCTTCCCGTTCAGCCCCCAAAGCCTCCAGCTATCAAAACCAGGAGCAGCTCTCCACGAAGGCTTACCCTGAGCAAGAATTTATCTCCTTTTATTCATGATCCGGGAGCCAGGACATCTCACAGCGGGGCCGGCTAATCGCAGCCAGAGATAGGAGCGACCCCGAGCGAGGGCTGCGCGGGGCCGGCGCGCCGAGCACGCGGCTGATAAGGCGGCTGCGGCAGGAGCGCCGAGCTCCTGACGTCTCATTATCAAAAAGTTTTTGTTTAATAAGCCAGGGTAATAAAATGCACCTCTGGAGGGCCTTGCCCAGATAAAGGAATGTAAATCAGCGATAAAGGCTTCTGGATTTTGCTGCCACAGAGCCCGCCAAAGCCCCTTGTTCCCCTCGGGCTGGTGGGAGGGGGCCGGGAGCCCCCATGCCCTTGGTCCCTGTCCGTGGTCAGGGGTGGGCTGGGCAGGGGCTGGGGGCTGCAGCCTGGCCCTGGGCTGGGGCTGAGGCCCAGAAACCCACACGATGAAAATTTGTGAGCTTAGGAAGCCGATCACTTTGAAAGGTCAAAACTCACATTCATAATCGGACTAAACAAAAAGCTAATTAGAGGCCTTTTGTGCTCCTAAATGAGGCTGGAGAATTCCCGGGGCTCCCAGGGGCTCCGGCGATGTTCAGGAGGGCTCTTGGCAGCCGTCCTTCTCCTGCGAGGTATTCACCAGCAAAGCGCTCCTGCGGAGGGGATGGAAATAATGAGCCAGGCACGGCACCGGGCTCCCAACCTGCGCGGGCAGCACCTTCAGCGGCCAGCCCCGGCTGAAATAAAATGGGAAAGGGTCCAGAGCCGCAGCCCCTTGCTCCAACAGGACCACTGGGGGCTGTTTGGTTCCCCTTGGGGACCCCAATCCGTGCTGGCTGGGGGAACGGGACCCCCGGGTCGGCCCCAAGGCGAAGCCCTGAGCCCAGCGCCCACCCCTCCGGGCGCGCTCCGGGGCTCGCCCCGGCTGTCGGCAGCGCCGTCACGCCAGCTGTTTCGGAGCGGCGGATTCCTGTTGCCAAGATATGGATTTGGTTTTAATAACAGTTAGTGCAAACATTGTAAATTTACTGCTGCTAGAGAGAGTTTTTGAAAACGTCCAACTCTGGCTATAATTTTTCAATCGCACCAGCTGTTTGTGCTCTGTTCATACCTGACATGCTGCTTTGAAATAGCAATCACTGTATTTATAAGAAGGGAAGGACTCATAAATATGTCAGGAGTGGAATATACAACGCCATATTTCACCATTTTCTATTTTAAAATTGTGAGTTATGGCTACAGAAATGTGGTCCCATTAAAGGTGATATGATGTATTTTGTGTCTTGTTCAGGAGCCCATCCATCATTGAGACAATAAAGAAAACCGCACTTACTTTTTTTCCCTGTCGTCTGTAATTTATGATGCCCAAAAAGCTGTAACCTTTTGGCAGGCTTTGCAGAAACTGCTGCACTGTTAGCAACTAAATAACCTTTTATAAGGTTTTAAATGTGTTGCTACAGTCTCAATGCACTTGCTGTATCGATCCAGAAGATCCTGCAAAAAAGGGGAAAGGAACATGATCTATAACAGGATCGATAACGGTATATAGATTGTTGAAAGATGCTTCTAATGATTTTTGCCAGCCATCATCTTTCAAGGCGCTGCTCCCCATCTTTTAGGCTTCAGTCCTTGCTCAAATTAATTAACCTTGCTCAGCCTCTCGGTGTGCCAGGGCTGCAGACGGGGCTGGGAGGGCTGCAGCCACTTTCCCGGCTGCAGATTAATCGGCGAGGGTGGCACCGAGGCGCTGTCCTGGCGGCACTGCCCGCCTGTTCCCGGCCCCACGGACCTCACTGCGGAGCTGCTCCTCCAGAAATAAAGGAGAAAACAAACCCAAAAGGGGCCACGCAGCAAACCCAAGCAGGGCCACGCAGCTCGTATTGGCAGCGAGCTGCTCCCATACAGCGCGGCTCTGCGCTCTGTCCCCGCCTGCCTCGCTCGCTTTGTCATTTATGTTTTCCCCCCAAAGCAGCCACCAAATCATTATTAACATTATAAATAAAAGGAGAGGGCAAGTTATTAAATGTAAAATATGTGGAGTCCTCCTCGAACTCGCCGCGTAGTTCATAAATATGATGGCTTAATTTCATCTGTAATCCAAACGGCTGATGAAGCATTACACAGCTCTCTGTTAATTGAAGTTGTTAACAAAGCTGAAGAGAGAGATTATTATGTATAGACTTTTATCCTTCAGGGGTATCATCATAACAGATCATAAATGGAAATGAATTCATCGCTCCCACACGCCACTGCGGGATCCTTGCCTGCAGTTTCCATGGGGCAGGGGCCAGAGATGGGATTTGGGGCAGATTTTGGGCACGAAGGCCCCCAGGCTCTTTCCTCCTGGCAGCTCTGGGTGCACTTCCCAGCTCCTGGGCTTGCAGAGCCCCTTGAAAGGCTTCAGCAGGAGAGATGCTGCCTCGATGCAAGATCATTGCCATCATCTGGGGCATGATACATCAAGGGTGACGGAAAATCCATCCCCTCTGCCCACGTACCCCGGCCGTGGCGCACACGTACAGGAGGAGCCTCGGGGTCCACCCCCGTAAATTTACTGCAGGGCACGAGGCGAGTTTTGTGCAGGCAGCCAGGGCTGGAGGTATTCATCAGGTCCATAGACAAAGGGTCGTTATTATCTCGGGGCCGAGTGTCTGTATTTTCAGCACATTGCTTAAAGTAATAATTGTGTGACTTCTCGTTAGTGATGGGCTATTTGTTTCATGGAGAAATGGACGCCTGCTGCAACTGGGTATTAAAGGCTTCGTGGTGCAGCTGTGCCCCTTCCCGAGGCTTTCCAATGTCTTGTTTCTTAAACCCTGGATCTTCTAGGCACCGGGAGATGCTCTTCCAGCAAGTGAATGCAAATGTCCGCTCAAAGCCAGCCAGTCACCACGGCGTCTGGCTTCTTTCTCCGTAGAAATACACATCTGGTGGGAAAGGCCAGGGCTTATTCGGTGATTTTTAATTTGCTGAAGTGGGAATCAGAAGGCATCCAGGCAGCTCCCAGCGGTGCTGCGCATCTCCCCGTGACCTGCTCGGTCTCGGCTCCGTGCCTCTGCTCCTACGTGAGACGGAGCCGCCGCTGGCTGCCTCCTACAGCCCAGGGCTCCAGGCAGCACTTAGATGGGAAAAGCTCCCTCTCTGCCCACCAAAACCATGAGCAGAGCCCTCATTCTCCCACCAAAGCTGGGAGCTGAGCTGCAGTGGGCTGGGGAAGGGGCAGAGATGCCCCCTGTGCCTCCAGCCCCCCGGTTTCTCTCTCCCCATGGCGAGGAAACCAGCCCAGCCCAGCCCGCGCCGCCGCAGCCCGTATTTCTCGGCTCCACGGCTTCCAGGTGGAGTTATGAAAACACACAATGCCGTTTCCTTCTCCTGGATCTCATCAGCTTTTTCCATCCAGCACATTATCCAGGAAATTCTCGTCTATACCTTTGAGGAGTTACCATGATTATCTGGAACGCGTTACTTGCACACAGCAAATGCAAATTAATGTAGTCTTCACATTTCGCCGTGGCAATAAAGGGGAATGTTGACATCAGCCTGAAAGTAGAATTAGCTTTTGCATTATGTGGTGTGAGAGTGAGGTGTTGAAACCCGCGCGCGAGACTTTCCAAGTTACAGTAAAGAACTGTTCTGGCAGCATTGCAAAAACATTGTCGTGTTTCCAAAAGCCAGAGGTAAGCTGAGTGGTCTCTCTGTTCGAGGCTGTATTATTGCTTTTGCTGGGCTTTCAAAACCCTGCCATTTTGTCTCGTTACCTCTAATGTGCTCCTCGGTTTATTGCAAGCTCATCTCCTTAAGAAGAGAGAGTTACAGCGCTGTCAGGCTCTGCTACTCTCTGATAAAGAGCCCACTTCGTTCCTAGCAACACCAGCCTCCCCTCCCCGCCGTAATCCCTCCGACAACACCGCTTTCATCGCAGCACGGGAGCCCTTTGAACCACACCAGACGAGGGCTGGAGGCACCAATCCTGCCGGCAGCCCCTTGGCAGCAATAACCCGGGGCTCGGCGCTAGCACCTTGCTGGCGGAGGTGATGCTCACGGCACCGGAGCCCCTTAAATCAGGCGCCGAGGCTGGATGGGAAGGGACGAGGCTGAGAGCTTTATTGATCATTTCTGCAGCGCGGGCATTCACCGAGCGCTTGCCAAGCTCCCAAATCCAGCAGCGAACAGAAAACCTGGTGTGGACTGTCTCCAGCCATGGTGGCAAAGAGATCCTGGGATGTTGACCCCTGGTCCCCCCCCCCGCCATCGGGGACCCCTCTCGGGCACATCCCCGGTGCCCGCTGCGCATCCCGGGTACATCCTTGGGGAGGTCGGGCTGTGCCACCACGTGCAGCAGTTGGGGAAATTTCTCACAGAATTGGGTCAGCTCTGTTTTTCTGCCACCAGCCATCCTGGGGGGTGGGTTTGGCCGTTTGGGTAATTACAGCAGGAGCTGTTTTCAGGCAGGCGTTGATGGAGAGCAGCGGCTGCAGGGATCAGCAGCGGAGCTGAGAGCGCGGGGCAAGAGCAAGACATGAACAGGGACGGGCTCAGAGGGTCAAGTGGGCTCTGCTAGCCCAGCAATTACACCCTGTCCTCCCCTCCTCTCGAAGGATTGAGCAGAAGGGTGAATTAGCTGGTGCGGGTTGAGTTAACCCCTTGTCTGCCAACAGCCTCAGAGCTCGCTGCACACTCCCTCTGTGCAGCTTTGGTTTGCTCAGCAACATCTCCAGGGCTGAACGCTCCCAGCTCCATCCTGCAACCTCCTGGCAGTGGGTGCAGAGGCAGGAGGAGCAGCAGAGCAGGCACCGAGTGGCTCCCAGCAGAGCCAGCATCCTGCCCATGCCGTGAGTGCCAGAGATGAGGCTTTGCTGCGATCTGCTCCAGAAGCATCTTTACGCACCGTGGTCTCTCGCATGCAACTGCTGCTCTGCCTTCCAAGCAGCCCTGTCCTGCAGCAGGGCCTGGTTTTATCATTGCACCAAGCAGGAACAGCTGCAGATGGAGTTTGCTCTTGGTGGCTGCCTGCACAGAGCTGGGGGACGGAGGAAAGGGCGAGTGGGAAGAGTTTGGAAGAGGAGCCCTGAACGTGCCTGTGCGCACGGGGCCAGATGCTGGCTGCAGGCTCGGTTTGGAAACGGTTCCC
The DNA here is from genome assembly GCF_964211825.1 of Aythya ferina. Lineage (NCBI taxonomy): Eukaryota > Metazoa > Chordata > Aves > Anseriformes > Anatidae > Aythya > Aythya ferina. The sequence goes on from NC_140310.1 coordinate 5,193,451, forward strand.
TTAATAAAGAGCTAGTTTAGTTTCATAGCCACGAAGGCCATCCATGTTGTTATTCAGCATGTGGCATATGAAACAGGTCGTTCTGGGGAGACCCACAGGAAGGAGCAGAGCGCAATAACAGGCGAGCGAAGCAGCTCCGCCGCAGGACTCGGACCACCAGGACTGAGGGTTTCCAGGCCATGCCAGGCACGCTGCTCGCATCTGCAGGGGGATTACAGGGAAAAATGGGGCTTCATGCTCCAGCCAGCTGCTGCTTCGCCACAGAGCAGGGAGAGGCCAGGGGCACCCACCACATCCCGGCGCCTTTGCATGGGATGGGGAGACGCAGGGAGCAGGAGGGAGCCGAGCTCCTGGGGGTCACAGCCCCTCTTGCCCCCCCCAGCTGGGTGGGCAGGCAGAGCTCCAGGACAATTTGGGCCAAGAGGGCTGTAAATGAGGAAGAAGGGAAAACAAATGATGCCAGCAGCAGGTGAAGGAAGTGTAGGAGCATTATGTATAATATTAAATTTAATGCTATTCCATTTTCCATCTCAGTTATTAAATTAGCTGAGAACTATGCTTGCACTTAAAAGATTCCTGTCATATTTTATGCACAAGATGATCTCAGAGTAATTCGTGCTAGAAATATGTCATGTTAAATTACAGATACCAATAAACCTTACTTAAACTCGGCATTGATCATGTGTGGGAGATAAACTCCCGGGGGCCCAAGCTCCCCATCGCCCAGCACCCCGGGCAGGCAGCGCTGGCTGGGCTCAGGGACACGGTGCCGTTATCAGCACGGGGCCAGCAGTGTCACCCGATGTGCCTGGGGATCTGAGGGTGCCCAGGGGTCTGACAGGTGGCAGTGAGGGGTGACGGTGATCTGCCCGGGGCCGACACAAGATTCTTGTGCTTATCGGCACAAGATGCCGTGTCACCATATCAAACTCAGCCCGGCGAGTCTGGCTCCTATTTGGTGTCACCTCCACTTGCACTGGCCCCATCCCTTGGGGCTGTGCCCCCCAGGCTGTGCACGGCCATGGGGTGGGGACCAGAGGAGCAAATCCTGGCTGCATCCTCCCTCGCTCCTGCCCCACACGCTGCCCTCATGTGATGCGAGGCCGGGCTTTCCCTTGGCGAAAACAGCCCTCGCCTCTGTGCGGAGGCATCACAAGCCCCAGCTGCCCCCAGGCTGCCTCACCACAGCACAGAGGCTTTTCAAGGAGCTTTGGCTCCGGCCTCCCCCTGAATGGAGCCGCTTGTTCTCCGCAGCCAGCAGCCCGGCCACGCTCACTGGGTGCTCCCCCGGGACAGCCTCATCCCCAGCTCGGGTGCTTGCAGCTCCCCAGGGCTCCTCGCCTCGTGCTGTCCCATGGGAAAACCCAAGCGGTGCTGGCATTGCTGCCCCAAGGAGCATCCGAGGGCTCAGCCCTTCAGTTCCTTTTAGCACGAGGTAGTGAGAGGCACCCACGGGTGAAGCCCTGCCAGCGGTCTCGGGATCCCACACGCACCGCGCAGCGCACGGGGGGATGGAGCGAGCCGTGGAAAGACACAGCTGCACAGCTGAGCCTCCAAACTGGTGAGTTCCTGGCAGAAGCACAACCATCCCCAAAGACAACAGCCTCCCAGAGCCCCCTTTGGAGCTGCTCCCACATTATCCAGGTGGGTGCTGGTGGTGCTGGTCCAGCACTGGGTGCTGGTACCCCTGAGCTCTCCAAACCAGGCAGTCGAGCATCCCTGGTGCCAGCGCTCACCAACCCTTTGGCACGGCCCCGTGGCACCACCAAACCACCGGTGGCCTTGCAAATCCCAATGCCAATGGGGACCCCAGCCCCGTGCCGAGCACCCCACGGCTGCTGGGTGCCCCCCGCCGCTGGGGAGTAATTGGGTGCAGCAGCACATGCTGCAGGGCTGCTTTAATCCTGCTCCAGGTGGCTGCAATCCAGTGCAGGATTTACAGTGCCCTGACCCTGAGCTGTCAAGAAGGAACAGCCAGATTAATGGGGTGGGCGGGTTCGTGCAATAATCGTTTGTTTGATGTGACAAGCCTGATAGGCGTTGATTTACTTACAGACTGATAGGCTTTTAATTGAGCACCTCCGTCCCAGTCACATCAAAGGCAGAGGTTGACAAGGGGCCCCTTTTACCAAAAGCTCCCGGTGACTGACAGATCCTGGATGCTAAATCTCCCGGGGAGGGGGTTCCCTCTTTTTCTCTTCTTTTTTTTTCCTCCTTTCTCTCTCAGGATGGGCCAGGCCAGGCGCATGGAAAGCCCCATCCCTTGCAGGGGGGTGCCTGGCCAAGCCAGCGTCCCCTGGCCTGGAAGGGGACAGGGTCAGGGCATGACAGGCGCCAGCATCGCCCCCGGCACTCCGCAGGGAGCCCTCGCCCAGCCCCAGCTCTGGTTCCACCTGTATCAGATCATGGACAAAAGGTGGCTGAAGGGAAGGGAAGGTGGGAGGCCGAGGCCAGGCTGTGCTTTTATGGCCGATTTTCTGTGCCTCAACGTGGCCGACCGACCTTACCAGGTGGGAGGGCTCGTGGGATGCAGTTACTGCACTTTGGGAATTAGCTGCAGATGGGTGAGGAGAAGGAAATCCACGGGGTGCTGAGCTTGTGCGCAGAGGCACGAGCGTGTGGCCACGCACAAATGTGCACCACGAGGGCAGAGCGCACCTAAAGCACGCGGGTGCCCATCAACCCCCCAGATCATTGTTTAAGGCAAACAAACAAAGAAACAAACCCAGAAAACCAACCGAGTCGCTCCGACGTCTTCTGAAGACATATGGGAGGTTCTGTTCTTAATGGGAAATTTAAGAAGGTGGGCACAAATCACAGCTCTTCTCCGTAACCTGTGGTGCGCAGAAAAGCCGGAGCCTTTGGGCCGGATTAGCTCTGTATATTTACGTTCTAAAGTCTGATGTGTTTTTCAGGATCTAAATATAAATTATTTTTACTGTATCAATGATTAAATATTTTTCTTTGAGATCATAGAGTCCAAAAAGTAAATGTTTCTGAAAAGGCATTCGAAAAATTTAAAAGAAGAAAAAAATCCCTCTGAGAAGCCCTTTTGTCATTTGCAACCAATAAAAATGCCTATTGTTATGAAGGGCTCATAAATAATCTGATTTTGGCATGCTTTCATACCATACAGAAAATGAATAAATTAAACTTGATTTACAGCCTTTTTCATTTTTATTAGAGCCGCTCCAAACATTTTATGTAACGTACGTGCCAGATGAGCTACACCAAATGGTTTGAGGCTCTGGTACTGATATTATATAAATTAAGTTGTTTTAATTTGCATAGTTTAATTAACTAACACTGGCAAGGAAAAAAAGGAAAGCAGAGGTACAGGAGATCTCGTGTGTGTCTGAGGGCTCGGTGCACCCATGGAGACAGAGCCCCGGGTGCCAGCCCTGGGGTGCATCCGTGTCCCCGCATCACTTCTGGAGGGGGCCAGCACCCACCCACGGCCCCTTCCCCATGCTAAAGGACGCGGGGATCTCTCTCATGTTCCCATTTTACAGATGGGGAAACTGAGGCACCCGAGCTGGCCCCCGTGGTGCAGATCTCTGCAGCCTTTTCCCCTGTGGGGACACCTCCCTGTGCACCCACGGTGTTAACTGGGGCTGGGTCACGGGGGAAAATGCCCCAATTTTTCCCCACTGACAAAGCATCTTTGTGAAAACCGCCACTCTGCCCGGCGCGGCACAACGCTGAGAAGATAAACAGGCAAAAAAAAAAAAAAAAAAAAGTCTTAACTAATGTCACCGTGACCCGATGTCAGCCACGCTGGGCGTTTTGATCTGCTGCCCATCCCTGCCGAATAGAGGAGCGCTTTTCTTCCCTCCGCAGCACTTTGATAAGTGTGTGATGTTCTCCTCCCCCTCGTGCAATTTATCCTGTAGAATTTCACACCAGGAAACAGCTTCATTACATCAACAACAGGAAGACCCCACTGATTTGTCACACAGAAAAACAGCTGTTAGTCACACATCAAGGGAATAGAGGGGGGGAAAAAAAATCTCACCTTTTTTCCTTTAATGTTCGCGCAGTTCTTTAATGTTAATCGCTCTGCAGAGGAAAGCCAGCTACCAGGCTACCCAATAAGTAACCATCATCCAGTGAGCACCAGTTAATATCTGAGTGTCTTCCTGCCTTTCCTGCTACATGATTGCTTTCGAAAGAAAGATTAATTCCAACTTTAAAAAAGAAAACACTATTTTTATCATTGCCAGAAGTCTATATGGGTTTAAAAAAGAAAAAGCACTCGCTTGTCGTTTTACATCTTGCAATTTTGTCAGTTGTTTTAAAACATGTCTCCTGTAATAAATAAGATCATTTTTATGCACTTGTTCTGCAGCTCGCGGCGCGGCCCCGGCTGGCGCAGCGCTCGGGGAAGGTGGACGCGGCGCGGGCAGCCCGACAGCTCCAAGCTCTGCCTCGTACACGCGGCTGGGATCCCACTCAGAACCTCTCCCCAGAAGCAATTTGCCTACGGAGCAGCAGGTCCACAGCACCGATGAAAGCTGGGCTTTAAATGAGCCTCTGGGGTCCCCATCCTGCAGCCAGGTTGGGTCCCCCCGGTTCCTCCCCGCACCCTGGGGACCCCACAACTGCCCCGGGACCTTTGTGGGACCTGGCTGAGGGCAGTTGTGCTCCCGTGCCCTCGTCGCCGTCCTGGTGCTGGGCTGCCAGGCACCCACACAGCTCCCTGGTGGGGAGGGAGCCACAGTGGAACAGGGGCGCAGCTCTGGGATCACTGCTGGAGCTCCCCGGGGAGAGCACCTCCTTTCGATGCAGCTCAGTGCTCGTGCATTTAATGCACAAGCATTTCATGCACGTTTTTAGGATGGCTGCCTGGGAAGGGCTCTCTCTGGAAGGCAGGAACGCCGTCCCGAGCCACGCTTCCAGGCCTGTGCCGAGGGGTCCCCGCAGCCCTGCAGGTCTCCCCTCTCCTGGTTTGCTTTTTTCTCCCCCTCTTTCAAAATACCTGCGGCGTGGCCTGCGCCTTCCCCGGACGGCACCTTTTGGCACTGCCTAATGAGCAAAACACCATCCGTCATTTCTGAAAGCGCTCGTGGAGGTTTTCTGTCTTTTTTGGCTGTACTTCCATTCAAAATATTTTGCTCTTCATTTAGCGCACCGTGTTGTTCTTATGTGGCGAGGGGTCTCGCCTGCTTCACCTGAATACCCTTGGCAAGAGGCACCCTCCAGGCACAGGGGGACTTGTGGCGGGGCAGAGCTGGGCACAAAGTGAGGACGTTTTGCTTTCTCTCCCTTGGGTTGGAAACGGGACCCACACAGATTTTAACATGCAGAATAAAATCAGAGGCAGCAAGCGCTCGTAACAGTGCAGCATGGAGCAGGGTTCACTGTCTGCACTGATCCTTCCATGATGTTTTATTCCAGCCGAACGCAGAAGTTTTCTCCCAGGTGCACGCGGCGGTGCCGGCGCTCCCTGCACGCCTTCAACTTCCAGCAGCTCGCTGGATGGAAAAGGAGCCCAGCCCGATGAGCAGCTTTGCTGCACCCCAGCTCCTGTTAAGGGTGGAAAAGTCGCTGGTGCTGGGGCCTTTTGCACCCAAGGTGCTGCCTCCCCAGTGCCATGAGAGCTTTGGGGAGGCAGCGAAGCAGCCCCGGCGCCCGCTGCCCCGCGAGCGGCTGCTGGATGGCCCAGCAGTTACACACTTGTCCCACCTTATTTTATTTTATTTTATTTTGTTAACGCCGTGTTGTTGTTGGCATGCAACTTGAATTACTTTGAGGAAAGATTTTTTATTTTTTTTTTTCGATTTCCTTCTGACTTGAATGGCTCCTTTGAAAGGCAGGCCTCTCCTTTTACATCCACGCTGTCCGGATTGAATCAATCTTGCGGTCAGCTTTGGTGGAGGGGGCGGGGGGGGGAGAGAGAAAAGCCTCACAAAGAGGCAAAATTGACAGGTCCGACAATCGGCGTGATTGATAGCGGTTGGAGACGCGGCCTGGACGCCGCGCTGTGCCACGGCGATGCCGGCGCGCTGGGGGAGATCCAGCCAAGGCTTTTTCCCAGAACCGGGCGTGCACAGGCTCTGGAAGGGGTGGCGGTATGAACTTAATAATAGCAACATTGTTGTAACATAAAGCATCTGTCAGGGTTTAATATGATTAATTACACGTCCCTGTCTCTCTCTCCCTCTCCGGGCAGGCGGCAGGGACCCGAAACCCAAGCCCGGCGATGGCAGAGGTGGGTCCGTGCCCCGGCCACGTGCACGCCGCCACCACGCAGCGCCCCGCTGGCGACCTTCAGCCAGATGCAATGAAAGAAAGCAGGAAAATGTCAAACCTCTGTGCTACGAACACCCTCACGGTGTCCCAGGCCAATCAGAGAGACGAGGTTACCGGGCTCTCAATAGGAAATTTGTTCCAGATAAGCCTTGATTTTAACGGGGCAGCAACGACATCACCCCCGCGCGCTGAGAACGTGTTCCTTCAGGTTTTGGTACGTGACCGGGCAGATGGGATCGGCTGCGTTGGTGCTGCAAGCATGGTGCCCAGCTCCTCTCCTCTGCTCCCTCCAGGAGCCTCATTCATGGGGCCCAAATTCGCCAGTCCTGGCCCCAAACCAGCCTCGCACACCCCCGTGGTGCCCCCCAGCCCTTGCAGGTCTCTCCAAGCCCCTGCTCCCCCAGCCAAAACCTACAAGAGCCAGGGCCCAGCAGGATGAAGGCTTCCAGGCCCCGACCACGGAGCCCCCTGGGTGTGTGAACTTCATGCAAAGCCATCCAGGAAAGGTAACTAGAAATCAGAAGATAATTGTCAAGAAGTTTAATTAGTTATACAGGAGTCTGCGCTGGCACTGGGAAATTGTTAAGACTGAACCAAAGGGAGCGGAAAACCACTGGAAGAAATGAGTATTCCTGGTAACAACGCAAGGAAATCGCATGTTTTGTGGGCCTGGCTCAGCTCTGAGCTGCTCACGGTGCTGCAGGTGCACGGGGTGCACACCCTGATGGCTGCGGGACGCTGATGGGGTGAGAGCAGCGACCCCCTGCCCATGGCAAATGCTGTGCGATAGCCAACGCTGCGATAATCACAGAATCACAGAACTGTGATCACTTAAAAAGCACTCAAATGCCGGTGATTGCACCACGTGCAAAATCAGTGTGTGCACAATTCGGGTCTGGGCAACACCGCTGCCCTGCCAGCAACCCCACAGGGGCTGCGCTGCGTCCTGGAGGTGTCCCCCCCCCCACTGGGGCAGGGGGCAGCGCTGCAGGGTGGGTGCAGGGGGCACTGCGGCAGGGTGCTGAGCCGAGCCGTGCCGTGCCAAACTGTGCCAGGCTGGTCTCAGCCGAGCCGTGTCGCAGCAGCCAAGCCATGCCACGCCGTGTGCCAGCTGAGCCGTGCCGTGCCGTGATAAGATATACCAGCTGAGCCGTGCCGGCAGGGCCGTGCCGTGCTATTCCAAGCCGAGCTGTGCCAGGCCACGCCAAGCCGTGCGATGCCGAGCCGTGCTGTGCCGTGCTATGCCCGGCTGGGCCATGCCGTGCTGAGCCGTGCGATGCCCAGCTGAGCCGTGCCGTGCCGGGGCGAGCCGTGCTGGACCGGGGGGATGCCGGAGGATGCCGGGCGATGCCGAACCGAGCCGGGCGATGCCGAGCTGAGCAATGCCGAGCTTTGGCGAGCCGGGCGATGCCGAGCCGAGCCGGGCGGCTCTCCCCCACGCGGCGGCGCGGCGGCAGCACGGCGGCTCGCCCCCCCCACCGGCGGCTCTCCCCGCCCCGGGGGCCCGGCCGGGCTCGGATTGGTGCGCGGCGCCGGCCCCCTCGGAGCGCGGCCGCCATCGGGGCTATTTGACGTGTCGGTGGGGAAGGGGAAGGGTTTTTTGTCTCGCCGGGGCCGCCGCCGCCGCCGCTCCGCCGCCCGCCCGGCCCGGCCCGGCCCCGCGGAGCCCGGCGCGCCCGCCGCCGCCGCCCGCCCCAAATGAGCGGAGCCCCCGGCGGGCCCCGGCCGAGGACCCCGCCGAGCCGCGGAGCCGCGGGCGCCCCGTCGCCCCGGCCGCCCCCCGCCGACCCGCTGCGCCAGGCCAGCCGGCTGCCCATCCGCGTCCTGAAGATGCTCAGCGCCCACAGCGGCCACCTCCTGCACCCCGAGTACCTCCAGCCGCTCTCCTCCACGCCCGTCAGCCCCATCGAGGTCAGTGCCCGACGCCCCCGCGGCCCCGGTTCCCCCCCTGCCCGCTCCCCCCGGCCGCCCCCCGGACCCCCCGGTGCCGCCCGTGCCCGGCTCCCTCCCTCCCGGCCGGCCGCGGCCCCCCGCCCCGTACCCCCCTTCTCTTCCCTTCCCTTCCCTCCCTGCCCTTCCTTTCCCTTCCCTCCCTCTCCTTCCCTTCCCCTCCTCTCCCTTCCCTTCCCCGCGCCCTGGCTCGGCGCCCGCCGGCCCCGCGGTGAGGGAGGGAAGGGGAGGGGGGGGGCGCAGCGATGGTGGGGGGGGGGCCGGCCGGGGGGCGCCGTCGGGGGCCCCCCCTGACCGGCGCCGCGCTCCGCTCCGCCCGCAGCTGGACGCCAAGAAGAGCCCGCTGGCGCTGCTGGCCCAGACCTGCTCGCAGATCGGCAAACCCGACCCGCCGCCCTCCTCCAAGCTCAACGCCGTGGCCGCCGCCGGGCTGCCCGCCGCCGACAAGGAGCCCTCCGCCCGCCCCGCCGCCCTCAAGCCGCCGGGGGGGGACGCGCCCCCCGAGGACAAATCCAGCTTCAAGCCCTACTCCAAGGGCGGCGCGGAGCCGCGCAAGGAGGGCGGCGCGGACAAGGCCGGCTTTCGGGTGCCCAGCGCCGCCTGCCCGCCGTTCCCCCCGCACGCCGCCGCCGCCGCCGCCGCCGCCTCGCCCGGTGGCTCCCGCGGCGCCTCCCCGCAGCACGCCGAGCCCAAGGGCGCCGAGGAGAAGAAGGAGCCCGAGGCGGCCAAACCCAGCCCCGACGGGGCGGGCGGTGCGCTGGGGCGCGGAGCGGCCGAGCCCGGGGCGCACGGCGAGCCCCCCTCGGGCCGCAAGTCGGAGCCGCCCGCCCTGCCGCCCGCCGGCCATGTGGCCCCCGTGTCCCCCTACAAGCCCGGCCACTCCGTCTTCCCCCTGCCGCCCTCCAGCATCGGCTACCACGGCTCCATCGTGGGCGCCTACGCCGGCTACCCCTCCCAGTTCGTGCCCGGGCTGGACCCCACCAAGCCGGGGCTGGTGGGCGGCCAGCTGCCGGGCGCCCTGGGGCTGCCGGGGAAGCCGCCCAGCTCCAGCCCGCTCACCGGGGCCTCGCCGCCCTCCTTCATGCAGGGATTATGCCGGGACCCGTACTGCCTGAGCTACCACAGCGCCTCGCACCTGGGCTCCAGCAACTGCTCCAGCTGCGTGCACGACCCCGGCAGCCTGAAGAGCGGATACCCCTTGGTGTACCCCACGCACCCCCTGCACTCGGTGCACACCACGCTCTCCTCCAGCGGCACCCCCAGCCTGCCCGGCCACCCCCTCTACACCTACGGCTTCATGCTGCAGAACGACCCCCTGCCCCACATATGCAACTGGGTGTCTGCCAGCGGACCCTGCGACAAGAGGTTTGCCACCTCGGAGGAGCTGCTCACCCACCTACGGACCCACACGGCCCTGCCGGGGGCGGAGAAACTCTTGGCGGGTTACCCTACCTCCGGGCTGGGCTCCGCGGCCTCCTGCCACCTCCACCTCCCGCCCGCCGCCCCCGGGAGCCCCAACACGTTACCGGCCTCCCTGTCCTTGAGGAGCCCACACACTTTGGGACTAAACAGGTACCACCCCTACGGCAAGAGCCATTTGCCCACAGCCGGCGCCCTGCCGGTGCCGTCCTTGCCGGCCGCCGGACCTTACTACTCCCCGTACGCGCTCTACGGCCAAAGACTAACTTCAGCTTCTGCACTCGGATACCAGTAACTACGGCAGCCCCTTCCCCTCCTCCGGTCTCCTCCTTGCCCGAGCTCCCCGCTCCCTCCTTGGACTGTGTATTTATTTACTGTATGTTAGCTTAAAGCTGGGAATATAAGTGCATTAATCCACCAATGAATCAATGGTATGCAAAAAGTCTGTGTCCAAAAAAAAAAAAAAGAAAAAAAAAGAAAAAAAAAAATTCTTTACTTTGCAGGTGTGGGGCTTTTATTTTTCCCTTCTGTTTCTTTTGATTTTTTTTTTTCTTCCCCTTCTTAATTTCCCCCCTGAGAAATTCTTGCATGACTCCTGACACACAAGGAAAAAAAAAAAAAAAAAGAGAACGTTTCTTCCTCCTCCCCCTCCTCGTTTATCGTTCTGGGATTCAGTTTCCATTTGTAAAGTTAACAGATGTAATTTTTTTTTTTTTTTAATTTTTAATTTTTGATTTTTTTGGTTTTGTTTTTTTTTTTTTGCGATGTGTTTTGGGGACGGGGGTGGCCGCGGGTGGAAGGACGGGAGCAGCCCCGGCCGTGCCGCCCCTCGCCCAGCAGCGGCACCCCCGGGCAGCGCCCGGCCACCCCCCCCCGGCACCGGCACCGGCACCGGCACCGGGCCCGGGCCCCCCCCCCCCGAGGACGGAGCAGCGACGGGCGCGGGGCCGCCCCCAGCCCCAGCCCCGCCGCGGGAGGGCTGCGAGCATTTCGGGTGCCTAGAGCTCCGGCTTGGTAAGTCTTATTTTGTTAATAAATGAATACTTGGTTATATTCACCCTGTGGTGTGTGCTCTCTTCCATCCCCCCCCCCCCCGGGGCTCCGTGCCCCCCGCACCCGCCGCAGGGCTCCGGGGCCGCCGAGCGCCGAGCTCCGAGCCCCATCTAGCGGCGGCGGCGGCCGGGGGGGGGGCTGCGGCGGGGGCGGGTGCTGGGTGCTGAGCTCGGGGTGCTGAGCGCTGGGTGCCGCCGGGCTGCGGAGCGGGGGGGGCCCGAGGTCGGGGTCCCGAGGGAGCGGAGCGCCGGGGGGGCGCGGGGATGGTTGGAGAAGGCGGCGGAGCTGAAAGCGGTGCCAAGAGCCCCCCGGTCCCGTTCCTCCCCGAGACCCCCGGGCGCAGAGGTCGCGGTGCTGTGCCCACCGGAGGGGCTGGGTTTTGGGGCTGGGGGCTGCAGCCTAACGCGCCCCCAGTCCCGCTCCTGCAGCTCGTGTGGGGCAGGCTCGGGCTGCCCTCCCCGCGTGATCGCAGCCGTGCGAGGAGCTCGGTGGGTTTTGGCGAGGGGCGCCGAGACCCCTCGCTCCCGCTGGGTGCTGAGCCTGCAGCAGCACGGGCAGGACTGGGGGGCCTGCAGCCCGCTGCGCCCACCCCACACCGCTGCTCGGGGCCATCCCTGAGCTGTTATTCCACCCGCAGCCCAACCCTGGCAGCGGGACCCCCGGCTGCCCCCCGTGAAGCCCCCCGTGCTGCCCCACACGGCTGCTCTCTGCTGTTGAGTGCTTTGCTCCTGTTGCGTTTTGGGTGAGTCATGCAATTAATCCCAGTTAATTGCCTTCTCTACGTTGCCTTATGCCCCGCGTTGAAATTCCTTTGTGTCCTTTGAGCTGAAAAATAATGCGCTTAGCACGGGGGCTCGCTTTGCCAGTGAGATTTTTATTTTTCTGCCCGCTCCTCCGAGCGCGGCCGCGGGCGCGTGGCCGGAGGGTGGGCGGTGGCCAGGGCTCGGTTGCTGGAAATGGGGAGGCCGGGGCCCGGTGACCCCTCGGAGGGGTGGGCAGCCCCAATCCCGAGCCCCCCAGGATGCAAGGAGCAGTTTTGTGGGTCTGTGGTTACCCCGCTGGGGCCGGAGCTCGGGTCTGGCTTTGCGCTGGGTCTGCCTGCGGAGTCGCTGGCGGCGTTGGCAGGATGAGGGCCGCGGGTTTGCAGAACCAGGTTGGGAGCGAGGAGGTTTTGGGCATGGCAGCGGGTGCTCCCCGCAGAGGGACAGGGTGGCAGGCCAAGGCGCTGCCAGATAGCTTCTGTGCTTCGATCCCTGCTGCTGCGGAGCGTTTGCAGGCGCGATGGTCCCCCTGAACGTCCCCCCTGCCCCTTGGCAGCGTCGCCTCTCCCTGGGCATTGCCCTGAGCCCTCTGGCAAGGCTGCTCGGTGTCGGCCTCGCTCGGGCACACCGCTGGTCCCTGGCGTAAATCTCGGTTCCTCAGCCACAGCTCCCAAACCCCACGCCTGCTGCGGGTATTTTGTTCTGCTGGGCTTTGAGGCATCCTCGCCGCCAGTGCTGCGGGGCTGTGCGCAGGCTCTCCCTGCGCCACGGGGCAGGGAAGGCGATGCTGCGGTGCCGCGATGCCCGCGGATGCTCGGGGGATGCTCTGGGCCTCGGGCTGCGGGGTCGCGGCGTGCCTGCGGTGCCATGCTGCCATAGAACAGGGGTGAGGGGTCCGTGGGCAGCACCCCCTACGTGCGGGGAGAGCCCTGGGTGACCGGTGTGGGGTCTGTCCCCCCTCGCTCCCCAAACCCCTCCTCGCACCGGGATGCTCCCAGCTCCAAAAGCGAGCCCCATGCGCCTTCCCCCCGCCTCCAGGCAGCCCGGGATGCTGCTCAGATGCATCCTGCCGTGCAGACGGCTCCCCGAGGAATATTTTTTCCCCTCCCTAAAGACTGCAGCACCGGGGCCAGAATGTGTAAACACTGCAAAGTATCATCTGATAGCAGCCGACACTCGGGGGCTTTATCTGCTAGGAAATTATTGTGTTGCCGATATATTAAATAACTCCCTATCTAATGTATGCCCAGGTTACTGCAGAATTCATTTTATAATAAGAGCACTGGGATGCACTTTATTAATCATTCTGTCTAACAACCTGCACTCCACAGTTTCGGTTTGATTTGATTCAATCCTGTCTTTCTGCAAAATATATGGCTGAGTGGGTCGGATAATGTATGGCTTAATTTAGAGTTGTATGGGTTTGAATTACCATTTTCATAATGTGCTGTGCATTAATGTGTTGCATCATTTATACAGAAAAATGTGCGAGGTTTCAAACCTCCCCGGGAAGCAAAAGTCACCTAAAGGGAGCGCGGAGCAGCAAGAAAGGGCCTTTCAAAGCCGGCTGGCAGGGGGTGCTTTTTGGGGCAGGAGGTGGGATAGGGAGGGCCGGGAGTGGGCTGGGGCTCGGATAACACAGGTGGGTGTTAGGACACGGGAAATGTGTGTTTGAGGCTGCGTTGGCAGCGAGCAGCTCTCCTCCTTATTGCATAACAACAACTTTTCCAGCTAGCCCTGAATTGCAAGAGACCTCCAGCGGTTGACTCTCAGGTGACCCTGATCCCAGCGCTCTCCCGTGGACGGCTATAATAACACCAGCTGTCAGTTACCCCGGCTCTGACTGAGGAGGAAAAAGCACTGATTATCCAAATACAGTCATTAAAGGGGAAATGTGTTTTTAGGACTGTCAGAGTGATTAATGAGGGTTAGCAATCCTTGCAAATGCACTTGTTTAGTCTAACTGGCAGCCTCTATTTTCCTATTGATTTATTGCAGCAGTTGCTGAGGCCGCAGTGTGTGTGGAAGGAGTCAGGACACTTCGCGACTGTGTGCTATTTCAGCGGAAAACATGCAGGATTTCGGTGCGAGCGGCCGAGGGGGGGCTCCGGCTGAAAGGCACGGTGAGCTCCCGCTTTGCCCCGGCCGTGGAAGGCAGCTGAACAAAGGCAACATTATACCTTGTGCCGGGGAAGGAATGACTTGGACGCACATGCAAAACAGCCCGGCCGTGCTGCGCGCCGTATAAATATCCCCGTTTGTAAAGCCCGAAGCCCATCTGACCACAAATGATCTGTCCACCCAATAAATATGCGAGCGAAAGAGCAAGGCCGTATTATTATTTCTTTTTTTTTTGTTGTTTTTTTCCTTCCTCTCCGGCACGCAACCCCCCGATGCCCGTGCGGAGGTGTCTGCCCGCGGGCGCACAAAGCGGTTCGGAGAGCGGAGCACCAAAAGTCTTCAAGGGCTGGTGCGTGCCCGCCGAGGGGAGGTCAGGTCAGGCTGCGGAGGCAAGGGCCGGAGCAGCAGCGCTGGTGGGTGGATGAGAAGTTTCTCGGCTGCATAAAGCAGCTTTTCTTTCTGCCTGAGCCCTGGTGGAAGCCCTGGAGAATACAGGCTCTGTGTTTCCTCCCTGCTGGGGACATCTCCTGTCCCCCTGCCAGTGCCCCGCAGGAGCCTTCCCAGGGGGAAGCGTCCCCTTGAGCCCCCCTAGCTGGGGCTAGGGCTGTGCAGAGCGAGCTTGGAGATGGGGGGATGGAGGGGGAGCAAAGGGAGAAGGGCTCAGGAGCATAAAGGGGTGTCCTGTGGTTTGCCTCCAGGCAATGTCAGTAGCAGGAGAGCACCAGCGAGAGGAGGCGCGTGGAGAAGAGCGAGGACATCGAGGTGCTCAGAGAGCCCCAAAGGCAGAGGAGCACACGGGAGCAGACAGAGGGTGCCCAACGGCCTGGAAAGCTGCAGAGAATGAGAGAAGGCTTTCACGGGGCTTTGTAAGACTGCTGAGGAGCCACCGCTGTCACTTCACTGCCCAAAACCCGGTGCGTGGCACGAATCCTCCCGGCGGCACCAGCACCTGCTTGCAGCGGGGATGCACCAACACCTTCCCCATAACAGGACGCCCGTTTTGTGCTGGGAGCAGCATGGGAAGCACCCAGGGTGACCGTATGTGTCCGTGGCTCCTGCCACCTCCTGCAGTGTCTGCTCCTGCTCAGCACCACCATTGGCACCGGGGCACCGTTGGGCTGCCCCGGTCCCACGGCGGAGCTGTGCCCGTGCTGGCTCCCTGCAAAGCGCGGCCCCGCTCGCTCAGATTTACACCGGCGCGCGTGTAAGTGATACTGTTCATTACTGTGATGCATGGTTAATAGTTATCTCTCTGTTTATTATCATGATGAATAACTGAAGAGTCGTAATTCTGTATACACAAATGTTTCAGCTAAACGCTCGCTGGAGAATGCTGGGGGAGACGCTCGGCTGACAGCTTAGTTTACAGAGTGTATTCCTTGAGCTCAACTCACAATAACAAACAGATTTCCACAGACCATAATGTTTTCTAACACAGCGTTTATGGAAACCTCCCGGAGCAGCTTTGCCATGACTTCACCCCACCTTCCAGCACCGTGCACGGGATGGGACTGGGGGAATGCGACCTCCCCGCAGACAGAGCGACCCCGGAGGTGCCGTGGCAAGATGCTGAGAGCTGATGCTGCACCAGCAAAGTGATGGCAACGTGGGGACCGAGCAGGGTGGCACATCCAGCACCTCGTGGTGCCGAACACCGGGATGGTCCCTGCTGGCACCTGGAGCCTTTGCGGCCCAGCAAGCAGGCGGCGGCTGCAGGACACGCAGCGTCCCTGGCATCTGGCGAGCAGACGCAGCAGCCTCGGCTGGTTTTATAAGCGCCCATAAATCAGGCCTCCTGCAGCCCGACCGCGGGCACCCTGCCGGATCGGAGAACCCAAATGGCCTGGTTTTCCTCGCCGTGTTTGCAAGAGGACTCGTGGCAGCGGCTCGAGGATCTCCACCGGCCACCCCACAGCACCCTCCTGAGACCCCATCCAGCAGCCGGGCTGTGGGGCGATGCCGGTCCCCGCTGGTGCCTCACCAAGAGGAGGAGACGCTGCTGCCAGGGAGAAAGGGACCTGCGGGAGCCCGGGGTGCTCGGTGCCTGCACTTGGTGAGTGCTCACCCCATGGGCAGGTGGCTCTGGAGAGCAGAGGACAGAAGAGGGGACTGAGGCACTTCAAATTGTGCTGGAGCTTTCTGCTGAGATGCCGCCCTCGCCGCCTTCACCACACTCCTCTCCCTGGGGCAGAGGCGAGGGGAGATGGAAGCATTTGAACAATTTGCTGCCTTGCTCTTTCCTGGCACGCTCGCTTGCTGCAATCCAGAGCTGGCTTCTGCTGTGCCCCTCTCCTGCCTTCCCCCAGCTGAGCGTGGTAACAGGACCCCTTCTGCTGCCAGCACTTGGGGACAATCGGCCTTCTCGTGCCCGCGGTGCGGTGACGGGGCTGTCCCCGCTCGCAGCCTCGCTCGGATGGGGCTGGTAACTGCAGCCTTGGCTGCGAACCCAGCGCCGAGCCTGGGAGCTTTGCTGGGCAGAGCTCCTGTAAAAGTGACTAATTGTTTCTGCTGGAGCAATTGTTACCTTCACGGCTTTCTGTTCCAGTTCTCTGCACAGCCTCAGTGACGTCCGTGGGGTGCAGAGGGACGGCGGCCAGGTCCGGCTTCCAAGGTGGAAAGAGTCATGTTCTGTGGAAAATGTCTCTGACATGAACCAAAGCGCGAGCCGTGCTCGCGCCGAGCCGCTGATTTGTCACAGGCGTGGAGCAACCTCATGTTTTTAAGAAAATTATTGCTCAACCCACCCCAGATAACAAACCCTTGCGAGGCAGGGGTGGGAACAGGAATTTACCACCGAGGAATGGAGCTGAAAAGACCTCCGTGCCTTCTGGTGTTTATGCACGTTTCTCAGGCTCTGGCTGAATTTCAGATTAGGAACAACTGCTCGGGAAGCGTTCGCTCGCTGCGCGCCTCGCCTGCTCCTCCAGCTGCAGAAATGTGTTGTGCCCTCGGTTGCCACTTCGCTGCTTCCCAAACCTCTCCGGCTGTGCCCTGCTGCCAGCCTGTCCAAGAGCAAGGAGCAAACCCCAGGTTGGCGTCCGGAGGGGTTTTTCCCCAGGAGAGCTGCAAGAAGAGCTCGAGGTCCCCAGGAGCCTCCCGCTGCGCTGCTGCATCCTCTGCGTGAGAAAGAGCCGCAGCCTGGAGGAAGCTCTCGTAGCACCAGGACCCGCGGTGTTATTTTTGGGGGCTGACTCACGCTGCTCACACTTGGGGGCTGCGCACAGCCAGCGGGGAGGGAGCTGGAGGGGGGCTCAGCCTCCAGCAGGGACGGGGCCCCGGGTGGTTTTGCAGGGGATGCTCGGTGCCGGGATGCTCGGTGCCAGGGCGCGGGGCTGCAGCACCACAGGAGGGGGCTCTGAGCCCCACAGCCCACCCCGTGCACGATGCCCATTGCCCAAGCAGCCAGCACGACTCGATGACAGGATTTTGGGGACAGGGGCTGGGTTTCTCCTGGGATAAAGTGGGGTATGGGGGATGCCGCCAGCACCCTGGGGTGCCCCCGCTCATCCCTCGCCGCCGCCCGGCGCAGCGAGGGCGCTTTTATCTCTTCTGTAGGTACAAATGGAGCTGTCAGGCGCGCTCAGCCCCGCGCTGTGACAGGTTGCGGGAGCCGGGGGCCCCTCGAACAGAGCAGCCTTGTCTGTCAGAGCCGCCTGACACTCCCCATAATGGCCAGATGGATGAGACTCTGAAAGTAGGGCCCGGCGCGTTTTCAACTCTATTTTGGGTGAAAACACTTCTTGAAAGATCTTGAAAGGAGCTGGCAGTTTGGTAGTTCAAATGATTAATGAGCACTGGCTCTGCCGGGTGGATTTCTCGCGCCGTGCCAGCAGCCGGGCTGCTCCAGCAGCCCCAAGCACGCCGCCCCCCGCGCCCCCCCGGCCTTCCCGGAAATGACACCAACGCGACAGGCCCCGCATATGGAAAAAGTTAAATATAAATTACTGCTGAAAGAGGCCTAGCTGAGCGGAGTTAGTTAAAGATGTTTATGGATTCAGAAACACGGGCCTGCATATGTATTTAGGGATGACAAATGTGATTCAATAAGTAAAGAATTTCTCTGTGGGCTGAGGCAGGGCTCGGGCGCTGGGGGGGCTCCCCGGCCGCTGCGGCTCCATAAATCGGGGGGACAGCCGCCTCGTTCCCTCCCGGGCGGCTCTGCCTTCCTTTTCCTTTTTTCCAGGATCAGCCCGAGGTGCTGCACCTCCTGCACTCAGCACCGCTCCGTGCCCGGCCCCCTCTGCTCTGTGCCCCTGCCACCCCCCGCCCTCCACCCCTGCTTCTGTCCTCGTTTCTGGTTTTTAAGCCCAAAATGGTGCTTGCTGACAAGGCGTGAAAAGACCGGCTGTGAGGGACGAGGCGTGGTGGTGCTGCTGGGGACAGCGGAGCCCAGAGGGGTCCTGCGGGGTGGAGGCTCGGGTTTGGACCCCCCTCCTGGGAAAACCCAAAGCACCGTGCCGGCGTGTCCCCTCCCTGGGCTCTCCCATCCCCAGGGAGCTCTGCTGGTGTGGCCGGCCCCTGCAGGACTGTCAGGGGATGATTAATGACCAACAGCCCTGAAACTGCCCCGACTGCCAGCCCGGGGAGCGTTTGCCCCGTGCTTCACCAGCACTTCTGCAAGCAGCCACACGCAGGGGGCTGGGGCAGGGGGACGCACGTCCCTGCCCAAACTGGGGCTCGGCACAGCCAGGTCCACTGCAAACCAGTGCAGAAAACCCTGCGGAGCTGGCCAGAAAGGGACTCGGAGCAGCCAAACCCAGCACAGCCCTGGCCATAAGCAGGGCAGGATCCGGCCCCTCGCATCCCCCGGCTGCCCTGCTGCAGGGAATCGCTTTTCGGGGGGTCAGCGCCCGGCCGGGCTCTTGACCGACAGCCACATTCCTTTGTCCTGATTTTATTCGTTAGCAGCGTTTGGCCAGGACACAGAGACAGCTAATGAGGGACTGAGTTTATTGCAGTTTGATTTTTCTGTTAAAACAATACAATAAAATAAATGCACTTGGAAATCTGGTATGTGTTTGTACATAGTAGATTTATGGCTCTGGAGGCTTCCAGAGAGACGCAGCCTTTCATTCCCTTCCTTATTGGAACAGATCATATTGCAGAGTTTAAAGGGCTCTGGAGTTGTGATTTATTTGAAGGGAGAAACCAGGGAAATCCAACTATCTGTTCCCTGGCTCAGATCATCCAGTAACTCCCCGGCCAAGGGAATGTATCTGCACCTCCTCCACGGAGCTTTATTTTTTTTTCCTCCTGTCACTCGCATTATCCCGCTCTAAATATATCACCGAGACACCGCTGACTCCTGACCTGGGCTTCAGCACCTCTCCGAGGCTTCCCCAGCCCTTCCCGGAATCCCACAAATAAATCAGCCGCCCGAAGCCCTTTCTGAGCACCTCCGCTCGCTGGGACAGGACCGCGCGTGGCCGCTGCCTTGATCCAGAGCAGAGACTGTTGTTTTTATCCCCGGGATCGGGCCATAAATCCACGCCACCCGTCCCGAATTCCTTCCAAGGGAGCCCGTCCCCTTCCCTGGCTGCTCTTGTCCCCAGCCCAACATTGCACAGTTTGTGGGGAGAGCGCAGCTGCTTGGATCCCGGTCAGGACTCATGCCTGAAAACCCTTTAATGCAATTCCTAACCCGCTGGCCCGTGCCTCGCTCCTGCAGCATGCTGGCAGATACATCAGGATGTGCTGTGGAGGAAAGGCACCTTCTGCCCCTCTCCGAGGGTTCCTGCAGCCCAGTGCCATGGGGACAGCCGGAGCGTCGCGGTGATGGCTCGATGCTCGCTGCACCCCAGCTCCACCCCACTCATCCCCGTGGTTCCCCCGGGCACGAGCAGGGTGAGGCTATTCCCCCGTGCCTGAAAATCAGCTTTTGCTAAAACATTTGGCATTTACAGTCAGGAAATCTGCTGGGTTTTGGTGTAAATCCTCTCCCTCTTCTCCATGGTCCCCAGTACCACGGGGACATTTGGGGACGAGCAGTTTGGGTCCCACCAGCACCATCCATCCCCTGGCAGGGGCCCCTTGTCGTGGGTCCTATGGCTGAGATCTCCTTTCTCCTCCACCGTGACCCTCTGTGCTGCCACCAGACGGGGAGCAAAGCCACCCCGATGGCCCATGGGCACCCAGGCCCTGCTCCCGCCCCGCCGTCGCCGCAAAGTCTCCGGCCAGGGCTTTTCCCCAGCACAGTCGGGCTCTGTTCACCCAGAGCTTCCCCGCCTCTGCCTCGGAGCCGATCCGCACGCTAATTCTCACGCATGTTTTGGGTAAATCTACTTTCTTTCCCGGGATGAATTGTGGTTTCCAAGCACCATTAATCATTTCCCCTTAGAAAACAGCACTGGGGGGGGGGGGGGGGGCTGGACACATTGCTCCTTTATTTCCTGGGAGGGTGACCTGGCACCCTGGCACCCAGCCACGGCGCTGGCGTCTGTGGGGCGAGCTCCGCTCTGCGCTCATTCCCCCCCACATGGCCCCCCCTGGGCCAGCCCTAAAAAGCCAAATCCCCGTGGTGAGCAGCACCTCCAAAACACAGTGCCCAGGAACCGGGGGTGATGCTCCCTTGGGGCACGAGGTGTCCCACCACGGCGGAGCTGAAATGCAAACCGTGTTCTCCGCATGCCCCCGTGGCCCTCGAAATAGCTGGGACATGAAATAAGGACCAGGACCCTTCTGCTTATCGCCCCGCCAGCAAGGCTCAGGCAGGCAGGGAGTCAAAGAAAACTTTTCCTGCCGTGATTACAGCACGGGTAAATAGGTGCATCTAGCACATGTGAGCAGTTTCCTCGTTTCCAGCTCAGGACTGTCAGGGGATGATTAATGGCCAGCGCCAGAGAACTGCCTTGATTGCCAAGTGCTGTATTGTTAGCGCTGACATGTAACGAGCCCGGACATACTTTAACACAATTCTGCACCGTAATCTGCAAATAACGTTCGATAGACTTAATTTGTTAAGTATTCTCCCCCCGCGCCCTCCCTCTCCCCACCTTCTTTCCCTTTCAAAACCCTGGCGCAAGGCAGCGGGGGCACCCCGTATTGTCCTGCAGCCCCTCGAGCCTCTCTGGCTCCTTAGGCTCAGGCTGGGAAACAGCTCTGTGTCTCCTCCCCATCCAACCCAAATCGGGTTTTTATGCCTTTTCAGCCCTGGGCCCTCACTAATGTCCCACTGCAGAGCGCCACATCTAGCCCCAGCTCTGGGGCAGCCGGGAGCTACGATGGCACTCCGTGCACACAGCGCTCGCTTTGACTTCGAGGCACTTTCCCAACACCTTATTAAATTGCTATTAGGCCCCGTGGTTAGTGAAGTGCCGGGTTTGCCTTTCAGAGCAGCTTCCCTAGGAGTGGCCAAGCCTGGGGAGGAGAGCAAGGACATGCTGGGAGCACTGGGGGACAGGGATGGGATGAAATGGGATGGAGATGGAGTTGGGGATGGGGATCAAATGGGATGGGGTGGGGATGGAAATGGGATGGAG
Source organism: Aythya ferina (assembly GCF_964211825.1). NCBI lineage: Eukaryota > Metazoa > Chordata > Aves > Anseriformes > Anatidae > Aythya > Aythya ferina. Next base: position 5,214,485 of record NC_140310.1, read on the forward strand.
ATGGGGATCGAATGGGATGGGATGGGGACAGGGATGGGGACTGGCGGGTGCGAGCTTTCCGCCCCACTGCTCCCTGCAGACTGCACACAGAGGTAACCTTAAACGCCAAAGCAGGAACTGCGGGGACAGAGTTTTTCCACCTCTATTCACAACTGTCAGGCGGTGATTAATGGCCAACAGGCTCAAAATTGCCTTTATTGCCAGCTTGGTATTGTTACCAGTGACAGTTAATGAGGTTGGACAGACTTTTACGCAGCACTTGCCGTGGGTCCTGGCCTCACCTCCCGCTGGGACTGTCCCGTCCCGTCCTGGAGCTGGGGGGGACAGGTAATGGGGGCTGGGGGTGACAGCATTGAGCAGAGCGCCTCAGAGACCTTCAAACTCCTCTCAGTCTTTGCGGTAAAACCCACAAAATACTTTTACACGGGCTTCAATTCAGTGGGATTGGGAAGAATGGGGCAGAGATGAAAAAGTCTTCGAGTGCCAGCGAGAAATGGGTGCAATAAACCATTTGTTAGTGTAAAAAAGTCCACGCTGCTAAAAACAGAGTCCCAGCACAGACACCCCCGAATGTTCCTGGCCTGAGGTCTAGAAGTAATGATTTTTTTGGCTTTTTTTTTTTCAGGATTATTACAAATAATATTTACCTTTGTGCTAGTTCACATCTTGATGCTGTTAAACACGTGGCCACAGATGGTTTCCCATTCAGGGTAATGATATAGCGCCGATGTTATGAAGCAAAACCTCGCCTGCGAGCCAGAACACCCCACATTTAAAAATCTATTACTTTTCAATATTATATGAATGTATTTTGCTTCAGCTCAGAGCAATTTCCTAGTTTACCCTTATTAAACTGAGAGGGGGCTGAGCAGAGGCTCTTGATTTATGAAACACATACTAGATTCATTAAAACCTTTAAAGATTTAATACATTTTATCAGGGCCTTAAATCTGGGCAAGCATTTTTAAAAAAAATCTAATACAGGGTGTATTTCATCTCTGGCGCCCTTTTGCGCTTATTTAAGAGCTGTAAAATTTGGATTGACAAATATAGCAGATATTTCATTCCCTACTTCTAAACGGCGCTGAATCCTTCTGACAGGTTTGTTATATATAACCCTAGGAGATCTATCAACTGTAAAGATCAAATTATTTTACTTTATTGACATTTTATACGTCTCTCCTATGTTTTTTAAGTCCACTTCAACAATTATAGATGCGGAAGATTTAATATATCTTCGCGTGCTTTGTCACTTTCCCTGTTATTGCCCCTCGGTCTGGCCTGGTCCAGATGGGGAACAGATTGCTGTGGGAGAGCCGAGCCCCGGCGGGGAGGCCGTGGGGGGCTCGTCAGGGGGCACAGACCCTGCTGGGTGGCCCTGGGGCTAGCTGGGGGTTTGGTAATGCCTGGGGGGACAGCGCGGTGCTTCGTGTGTGCGAGCAAGAGGGCAGTTCATGGGAGAACCTCTGTGAGGGGGTCTCTCTGGACACAAGGAGCAGGTGGGGGCTCGGCAGTGCCATGGGGGGCAGCGTGGTGCTTTGTGCATGCAACCAAGAGGTCAATTCATGGGAGAAGCTCCTCTGAGGGGGTCTTTTGAGACGCAAGGCCCTGGTGGGGGCTCAACAGTGCCCAGGGGGGTCAGCGTGGTGCCTTGTGCATGCAAGCAAGAGCTCAGTTCATGGCAGAACCTCCTCTGAGGGGGTCTCCCCAGCCTCAAGACCCTGTTGGGGGCTCAGGGGGTCAGCGTGGTGCTTCGTACACATGAGGAAGAGCTGAGTTCATGGCAGAACCTCCTGTGAGGGGCTCTCTCTGGACACAAGACCCCCGGCGGGGGCTCAGCAGTGCCTAGGGGCTCAGCGTGGCGCTTCACGCACACAAGCAAGAGCCCAATTCATAGAAGAACCTCCTGTGAGGGGCTCTCCCCGTCCTCAACACCCAGCCGGGGCGCTGCAGGTCCCGCTGTGCCCCCACATCGCCCCCTCCCCACTGAGCGGGGCTGCGCGGTTGACCCCGGCGGGTCTCGAACCCGCGGCCCCCCGAGCTCCGGGCCCTGAGGCGCCCCCCGGCGGCTCCCCACGAGGCGGCGGCGGGCGCCGGCTGATGACGCGCGGCGGGCGGGCAGCGGCAGCCGCGTCCCGCCGAGGCCGGGCATGGCCCAGCTGGGGGCCGCCGCCGCTCTGTGCCTCGGCTGCCTGGCCGCCGCCTTCCTCTCCGCCATCCACAAGATCGAGGAGGGCCACATCGGCGTCTATTACCGGTGAGGCGGCCGCTGCGGCCTCCCCCGGGCTCTCCCGGGCCGGTTAAGCGAGGCCCGGCCCGGTGCGGGGCCGCCGCTGACGGCCGCGTTTCTCTCCTTGTCCCTTCTCTCCTCAGCGGCGGGGCGCTGCTCACCTCCACCAGCGGGCCCGGCTTCCACCTCATGCTGCCCTTCATCACGTCCTACAAGTCGGTGCAGGTGAGGCTGGGGGGTTTGGGGAGGACCGGGGGGGTTTGGGGGTGCTCCGGGCCAGCCCCGTTTGCTGTGGGAGGCCTGGCTCCAGAGGGGTTTTTCTGAAGTATTTCTCTGTCCAGACCACGCTGCAGACGGATGAGGTGAAAAATGTGCCCTGCGGGACCAGGTGAGTCGCTTAGCTTCTGTCCCTGCGCTTCCCTGATTTTGCTGGGCTCCTTTTGGGTCTTTTCCCTATCCCCCTCCTCACCCCAATGTGCTTTAAACACACAGCCTGGCTTTAAAATGCATGTCCTGCTCCTCAGGAGCTCCATCTCCCACCTCCAGCCCTACCCGACTCCCTGAGCTTCCACGTTTGGCATTAATGCAGGTGCTGCAGGACTTGGTACTCTAGTTCTCAGTGCAGTTACCTTCTGCCACAAACAGGCTGCACCTTCCACAATCATCTTTTTCGTACCAACTTATGGGCAAGAATTTAATATTACGAAAATTATATTCTTTTTGTAAGTAAGATACTCCTACCGTGCTTGCCTGAGCTGGAGCACAGCAGGAAAGTGGGTTGCTTGGTATTAAATAGGTAAGGGATCGGGGGGTTGTATTTCCATGGAGTTTCCTCTAAAAAGATGATTTTTCGATCCACGTTTCGTGATCCAACTCCTGGAGGCACCAGCAGCCTGTCCCAGGTCCTTGCCGTGGTGTCGCAGCGGTGCTCGCTGGAGGTGCGAGTGCTGCGCTCCCCCGCTAGAGGGGAGTGTGCCCCGCTCACACACCGGCTGCAGGGCAGAGCTCGTGGCCTCCAGCAAACTTCCCCCTTTCGTTTTTCTTCTGCTTCCTTCTGCAGCGGAGGAGTGATGATTTATTTTGACCGAATTGAGGTGGTGAATTTCCTGATCCAAAGTGCAGGTGAGCTCTTCCCCTGTGACCCCCGAGAATCCTGCTGAAGAACTTCTAATTTGAATAACGAGGTGTGCAAGGGGCAGGGGAGACGGGGTGTCTGTGGGCAGAAGGCTGGAGTCTAACGCACGAAGAGAATGACCAGGGCAGGCTTTTTTGTGTGTGTGTGTGTGCAGGACAGAGACTTGCAGATAATGCAGAAAGGGCTGCTGTTAGTAAGGTGTCATTCTGCTAACAAGGCATGTGGCAGAATATGGATTGGGATGCGATGAAATACCGGCAATAATTAAAACGCCCCTGAATGAAGTGGGTGGTTGTGGTGCAGCCTTCTCTTGAGGTGCTTTCCTCGTTTCAGCCTGGCTCTGTGTTTCTTGCTGCTGTGACTGAGCCAGGAGCCTTCCCCTGCGAGCACCCAGCCCGTGGCATCCCTCTGTCCCAGCTCTTAACGCCACTTCCATGTCTCCTTTTGCAGTCTATGACATAGTGAAGAACTACACCGCAGACTACGACAAAGCTCTCATCTTCAACAAGATTCACCATGAGCTGAACCAGTTCTGCAGTGTCCACACGCTGCAGGAGGTCTACATCGAGCTGTTCGGTGAGCTGCCTCTCTGCCTTTCACTCCCGGGTTGCTGGCTCCTTGAGCGATGTCTCTGTGAGCTCTCTGCGTGTTGTGCTGGTACAGAAGTCACTGCCCCAGCTGGTGGGCCTTTTACATACCAGTCTGGTTGGAAATGTTAACCAGTTACAGCTATTTGCTCCTTATCATCTTCTGGTGCTGAGTGCTTCACTGTATTACAACAACAACAACAAAAATCCCCCAAACCTGCCAGTGGCAGCAGAGGATTTTAGGAGAGGGAGCAGTAATTCTGCTGTGTTACGTGTGTTTAGCAAATGTGACTGGTTAATCAGGGGCAGGATTTAATAGTCCAGAAGGAAAAGCCAGTCTTCTGTTCTTTGCTGGTACCAGAAGCCCTGTGGGTTTGATTACTGGTGTGTCATGCACATCGCTGCAGCTCCTGGGCTCTGCGAGTGAGTGCTAGAAACCAGGGCTGCTTGGCGGGGGCCGGCTGACCTCCCCTTCCTCTCTCCAGACCAGTGGGAAATCAGGCAGCACAAACACTTGGAGAACAGCACAAGAGAGCCTGGAGAATCATGTTGGTTTCTGAGGAGAAATGGGCCAGTCCCTGCCAGGCCGAGTGCTTGCTTTATGGCCTTTGATAAGAAATCCCTTCCAGCATCTGGCAGCGCAGCGCTGCTGGCCATCACTGAAGTGTTGCCGTGACCGGTTTGGACCCAGGGCTGACAGAATTAGTGGCTGGGATTTTTTAGCGCCAAGTGCCTGGAAGAGTACAAGGTGTTTGCAAACCGCTTCTCTGTGTAAGCGAGGCTTTCCAAGAAGCCTGGCTGTCCCCTTCCTCACAGGGCCTCCGCACCAAGTGTGGGACTAGGATTCAGCTCCCCCTCCTCTTCCTTTACGGGGCTGCTGGTGAATGTTCTGGTTCTTTGTCGATGGAGGCTCCAGATGTCGGCAGCTGCTGACGACAACTGCTTGAAACGGACTCAAGACAACCAATTTGCACAGAAGGAACTTGTATAAACCCCTGTGTAACTCTTTCAGTCTGAGCTGGATGTTTTCTGGCTCCAGCGTTATGAAATGGGGCACAGCCCATTTCAGGCAGACTTATGTCATTCTCTGCCCCCACATCTGCAAGCAGGTGCAGGAAACTGATAACAGCTGTTTCCTAAACTCCTGGCTGAACTTCACTGTGAGTGTGAGTTCCAGCTAGCTAAACTGGGACCAAAGCAAATAATCAAGGAGTGCGATGTGATCACTTTCAAGGCTATTACATTTTATTTTCCCTCTGCATTTCTCAGCAGGCCCCAACTGGAAACACTGCTGTCCTTAGAGCTTTTCACTGAAGAAGGGTTTTGTTTTGTGTTTCCTTTTGAAATTTCTTAGCTGTGCTGGAGTTAAATGTTCTGCATTGAGCCAAACAGGCTTTACTGATGAAATTTTTGCAGCCTATTAAAATAACTAATGCAGCCATTTTACATTTCTCCTTTTCCATTTTCTTTGTCTGCTGCTGGCACAGGCACAGTCACTAATCAGTCATGATTTAGCTGGACCACATCTACTTCAGGATCCAGTTGGGAAGGTATCAGTAGGGAAGTGGGTTAGAACAGAGATTCTTTACCATAAAAATGCTACTTTTGGCACAAAAAGAGTCCAAGTTGCAGGTTATTGGAAACTGGGAAGGTCTTCATTTTATGCTGGCCATGTTCTTGTGGTCTCTCCCAAGTCCTTTCCACTGGTCAGTGCTGCGTGACGTGCCGAGATGTGAACCTGCCCTGAGGTTGGGGATGGTCTTTCTCAGCCCAGCACTTCTATACCAAGCTTACATTTCCAGTTACTTTCCAGGAATAAGAAATCTGAGCTGTTCCAGCTAATTCTGTACCTGTTGGCAGCAAGCTGCCTTTGTGGGGCTTTTAGTCACTTTTTTTTTTTTTTCCTTCCTTCCAATCAGATCAGATTGATGAAAACCTTAAACTGGCATTGCAGCAAGACCTAACTACCATGGCCCCCGGATTAATTATACAGGTAATCGGGGTTCTGCTTGGAGATGTGCAGCCCGTGAGGGTTAAGGGATAACAGGAAATAAGCTGTAACTTTTAGAAAATTGCTTTAAAGTACAGCTATAAAGTTCCTTTTGAAAAGGTCTTTTCCAATTTTAATGATTCTAAGGTCCAGTTTGTTTAATGTGGGGAATGAGAGCAGTGTCATTTCTGTCCCCTTATGGCTTTGCTGCGCTGGGTTTCTCTCGGTGTTTCCCTGGTTACTCGTTCACACAGGCTGTAACCTGCTGTCATGTCAGGAGATCAGTGGGTCCGGTGTTTGCTCTCTGTAGTTTGGAGCTGGCCACAATCTCTGCAGCGTGTAAAAGCTCTGTCTGGCAGAGCTTGTCATAAGCGTTAGCTCCCCCACCCTCTGCAGCCTCAGGGCCATTTGCCTTTTGATTGTTGGCTGCTTGCCGATGTTTTCTTCTGTCTCTCTTTCCAGGCAGTTCGAGTTACAAAGCCAAACATCCCTGAAACAATCCGGAGGAATTATGAGCTCATGTAAGTGCCTGAGACTTGCACCTTTGTTACCAAAAGGAGTCGCTCATCCAGATTAATGTGTTTTCACAGCGTGCACTGATCAGAGTGCCCTCTGCCAGGCCTGTGCTCAGCCTCGTGCTGCCTTGCTGCCCTTCAGAAAGGGGCTGGCGAGGCTGCAGCAGATGTGGCTGTCACTGTAAATGGCTGGCAGGTCACTGCTGAGTTAGGGTGTTGCTCCATTTTGAGCACTCGAGTGCAGGAATTATTTTCCCGGGGCCTCCTTCCCCTTGACACTGGCCCTATTTTACAAACACTTCCCCGAGCATGCGAGTGAGTGGCAGGTGGATGGATTCCACCGCTAATCCTGCTGTTTGACTAGGATGGAGAAACTGTTGATTCAACGGGCTGAGGACCTGCAAAGCTTTGAAATAACTTTCTTTAATAGCACTTGACATACTGATCCCTTTTCAGTGCTGTGAGCCAGCTGCCTTTTCTTGCACTTGATCATTCAGAAATGCTTATGTTCTCTGAGCACTCTGCCAACAGAGTCTATATAGGCCAGAGTAAGATCCCTCTCGTCCATTCTGCTTGACCTTTTGGTATCGTGCTAAGTCATGTGCAGTAAGGTCATGATAGGATCTCAGATCAGCCTGTTTTTATCTGTTACCATAAATCCGGCTGAGAAGGACTTGTTCTTGACTCTAATCTCTCTTCCCCGACTGGGAGCAGGAACAGAGTATTTAATTTTTTTGCATATATGTACACACATGCTTTTAAAACTTCTCAGTGAGTGCTCAAAGCAGTGAGATAGAAAAGGCTTTAGCAAGTAAAACGCACAGACCCATCTCACTGAATGAAGGGTGATTTCAAAGCCATATACATCTGTCTTGTGGGAAATTTATAACAAGCTGTGAGGGCAAGTTACAGGATTTTAATTTCTCACTTTGTTTTAATAGTGTCCTTGTCAATAGTAACCCATTAAGCTTGCACGTGTGTATAGTGTAGATGTTGTTCTGTGACGTGCCTCTGCTGGAAGGCATTGTGGCAGTCTGCAGAGAGTAGCAGGGAATGTTTCACACCATCCTGACTGAAAAATCCTCCTGCTATCAAGGGGAGGAAAAGGTGCTTTAGTTTAGAAATGCAGCTCTGCAGGTAGATGCGCTCACTTTCATTGCTGTCTGCCCTAACCACACACTTGAAGGAGGATTAAGCCAACGGCTCACCCTGAAGGTGAGGTAGGCCAGGCCACCTGAGATGCTCGTGTTTTGTAACTGACTGTTTCTGGCTCCCTAGGGAGAGCGAGAAGACAAAGCTCCTGATTGCAGCACAGAAGCAGAAGGTGGTAGAGAAGGAAGCGGAGACAGAAAGGAAGAAGGCCCTCATCGGTCTGTACAGCTTTCCCTGAAGGCAGTAGCTTATAGGGGTGGGATAGGCAGAAAATAGAATCCAAACTGGGAGGGGAAGGCATGCACCTGGTTTGCTGTTGGGTGATTTCTCTGCTGCAGCTTTTTGCTGCTGATCTGATGTTGTTCCAGGGAAACTCAAACGGGTTCCAGCTTTATCCACAAACAGGCAGACACCTTCTGAGGGCTGAAAATTCTCCCCACAATTTACTGCTACCAGAAGAGGGTGGGAAGGGTTTCCATGGGTAAAGTTGGTTCTAGCAATAGGAAGATTGCGTGATGCCAATGTGGACGTGTTCTCTTTCATTTTCAGAGGCAGAAAAAATTGCACAAGTTGCTGAAATAACTTACGGACAGAAAGTGATGGAAAAAGAAACAGAGAAACGAATTTCAGAGATTGAAGGTGAGTGATAACTTCCAGTAAGTAAATGTTCTGTAGTGACTGACCTAAAGATCCTAAAGAAAAGAGGGGTGGGGAGCTTCCATGCCAGTTCAACTCCGTGCCAGTAGAGGATTCAGGTCTCCCTCATTCTTTCCAGTGTTCCTGACAGACCGCTCTGATTGTTAGCCAGAGGAGTGGAAGTCTCAGGAAAATCCATCCAATTTTTAAGTGTAGCTGCTCACGCAACTCCCTGCTAGTATAGGTAAACAAGTGGCTTGTCCAGCTGTGCTGCTCTCAGATCCAGTCTAGCATGTATTACAAATATAATTGTGTATTATATGTGTATATTTATACTATATTGTCTCCCTGTTACAGAAGAAACATAAAGGGATCACCTTGAATCAGACAGATTAAGCTCAGCTTTAACTTGATGGCCTGATACCACATCAGTGTCATCTGACATGAAAAGAAAAAAACAGGAGTGTGATACAGAAAGGGGAAGTGTTTCTTTATTTGCATGTCTTTGCTAGCCGTCAGGGAAGTTCAGTATCCCACAGGATCAGACCCTTGACGCAATTTTTGATATTGCAGCAAGACAGCTCTCCAACATCTGTCCAAGGGGCAGAGCCTGTAAAGGTTAAAATTGCCTGCCTCTGTGTGCCAGAATCTTAACCTCGGTATCCCAGACAGAATCCCATCTGGGGAATTGCGTTCGCATCAACAAACTTCATCTGTAGAGCAGTCTGCTGTACTGTTCTTGGAGTCCTGTGCAAATGTCGTGGGTAAATACCACTTCTGCAGTGGAACAGTTGTTTCGTTTGCAGCACGAGAGTTAGTGGCTGGCTAGAGAAGAAAGAATATTCTCAGCCTGTGTGACAGGGTGGTAATAAAAACCTTATGTTTATGAAATGCTTTGAGGCCTTCAGTTGCAGATACAATTTACTTATTTAATATTATCATCCTGTAGCATTTTAGATGTAAAGGGAGATCCCGTCTCTGGGTTTCCCATTCTGTTCCCTCTTGCCCTTGTATCCCTTATGGTTTAGATGTGGTACTGGCTGCTTTAAAATTTTTCCAGCTGCAAATGGTGCTAACGTGACTGGAAATAAAAATCTGAATGCGGGAATGTGTTTTCTTCCAGATGCTGCATTTCTTGCAAGAGAGAAGGCACGAGCTGATGCTGAATGCTACACTGCTATGAAAGTTGCCGAGGCCAACAAGGTATTGTTGTTTCCTTATTCTGTGCCTTGAAGCAGGGCTCCTTACGTTAGGCTATACAGAAGAGCTCAGCAAAAAAGCAGTCTGTCTTTGTTTGCTCGTGGTGTCTTGCCATTTAAGCCAAAGACAGAGAAGTTATCTTTGAAACTGAAACAATAATTAGATCCTTATTTGCAAGTTCTTCTCTTGACAGATACATTTGTGTCAGGATATATGAAATACCTGGTTATGTCTGGAGACATCTGCCAGGTGCTGGGGATAGAATATTGGTTTCAGCGTTGCCCTTTCATCCTTTTGTAGTCAGAAGTGTTGATTCATTTCAATCTGCGAGCTGGCAGGTAGTCAAGGCAGGGAGATCTCCCAGGTGACAGACAGGCTTAGAGCAAACAAACGTTCAGGTAAACAACAAATGGAGCTGCTCTTATACACCAAACTAATTAGCCTGGCAAAGTCTTGCTCCTGCAAAAACAAAGTCAAAACAAAACGCTGGAAACAAAAAAAAAATATATGGATACAATTGCCAGGCTTGTTACTGCCTCCAGCAAGTTCTCAGGACGTCCCAGCAGGAAGACTTTGTTTTGTAAGGGTCAGTAAGAGTGGCGGGAGGCCTGAGATGTTTGTGCACAAGTTCTGTCCCAGTTACTCCTTTCTCTCTGCTGTAGTGTCGTTATCCTGAAGGAATGATTGCTGCTTTCTGAAACAAACCCTTCAATCTACTCTGTGAAAAAAGCCAGTTGTGTTTTTCTTTCTAGTAGCTCGCATTGCAAGAGCTTTCAGTGAGTTATGAGCTCTAGAGCTTCTCCATCTCTGTGGATGGAACTTTTCCCCAGCTGCTCCCATCGCTTTCTCATTTTGCCATTTAGTCACTGAAATTTGGAGCTTTGTTTAGACACGCTGAAGGAGAGCTGCCCTCTGGGTACTCCAGCTCTTCAGCTGCAGGGAGGATGAGCGTGCCCACGAGTGTTCTGGAAAAGTGGACGCCTTGTATGCTCGCATCAGAAATTTGCTTTGGAATGAATCTGAGCTGTTGGTGATCTGTTTTCTTTTTGTGCAGATGAAGTTAACTCCTGAGTACTTGCAGCTGATGAAATACAAGGCCATCGCAGCAAACAGCAAGATATATTTTGGCAAAGACATCCCCAACATGTTCATGGACTATGCAGGTAGCCAGACTAAATTTGCAGAGGGACTGGCAGAAGGAATCCACGAAGAGGATGGGGCAGGAGCCAGTGAGGACAAAAAAATTGCTTCATAACATCAACTGAAAAGAAACATTTATATTTGTTTTATATCTAAAGAAACATGAACTGGGAAGTTCCTTTTTGTTTTCCCCCTTTCCTGTACTGAAAGACTTAAGATAAGACTTAATCCTCTCAATCTTTTGTATGACAATTGGACACAATGACTTTGGTATTTATGGGGTATTTTTTTTCTGGTAACTTCTAAGCACTCTGCTCCAGATATGTCTGCTAGATGCACCTCTCCTCGCCGATGGGCTCATAAACCCAGTTACTCTGGCGAGGCTAGCTAGGCTATTTGTTCTGCAGCCAGCTTAGATAGGTACTTGATTTTGGATCGAGGTGGTTTGTAGCAGTTGAAAGTAAGTAAGTTTTGAGATTTTGGCGGGAGGGGGATTGCTGCTATGACCTTTTTTTGTTTCTAGTTGGAAATTTCCAGTACTTAATTTCAAACCCCTTTAAAAAAAAAAAACACAAAAGGTGCTAGACTTTTGTACACTACCCGTGTCTGCTAGAAGGCCCGGACATTGGCCAGATGGTGGGTCACTGCCTGTGCTCTGTGGCGCTGGGACTAACGGTTTATTTGGACACTCCAGGCCCATGCTGAGTGCAAGGTGTAGCAAATACATGAAACCACCTTTTACTGAGGTCTAAGCCCCCGTGTTTTACCTCAGTAGGGCAGCTAAGACCACGTGCACAGTGAGCTGTAATAGCTGTAGTCAAGTGCTGCAGGTTACCTAATTACCTTGGAGGGGGATCTAAACCTTAGACCACGCATCACGCAGGTAGTGGCCCAAACTACTCATTTTCTGCATCATAACACTGGTTTGTTTTCCATTTGTCATATTTGGGTTGGGCAAAGGGAAGTCAGAATTTTCTTGCCAGCAGTTTATCTGCTAGGTATGCTGGCAGGGGCAGTGGCCTGCCAGTGGCTAATTGGACTTAGCTCCTGGTAAAACCAGACTGCAAGCGTGTTTGTCACAGTCATCATAGTTAGAAAAACTAGAGAGAAAAAGAATTTTTGTCTCAGGGACCCTGACTTTGCAAAAAGCCTTGCTAGTGAGTGTCTGCTTGGATGACCAGGCCCACGGTCATACAGCACATCATCTGCTGGTCTGCAAGACCGACTGGATTTCAGTGTTTGTAGTTCCATTTTAGAGATAACGTTGAGGTGAACCGAAATGAACAGAACAGTTTTACTGGTTTTGTTTGTTTGCTTTGTTGGTTCTTTTTTTTTTTTTTCCTTTTCATTTTTTAGAATAGATCTCGAGAGGAAGATTTGCTAGTGGCAAAGCACACAAAGCATCATCCTGAGAAAAACTACAGGGCAAAGATGACAACCTCTTGTTGCTGGACTGTTCGAAGAGGAATTTTCCTTCTTTGGTCAGAACAATGCTATGTAGTGTACCTTTCCCTTCAGAAAACTGGTTAATTCTCACATACCAGATGCAAAGAGGCTTTTAGTTTACACAGATACAAAAATGGAGGGGGTGTTAAAGACAAAAGTTCAGGAGAATTTTTTTTCATCCTCTCCCGCAAATCCATCTGCCACTTGGCAGGAGAGCCTGTTTTTATTAATTGCTGTTATAATTTGCAGCCAATATACCCATATAAGATGATGAAAGAGAAAGCACTAAGTTGGTCAGGGACCAACCTATTGAATTTATGATCTTCTGCCCTAAATGCTTGCTACCTACTTCTCTTGGTTTCACTCTTCAGTGTTCTAAATATGCATTAGTCTTTTTAATAAGGCAGTCACACTAAGATAGAAATGAGATGAATTTCTGCTGCTCGTTCCAGTATTTTCACTTCAGCTTTATTTTCCCTGTCAGGAGAATGACAGTTGATACTTGAAAATGCAAAATAAAAGATACCATCGATTTCTGCTGGAGAAAAGGTCCATCTCGTATGTCATCTTTGTATTTGCTGGAAAAGCTGAGCTAAGAAAAGTTCCATCTCCAGACTGATACACTAGAAAACAGTGGTCCAAAATTGCATCAATAGGTAGGCTGAAATATTACTCACTTCTGTAAATTGGTCTCTGCAGGAAGATGATGAACAGGGAATAGCAGAAATATAGGAATGAGGTGATGGTACCTAAATCTTTGAGTACCTAAACCTTTGTTTCGGATCGTTCTACATTCACATAAAGGATTTCCATTAGTAACTAAAAAAAAACCTGCTTTTTATGCAAGTGTTTTCACTAATGAAAAGACCCAAATAAACCAAAGTGGTATTATAAAATATGGTTTTGTATGACTTTACAGAAAAACAATAGTTTGGAATAAATAGGTCTTAAGGATTCTTTTTTAATTGAAAACATGACTGCTAAAGTATTTCTCAGAGGAGGGGGGAGAATAGAAAAAGGAGTAGCCAGTATTATTAATTTCAAACCCACATTTTTAAACCATTATGGAACCGTCATGATTCTGCATCACTGAAAACCGAGTAATTTAGTTAAACTGTAATAAGAGTGGAAAACGCAAAAACAAGTTGAAATAATAGCAGCCTTTACAAGCCAAAATTGATTGTTATTTTTTGTTCAGATTCTTCATTATATGTATAATTTCCTCAATTTTCCAGAGTAGTCACTACATGTAAATCTTTATTTGATCTCACTCTTTAACTGTCATTCTGTCGTAATCTCCATGATCTTGCAATCTTGAAACGAAGATCTGAATTTTAAAACCACTGTTTAACGAAGCAAATAGAGGTTTGTGGCATTGCTGATAGCTGGGAATTGCTGGCGGGAGCGTGGTAATGCTTTACCAGCATGGTTGTTGATCTTACGTATTGAATTAAAAGCCTTTTTATTTTGATACTTGCTATGATAATAAAATGGCCTTCAATTTTAATTTGTCTGGTTTTATGGACGACCTTTAACACAGCGCTTGGATATATTTGCAGGGGAGGATTTACCAGGGGTAAAAGATTTACCAGGGGTAAATCAGCAGGGGATCAACAGCATGAGGGGCCGACGAGTGCCTGTGCTGCTGCTCTGTGAGAATTCTCCCTCCCCAGGGAGCTGGAAAACAGAGCTCAGGCAGAAAACGGGCAGAGGTGATGGGCTCAGCAGCAGGCTGCAGGCGTTTCGACCCCGCTTAGCTAAACAGGGTAGTGAAAAACACAGGAACGAGGCTCCGGTGGCAAACGTCTAGGATTTGGTAAAGTTTGCAGAAAATCATTGTCATGTTTTACCAGACAAAGGGCAGGAACCTTCTGGGTATTTGGGAACAGCTGTGTAAATACTGTCACCGCTCGGAATATGGGGAAGGAGGGCGAGTTCTGCGCATTAAAGCAAATATTTTAGTTAATGGGCTCCAGCTGGCAGTTTCCCATTCTTTCCGTTTGACTTGCTGTGATAAAGCCTGGCATTGTCTGCAGCCCCACAGCCCTAGGGCCTCCAGTTCCCCATGGCTTAGCTCGGACTGTGTGGCTACCACGGGTGGCTGCCGCGTCCCGTGGCTGCGCTCCAAGCATCTCCCACCGCACATCCCTGCCTTCACAGTTGCTTGCTCAAATAGGGCGTGCAGAGCAAGCGGTGCAGCCCGCGCTGGTTTTATGGTTTGTTTGTTTGTTTAGGGTTGGAAGTTGCACCCCAGAGGAACTCCTCTGTGTGGATGGCAAGAATCCCATTTCTTCAGGGCTGGATCTTGGGGTGGTTTTGTGGCGTTTTGCTTCTGACTGTGCAAGCCATGCAGCTCACAGTCAGTTCTGCATCACTGGGGGCTACCTGCCCTCCGAGCAGCCGAGGCTGCTGCCCACCAGACTTTATTTCTCCTCCTGGGTTGCTGCAGGGGCCGTGCCCTGAGCCTGGCAGCGGTGCCTGCTCGACGCCTTCTCTTTCAATGAAGCTGCAACTGGTGGAAACCCAATGCAGCTCCTCTGCAGGAGGAGGATATTGGGGTGCAGGATGGATGCTGACAGCTCCTTGCCGCCCATCACAGCCCGGCAGTGACCTCGGACCTGGCACAGCGCTCACGAATTTGGGCAACCACCCAGGTAAGGCCTGAGGGAAGGGAAGGGAAGGGAGCACACTGCAGGCAACCAGAGCAGGGCCACTCGGCCCTGCCTTTCCCCTCAGCACCCCCGAGCTGTCCCCGGGCCTTTGGGTGCCTTCGGGGCGTCCTCGGGTGCTTTTGGGGCGCCCCCGGGTGCTTTTGACCGCCTTTGGGGTGCCCTTTGCACCACCCGCCATGACGCCGCGACCTTCCCAACATGGCGGCGCCGCCGGGACGCCCGCCCTCTCGCCCGCCCGCTGCCATTGGCCAGGATCCGCGACGCTGCGCTGCGATTGGCTGAGCGCGGGGGGCGGGAAGAGGGTGTGTGGCGGAAGGCGGCCGGGGATGTGGAGAGCGGGCATGGCCGCCGGGGAAGGGCTGGGCCCGGCGCTGCGCGCCGTCACCGAGCGGGTACAGCAGGCGGCGGCACGGAGACCGCAGGTGAGGGGCCGAGGTTTTGGGGGAGAAGCGCCCCCAAAACGGGGTAGGCCCGCCCGTCATGGCGGCGAGGCCTCCGTCGCCATGGAGACGGGCCCGCAGCGCCGGGGCAGGCCCCGGTTGCCATGGAGACGGGGCCTGCTCCTCCACGGGACCCCCCCGGGCCTAACGGGACCCTTCTAGGCCTAACGGGATCCCCCTGGGCCTAACGGGAGCCCCCTGGGCAGTGACGGGACCCCCATGTCCCTCCGTTGTGTCCCCAGGCCCTGGCGGCCTGTCAGTGGGGCTGGGGGCCTGGGGGACAATGTAATGGGGTTGTGACCCCCCCCCCTCACCTCCTTGCCCCCCCAGGGCCTCCCGGACGTGCAGCCGCGGCTCGTGGCCGTCAGCAAGACGAAGCCCGCCGAGATGGTGATGGACGCCTACAGCCACGGGCAGCGCAGCTTCGGGGAGAACTACGTGAGTGTGCCGGCCTTCGTGGGGTCCCAGCACTGTGCTTATTGGGGTGCACGCGGCCCCAGGAGCCCCGCTTCCAGCGAGGTTGCTCCTACAGCGTGATCTTGGCTGGTGTGGTTTTAACAAGAGGTTGTCTTGGGTTCTTCTAGGTTCAAGAGTTGCTGGAAAAGGCATCGGACTCCAGAGTAAGTTGATAGTTTCTTCTGTGTTCTCTCTCCTTGCATAGTTGTGTCCCAAGAGCTGTTCAAAGTCCTGGTTTGTCTTAGGGAGTTTGTTATGGAGGCGGTTTGATCCTGCTGCTGAAAAGCACCTTGCCTGGCAAGGGAGACAAAACCTGTGTCTGGTAAATGAAAGAAGAAGAATGGATGTCTGGTGTTTTGTTTGTGGGCAAACAGGGACCTCAGTGCTGCATAGGGGAAGGGGGAATTGTCACTCAAACCTAACTGCTCCTCTCTGCTTCCAGATTTTGTCTTCTTGCCCGGAGATTAAGTGGCACTTCATTGGCCATCTGCAGAAAAATAATGTCAGCAAGTTGATCGGTAAGCTGGTTATCTCTGTTTGACCCCAGGGGCAGTATTCTTCCAACGTTCAAATAATAACCACCTTTCTCACCCGTTAGTACTAATGATTGCAAGCTAGCGAGAAACGCCAATTAGCAAATGAAACAATGTGATACTGCCCCATTTTTCAGTCCTGATTCAGTCTGTTTGCTGTCTCTTGCCATAGTCTGCTGCTAGCTGTGCACAACTGCAAATACCTCTGTTCGTGTGTCGCACAGGCAGCCCAAAGCCTCTGTTTTTTTTCTCTGTAGCTGTCCCGAACCTGTTCATGTTGGAAACGGTGGATTCTGTGAAGCTGGCAGACAGAGTCAACAGCTCGTGGCAGAAGAAGGGCTCACCTCAGAGGCTGAAAGTCATGGTGCAAGTTAACACTAGTGGAGAGGACAGTAAGTGGCAGACGATATGCGCGTTTGTCTCACTGACTTGATAGGAGAAACTTGAGTGAGATTTGTTGGTTTGTGCTCCTAAGGAGTTTCTCTATGCTAAAATGAAACTTCACCATCAGTTAGCTTCTGCCTGGCTGTGGGGAGGGGAGTTTTCTGGCAGAGCTTGGCACAAATCACCCCGCTTTTTGCCAGGTAAGCATGGCCTCCCTCCCAGAGACACCACAGCGGCCGTGGAGCACGTCATCAACAAGTGTCCAAGCCTGGAATTCGTGGGGCTGATGACAATTGGCAGCGTCGGACATGACCTTAGCAAGGGGCCAAATCCTGACTTCCAGGTAAGATTTCCTAGAAAATGTCAGCTGTTGTGTGGCCTCCTGATACAGTCAGGACACGAGTCTGATTGGAGACGGCTGGTAGAAATGCACACCTGGCTCAGAGCTGTACAGATTGTGCAGGGTCAGTGTTAACGGTGATGGGCTCCTTTCCGCAGAGGCCAGGTGTGCATTTGTTTTTGGTCTCATCTCTTCTGTGAAGCTGTAGGCAGGATATTGGCAGGGGCACCTCATGTGGCAATTTTTATCCTAAATCCTCTGCTTTCAGGTGAGGTTTCTGCCAGCCCTTTTTGCACACTCTGTACAGGGCTGCGCCAGGCAGAGGAACTGGGTCTCTGTTCCTTGTCTGTCGTGCTGGTGTGATAATTGGTTGTCTTCAAAGGATGTAGGTACATGTATTGTCAGTAGTGCAGCCTGTAATGGGAACTCTCCAGTGCCCTATAGTGCTGCAGAGCACAAATCAGCAAGAAATGTGGGAACTTTGCCTTGTGTGTGAAGGAGACCTCAAAGAAAGACAGAAATTGTTATCCATGAAACCTTGGAACTGAGCTGGTGTGGCTGGCACCAAACGTGTCACCTTTTCATTCCTCCTTTCTCCCAGGTGCTGCTGTCTCTGCGGCAGGAGGTGTGTGAGAAGCTGAATCTCCCCATCGAGAAGGTGGAGCTGAGCATGGGCATGTCCACAGACTTCCAGCACGCAGTAAGTCCCGCGCCTTGTGCTCCTCCCGGGAGCCACGTTACCCTCAGCAGCATCCAGCTGCCCAGCCCAGGCGTCCTCTGCTTGGATGGAGATCCTGGTGGTGCTGTTCCACCAAGAACAGCTCCCCTGCTCCCGGGATACCTTTCTGGGGATCAGAGTAGTCCCTGGCTGTAGCTGCAGGTGGTGATACACGGGGAGCTGTGCTTCTGTGAGATGGGGGGAGTGGAGACTGCTTACAGACTGCGCTGACGGGTGGGTGCAGCCTGTCCTGAACTCCTCCTTTCTGTCTCTCCCAGATCGAGGTTGGATCCACAAACGTCAGGATTGGAAGCACTATTTTTGGAGAGCGAGATTATTCCAACAAAGCAGATGGCGGCAAGGCCCCAGGTGAAACTAAAGGAAAAACAGAGGCCTCAGCAGCGCAGGGCCACTAGGTGGGAAAGTGGCCTCCACAGAGGACAGACGATCAGAGACCTCACACTATGCATTCTCACCTCCCTCCTCGTCGGCACATGATCGGTGAGAGGGAATTCCTCATAGCAGAGCAGAGGCCAGAAATGCCTCGTAATTTATTGTGATTATAGCGTACCCCTAGAAACTGGACATTTTTATTACCAACAAATGATAAGAAAATTAAAGGTTGAAAGTGACTGGAGTATCTCAGCTACTTCGGGCTCGTTTTGGATAACTGGGTTGAAGAAATTAAATATTTGTCAGGATGGAGATGCCAATGAGCAAGGTGTATCCGCAGCAGTGTCAGTGATTTTGTTGTTGCTGAGGACTAAACCCTCCGTTAAGCAAATCGCAATATCACGAGAGACCTGTAAATGTTTCCTCTCCCCCAGTAAGAGTTTTTGCACGTTGCTGCCGTTGAGCAGTGCTTAGAGAGGAGCTACGTGACAGGGACATGCTGGAACACTTAGTGGCACCGAGTGGTGCTGGAGAGATGGCATCCAGTTAAACAGCAGGCGAGCAACGAGCACATCTGGATGGAGGAAGAATGCAGCCGCCAGCATGAAGGAGTTCACGGCCTCGTGTTTGGGATGCAGATTGCGAGTGGGGGACTGTCTTCTCGTCTGACATTCGTATGTGTTCTTTCAGGCTGACGCTGCTAACTCTTCCCATCAGCTACATGTCTGCTCAGACCTTCTGGGATGCTTTCAACCTTTCCCTTCCCCTCGTGAGGCGTGGCTGGGAGTTATTTTCGTCCTGCGTAGTAGTTCTTGACGCTGTGTTCTGTTTTATCAAAGAGGGGCTTTCCTACCAGCTCCTCGGTCTACCTTTGGCTTGCTGTTGCCTCCCAAGGCAAGTCACGCAACCATTTGGTGCCTCCACCACCCCGTCTGCATCTGTGTGAGGACAGCAGCAGCCGGCTCATCTCGGAGGGCAGCAGCGAGGTTGCTGGAGGTCCTTTGGGGAAGGCACTTCAGAAAGTAAAGTATCCCGCCGGGTTCTGGGTTCCTGAAATAAATCCTCTCACCACTGACAGTTTCTAGACCACATCTTACTGTGTGAAGTGCTGGCCTGGCCTTGGCTTCTCCTGGAGGAGGGGACAGGGCTCTCCTCGTAGTAACTGCTCCTTCGAGGTGTGAGTAGAAGCTCCTGCGTTCCGTCACGTGCTGTTTGGCCATCGGTAGCTGCAGCAAGTCTCTTGTAACCCGCGTTACAACCACATTTTCTGGGCTTTTGTGCACTGCCAAGAGGAGGAGACTTTGGCTGCCAGCAGAAACATCCTTCCCGGGCTTTCCTGCGTGTGTGTGTGTGGTTAAAGCTAGCTGTTGGTTTTACTTTCTGACTATAAATGCTGAATGTACATGAACAGAGGAAAGCTCCAACCTGTCACGGCCACGTGGCTGACAGCCGCACGCGGCCCGAGCTGCCCTCCTTGGAACTGCACCGTGTGTCGTTTCATAGCTTGTTAATAAAAAGTGAGATTGAATGCCACCTGTGCCAGCTATAAAGCTATTAAAGATGTTATTTTTATGTTCTGGCGTGGTGAATAAATGCCCCGAGGGTTGCCGAAGCCTTGCCCTAACCTGGAGTCGCTGTCTGGTGAGACTCGGTTGTCTCTGGAGGGAGTGGAGTGAAAGAGGGCTGCAAAGAGAGGGGAAGGCTGATCAGGAGGGGAAAAAATTGCTGTGCTGGGCGAGAGGCGAGGTGCAGGGAGCTGTTTCTGGAGGAGCCCTCTGGGTGGCACTGCTCCCCAGCACCGGGGCACCGCGCAGGGACAGCAGCTCCTCTCCTCGCGGGGCAGGTACGGCTCAGTAATTAGCCTTCCAATTAGCTATTTTCCATCTGGTGGTTGGATTTAATCCCCTCCTCTTCCACCTCTTTCTCCCCAGCGTTTCAGCAGCAGTGAAACACGCTGGCCACAGATCTGCCTGCGAGCTTCACGACGTTAAAAGCTCTGTTTATTTGGCAGAACAACCTCGGGATACGTCTGCTTCCATCCGAATTTGGCTGAAATGTGCAAAATCGGTGTCCCTGCAGCGTTTGGTTGCTAGAGAAGTGCCACTCTTAAGGCGTTGGTGCACGGTGACAGTTCTTTCTGCTGGAGCTCCGAAGGGTGGGATGGTTTTACGCAGAACATCTGTGGGAGCTGTCTGGTTTACGGCTCAGCCTCCTGCTTTCCCTCTCTCCGACGTTCTGTGCTTATTTCCTGAGCTGAAACCGAACACCAGCCACACTTAATGAAGCAGTTAAGGTGAGCTTCCAGGGGGGGCTGCGTGGCAGCGCAGGATTTCTCCTGGCTTCCGTGCCCTGGAGGCTCTGAAGGCGCAGGCCGGCGCTCAGAAGTGTGTGGTCCTCTGCTTTTCCCATCTTTTCCATCCAGAACTCCCCCGGCTTTGATGCCGGCCTCCTGCACGAGTCCTCTGCGGCTCGGGGGAGCCGTGCGTGGTGCTGCGAGGCTCCCAGCTGCGGGACGTCTCCTCTCTTCTCTCTTCTCCTCTCCTCTCCTCCAGCCGGGCCGTGCAGGTGGCCTGCGGGACGGGGCTGCGGGTGCTGCCCCCCGACAGCCGCAGCTGCAGCGCGCTGACAAGGCGCTGAGGAGGAGAGGAGCCCGGCGCAGCTCCTGCAGCTGTTTCTCTCGCCCATCCCACTTCCAGCAGGCTGCTTTTTTTTTTTTCCCCAAGCACATCGTGTCTGAGAGCTCTGCCTCGCCGAGGTAGGTGCAGCACCCGCAGGTGCCTTCTGCTCCTGCGTCCTCAGCACCTGCCCGCGCTCCCAGCCGGGCTGCTCGCCCTCCTCGGGCACTCAGTGCCTGCCCACGAGGCCACGGAGCTCCCGCAGAGGTCACCCAGCAGCTGGCGACTGCTGGGCACGGAATCAGAGCCAGCAAAGCGCAGGAAAAGGCTCCCAGCCTGTTATCGAACGGCTCCTCGGGGCAACGTCACTGTCAATATTTGCCTTGGAGGAACACGTCCAAGAGGAGAAGGCTCGGTTGTGGCCGGAGGGACCCCTCCTCGTGATTTCGCAGCCTCAGCAGTGAGCAGAGGACACGGCCGTGCCCAGCCCCGGTGCTGGGGGCCCACAGACCCCCCCCGAGGGTCCCCAGCACCGCGGGGCAGGCGAGCAGGGCCGCACATCTGCTGGGGAGGAACTCATCCCCGGGGATTTGGGGAACATCTGTGCGTTGGCTGCCTCTGAAAGGAATGAAGCTGCAGATTATCCCAGGCCGGGGCAGCGCGCGGCTGCTTCTCCTTTCGTGGCTCTCGGTCAGCGTCTGGGGCCGGCCGCGGGGGAGCAGCGGGGCCGCAGCAGCCCCCTCCTGCCACCGTGGCCACCCCGTAGCTGGGAGAAGGAGCCAGGAGCTCCTGGAGCTCCTCGCTGCCCCATTTCCAGGGCAAATTTGTCCCAGGGGAGCTCGGGGCCGTGGTGCAGCCCCCAAGAAGCACCCACCGGGGCTGTCTTGGGCAGGTGAGGGGCTCAAAGGCAGCCAGGAGCCGCTCGCGTCCCGGCCCCGCAGCCCGCTGCAGCCCTTCAAAGTGGGAAGCGTGTTTATTTCTTGGATATCGGGTTTCCGGCAGGAAGGCCGGCGACTGCCAAGGTTTTTGTTGGATCCCAGTGAAAGGAATCTCCAGCCCCGTGCTCGGGGTCCTTCCCCGCGCCTGCAGCGGATGGGGAGCGCTTCTGCCCCCGAATTGGGAGCGAGGGGCGCGGGGTTTGGCGCTGGCACGTCCTTAATTTGGGGTTGGAATCAGATCCTGCCTCGTCTCCCGGGCAGGAGGCGTCGGAAGGGGTCGGGGCTGGGGAGGCGTCGAGAGGGGCTGGAAGGAGTTGAAAGAAGCCGAGCTCCGTAGGGCCCGAGCCACGTGGGACGCGCTGGGGCTGAGCGTTTCGCATTTGTTATTGGTTTGGACAAGGTTTGGACTGTTCTTGGAGGTAACTTTATAGGGGATTGAGATTCCGAGGACCACGTACGGGGGCTTGATTGCTTCAATGTGCTGCGCAGGCAGCTCCAGAGCCCTGACTGTCCTCGGATGCTTCCAGCACTGACCGCTATCCTCCCGGGCTCGAGAGCCGTGCCAAGTCCCGTCCAGTCCACGCACAAGGAGCTCTGAGATCAACGCTGGGGTTTTCTGGGGCCCTTCCACGGTTATGGGGTCGCTGCCCCCAGAAAGGGGCACGAGACCGAGTGGGCTTCAGCCCCCAGGCTGGTGTTCTGCGGGAGGAGAAGGGAAGGGACGGTCGGTGCCTTCCGCGGGGTTTGAGAGGGAGGCAGGACGGGGCAGGGCTCCCTATTTTTGGGGGGAGTTGAGGGAAAGAGGCCATTCCTCCCGTTTGCCACAGGCAGCCCCGCACACGCAGGGATCCCGGGGCGGATGCCGGGCGCAGGCGGTTTCCTGTTGCTCTTCCACTTTTCAGCTGCAGGGTCCGGGACCGGCATCCTGCGGCGCTCAGCACCGGTGGGGCGTTCCTGCCCTGGAAATTGTGCTCAGTGGAAAAAAAAAAAAAAACAAAAAACAAAAGAGAGGAGGGGAGGGAGGCGTTGGGGACGCGGTGCCAAGCTCCCGCAGCCGGGGACCCCAGGAGCTCGGCGCTGAGCGGGTGGGAAAACGAGGCCACCGCCGGCTGAACCGCTCACAAACCACGCAGGAACCTCGACTGCTCCTGCTCCCGAGACAAAAACGCGTGTGGGAGCAGCTTGGGAGCGTGCTGCTGAGCATCTCTCCTCTCCCTGTATTTATTTAGAGAAAGGGGGAGATTTCTCTTCTCGCTCTGGATCTGGAGAGAAAGCGCCTTCCCCGAGCAGCGTCCTGTCTTCTCTCCGTGCCCCTCTTCCTCTGCTCCCTGGCGTGGGTGTCCCGAAGGCTTCATCGCCTGCTTTTGATCCCTTTCCATGAAAACTGCAGCGAGCCGTGCCCGGGGAGGAGATGAACCCTGGGAGGAGAGAGGGAGCTGGGGACACGAGGGGGGGAGCAGGAAGAAAAATATTGAGCTGAGCGTGGGGAGCACCAAAGCAAGCAGAACCCTGCGGCAAGCGGGGACATGGGGGCAGTGCGGGGGGCTGGGGGGGAACAGGGTGGGTCGCAGAGCCCCCCCCGGGCAGGGGGTGAGTGGGGCTGCAGCCCCCAGTGCTCGTCACCCCTGGGTCACAGCAGGGGCTGTATGGACGGGGGGTGTGCTGTAGGAACAGGGCTCGGCTGTCCCTTCCCCACCCTGCCCAGGTCTCCATCTCCAGCCCTTCCCCACCACTGCCCAATTCTCCAGCCCTGTCCCTCCCCACCCTGCCCACGGCTCCCTCTCTCCCTTTGGCGCACCCCTCGCCCCCCGGGGGGGGGGGGCAGGACGGGGATGAGCCCCTCTCCTCTGCCCCCCGACCCCCATCCCCGCTCCCCCCGGGGGCTCCGGGCTCCCTCCCGGCTCCGTGGCCGGGGCGGGCCGGGGGCGGGCCGGGGGAGGCGCCGGGGCCGGCGGCGGCGGAGGGCGGCGAACGGGGGAGGCGCCGCCGGAGCCGCCCCGGGGATCGGGGCGGCGGCGGCGGCGGCGGCGGCGGGCGCGGAGCCGGAGCCCGGAGCCCGGAGCCCGGTGCCCGGTGCCGGGGCCATGCGGGGGGGGACGGGGACGGCGGCGGCGGCGCTGGCGCTGCTGCTGCTGGCGGCCGGGGGGGGAACGGGGGCGGCGGCGAGGGGCTGCCCGGTGCAGAGCTTGGGCTGCAAGTGCGCTGCGGAGCGGCACAAGGCGAGCGGCCCCCCCGCGCCCCGCCGCCGGGTGCTGTGCAGCGGAGGGGGGCTCCCGGCGCCCCCCGAGCCCCGGCTGCTGCCCGACGGCACCGCCACGCTGTGAGTACCGGGGGAAGGGGCGCCGGGTCCCCGGGAGGGTGGGAGAGGGGGAGGGAGAAAGGGGGGGATCCCCGGAGAGCCCCCCGGAGGTGTCCTGCCCGGTGCCGTGGGGAGGATGCTGGGGGGGAGGAAGAAGAGGAGGAGGAGGGGGGCGAAGGGAGAGGAGTGGGGGCGAGCCCTGGGGGTACCCCGAGCCCTGGGGTGCCCGTGGGGCGCTCTCCGTGGGTCCGTGGGTCCCCGAGTCCCGGCCCCGTTCGCCCCCTCGTGCGCCCACCCTCGCCCCGCAGCGCCGCGCGTTCCTCCTGCCCTGCTGCCCTCCTCCCCTCCTGCCCTCCTTCTCCCTCCCCTGCTGCCCTCCTTCCCCAGCTGTGCCCCGACAAAAGCCCTTTTCCTGCCCCCCGTAACCCCGAGCCGTGCCCGGGCTCACGGCACCGCGAGCTCCGAGGGGACCCGGGCCGGGCAGGCAGGCGGGGGGGCTCCCATCGCTGCGGCTGCTTGGAGCTCCGGGGGAGGATGTTGTTGTTTGAAAGCGGCTGCTTTGGCTGGAAACGTTCGCTGGGAAGTAGCGAGGGGCTCTGGCTTTGTGCAGGGGGCTGCAGCCGTCGCCTGCTTCCTAAAAACTCAGCGCGGGGAGGTTTTGGGGCTCTGGGCAGGCGCTGGCAGCCTGCGCGCCTCCTCGCTGCGGCGGCGGGTCACGGTGTTTATTTATAACTCCCGAGGAGATGTTTGAATTAAAATCTGGCTCGGAGGGCAGGGACGGCACAGCCGCTGCGGGAGGGGACGTCGCTTTTGCCCAGAGCCTTGTCCCTGGGGGAGCCGGGGCTCCGGCTGCCACCTCCTGCCCCTCGGCAGGGTTTGGGGAGCGCTGCGGTGAGCTCGGTGCTCGCGCACCCACTTGGCCACGTTTTTGTCCCATCAGCACCGGGCATTCCTGGTTTCAAGGAGGTTCCTGGTCCCACGTGTGCCACTGGAGAGGCTTCGCTTTGGGGCGGTGATGTTCGTTTTGTGACCGTCGGGTGGCCGTGATGGTGACCCACCACGGTGTACGTGGAGTGTGTCCATGAAACCTGTCTGTGCTGTGTGGGCAATGTGAGCGTGCTCTAAACGCAGCAGTCCTAATAAAAGCGTGAAGCATCCCGAAGCAGCAGCAGTGACGTTCATCCAGGGCCTCGCCTTCGTGCTGGGAGGCTGCAGGGGCGCGTGGAGGCTGGGCTCTGTGTTCGTGCCCTCCCTCGCGCTGGCTCTGCTCTGAATTTCTCTCTCCCCAGGGCCTCTGACGTGTCGGCCCATTGGAAATACCTGCGGGGACTTCAGAGCCCTTTGCCAGCTCGTGGTTGGGAAAAGTGCCTGCCTCGTTGCCTGCTCTTGGGCTTTCTTCTGCAGGAGCAAGGGCGATGGCACTGCCCAGTGCCCGGGGTGGCTCCCACAGCGCTGGGGCCGAGAGGGAAGGGGATTTTTGGAGGCGCCATGCCGGGAGGGCGGTCACGGGGCTGGGGTGACCGTGCAGCAGCATTAGGGCATTACACGATCCCACTAAAACGTGACATGAAACCTACAGGCGTAGGCAGAAACCTACAAATATGCGGTGACCCTGGGCTCTGCTCTCTCGCAGTAAACATGATTTATTCTAAACCCTTTCCAGATGGGACAATCAAAACCAGAGGCTCCGGGTTCGTGAGCGTCTCCTGGAGCCACTGGGGTGCGGGCAGGACAGGAGCAGGCGGCGTGGCCCGGGCTGCACGCGCCTCGGGGACATCCTGCTGGGGACAGCCGCGACCCCGGCTCCGAGCA
This sequence comes from Aythya ferina, assembly GCF_964211825.1. Taxonomy (NCBI): domain Eukaryota; kingdom Metazoa; phylum Chordata; class Aves; order Anseriformes; family Anatidae; genus Aythya; species Aythya ferina. The sequence continues at coordinate 5,240,116 of NC_140310.1, forward strand.
GGGCTCCTGCACGCCCCGGGGATGCTCGGCATCGGCACTGCCCCAGCCACGGGTGTGTTCGGTGCAGGGTAAGGCTCCGAAACGGCTCCAGGCTTCATCCGGTCTGGCCTGGAAGCAGGAATGTGCCCGCGCTAATGAGCGGCGCTAATTCCGTGCACGGGAGGAGGACGGGAGGAGGACGGGAGGAGGACGGGAGGAGGACGGGAGGAGGACGGGAGGAGGACGGGAGGAGGACGTTCCCGGCTGGCCGGGGGAGCTCTGCACTGCGCATCTCTCGCTCTGCCTCGCTTTTGTTTTTTTCCCACACTCTCGGTTTACTTCTTTATTTATCTTTACTTATTAGCCCTGCCCTGAGGAATCCAAGGCTGCCTCAGCAGCAGCTGCTGCTTATTTACCCCCCTGTGACCGAGAAGCTCTGGCTGGCAGCGCGGCCAGCACGGGGTACGGGGTGCTGGGCACGGCCACGGCTCCGCTGATGGTTTTACCCCCACTCCAGCCTCTCCCACACTGCCCACGATGGGGACGTGGCAGGGAGGTAAAGCCAGAGATGCTGAGCTGGAGAATTAACTCCATGGGGGCAGAAGTGGTGGCAGGAGCCCTGCCTGGGTGCCCGGGGGCTGCACTGGCCTCGGAGCAGGGTGCTGGGCACCGGCCGCCCTCATCCATCCCAGCTGTGGGTGCCAGGGGTGCTTACCGAGACAGGACCCGGCGCTTCTTGCCTAAACGTCAGCAGGTCTCCGGGCTTACCGAGAGGCATCTGGGGGATGGGATGCTGCAGGTACGGAGCCCCCGGCCCACGTCGTTACAGGGCTGAGGTCTCCCTCGTGGCGGAGCTGCTGCTTTGCTCCCGTGCAGCGTGTGGGCATCGGCGAGGGGGACGTTCCTCAGCCTGACGCCCCCGTGCAACCTGAGCAAAGGTGTGTGTGCTCTGCTCCCCGCCCTCTTTTACACCTGGAGGAAACCTGAACGCAGTCCTCGCCCCTTGTGGGGAGGAAGGAAGGATGCTGACCCCCCCTTGGTGCCTGCTGCTCCATCGGGACTCTGGGGCTGTGGATTTCCCAAATTTTGTGCCGGGGGCGTTTGGCATCCCGGGGTGCTGCACATCACAGCCCCGGCCATCCCTGCGGCGTGGTGACGAGGGGCCGGGGCTGTGCAGAGGTGCACTAACGAGGTTTAACGCCCTCCCCCCGGCTGACCCCGTGCTAATAGCCCGATGGAAAGAGCGCCGCGGCCCTCCCCAGGCCCAGATAGCCGCCCTGGCCACGGCCAGCCCCGCTGTCACACGGGCAGGAGCCCAAACCTCTTCCAGATGTGGAATCCCAGCACAGGCCTCATTTATGTGCACAGCTTGATTGCACTAAATTACAGATTGTCTGCAGGGAATAGAGGGCTTTGACTTACGACCAATTTCCAGTTCTACTTGAACTCCCCTCTCCAAGGCCTGTTTGTCCTGAGCCCCGCAGATGGTTTCTTTCTGAAACCTTTTTGAGCCATTTATTCCATATTTATCGGGCAGGTTTTTAGTTTTTTTGTTTTTTTTTTTCTTCCTTCCCACCCCAAAAATTTTTGTTGCCCTCCTTGAAGCGGTGAGGGCCTGGGGGGGACCCCCACGGTGTCCGTGCAGGGGACGGGGAGGTGACCTGCCCGGGGACAGGGCTGGAGCTGCCCGGCGCCTCGCAGCATCCCGGCTCTGCTGCTGCCTCTGTTTGCTGGGAGGGGAAATAAAAAAAAAGGAAAAAAAAAAATAAAAAAGAAGGAGGCTTCTGGCATTTGCAATGTGGAGAGGGTTTTGGAGACAGGAACTGCGGAGGCGCAGATGCTCCCATGGCTGCGAGCAGGGAGGTTGAAGGGAGCTGCCCCGCGTCGGGCTGCTTTGGGGGCTGCTTGCAGGCTCCAGCCCTCGCCCCCCCAGGCCATGCTCACACCGTGCTGCCTCCGGCTCCTTCACCCTCTGGGCCTTATTTTTCCTGCGCCAACAAAAGCCGAGGGCTGGGACGATAATTTTCACCGTCCGAAATAGCCCGGCGTGACGTTGCAGGGAGGGAAGAGCAGCACAGCACCTCGCCGGCCGGGGGGCCCCGCTCCGCTCCTCCCGAAATCCCAGCGAACGCCGAGCTCTGCGCAGGGCACAGCCTCCGCCGTATCTGCTGCGAGCATATGCTTTAAATTAATGCGCTCGCAGAGCAAAGCATAGCTGGCCCTCCCCGCCCCCACGGCCGTCACCCCGTTATTAACCTCCGCGCCGCTCGCGTTTCCCTCTCTGCTGCGCGCCCGGCCGCGGGGAGCGACGTCTCCTGCCTCCTTTTTTGGTTGGGTACATAGGAAGTTTATTGTTTCAGCAGCCCAGTTTCTGGAGCCGTTATTTATCCAAGTGGATTCCAGCACGCTTGAAAAAACAATCTTGTTTTTTTTTTTTTTTTTTTCCACTTTTGGCTCCTCTTTTTTGAGATGGGAGGGGGGAGAAAAAAAAAATAAAGAAAGGAAAGGGCTTCCTCCATCGCTGTGGGGTCTGGGTGCCCCCAACACCCAGCGGGCTGGGGACAGGATGCGAGACCCCGGGCAGCCCTCGGGGGTGGGAGGGTGCTCCCCAGTGGGACCCCGCCGCCCCCTCCCTGCTCTTTGCGTTTGACTCCACGCCCTGGTTCTAATCCCTGCATTGTCCAGGGGGCTTTTCCAGCCGCCGCTCAATTAGCCGATTATTGTGCCCCTTGGTGGGGTTGTCCCATGTCGGTGTGGGGTCGTCCCGCAGCGGTGGCACATTTTGGGGCTGTTTGGCTGCGGAGCCACCGGTGCTGCCCTGGAGGGACGCGGGATGCAGCCTTTGGGGGCAGGAGGATGCTGGAGAGGTGCGAGGGCGCTGAGGTTTTTGTGTGAGCACGCCGTGCCCAGAGCTTTGCGCTGCTCCTGTGCTGGGCACGTGGCTCTGGCACGCTCCGAGCTGTTTAAGCCCAGGTTTCGGGGTGTCTCCTGCCTCGGCGTCTGCCTGCGCGCCCTGCTCGGAGGTGAAGAGTCCCAGCCTGGGCTGGAGCCAAAGCAAAGCTCTTGAGGAGCAAAGCCGTGCTTTCATGGCCTGCCAAGCCCCGCAGACAGCTGGGACGTGGGGGGACCGTGTCCCCCCTGCACCGCTGGCCACGAGGACCTCGGTGAGCATCGGCCACAGGGCAGGGGGATTGCCCCAAATCCCGTGCCAGGGCTGGGTCCCCCCCTCGGTGCCGTCAGCCGCAGGGCGAGCGCTCCTCCGGGTCACCCCCTGCTTCACCCTCCTGCCGCCTCCTCCCCTCGCTGGAGTAAGGAGGGGAATTTCTTGCAGCCAAACAAACCCAGGAACATCTGTAGTGCTCCACGTCCTGCCTCCAGACAGCAGCGGAAAGCCTGAAATAGCCCTCGGCCCAGCACCCTCCTGCCGGCCTCGTGCGCCTTCGTCCCATCGCGTTTTGGGGGGAAACTCGGTTATTTTGGTGCCACCGGGTGCCTTGGGGACCTGCCGCACGCTGCTCTGTCACTGCTAATGTGGGGGCCATGGGGTGTTCTGGAGCCTGGTGGGGCTCCCTGAGCAAAACCGAGCCATTGCAGAGCGCAAATATCCGCAAAATCAGTGAAAGCAAAATAAAAGTGCGTTTGCGGATGTCGGTCGTCGCGGGGCAGCACGGCTGGGCTGGCTTCTGCGGGGCAGGGAAAAGAATGACGAGGGTGGCTAGCTGGAAAAGTTTCCTCAGGAAGAAAGCTTTCAATCAAACCGTTATTATAATTGCAAATTTCATGCGCCAAATATTCAGTTTGGTCGGGGACCTCGTTTCCTTCACGAAGCGAGGACAATGCGCCCAGCAGCAGCAGCGTGCCCAGCCTGGTGTTTGTGTCCGGACCCCTGGGTTTCGGGGAGGGGTTTGGGCTTGTTTTAATGGCTTCCCTTCATCGTGGGAGAGCCGAGACGTGCTGGGTCTGCAGCAGCCCCAGCTCCAAGCAGGTGTCCGGGGGGTCTCGTGTGGGCAGGGGGCGAGTGCCTGTGCCTTGGGGCGATCACCGTGCCGTGCCCGCGTCCCCCCGTTACTCATCAGCTGTGTTTTGGGGGCTCCTCTGCTCCGTGACTCTTCAGCGTCACACATGGGTGCTGGTGGATGTATTTCACGCCCGGGGAACCCAGCTGTAGGGTGGGGGGTCCCCAAATGCACTCGCTCCACCGGGCAGAGCCTGGTGGGCGAGGGGAGGGCGCCCCCGCCCCAGCTCTGCCTTCGCGGCCGGCCCGCAGCCTGGCTGCAGATCACACAGGATGCTGATTTCATCTTGGCCTGCCTGCGCCTCGCCTTTTAAGGAGGGGAGTTTTGTTTTTATGGCAGAAGCCTCGAAGGTCCCAGGGGTCCGGAGAACAAAGCGAGCATCTCCCGGCGCGGGGGCTCGCTCCGGGGGGGCTGCGTTGGCCTGGGGTGGGCTCGGGGCATGCCTGGGGTTGTGATCCCAGTGGTGCTGAGCCCCCCATGTGCAGGCACCCGTCCTCCTGCTCCCCGTGCTTCAGCCCTGGCCGTAACCAAAGCTGCGCCCTCGGGACGTGGAGCACGCAGCGGAGGGGATCTGAGCCCCTGGGTGCTGGTGCAGGGGATTTCTGCTGCCCCAGCCCCGCTTTATCGGGCAGCCCCCGAGACGTCCCCACGCGCACAGCCCGCGGGGGCTCTGCTGGGTTGTGAAATCTGCTGCTGCTGAATTAAAACCTTCTGGAGCCGCTGGGGCCAGCCCGTCCTTGAGCAACAGCCCCTGGCTGACGTTGTGGCGAGGGGCTGCAGCGCGCTGTGCCCCGGGAACGGTGCTGCTGGTCCCTCTGCCATCCCAGCCAGCCAGCGTCCTGGGGCTGCTGGTGGGGACTGGTGCCAGTGCTGGTGGCTGCTGGGGGGAGCCGGGCAGGGTCACAGGGCCCCACGGGCACGGCGCTGCCCGGTGCCAGCTCCTCCTCAGCACAGGATGCGGCCCCGTCCCGCTGCGTGCTGCAGGGCAGGGAGTGGGACGGGAGCTGAGCCCATGGCAGGGTTCATCCACAGCCCCCCCCCGGGAGCCGGGGGGCCTCCGGGTCCTGGCCACAACGTGGGAACAGGGCCAGGGAAACCCGGACGCCGGCGGCGACGTCCGCCCGCTCGCTCGCTGGGTTTTCGGAGGAGGGCGGCCGGAGAGCGGGGCCAGGCCTGCCCGCAGCACACAGCCACCATTCAGCCCCGCTGCAGAAACTGCCCGTGTGTAAACAGCCCCGTGGCGGCCGTCAATGAGCCCTTTTTCCTGCTCCTCTCCCCCGGACGCCGTGTCCAGGGCGCCCTCCCCGCCGCCGCCTTTTCTCCCTCTGCCTCTCACCGGTGCGCGCCGTGGGGCTGGCGGGGAGCAAGGTGTGGGGCAGTGGGGTCGGGGGTGCCCAGCGGCATCCAAGCACCTCAGTGAGCTCCGACAGCTCATGGGGAAGAGCTGGAGGAGCCCCAAGGGTTCCCCCAGCAATCCTCAGTGCAGGTTTTGGGTGCATCACCCTCACATCTGTGCACACGGGGCCGGGCAGGTGATGGGAGCGAAGCGGCAAGAGCCGGCACAGCCCTGGGGACCTCCAGCCTGGTGCCACCATGACGCAGACCATGGCACGGTGTCCCCATGTGGGTGCAGGGCTGTTGTGTCACCAGCTGGCCCTATAAACCTGTCCCTGAGCCCCCACCACATCGCCGTGGGACCCTTTTTTCCCGCTCCCCCCCAACCCACGGGCACTCGGCACGCACAGCGCCCATCGCAGACCAAATAACGGCACCGGCCCTGACCCCCTCCCTGTGCTCTCTTCCCCACAGGCTCCTGAGCAACAACAAGATCACGGTGCTGCAGAACGGCTCCTTCTTCGGGCTGCGGGCTCTGGAGAAGCTGTGAGTGCCCGGGGGGCTGGGGCAGGGGCAGGAGGGGGGCCGGGGGTGGGCAGGAGCCTGGTGCCAGCAGCGCAGCTTGGGCCACGCTCCCCAAATCACTGCGGGATGCTCCCGGCGTGCTCTGTGGGGCCGGGCGCTGCCCCCCGGGCGTTGGGTTTGCCACCAGCACCCGCGGGCGTCCCCGGGTCCCTGGGAGCTGCGTCGGGGCGGGAGGCACCGGGAGGGGGCCACGCTCCATGGGGGCCGGTATGAAAAGCGACATTGTCCCCCCGAACAAAGTCAACTTTCTTATCTCCCCATGAAAGGCATCTCTATGGTGGGAGCCTTAATAAGGGGAGATTTATGGCCCCCATATGGATCTGATCTGTAGGTATGCAGAAGGGACGGGCGCACTGAGGGCGTTTTGTTCCCCGTCGAGGGGCTCGCGCATTCCCGAGCCAAATGGGGCCCGCGGGGCTGGGGTGGCCCCGGGGCTGGGGGGGGGCTCCTGCTCTGGGGACAGCTCAAGGGTCCCCGTCCCTTCACGGGAGGGTGGTGGCCCCGCTGACGGGTCCCTGTGGGGTCACCCCTGGGGATGTGCCCTACAGCACGCGGTGCCAGGGACATCGCCCTCCCCATGCGGCTCCTTTTGGGGAGTCTCACCGGGGGGGGCGGCGGCTCCCCGGGGACCAGCCCAGCCTGGATCTCGTTAGGCTGAACAAGGCAGCGTTTATTCACGTGGATCTTGTTCGAGTTACACGGCCTGCACCTGCCCCAGCAGAGCCCAGCTGCTTCGCCAGGGCACGGTGCACGGCACTGGGGTGCCCAGGACATGGCACTGGGATGAGTTGTGCTTGGCACTGCTTTGGGGCTGGGTTAGGGTGCGTGCATGGTGCCTGGTGCCTGGTGTTGGGGCCAAAATTGGATTTTTAAAGCCACAGAAATCCCCACGGTGCCGTTTTGGGTCTTGGTTCAAAGCAGTTGGTTTGGGGACCCAACATTCACTGCCTGCATCCCTGTAATCCCCCACAGCCAAGTCCCCCCCCTGCTGCGGTTCGAAGTTTGGGGTCACCTCCTCCCTCCCTCCCTCCTCCTGGCACCGAGCTCTCATTAACGGGCGGATTAACGAGGGCGGGCAGGGAGCAGCCCGGGTCGGTGGGCACCGTGCGCCCTGGGGGCAGCTCCCTGGGGGGACCCCAGCTCTGCAGCCCCCTGGTTACTGGAGGTCTCCCAAACACCTCCGTGCTCCGGGAGCCTTGAGCAAGCAGCCAGCCCGTGCTGCCCGAGCACAGCACAGCCTCCTGCTCACCTTCTCTGCACCAAACCCTGCTCGGAGCCCGACGGGTTGGCCAAGGGCCGCGCTCCCCCCATCCCTCGGGCCGGCCAGCGTCACGCCGCGCCTCGCCTGATTGCCCCCGACAGCAGCCCTAATTGTTCTCATCGGGTCGGAGCGGGGCCGCGGCACAGACGTGCCCCGTGGAGGGGACGTGCTGGGGGGCTCCGGGGGCCCCCACTTTGCTCCTGGGGCTCCGTGGCCCCGTGCCCGCTGCCGGCACCGGGTGCGATGCGGCCACCGGGGCCGAGCTGTTCCCAGGGTCCCCGAGCCACCTCCGCGGCGTGCAGGGGAGCCCCACGGGCAGCGCCCCTCGGGGCTGGCAGCTCGGCATCTCCGCTGATGTGCAGCGGCCTAATGAGATTAATGAGGGTGAGCGGGGCCGGAATGCAGCCGGGGCTGCCCTCATTAGCGCAGCCCCGCTCAGGAGCGCCCTGCCCCGCGCCGGGGCCGCTGCTTTCCCTGCACAGGGCTTGGGGCTTGGCCAGGACGGGTCCCTCCTGCCCCATCCCTGGCTGTGGCTTTTGGGGTGGCCCCGAGCTTGGCTAGGTGATAGAAGCCTGAAAAGCTGCTGGTAACAGCGGCTGAAAGCTGCTGGTAACATCCCGCACATGGGAAAGGGCCCAGAAATCCCAACGTGCTGCACGGGCACGGCACACCGGGGACCAGCAGAAACGCCAAGGCAAAAAAATGAGGTGCAGGGAGAGGATTTGAGAGGTGCTGCTGCAGCAGCCCAGGGCCTGGCCAGCGGGGACGAAGCGAGGAGGGCTCCCCGACGGGCCGGCTGCGAGCCCTGGTCCCCGCTGGGTGCCATCCCCCATTGGGGCCCTGGCAGCCCCCAGCCACGGCTGCATGCTTACTGGAGCTGTTTAATTTTGGATGTGTTTGGGGCTGTGCTGGCCACTTGTGGGGGTCGGTGTCCTGGGGTCGGTGTCCTGGGATGTGTCTGGGGACGGGCGCGGGCGGTGGCGCAGGTGAGGGGAGCTGTTCCTTCAGCACCTGCCTCACCTGAGCCGCCCTGCACGCCCCTGAGCTGCTCTTGCACACCCTTTACACCCCCCTGCACGCCCCTTGGCACCCATCCTAGAGCTGGGTGGACGTCCCCACACACCGGTGGGATGCTTCTGCTCATGGGAGCAGCCAGGCTGGGGGTGCTGCAGCCGAGCAGGCCACCCCACGGCTGGGTCCCCACCACTGTGGCAGCCGCCCCGTGCTGGCACAAGCCTGGAATGTGTCTGATCTGATATCAGATGGGTGCCTCCAATCAAGCCAACGACCCAAACGAGCTTTCTCTGGGCTGTGGAGCCTGTGGGGCTCCGCTGTGTCCCCCCGAGGAGCCCCTCTCTGCTCCGGGAGGGTGGTGACAGCAGCAGCAGCGTGGCCGTGGTGTGGTGGCAGCAGCGTGGCCACGTTCTCCGGGCGGTAATTCCCCTGTAATGCGAATCCAGCGACGCTTCCCTCCTGGCCGTGGCTCCTGGAGGCTGCTGGCGGGAGCTGGGGCCGTGCCGGGCGCGAGGCCAGGGGGGCAGGAGGAAGAGGAGGGGTTTGGCGAGCGCTGCTGGAGAACAGGATGCACTCACGCCCCACAGCACCGCACGGGGAGGGGGCAGGATGATGGCGCGGGGCCCCCAGCACCCTGAGCCTGTGCCCGTCTCCCCGCAGGGACCTGAAGAACAACCTGATCAGCACGGTGCAGCCCGGCGCCTTCCTGGGCCTCCCCGAGCTCAAGCGCCTGTAAGTGCCTGCGAGGGCTGCCCACGGGGGGCTGGGGGCTGCGGGGTGTCCCCAGCGCTGATGTCCCCTCCGCGTGCCTTGCAGGGACCTCTCCAACAACCGCATCGGCTGCCTGAGCGCCAGCGTCTTCCAGGGGCTCTCCAGCCTCCTCCGGCTGTAAGTGGCACCCTGGGGCTCCCGGCCAGCCCCTGGGTCCCCTCCTGGTGTCTGGGGCACAGCCCAGAGCCCCGCTGGAGCAGCGGGTGACACCAGGAGCCTCAGGACACGGCGAGGAGCCTGGGTTGCAGAGGTGTCCATGGGGTCCCGGTCCCCTCCATGCCCTCTTTCTCTCCTGTCTTGCAGCAACATGTCGGGGAACATCTTCTCCAGCCTCCCACCTGGTGTCTTCGACGAGCTCCCCTCGCTGAAAGTCGTGTGAGTACCCAGCCACCTCCATCCCCGTGCCCTGCAGCGCACCCAGCCCTTGGCACTGGGCACGTCCCCTCCTCCTGCTGCGCGCCCGGCCGCGCCACCACCCCCGTGACGCCGCCCCTTGCAGGGATTTCGCCACCGAGTACCTGACGTGCGACTGCAACCTGCGCTGGGTGCTGCCCTGGGCCCGCAACCGCTCGGCGCAGATTTCGGACCGGACTCTGTGCGTCTACCCCCGGCACGTGCACGCGGTCCCCCTGCGCGGCGCGCGCGAGAGCCAACTGCGCTGCGGTGAGCGGGGGCCGGGGGCGCGGGCAGGAGGCACGGCCGGGGGCCGGGGGGGGCTCACCCGGCCGCCTGTGTCCCCTCCCCAACCCCCCTGCAGCGGGCACCCCGGAGCTGCACACCCACCACCTCATCCCGTCGCTGCGCCAGGTGGTTTTCCAGGGCGACCGGCTGCCCTTCCAGTGCACCGCCACCTACCTGGACAACAGCACCCAGATCCGCTGGTACCACAACCGCGAGCCCGTGGAGGAGGACGAGCGCACGGGGGTCATCGTGGAGGAGAGCCTCATCCACGACTGCACCTTCATCACCAGGTCGGGACGGGGAGGATGGGGGTAACGGGAGGGGGGTCGCGGGTTCGAGGGTGCCGAGCGCCGTGGGTGGGACACTTTGGCACGTCCCCTCTGCCCGCAGCGAGCTGATCCTCTCCAACATCCACGTCTCCGCCAACGGCGAGTGGGAGTGCGCCGTCTCCACCTCGCAGGGCAACGTCAGCAAGAAGGTGGAGATCGTGGTGCTGGAGACCTCCGCGTCCTACTGCCCCGCCGAGCGGGTCACCAACAACCGCGGCGACTTCAGGTAGGGACCGGCGGCGGCGGCGGCGTGGCCACGGGGGACGGGGCTGTGCGTGGTGCGGAGCCCCCCTCACCTCGTTCCCACCCCCCGTGTGCGGTGCGTGCCAGGGCGGGGGGCTCGCCGCGGGCGGGGGCCCGCAGGTGACCGGGCGTCTGGTAGCAATTAGCAGCCGCGGGGAGCGCGAGCGCCTTTGAAGGGCTTCCCGTGCCGGCAGCGCAGCCCGGCTCCAGCAGCAGAGGTGTTGGAATTTCTCTGGCACGAGACGAAAGGCTCCGGGCGCCCGCCGTAACCTCAGCGGGGCCGTTACGGAATATAAATTCCCGGTACAGTCAATGTGGCTTAAATTAGTGGTGCCCCCCCACCCCCCAACCACCACCTTTTCTGTGCTGAGCCGAGCGGGATTTGGGGTTAGGGGTTCGGGCAGCTTTCTGGGGAGCATTGCCCCGTGGTCACGGTGTCTTCGCACATCCAGGTGGCCCCGCACCTTGGCGGGCATCACCGCCTACCAGTCGTGCCTGCAGTACCCCTTCGCCTCGGGGCCGGCGAGCGGGGGCCCGGCGGTGGAGAAGCAGGCGTCGCGGCGCTGCGACCGCGCAGGGCGCTGGGAGGAGGGCGACTACTCCCACTGCCTCTACACCAACGACATCACCCGCGTGCTCTACACCTTCGTGCTGGTGAGCCGGGGGCTCGACCCCGCTGTGTTTGCCCCCGGAGGGGCCGGGCACAGCCGGTGACCCTGTGTGTGTGTGTGTCCCCCCCCGCAGATGCCCATCAACGCCTCCAACGCCCTGACCCTGGCCCACCAGCTGCGCGTCTACACGGCCGAGGCTGCCAACTTCTCGGACATGGTTGATGTCCTCTACGTGGCCCAGATGATAGAGAAGTTTATTGGCTACGTGGATCAGATCAAGCAGGTAACACCACTTTTTTGGGGGGTAAAAGCGTGAATTGGGGTGTTGGCTGCTGGGGGTGGTTGGACGGCAGCGAACCGCAGCTGATGCCGCCCGCTCTCCTCGCAGCTCACGGACGTGATCGTGGAGATGGCCAGCAACATCATGCTGGTGGACGACCACATCCTGTGGATGTCGCAGAAGGAGGAGAAGGCCTGCACCAGCATCGTGCGCTCCCTGGAGAAGATCGCCGCGCACACCCTCAGCAGCAACTCCCAGCACATGGCGGTGGTGAGCCTGGCCAGAGAGTGGGCAGGGGGCTCTGCCCGTGCCAAGGGGGGGTCTCTGCCCATCCCAGGGGGGTCTCTGCCCGTGCTGGGGCTGACGGCCACCCTATGCCCAGCAGAACTCGCGCAATATCGCCTTCGAGGCGTACGTGGTGAAGCCCGAGAGCTACGTGGGGCTGAGCTGCGTGGCTTTCCAGCGGCAGGATGGGGGTCCTGCTGGGCGCAGCCCCCCGGCCGAGCGGGCAGCCGAGCCCCAGCCTGACCAGCAGCTGCGGCTGCGCTGCACCACGGGGCGCCCCAACGTCTCCCTGACCAGCTTCCACATCAAGGTACGGGTCCCCTGGGGGCCGGGGCAAGGTGGGAGACTCGGGAGGAGCCGGCCCGTGCTCACCGGTGCCCGTGCGCCCCGCAGAACAGCATCGCCCTGGCCTCCATCCAGCTGCCTCCCAGCCTCTTCGCCAGCCCCATCCCTCCAGCCCCGCCGGCCGACTGCAAGCTGCAGCTGCTGGTCTTCCGCAACGGGAAGCTCTTCTGCAGCACCGGCAACTCCTCGCGCCTGGCGGACGACGGCAAGCGCCGCAGCGTGGCCACGCCGGTCATCTACGCCGGGACGTGTAAGGGCTGCGTGTTGGGGGGCTGCTGGTGGCTGGGGATGGGGGCTCCTGGGGTGCTTTCCCCGCTGCTCCTGCAGAGCAGAGCCATCTCGGGGGGGCGGCCGTGCTCCTGGAGGGGTCCTCCTGGGGTGGTGGTGACAGCAGAGGGGTGGCAATGTGCCCGTGTGGTGTCCGTGCCCTGGGGTGCAGGCAGAGGGGTGTGCGGTGCTTCTTGTCCTGCTCACTCCGTTCCCTGGCAGACGGCTGCGGCGTCGGGAACCTGACGGAGCCGGTGGCCGTGTCGCTGCGGCACCCCGGGGAGGGCGCGGACCCCGTGGCCGCCTACTGGAACTTCGAGGTGCTGGGGGGCATGGGGGGCTGGAGCGCCGAGGGCTGCCAGCTGGCCGCACGGGAGCCCAACGTCACCTCCCTGCACTGCCGGCACCTCAGCAACGTGGCCGTGCTCATGGTAGGTGGGGGAGAAAAGGGGGCTGGGGTCAGGGGAGATGGGGCGCAGGGAGCGGGGTCTGACGGGCTGCGGGGCGCCCTGCAGGAGCTGAGCGGTTTCCCCAGCGAGGCGCGAGGCCCCGTGGAGGTGCTGCACCCGGCCATGTACACCTGCACGGCCGTGCTGCTGCTCTGCCTCTTCACCACCATCATCACCTACATCGTCAACCACGGGTGAGCGTTTTGGGGCCCCGACTGGCGGGGCGTGGGCAGCCGGAGGAGCCCTCTCCAGCGGGGGCCACAGCTCAGCGCCACCCTTCTGCTTCTCTTCCAGCACCATCCACATCACGCGCAAGTGCTGGCACATGCTGCTTAACCTCTGCTTCCACATCGCCATGACGTCCGCCGTGTTCGCGGGGGGCATCACCCTCACCGGCTACCTGCTCGTCTGCCAGGCGGTACGCGCCCCCGCGCCGGGCTGACCGCAGCGGGGGGACACGGGCACAACATCCACGGCGTCCCCGTGCTGACCGTAGCGCCTCGTCCTGCAGGTCGGCATCATTTTGCACTACTCCTCCCTGTCCACGCTGCTGTGGATGGCAGTGAAGGCTCGGGTCCTGTACAAGGAGGTGACCTGGAGGGCGCCCCGGCAGCCGGACGGGGACGCGGCGCAGCCGGCCCCTCGGCCCATGCTCCGGTACCGATGTCCCCTTGCCCCGACCCCAAACCCCGACCGCCTGCTGGGACCCCCGGGCTGGGCAGGATCAGCTCCTGCCTGTCCAGAAGCTGCCACCCAGCCTGTGTCCCCGTGTCCCTGTGTCCCTGTGCCTCGATGAGCAGCGCCCTCCTTCTCCCCTCGCAGGTTCTACCTGATCGCCGGCGGCATCCCGCTCATCATCTGCGGCATCACGGCCGCCGTCAACATCCACAACTACCACGACAACAACCCCTAGTAGGTGGCCGGCTGCTCCCCGCCTTCCTCCCTCGCGCTGGGAACCTGGGCACGCTTGGGAAGGGTTGGTGGGACCTTCCCCGGGGGCTCTGCATTTATTGGGAAAATGATGTGGGACACGGAGACCGGCCCCAGGGCACCTCGAGGAGGGTGCTGAGCAGCGAGGCGCCGCGGTGCACGGCCACAGCTCTGCTGACGGAGGCTCCTTCTCTCCCTCACAGCTGCTGGCTGGTGTGGCGGCCCAGCCTGGGCGCTTTCTACGTCCCCGTGGCCTTCATTCTGCTCGTCACCTGGATGTATTTCCTCTGCGCCGGGCTCAACCTCCAGTGCCGGCCTTCCCCGCAGAAAGAAGTCCCCGAGGCGCTGGAGACACCGCCGAGGCTGGGTGGTGGCGGCGGTGGGGACCTGCTGACAGACTCGGGGTCCATCTCGGTCACGCTGAATTCGGGGCCCTCGTGCCCCGAGGCGGACGGCGTCTACTCCCTGAAGGTGCAGCTCTGGGCGCTGGTGACCACGCACGCCCTCTACGTGGCCCTCTGGACGTTCGGGGCCGTGGCCGTGTCCCAGCGCTGGTACCTCAACATCATCTTCAGCTGCCTCTACGGGGTGACGGCGGTGGCGCTGGGGCTCTTCATCTTCATCCACCACTGCGTGCGGCGCCGGGACGTGCTCAGCTCCTGGTTCTCCTGCTGCCCCTCTTACCGGGACGCGCTGCCCATGCAGGCTTACGTCCACCCCGGCACGGCGGCGGCCTTGGGCGGCTCGCAGGTCTTCATCGGCTGCGCCCCGGAGGCTGCCCGCTCCGCCGAGTCGTCCTCCTCGCCCAGCAGCGCCGGCTCGGCCGCGGGGCGCTGCAAGCTCACCAACCTGCACGTGGCCCAGAGCCAGGCCGAGACCCGGCCGGGTTCCTGCGAGGAGCCGGAGCCCGACGGCAAGAGCTGCGGGGCGGGCCGGCACGCCAGCAACCTCCACGGGCGCAGGAACCACAAGGGCAGGACTAAGCAGCACCGGGAAGGGAAGCACCACCGCTTGAAAGTGCTGCGGGGCCCTTCCTCGGAGCAGCCCTCCAGCGAGAGCGGCAGCGTGCACAACAGCCACTCGGAGAGCTACCACAGCAGCAGGAACAGCCCCCCGAACGTCGGCCGCGTGCGGCCCCCGGCCCCCCAAGAAGGGGAGACGGCGCCGAGCCAGTCGGAAGGCAGCGACGGAGGGCGGCGGGCGCCCGATTTCGCCGAGGCGCGGCGGAGGAGCGCCAGCAGGGACAACCTGCGGCAGGCCGGCGCCGTGGAGAAGGAGGCGAAGCGGCGCTCCTACCCCCTCAACGTGGCCAGCCACAACGGCGGCCTCAAGGGCAGCAAGTACGACGTCAACCTCGCCAGCAGCGCCGACGGCGTGGCCGGGATGAGGACCGGCCTCTGGAAGAGCGAAACCACGGTGTGAGGGAGGGGAAGGACCCGACGGCCGCGGCGCCGGAGCGCGGCCCTCCTCGGGTGGGCCCGGGGGCGTCCTCGGGGGGCCGGGAGCGTCGCTACGTGCACTACGGGGGGCCAGGGCGGGGGGCGACGCCGGGCCCGTCGGTCTCAGGGAGGCCCCGGCCTTCCGCAGCGCTGGGCTCGAGGTGAAAGGCAAGCGTTGCTCTTCAGCGGCCTGAAGGGCAGCCGCGCTTCCGTCGCTCCTGCAAGTCACTTCGGACTGATCCTAAATGCTATTTTATAATATACAGAGGAAACAAATGTCTATTTTTCAGAATTTCTATATTATTGAATGTATATATGTATAGACAGAGCCGTAACCGACCCGAGTGCCTCCGTGTTACCTACCAGTGTTCTCCACGGGGCGAGCGTGCCCCTGGGGGTTTTGGCAATAGTCCGCTCGTGCCACGACTGCAATATTCCCACCGGGGCCGAGGGGACCACACCAAGTGCCCTTGATGTTAAGATGCCATCCTGCAGACGCTTGCCAGCCTAGATGAGCTTTTTTTCTGAACGAGTCAGAAAGCAGCAGCTCAGTTGGAAATGTTTTCACCTGCAATCCTTTTCAGCCGTGTGTTCTTAAGAGACAGTATTTAGCCCTGTGGGTTACTCAGTTGCCAAAGTGAAAGCCATATTTCGAAGCAAGCACGAGGTAAGAGAATTAAGAATGGCTTCTAAATGAACGTGGATCGTCTGTCAGCTCCCCAAACCAAAGAGCCCAACCCTGGGCGCAGACCCGAGCAGGTCCTCAGCCGTAGCCCAGCTGTGCACACTCAGAGGATTCCACGCTCTGCTCCCACAGAGCCAAAATCCAGGCAGCCCCGTAATGAACGGCCTCGCAGCCTGTGCTGGGTAAGACAGGAGGAAAGAGCTCCGTGGAGGCAGGGGCTGCTCCTGGGAGAGGTGGGAGAATGGTGCCCGTGGTGGTGGCAGGGAGATGTCAGTCAGGGAGATGTTTTGGTGGTGGCAGGGAGCTTCCCATGGACCGCTGACGTGGGCTGCCCAAAGGGCTGGGACTTGGCTAAGCACTTACTTTTCCCCATTGAAAACAAGTCCTGCTTTTCCAACACGCAAACAGAAGAGCCATACTTGCTCCTGTGCCACCTGTGCCATCTTCAGCCTCCCTCTGCCTGTTTCTGTGCATGCAAATAGGTTTAATGATCTTTCCCTACCTCCCGCGGGGTCACAGGGCTCAGCCAGGGGCTGAGAAGCGCTGAGGAGGCTCCCAGGCCAGTCCTCCGTGTACACCACGGGCAAGGGGCCCGCAGGATCCAGAAGTTGGAGCCCACAGCACTTACTGCCAGAATTTTCTCCCCTCCAGAATTAGCTCCTCTCTCTTTGGGCCCCTCTGGGTTACCGCTGGGTTTGCTGCAGTTCTGCCACGCTTCTCTGACCAACCGCCTGCTTAAAAACACGTTTTATTGGTATTTAATACAATTTCAATCCTTATGTCAATACGCAGCCTACGTGGCCTTGCTGATGCTGAGTTGTTATATATGCTTGCTGCACTGTGACAGTATTATATAAAAAGCTTTGTATTATTAATTACACTTTTTTTTTTGTCTGTTTACATTACAAGCAAATGACATATCAACAGAGAGCTTCTTGCAATATACGTGGGGGAGGGAGGGGAAAATATGCCAAAGAAATGTCTTTAAAGGGGTCTTTTGCATTTTTATATAAATAGAATGTTTCTAGCAGATATGTTTTGTTTAATATATTAAAGATTTGCAAATCTGCCAAGATTTCCTGTTATTTCTCGCAGCCTCTGCGTTCAAACACAACAGCCCGCGAGGCACACAGGGGTCAGTGTTCCACCGAGTTGTGCAATGCTTTGAAATGAGCAGCCAGCGCCGTTCCGCTCACACGAGCCACAGCTCTACCTTTGCCACAGATTTCCAGCAGCTTCCCCTTGCTTATTTAGCTGAGAAACCGGGTAGTTTTTCTGTGACGTGGGCCAGGCTGAGTTTCCCCGGGGATGGCTGCAATCCCTAACCCTGGCAGTCCCTCCTCGGGCGGCTCCACGCAGACCCAGGGCAGGCGACGGGCGCTGTTTGGTGAGAGGGACGCTGCTCAGAGCTGCTTTAGCCTGGGAACGTGGGGCCGCAAATTAAATCACCCCTCTGCCTGCTCCCAAAGCCACCCTGCTGTCGGCTGAAGCTCAGAACATGAGAACACCCCTGGAAAAGCTGGAACAAAGTTGCAGAAACCCATGGAAAAGCTCCAGGAACCCACTGCGGGGCGAGGCGCTGGAAACCTCCACCTCACCCTGCGCGTCGCTCCTGCTGTGACCGAGGGACGGGCAGCGCTGCTCCCTCTCTGCCCTCCAAAGCACAAAAAAATCGCTGCAGCAGCTTTACACTGCCCCCGACAGGCACGACTGAGGCAGGGACCGGCTGCCACACCGCAGGGCCTGGGATGTGCAAGCCAAAGCCACCAGCTCTGAGCACATCCACTAACTCCAGCCACATAGCAGCGAGGAAACAAAAACCAGGCCAACTTCAGGATAAATCCAGCTGCAGCACGACTCAGGAGCGGGCAGGGCTGGGCTGGGTTGGCTCTCCCCAGCACCCCGACATCGCTCCCTCACCTGTGTGTTAGCACACTCACCCGTGGCACCTGCCCCACAGCTCCTGGATTAACCAAAATGCATTTTAGCAGAGGCTGCAATGAGAGAGAGTCGAGAAACCATTCCTGTACTTCTGTATTTAACAAAATATAACAAACCCCAAAGCAGGAGGAGCTCTTTAAAAGACCCGTTTTGGTCCAGAACATGAGTCAGGACGCACCCTACTCCCCCCCAGTCCCACTTCCACCACCAACTGTCCCCGCAGCGTCCAACAGCTCGTCTACCACCAGGTTTTATGGTTTGGTCCCAGTTTGGTGCTCCAGTGGCACTGCCCTCTGGGCCATCCTGCTGCCAGCCCTCCTCACTGCCACGCCTTGGCCTTCCTGAAGGCGCGGAGCTCCTGGGGGCCCCGCAGGTACTGCTCTATCTCACTGTCCGAGATGGGCTCGTCCCCGGTGAGGGCAGCGTCCGACTCGCTCAGGGCTGCCGTCCGCAGTCTCTTCCTCGGATGGATGAGGCAGGGCGGCAGCAGGGGCCTCTGGCTGCTGTCACGCTTGTGTTTCCCTTCCAAAGGGCAGCCCTCCTCCTGTCCTGGCCCTGCTGCTGGAGGAGAGCCGGTGGATCCCTCGCCCTGGGCTTCCCCGTGCTGCTCCTCCGCATCCCGCAGGCTGAAGGCGTTTTTCAGCAGGACCAGCCGGTGCTGCAGCAGGTCCCCAAGGTGCTTGACCACCGTCTTCTTGTCCAAGTGGAACACCCGCAGCCAGGCCAGCTGGGATGCCATCCTCAGGAGGATCTCATGCAGCTCCCGCAGCCTCAGGCGGGCGGGCGGGGGCAGGGGGATGCCCGCCAGCTCGCAGAACCGTGCCAAGGAGCAGGCGAGGCGGGCGGCGGGCCGCAGGGACTGCCAGGACAGGAACGCCGCGGCCGTGACGATGGGGACGGGGTGGCGGCCCGTGACCAGCCAGGTCTCGCTGGCCAGCTCCACCACCTGCAGCGTGCGGGCCACCACCCGCTCCTCGTCCTCCACAAACGGGGCAGGGACGTCCTTGGCGCGCTGGAACAGGTGGAAGCTGGAAGAGGACAGAGTTCAGAGCTAGAAACAGCGCGGGGAAGCCTCAGACCTGGCTGCAGCCCTTAGGCTCAGGTGCTGAGTGCCTCCCGGGGCTGCGAGCTGCCCACAGGAATGCTTTTTCATAGCAGAACGGCGTCTGACTGCAGCCTTCCACCCCCAGCTGCATTTTAGAGGCTTTTGCACACATCGGGACTCAACGCAGGATGCTGAAGTGGCAGAAGGGCCCACGTTACCTGCTGAGGTGTGTCTTCACCAGATCCGCCAGGCTCAGCGCCGGCACGGAGATGCCGAGCTCCTTCTGCACGCTCAGGTAGACGCCGGCAAACAGCTCCTGCTTGGCGTAAAGCAGGGAGCAGATCGTGCCCATGGTCAGCGGCCAGCTGTGCTGCCGGCACGTCACGAAGACGCAGCAGCCCCCCAGGAGCTCCTTCTTCTCCAGGCTGACCAGGTGGAAGGCGGGGTGCTGCAGCGCTCTCTGGAAGTACCCCACGGCCGTTTCCTCAAACACCGACGGCAGCTGCAGGACTTTACAGAGATCCTGGACCCGTCGGACCCCTGCGAGAAGAGACTGCTTTTATGATCAGCTCGCGCAGCTTCTTATCTGTGTGTTCATCTCTCCTCAATGCCACCGTGCAACCAGCATTCACCCAGCCCCAGGCAAGGACACAAGGGCTTTTCCCCCCAGCCCTGTGTGCGGGTAAGGCAGTTTGCTTCAGGCAAACTGGACGCAGAACTAACTGCTGCCTTCGTTTAGTGCCAATCCCCACAGGCTCTTCCCATTCCAGAGAGCTTCAGAAATGCATTGAACAAATTGCAGCAAAGCAGAAAGCAGCAGAAGAGAATCGACGTGTACAAATGAAACCGACCGGCACGCTCTTACCTCGCTGCATGCAGCGGCTCAGCTGCTCTTTCTGGCCGGTGCTCTGGGAATACGCCACCTCTGAAAAAGAGTAACTGTTAGGGCTGGTAACCTCACGCCAACAGCAGGGGGGCTGTTTAGATTTTGGATCATTTTGGATCAACAGGGGGATCATTTAGATTTTGGGCAACTGGACGGCCACGGTGCCAGATTCCAATTTTCAGAATCGCCAGCCCTTTGAGGCCACTAAGCAAGACCTGGTGGCAGAGGCTGAATGATGTTAAGGTGCAGGATCCCCTTCGGGCCACCGCTCCTCTACAAACAGCAGCAGCAGACGGCCTGGGGGCTCCTCCAGTGCACTTCCAGGTGGTTCAGATGCCAAAAAGCCCCACACCTTGTGTGTGTGTGTGTGTGTTTGTGTGTTCTGGGCATAAAGCCTGCCTGCGAGGTGCCCTCAGTTTGAATTTATAGCGAGAAAACTTGTCGCTGCTCGCTGGCTTGGGGAGGGCAGGGGGATGCTGGGTTTCAGCCGGGCAGCACCCAGTGGGGCTCCTGCCACGCAGGGCACCCAGAGAGCCAATTAAACTGCATCGAGAGCGATTAAACCACACGGAGCAATGAAACCGCAGCCGCTGCCAGGGGCTGTTTGGAGCCCCCCTCAGCGGCCTCCCCGGGGCCGGGCCGCACCTCGCAGGTGCTGCTCGTCGCTGTAGGTGGTGGTGAGCAGCCCCTCGGCCAGCACACAGCCGCAGGCGGCGCACACCAGCTGCTGCTGGGCGTAGTGCGAGTCCTCCACCAGCGCGGCCGAGCCGCACTCGGGGCAGCGGCCCCGCTCCCGGTCCCGGCCCCGCTCCGCCATGGCCCCGCTCCGCCACCGCCCGCCCGGGGCAGGCCCGGTCCGTCCCGGTCCGTCCGGGTCCTTCCCGCCAGGCCCCGCTCGCAACGTTCCGGCCTCAAGGGTTCCGCCCTCAGGGAGGGGGGTGGTAACGGGGAGGGGGGGGGTAAAAGTCGGGAATAAATGCAAAAAAAGGGCATGATAAACACAAAAAGCACACGCTTAAAAGAACTAAAATAAAAATTAAAGAGAAAAAAAAAATAAAACACCACAAAAAAAAACATAAAACGCTCCCAAACACACCACCAAAAAAACACCCCCCCCAAAAAAAAACCAGAAAACACCCCCAAAAAAGACACCCCCAAAAAAAGAACACAAAAAACACCCCAAGAAAACACAAAACAGCTCCCCCCCCAAAAAAAAAAAATCACCAAAAAATAAAAATAAATAAATTAAAAACCACAAAAGCACCACAAAACCCACCAAGACCTTCCCCACCAGGGCCTTGTCACCCACAACTCATCGTTTGTGGGGTCCCGGGGCACCAGGCGCTGCCTCCTCCCCCTCAGCCCCTCAGACAGGGGCTCCCCATGGCCGAGGCCATCCCCGTCCCCCCCCCCGCCTTTCATCATGGCCCCAGCGCTGTTTGAGGCCACTCAGGGCTCCTGAGCTCAGGTCTCGGGGTAAATGGCCCTCGACACAGCGGGAGGCTGATTACCACCAGGTCTCTCTCCATCAGGCCCACAATTGCGGGGCCATTACAATTAGGGGCCGCATTGCTGCCACCGGGGTAATTTGCCAGGCTGCCCGCCAAGGAGCTTTTGCACATTTTTTTTTTGCTTCACAGAAAGTCTCAGTTCTCGTGATGGTGACAAGCTGGCCGATCAGGTTCCCCCTCCCCATGAGGTGTTTACCGTGAACTTCCTGCACAGATAGCTGACAGGGATGGAGCTAGCCCCAAAATACCTGCAGGGTGAGGAGTTTCGGCCAGCAGAGCTGGTCACAAGGAAAGGGTGAGGTCCCGGGGCTGCAGCACCAAGGACTAGTTTCATTTTGCAGGTCACTGATGCACAACCATTGCATTTTCAGCCTGTTCTCAATACACACAACGTGCTCCAAAGCACATCCTCCCACCCCACACCTCTGCGAGTTACTGCGGAGGTCAAAGCACCAGCCCACGGCACACACACAAAACCACAAGCAGCTCACACTTCAGTTAGAGGTTAAAGAGATGAGACAACTGAGGGGCACAAATAAAACCCTCAGGAAGGCTGCAAGAGGCAAAGGCACCTATTGAGCAGCACCCAGACATCCCCCAGCTCTCCGTATTTCAGCACTCTCTGAAACCACAGTTTCAGGCAAAAAAAAAAGTGATCAGGACACTGGATTTAAGGTATCTTTTATTGTAGTGTTCCATGAAACCAAAGGTCATTTAAAAACAAACAGCAACCCAGGCTAAAAGCAGACAGATAAACAGGGAAAAATATATTCAAATCCTTCAATAATAAAATAATAAAACAATACACTTGATTCTTAGGCCCCTTGAAGTCAGCGTGAAGCACCCTGCTGAACATAAAACGCCTGTCCCCTTACACCCAAGGAAGGCTTTAAACAGTATTGCTGATAAAAGACTGAGGTACAAGATCTGTGCCGTGTTTTCACAGCTCTGGAAGCAGAAGCGTGGCTTGCACAGGACCGCCACCCTGCAGCAAGGCCTGCGACCACAGGAGATAACCACCCAAGGTGCAAAAGCCAGACAACGAAGCCCACCTCAATGGACAAAGCTGAAACTGGCAGAAGGCTACTGAGAGAGGACATTACAAGTTTTAAGGCTTCATCTCTAAGGAGACTATTATTAGCACGTTACCATTTTGTCTGTGTGTATACAACCTCGAGAAGCATATTCTTGCCAAAAGAAATGCACGTAATCAGTCCACTGTAAGAACTTCATGAGATCCATACTCCAAGAGCATTACACGCAGCATCACAGTGACTTCAGCAGCCACACGGTAGTACCCTTATTCTTTTAAAACAAAGGCAGCAAAAACCAAGCCAAGTCTTCCTTAACATGTGTCCAGTTATTACCACCAGTAATACCATTTTTGATTTTGAACTTTTAAGCCACTGTTCAAAGGCACTGCTGGTTTTTCTGATTGAAGTAGAATACCAGAAAGTTGTGGAAAAAAGTCTAGAAGACAACTTCATTCATGAGGTATAGGCAACCACTTCTTTCCAGAGATCCACTGAGGCACAAGGAGGAAACTGAAATTATTTCTTCAACTTCCTCATTATTTCAAGGCACGAGAAGCAGCATCAGTTTCCAGTAATGTCAGCCAGTACCACTCAAAATTAAAACCATCAGCCAAAAGCTGAAGACGCCACTAAGAATTTGTGTTTCAGACCCTTCATTCACAGAAGAGGGTACAGTAAAGAAGTACCTGAAGTCTTAGAAGACTCCTAACGCTTAAAAGGCTTGTTTCAAATCGAGCTTCCCATGAAGGAGAGCTCTGTCAGAACAGATTTGATTGCTAGGCCAGACTTTGGTAGTTAGCCAGTTTACAGTACCAAAATGTAATTAACGGCATTTTTTGAATTTTCCAATAAATGTGTACATCTCTAGGCAAATATATTAAACTACTCTTCACTGCAAAAACACAGTATTTGAGAAGTCTCCAGTAGTTTTCAGTGTTTTATGAAACCAGTAAGAAGACTACTAAGAGGTTAATAGTTAATCCAGCTAGTCCCTCATTAAAGTGCTTTACTGTAGGAAAACTGCGTTAGAAACTCACCCCTTTCGAGCTACATCTGGAGTGACTGAATAGATTATCTCAATTCCAGAAGGCAGAAGCATTTACTTTGGATCTGCTACCCACTCTTTTGATATTTCAGCTTTCTTCTGAACTTCTCATGGACTCTCACAACCCTGATGAATCTAAGAGCTGTAAAGACACATCTGATTTGTCATCTTTGGCAAGAGCTCGCCACAGAAAAGCCACATTTAACTTTCAGCAGAGGAAGCCTGTTGTGGCTGCTGGCTAGTGCTATGCTGTTCTTTTCTGCCTGATGAGATGGGGAGAACGTACCTGTCTCTATTGAGCTGCAAAGAGGCCACAAGTTAAGGAAGCAGACCGAGGTATCTGATTGTCTTGCAAAACCAGAACTCTTTTTCAGCTACATAAATTTTTATGCCGTTGCGAGCTTCAAGTCACAAAGAAAAGCAAATCAGATCTCAGCACAAGAATTTTAACTGTTCCCATCCCAAGGGAAGGGCAATTTGGTTCTTTTCATAGCTGTATAACAAATATAAGAAAGTGTTAAGACTGATCACCTCAGAAGGTTGTTCCAAGGTAAGCACTAGCTCCAAAATCCAAGGCACTGAGATTTACTAAACTGCAACAGTATAATACCAAAATTATCACCAAACTTTCATACAGCAAGTGACACAGGCCATGCACGTGTACAGTGAAATCCATCCCTATTTGAGAATACAGAACAGAAACCAGATGTACCTTTGCCTTCCTTATCCGAACAAGCTTTGAATCAGGCATTTGAAGCCTATAGGAGAACAACTTCCAATTTAACGTACCTTCAGCCCAAATGCATTACTACTACTTATTCCTATGGCAGACAAACGTACCATGACATCTCAGTGTTTCCTTGACCAAAAACCACCTGTAAACCTTCCCCTAGGAGAACTGCTTTGAAACCAGATTTACATTACATCATTAATTTAGCTTTGTTCCTTACTTTCCAGTCTATAGTTTAAATTGCATTCCACTTTTAGGGCCTTAATTGCTTTTAAAGTACAGCTCATGCAGCCCCGTTCTGAAGCTTACATCTTTGGACTTCTCCAGTGTAGTTATTCAAAACAAATAAAAAAAAATCAAATCCTCAAGCTCTACTGTACAAGATTGTATATTGCACTACAACTTCAGATGTGGGCAGAGGAGTAACTGATCTAGCAAAGCAGCTACAAAACTGAACTATGAAAAAATCTTCATAAAGGATCAGCAGTGCTGGCAAGGAAAACGTGTCAAAGAAAACCTTCGTCCTTCCTATCGCAAGCATCCTTTGGACTAGATGCCTGAACAAATCTTCCCGAATAATGGAAAAAGATCAAAAAAATAAATATGGTAAGTTAATTCTACTTTTGGACTCGCTGTACAAGACCTGATGTAACCACTAACCGAAGTGATAGTTGCTCAAGGCAGAAACAGGAAAGAGGTCATTTTGTGTGGGCAGCACAACCGGTACCACCTACTTCACATTGTCTCGTTATTAATCAAACTCTGCTGGCGGGAATTCCGTTCTTTGTTCAACGTCCAGAGAGCTTTTACATCTTTCCAGCTTTCCTGTTTCCCGAAGTTGGAACACGAAGAATGTTTGGGGTTTCTTCCATGACTCTGACAAGCAAGTTATCGATGTAGTCTTCAAGCTCCCGCACCTGGAGATCCTTCTTGCTAATCGTATCCTTCTGTTTCAGGACCAGCTGGATCAGCTCATCGTGTGTAAGCTGAGCATAAGCATAGGCAGGATCTGAAGGATCGTATTTCTTCAAGAGAAGAGAGGCAGGGTTATTACAGACATACAGGCATTGCAAACTAGCAACCGAATGCTATCTGGTAGCCGGTTCAGGGAGCTGAGGCACCAATGAGCAGTTACACACAGCGTTTGCAGAAACACAGCTGCTTCTCTGAAGTATTACTGTGCTATCTTAAAAGGTAAGCTCCATCCAAATGACGTTACAGAACATTGCTCATTAAGCTTTATGACTGCGCAGAGCAGGCTGCCCAGACCCAAGCTGTGCAAAAACGAGAGGCTGGCAGGCCAGGCCAGACAAGCTCTCTGCAATAAAGCACCGTCGGGCCATTATCAAACCCAGCCCAGAGAACTTCACACACAACACTGTACATTCATGCACTCGCAGAACAGCTTTTTAATTTTCTGAGGGGGAAAGAGAGCAACTGCTTTGGAGTAGGTGCGTAGTACTTCACTTATGGCACAGACCCAACTAACAGAGCTTACCAAGACTCCTCCAAAACAGCAGGCAGGCTCAGAGCGTGTCAGCCGTTACAGAAAGCAACCAGGCAATTGCTTTTAGCATAAAGGCTTTGCATAACGTCAGTTCTGTAATTCAACTCTCTGCTGCAATTTATGCTGAAAGAATGTCATGCTGACTCCAGGCAACAGCCCATCCAGCTTAGCGAAGGTGCACAGAAGTTAGAGCCATGCACCACCAACTACAAGAAAAAGCACTTTGACAAGCACGGGGAGAGCTACGGTTTAAAATCTAGCTAAGACTTGGGCAGTCAAATTCAGGTTAAAGAGCACAAACCACTCAACGAGGACTTGCCATTTCACTCCTACTGTAGTGCACACATCACAACACAGCTTCTCTGAGAAGCCTGCTTCTAACTCTTCAGCAAACTAGACAAATACTTCGCAGCTTCTGCCAATTCAGTCCAAACAGTCTCTGACGCAAGACCAGATTGCCAGCCCAGACGTTTCTGTTGCAGGGAGTACTCATTCAACGGGCTCCAGTGACTGCAGCGTCGAGCCTAACTTCATTTGTGGACTCAGAGCACCAGACCAGAACACCAGCCACAAGTTCTCAATTCAACGAAAACAGCAATGAGGCAGTTTAAATTGCGCAAACAAAACATTTTCTTCTTTCCACTTACACCAGGAGGAGGCACTACAGCATTCGCTTTAGAGGTCTCCTGAGACAAAGATTATGCAAAAAATCACTTTAAATCTGAGTGATTATGCAAGCTGCACAGCTCTGCTTTTAGGAACCAGCCCTGCATCGACAGCAGGCACCTGGTCTCTCAGAGGGCACAGGGTATTAACGCAACACACTGCAAGGCAACAGCCACCCTGAGGGTACTTCTTCCCTCCTTCTCAGCTTTAAGAGCCACACACTTACTTCGGGGTGAAAAGAAGCTTTGGGGACTAATCAGGCTCGCGTATAAACAGTGACTAATTTGTCCGATCTTTCTGGCTGATCCAAGTTACGCAGCTCCAACACGTCACGAGCACGACTGTGTGCCAAGGTAGCGCAGGCAGTGAGTCACCCGTCCCTCCTCCTGCACCTACCATCGCTCAGACACATCCCACTCGGCTCTGGGGAGTCAGACAGCTCCCCTCCATCCTCGCCACTGGGAAACCCCCACACAAACAGGAGCTGCTAATTCTAGCATTGAGGAGTTTGCAAGAACAAAGGCTGTCCCCACCCCTGGGGACTGCCAAAAGGGAACTCCGCGTTCCCTGTGGGCTGAGCACAACTTGGGACACGCGACACGGAGCCCAGACAAACTATCTGGAATCTGAAACTCCGTTCATTTTGCTGCTTAAACATGGCTTTGAAGTGCCACGTTCCTCCATACCTTCACATTCATCTCAATCAGCTTTTCGTTCATAGTGCTGATGACGTTCAGGTTTTTACTTTGAGACTTATTTGCTGTGGCATTCATTGGCTTCACAGGATGGAGTCTGTAACATTAAAAAGGCTCACATTAGTCAGGCAGTAGATATTATACTAGCACTACACAGATCTGTAGAGTAAAAACAAATACAGCAAGAAATCAGGGAAAATTCCTACCCTACTCGTTCTCTATCTCCAAGATAAGGCATTTCTGTCTGAGCTGAAGGTGTTTTATAAGTACACTCCAGTTCTTTTTATTACCTTTATTGACTTAAGGCATTGGAGATAAAGAAACAGTAACAAGGGAAAAATATCTTGAACAGTGAGTGTCATAAAAGAAAAGCAAGGTCAGTCTGCATGGCAAGAATAACCAGCAGTTACTCTAATCCCTTGTGCACTGGCATTTGAGCCTGGCATTCTTAATGAGCACACAGTCATGGTTCTTGCAAAATATCAAATACTTCTACTACCCTGTGACGAGCGCGTCACATCTTATCCCATCTTAGCGTGCGCCAGAAGCTGCCAAAATGTGTCATCGTCAATTGCTCGGGCAGGATTCATTTTGCCAACTTTAACAAAGGAAGAAAATTGTACTTGTACCTCAGCACGTGCCAACCCAGCCCGATTCCAGTAGACAAGAAAGTATCCCAGTTCATCGGGCTTCCCGCAACCCATTTCTGAGAAGGATCATTCCCAGTCTATTTCTCGACTCTGGTTAAATGACATGCATCCTGCATGGACATTCCTGCGTCCTCCATGGACATTTTGAGTTATCTGGTGCCGTCTGCTAAGTTACAGCCACGATTATTCTCTCACCTGTGCTTAGGAGACATGGTTTCACCACCCTGCTGAGTTTGGTTAGGATACGTTTCAGAGGGTGAAACCCATGCCTGAAGAAGCTTCTTCTTGCCAGAAATTCCTGCTTTATCTGCGCAGCCCTCTGCTGTTGGCTTTTTCGGAGACTCTGCTCTATGACTTGGGGTGTCAGAGGAGAAGGAGCGAAAGGCAGAGCGGGGCTGTGAAGGACTTGAGAGAGAGGAAGAGGAAACAGAAGGCTCAGAGAAGTCACTCTCGGCACGCTCCTCAGCATCAGCACCTATTTTTAACCCCTGTGTCTCAAAACAACCACTACGCTCCCTGGAATGAGGTGCCAGACGTAGGCCTGAGTCAGCTCTCTGGCTATTGACACTGTGAACGTGCACCCTCACAGGTGGCATGCAAACACCAGGAGCATTTCCTCCTCCCTGAGCCACCAGAGAAGTACCAGAGCTCTCCTCCAGTTCCTCCCGCAGAGGCACTGTGTCTACAGGCAGCTTCCCAGCCTGCAAAACATTTTCATCGTCTGCAGCAACACCACCGCTCTCCTGACAGTCACCCAGCAGCTCGTCATCCGAGCCTCCCTCCGGAATAGCGGGAAGACCAGACAGCTTCAAGCCGTGGGCAGGCCTCAGATTTGTGAGGCAGCCCAATAAATCATCGTCACCTTCGGTTTCTAAGCGCCTGTTACTGCTGTCAGCTCGCAGCTTTATTGCTGGAGCGAGAGCTGCCACTGAGCCCCGCGGGGGGAGGCATCCACGAGCGTCCGAGGGTTCCTCGTTACGCGGTGAGAGCCCACACGCAGATTTCACAGCCTCAGCCGAAGAAGGCACGTCACTTAACTCATCGTTTTGAGGGGCTGCTGGGCACTTCTTCAGCGTTAAAGACAGCCGTGGTGCTGGCTTCGGCGTGACCGACTGCGTGCAAGCTCCCAGGGCTGCTTTCGTACATTCTGCTCGGGAAAATGAGTCATTTTCATCAAATGGAGACGCCCGGGGCTCTAACGTGGGTGTGCATTCCTCCCTCCTCTTTTCACTCAAGATCTCCTGCTTCTCATTTAGCTCTCTCTCAGAGGACGGCGGCCGCTCAGCTCCGTTCCCTGGTAAGAGGCTATTACTGCACTCTGAGAGCGGTGCGTGGTGTTTGCCACCCTTCGTGCAGGGCTCGGTGTTCTCACTGCCCACTTCCACACCGGTCCTGCTGTTCTGGCTGGGATTTGTGCTGCCACTGGAGAGCTCTGATGATGGGCAGCTCTCTGCCTCCGGTCTGTCAGCAAGCCCTGCTCTGTTCTCTGCAGTGTCTGCATCTGTGGGTGGCACCCCCCCGAAATCAGAGCGCTGCTCCTCGTGCTGCTGCCCACCCAAAGCCTCGTCCCCTGACGGAGCAGGCTGTGAGTCCCCGAGCAGAAAGGACACGCATTTCCTAGCCACCACCCTGCCTCCCTTTAAAGAAGGGTCTGCCTGGACCTGCGTGGAGTCACACTGCTGCTTTGGAGCCGGAGCAGGACCGACAGAGAGAGCGGCAGGAGGGTTTGGTGCAGCCCTTACGTTGCCAGTTACAGCCACGTGCGCAGAGCCCCCTGAAGCAGTAAGCACAGAGCGTTTCTGATCAGCGGGGCGTGCTGAGGAGGAGCAGCCTGCATCGCAGGGAGGGCAGGAAGGGGAAGGAGCAGCCCCAGCTGGGACGCCTGGCACGCCTGGTCCCCCTCCAAGCTGGGACACAAAGGGGTTATTGGCAGTGAGGGGGCGAGCAGAAGGGAAGGAAGGCGCAGGAGGAGAAGAGGCAGCCCAGGAAGCACGCGAAGCAGAGCTTTCGGGATCCTGCCCCCAGGCAGAAGCGAAGGGATTATTGCCACTGCCAGACACCTGCCTGGGAAGGGGAGCTCGGGGAGCAGGGGCTGCGAGGTGATGGGGCACACGGGCAGCGTGCTCAGGATCCAGGGCTGGGGACGCCCTCTCCCAGCTGGGACTAAAGGGGTTCTTGCCACTCAAAAGCTCCGCAGCGAGAGGAGAAGGAAGAGATGCAGGAGAGCTAGGGATGCTCTCAGAGCCTGGCGCTGGGACTTTCTGTCCCGCTTTAGAAATAAAGGGATTATTTCCACTGCTGATGCGGGGTAGGGAAAGAAAAGCGGGAAGGGAGTCAGGTGCAAGAGTAGGAAGCGTGGCTTTGGTTTCCTCCTGTGAAGGCACGCCCAGTCTGCAAAAGGGACAAAAAACTGGCATGTACGTCACTTGCGGATGCAACACGAGGCAGGAGCAGGCAAGCTTTAGCACCAGCCTCCATCAACGCCTAACACTGGAGACAAATCACACGGCAAGAGACTTGAGCCTACCTAATGGACGAGTTAATATACCTGAATGCACCTCCACAAAACACTCCATTATGTCCGAACACCCTGGCTGTAGTTTGCACAAGCAGCGCTGAGCAGCAGGCATCGCAGGAATTACCTCATCTGATGCACCCCAAGCGATTTTGTTAGTAGGGCACTGCACAGGCAAGGTGCTTAAGCGTGAAGAAGCACTGAAAGTAGGGTGGGAGGAGGACACGGAACAGCCTTATTAGTAAGACGAATGTATTTACACACGTATTTAGACATATATATCAAAATATATATATGAAATCACATACATAATTACACATGAGCAGAATTTCCGAAAAAGCCTTGTGTGTAACTGCCACAGACGTACTTCGTGTTGCTGTGAACAACGCCACAAGCAGAAGGGCTCCAAGGTTAACTCCTCTGAAGGTCATAGCAAAACAGAGAAGGGAGAAGTAGAGATGTTAGAACTGGTATGTCAGCCCCTGGGTATGTTTCAAGCCACACAGCTCTGAAAGAATGTTAGTTTGTGCAAGAGATCCAGCAAGAAGAATTACCCCTGCAGCATCTGAAAGATGCTTGCACCCAGAAAACCAGTATTTTTGGCATTGCTTAACGGGAACAGCCCTGTATCATCTGTTTTTCATACTGAGAAGGACCTCAAAATTATTATTTGGGTCCAAAACCTAGCTCAAAGCCACCAGATACCCCCAGAGTAACACAGTCCTGCTGCGTGCAGCTCACCAAGTCCCCAGGTGCTGCTCTGCGGTAGGAAGCTGTCTAGTTCAAGCCTACAACCACGGCGTGCTGCTATCATAGCAACATCTGAAGCAAACACGACTGACCTGGGTTTCACAGCTTTGGTCTTCGCCGCTGCAGCCGCCTTTTCAGGTTTCTGCTCTTCCTCAAAAGGGTTGTGTGGTTGTTTATTCGTGAGGACCTCTTCTAGGCGACTGTCTTCTGGAGGATTTCCTCTGCTCAAGTCTGCTGAGGACTCAAGCCGTTTGGCCTCCTGTTCACTTTTCTCTTCTGCAGCCTTGGTTTCCTCTTCCTTCGGAATTCTTTCAGAATTCCTCTCTGGAATTCTTTCAGCATCACTGGTTTTCGCTGCTTCCTTCTTCCCTGTCACCAGGGAAAGCAAGGCAGACTTTTTGTGGTCCGTTTTTTTGGTCTCTTTAATGACCTCGATGGTCAGGGGAGTGCTGGTTTCCAGGTTCTCTTCACCGCTAAGCAGTTTGTATGATGGCAAAGTCATCGATTTAAAGGTCTCCAGGGATGCAGACCCAGACAAAGCATGGCTGGGAGACGTTCTGCCCACCTCTTCATGTCCTTTAGCAGATCTGGAAGACAGGTTCTCTTCCGAAGCAAAGAGCTGCTTCCTCCTGAAGTTGAGAGGAGAGGGGGAAGAAGCTGGAGTGTTGTCCTTCAGCGCGCTCTCTTCCATATAAACGTGACTGCCGTTGATGCACAGGCTGGACTTGGAGACCGGATCATTTTTGGATTTAAGGCCACTGAATAAGGAGAGCCCTTCTTTCTTGGTGTTGCTAGTGGTCGTTTGGTTTAGTTGCCTGTTGTCCAAAGTCGCTGTTTTACGAGATTTAAATACAGGAGAAGGAAACTTCTCTTCCAGGGCATTTCCAAAGGCTCCTGGAAAAAAAACAATGGGGAGAAATTCAAGATCTAAGAACACCTCCTAACAGCCTCAGTGCTTCACAGCTCACTAACTGAGCACAGCAACAGACACAAGTGTGACTGCACCGCTGCTTCCACGTCCCCTGTGTCCCTTAGCAGGGTCTGCCCTCAGCAGGCAGGATCACACGAGCCTCCCAGTGGCCTAAAAGCACCGCAGATGCTCAGTGCCACACTGCACCACCACCGGGTGCACGCTTTGCTCACGGCTTCTGAGCTCTCCCAAGGAAAGCTCAGCTGTCCGTGCCCAGTACCCTACACACCCACACACCACCATGGGCAGAAGTGACTTCCTACGGGTTTGTTCATTAAGAAGAACTTAATGATATTCTGAAGAGTGGGAAAAGTGCAAGCAAGCCTTTGGGGAAAGGCCTCACGCTTCGTACTCACTTTCTGAGGTTGGGGAGGTCTCCGACTCGTCGTCATCCCACTGTGACTGGAAGTCACTGGGCCTCAGCCTGACCCGCTCAGCCCCGGGCTGGGGCGTAGGCAGGACGGACATGGACTGGGAGAGGGAAGTCTTCTGCAGGCCAGGTTTGGAGAACAGGGTTTTGAACTTTGATTTCTTCTTCTCCTTCTCGGCTGACTCATCTTCGCTATCAGCTGGGGAGTGAGTCGTGCTGGGAACGATCTCGGAGGCCGTGTCAGAAAGCCCACTGCTCCTCTTCCCCTTCAGCTTGTCTTTGATCTTGCCAAACGGAGAGCGAGACTTGTCTTTGATGGACAAGTCGAACATGCTGGCTGTCATGTTGCTCCGCATGAACTGGATGTCCACCTCAATCTCCCCTCTCTCCTTTTCCTTCTTCCCCGGTTTGGAGCGAAGCTTGTACCACCTGCCAAAACAAGTAGATTCGTTTCAGCAACAAGCTCCTGAGACTCACAAATAGTTTAAAACAGCAGAGGATCTCCGTGTTTTAAGAATCTGAAACCTCTCTGTGTAGAGAAAAAGAAAAACCTTCAATCTAACAACTACGTCATAGTCATGACCCCAGATACCACAGGAAAACACTTCTTACTGCAAATTGAAAAAGTGAAATCTGTGAAATTCGTGAAATTTATTAAGCTAAAACCAGAAAGGGTTAAAAACCCACACAGCATGGAATTCCTGTAGGTCAGCTCAGCCACTCTTTTTTTTTTTTTTGTACTTTTCTCTGCCTCCCTGAAATTCACCGAGATTAAAGCTTTGAAGTGTGTGCTAAGGGAGCCTCAGAGAGGTGACACTGGTACCAGAGAGCTTACGCACACAGCCCACACCCTCATACCTTTCATTCCAGCTTCGTCTCAGCTGCTATCTTAATGCTTCTTAAGCTAAGGAACCCCTAATCAGCGCCACGAGAACCAAAACAAGCATTACAGAACTCGCGGGGATTTCCACAACCCCGCGCTGGTGATTGGATCCAACCAGCCAGGTTTGCTACAGACAGAGCCTCATCCCTTCCTGAAACCCAGCCCGGAATAGGAGCAGTGAGCAGTGAACACTGTGAGCAGAGAGTGCTCGGGGAAACCACGCTGCCTGCCACCACTCCAGTTGCTCAATTACTGCCCCTACGTCCTCCTCAGCACGTTAGTGCCAGGGAAGAAAAATTATCAGCTGCATACCAATGTGGGGGGGTTTGTTGGTTTTTTTTTTGGCTGTTCCAAGAGCCACAGACTTGCTGACTCCTGATAGGGAAGGAAGGACGCGTGGACAAGGCTGGCTTTGGCTCCACGCAGCTAGCGAAGGGAAATGAAGGAACAGAACCAGACTGTGCAAACCCGCTTCTCCAGCAAATTTGCACTTCAAAACTCTGATCGTGCACTGCAAGCAATGAAAGAGAATAGGAAAAAGCCATTTTCTTCAGAGAAAAGACAAACCAGAGGGGCGTTAACCGAAGAGGGGCTCAGAAGCCTGCTCTGGAGGATGGCACGAGAGTGATGCGGGCACAAGCAGCACGCTCAGTCACTGCTCTGACTCGAGGGTACAGGACAGCAGCACCAAGCAGTGCTACAAGGGTTGGGTTTTCAGAAAATGTGATGTTTTGTCAGGTTCATTCTGCCCTAAAGTCCCACAGTGATGGCTGGAACCTTCCTGAGCACCAGCCAGGCACCTGCTATGCTCGATCCAGGCACACACGAGCCACGGCTGGGCTCTTTTGTCCTGCCTCGAGGTCTTTCCAGGCGCACGCCTGCATTTGTTCAGCGTCAGTGCTGTCCTGCGCAGCCTCCCGGGGGCAATGAGGGCCCTGTCTGAAAGGCAAACAAAGCAAAAACCCCGTGCTCAGCAAAGGGCAGCCCAGCGTGCTGCTGTTTCTGAGGAGCACGCCACCACATCCACCGCAGTTCGAGCAGGGAGAGTAAATGATTTACTGGCAGAACCACCCAAAACTAGAGGCAAACTTTTAACTTCTCATTTGAGCTGCAGACAGCCAACATTTTCAAGCCTCGGCATGGCACACAAGGAGGGCTCAGCCCATGTGCTGCGAGTAAATCCTGCGTTCACAGGAGGGCGATGGAAGGAACAAGCTTCACGCAGGAAATTGAGGGCAAGGGGGACGCTAACAATTGGAAATACCCTAAGTTTCCCCCAGAAGCATCAAAGTTACATCTTTCTGCAATTTTCCTTGGGCCCAGACGTGAAGAAACCTGGGAGAAGCCCCTCGCCAGCCCTACAGGGCTGACTCGCTGACCTCTGCTGACTGCAGGCACTTGGCCTCCAAGAGTAAACACATTAGGGCCTGACACCAGCCTCGAAGCCCTTAATGACAGCCACGCTGTAATTAGGACTTCACAGGCAGCCAGGGCTTTGTTGAGAAGCAGATCCTGGCTTCGCTGTGAATAAACACCAGCTCCTGGGGTGGGTGAGAGGAGCTGACTCACGGGCTGCCTCGCGGCTCTCCCGGCGCTGCTGGCTCCCAGCACAGTGCTCCCAGTAACCGCCCTGGGATTTCAGGGCCCTGCACCAGTGTTTACGTTCCAAGGTGCAAGCGTGACCCGGGTCTGGCACTCGGTGCTCAAGGAGAAGTCTTGCAGCTCGGCGCCTCGCAGCCAGCAGGGAAACGAACCCGAACGGCGCTGAGGTACCTGCTCCTACGCCACCAGGCTCCGCTGAGCAGTTATTAAGAAAAATATATAAACAGTTGGCAGGGCAGGGCTCGCATTCTGTCCCAACAAGAGGGCATTTCAGACACATCGGGCTTCCTCAGACAACCTCATTGTTCCCAGCGTAAATCGCTCACGCCGGCAGGTAAATATTTAAAAAGGAAACCTGAGCGTGGGGAAGGAGAGCCTGGAAAGGCACCGGGCACCTTCCCCTGGGGTCACCCCGAGCAGGGTATGAGGGGCTCCCCCCAGAGCCCCCGCTGCTCCCCACAGGGCTCCCCACCTCTCTGAGCCCCCAAGGCGGGAAGCAGCCCCCTGCCCCCAAACCCTCAGGGCCCACTAAGGGCCCCCCTCAACCTCTGGGAGTCCCCAGCTCCCCTCCAGGACCTCCCCAGCCCCTCAGGGCCCCCTAAAGCCCCCCCAAAACCCCTCTAGGGCTCCTCAGCTCTACTCAGGACCCCTCAAAGCCCCCTCCAGACCCCTCAGGGTCCCTTTATCTCTGCTCAGGGCTCCCTAAAGTTCTCCCTCAAGCCTCCAGAGCTCCCTGAAGTTTCCCCCAACCCCTCAGGACCCCCCAGATCCCCTCAAGACCCCCCCAAACCCCTCAGGACTCCTCATCTCCCCTCAGGGCCCTCCAAAGCTCTCCCTCAAGCTCCCAGAGCCCACCCAAGACCCTCCCACACCCTTCAGGGCGCCCCTATCTACCCTCAGGACCCCCCAGCTGCCCCCAAGACCTCTCCAGCTCCTCTCAGGACCCCCTCTCAACCCCTCAGGACCCCTCCCAAGCCTCACAGAACCCCCCCAGCTGCCCTCAGGAACCCTCCAGCTGCCCCCAAGACCCCCCCCAGCCCCTCAGGACCCTCCCCAGCCCCCCCCAGCCCCCACCTGGTATGCCGGCGGCCGCCGTCCCCCCGCAGGGCCGCCAGGTCAACCTCCGCCCGGCCCAGGAACTTGTCGAGGCCGACGAGGGCGCGGTGCAGCACGGTGAGGCGCAGGCTGGCGGCGGCGGGCGGCAGCTCGAAGGTGGCCTCCTGCCGCCACTCGGGCCGGCCCTGGCAGCGCTCGGCCACCGACGTGGAGAACTTCTCCCGGCCCAGCGCCATCACCGCGTAGGCGTCGCTGCCGCCCGCCGCCCCCTTGGCCCGCAGCCCCCGCGCCCGCAGCACCGTCACCTGCACGTGCGTGGGGGCCCAGCCCGGGGCCGCCATGGCGAGGGGAGACGGGAAAAGGGACCGGGGGGGGGGGGAACCGGGAGGGAAGCGGCGGGGACCCGGCGGGCACCGGGAGCGGCGGGCACTGGGACCGAGCGGAGCCGCCCCGCCCCGCCCCGCCCCTCTCGCGAGAGGGAGTGGGAGGGGCGAGGGAAGGGGGCGTGGTCTGGGATGAGGGGGCGGGGTTAGGGAGGGGGTGTGGTCTGTGGGCGGGGTTTATGGGGAGGTGGGCGGGGGTTTAATGGGTGGTGGGCGGGGTTTGGGGAAGGGTGGTTAAAGGGTGGTGGGCGTGGTTTGGTGGAGTGGGCGTGGTTTGGTGGAGTGGGCGGGGCCTGGGGGAGCGTGAGTGTGTGCGGGTGTGAATGGGGGGGGTGAATGAACGGGGGGGTGCACAAGGGGGTGTGTGGGGGGGTGAGTGTGCACAGGGCTGCGTGTGTAGGTGTAGGTGTGCGCAGGGGTGTGCACGGGTGTGGGTGTGCATGGCTGTGTGTGCAGGGGTGTGCATGGAGCCCCCTCCTCCTCCTGTCCCCCCACCCATGGGTGCAGCCCCCCCCATTCCCCTGTGCCCCCCCGGCTGCTCCCACCTCCCCCTGCCCAAACCCAGGGGGTGGGCGCTGGGGACACCCCTGCACCGCCCCCACTGCTCGGAGGGGGGCATTCGGTGTGGAAGGGGGCTACTGGGGGCTACTGGGGATTACTGGGAGCTACTGGGGGCTACTGGGGTTTATGGGGGCTACTGGGGGCTGCCACCACAGGGGTGCTGTCCCCGGTGCCGTCCCCTCGCCCGTTTTGAGGTCACCCCAAAGCAGCCGTCCCTCTGCAAACAACCTCGCGGGAGAATCCCCATTTCCGACACCAGGAGTGGATTTAATTACAGGCCACGCTTAACGAGGGGCACCAAACCACCGCCCCCAAAGCTTGTTCCAGCCGAACGCGGCCCCATTTCCTTCATTAATTCACAATAATTACACCCGTGCGGCCCCAAAACCGAGCACGAAGCTCCCCAGGCACTCTCCGGAGCCCCATTGCCCACCCCAGCCCCGTGCCCCCCTTATCCCCGGGTACCCCTTGGCCACCGGGGCTGGGCGCACGGACCTCGGGGCGGCACCGGCGGAGAGCCCGGGGGTCTCACCCCCCTGGGGGGCACCGGGGAGAGGGGGAGCCGTGCCGGGGGGCGACACCTCGCCTCCACCGCGGGGAAGGATCGGGCTCCACGTGGATGAGCGTGGGTGACCCCCGCGGGTGGGAGCGGAGCGTGGGGGACCCTCAGAGCACGGCGCCGGCGGCGGCGCAGGTGGCGGCGGGGAGGACGCGGTGCTGGCAGGAGAACATCCTCCTGAGCTCGCCGCGGAAGCGGTCGTGCAGCCAGGCGTAGAGGAAGGGGTTGCAGCAGGAGGAGCTCATGGCAAACCAGTGGCACAGCAGCTGGATCAGCAGGAAGTAGCGCTTGTGGATCAGGCCGATGTCGATGTCCCGGATGACGTTGAAGACGTGGATGGGCAGCCAGCACACCCCGAAAGCCGCCACCACCAGGGCCACCAGGCGGAAAATCTTCCTCTTCCTCAGGCGCTCGCACTCGGCCTGGCTCTGCGTGGGGTGCCCGGGCACCACGCGGTTGCGCAGCCTCAGCGAGATGCAGAGGTAGGAGAGGGAGAGGGCGGAGAGCGGCAGGATGTAGGTGAGGATCAGGGTGCTGTAGGCGTAGGCCAGGCGCTGCGCCTCCTCCTCCACCCAGAACTCCTCGCAGATGGCGAAGCCCTGCTGCTGGAACTCCACGTGGTAGGTGTGCGCCACCGCCGGCGCCACCAGCGCCCCCGACAGCAGCCAGATGCCCCCCACCACGTAGGCGCAGCCGGCCACCGACAGGCGCCTCTTCAGGGGGTGCACGGTGGCGTAGTACCTGCGGGGACAGGGGAGGGGGAGACCCCCCCGTGGCATGGGGTCGGGGGTGCCCCGCTGTGTGGTTTTGGGGAGCAGGGCGCCCCTCCTGTAACACCGTTCTGGCTGGAGGCAGCACCGAGCGAGCAACCCCCCCGGTCAGCCCCCAATTTCCCCTCCCCTGTGCGCCCCCTGCTCCTCTCCCTGCGGCCGTGACCGAGCGGCTGCGTCCGGGGAGCTCCCCGCTCAGCAGCAATAATGGGATATTGTTCACATCCCGTTATTAACACCCCATTATGGTTAATATCCCGTTAATAGATGGTAGAGCTGCAGCAAAGCTGAGCCCCAGCCGGAGGGCTCGTGCCAAAGCCATCGTTGGGTGCAAATCCCGAGGCTGCTGCATGAACGGGGTGAGGGCAGTGTGATTTGTGGGTGCCTGTTTGGTGGGGAAAACACAGAATTGGTTTTCTCACCCCAAAAAAGCAGCTTTGTTGGAGCGCAAAAACTCCTGGATGCCTAACCACCACCACCATGGAAGCTTGGCTCACAAACACTCAAAGTTTTCTCAGCTTTCTAGCTAAATCTGCCCTGTTTTTGCCTTCCCCACTTCAGTCCCTTCTCGCCCTCCAGCCAGAGCCAGGGGAACCCTCCCGGAAGGCTCCAAGCCCCTCCTGGGGCTGCTGCTCTGGGCTCTGCTCCATCCCCGCAGGGCCTGAGGCTGGTTTTACGGCACGACTTATCTATGGAAACTCAGTTTTTCTAAATCAAGCCCCCTGCCACGTCCTGCCCCTGTCCATTTCAGCAGGCGCAAGCACTCTCCATCCAGATGCCAGGCCACGAGGTAATTTTGATGCAAATTTACACAGCGCAGGATGAAAACCTGGGAGAAAAAAACACGGCGGGGGGAGGCAGGAGGCTCGCGTTCCCAAACCCAGCACCACCGGGGAGAGCAGCATCCCCTGAAGCAGGGAGGGCTTGGTCCAGACAGAGCCCCCTGGATGCCAGCCCCCAGGAAAGGCGTCCGTAGTCTGGTGAAGCTTGCCCACTGCCTGATGTGGACCAGCGGAGGGGTTGGAATGTCCCCAGCAGGGTTAACACCAGAAGTGTGCCCGCACCAAACATCAGGAGGCTGCTGTGGGACCTGCCAGACCCCAGCCCCCCCTGACACCGCCTGTGCCCACCTCACCTGTCCACCGCGATGGCCGTGAGCGTGAAGACGGAGACGTAGACGGTCATGGGCTGCATCAGGAAGACGAAGTAGCACAAAAACCTCCCGAAAACCCAGCCCTGAGGGTTGAAGGCGTAGGCCAGGGTGAAGGGCACGCAGGTGGCGCACATCAGCATGTCCGAGAAGGCCAGGTTCCCGATGAAGAAGTTGGTGACGTTGTGCATCTTCTTGGACTTGCAGATGACGTAGAGGAGCAGGTAGTTGCCGAAGATGCCGACGAGGACGACGAGGGCGTAGCAGGGGATGATGAGGGGCTTGAAGGACTGGATGAGCTGCACCCCGGTGAACTGCGCGCTGGCGTTGGGGCGGTTCTGCAGGGCGAGCTCGGAGGCGGTGGCGTTGGCCCCATCCCCGCTGGGCTCCATGGCCCCTTCGACCCTAACCAGCTCCCTGGGACGTCCTGGCCCCCCAAAACCTGCTGGTCGCAGGGTTCAGGTGGCCGTGGGGCGCATCCTGCTCCTCCTCACGGCTGTGCCACCCCGAGGGGTCCTGCCCCACACCAGGCTGGGGGCCAGGGGGGCTCCCCGGGGTGGTGGCTCCTCGCTGCAGCTCCCTGGGAGATGGGAAACGAGGGTCAGAAAGGAGGCGACGCTGGCAAACGGCCCCCTAGGAGAGGCAGCACGGGGTTGAGCAGCGCCCACGGCTCTGTGGGGAGAAGGAAAAAGGGGGAAAAGCGGCAGGTCAGCCCCGAGGAGGAGGCACTCACCTGCAGCCCTGCAGCCCGAGCGTCGCGGCGAGCCTGCCCCTCCTGCGCCCAGCCGCTGCGCACGGGCAGCTCCCGGCAGCAGCAGCCGAGCCCGAAAGTCGCTCCTGATGCCTCTGGAAATCGCAGGGGACGTTAATGGGGAAATGAATACGGATGCTCTGCCACTTCTGCGCTGGCTGAAGCCTCGTGCGCCCCTAACGAGCTCAGCCGCGCTCTCCTACGAGGTCGGCGCCGGCAGCAGCCCGCCTGGAATCGCCTTTCTGCTGCGATTCCAGCGGCTCCACCGAGGTGTTCCCACAGCACCGCGCTCTCATTTCATCCGCTCTGAAGAAGGGGCAGGGGGCGAGGAAGGAATTGGAGGCAAAATCCAGGGCAAAAAAGCAGAGCGGCGGCGGGCAGAGCCCAGGACGAGCGGGTCCCGGTGCGCCCCAGGCGCAGCCCTGCCTCCCGCACGCGTCCCCTCCCTCCCCTGCTGCCCACTGAATCATCTCCGAACGCGCTGCAGGCAAACTTTAATTTCCCGAGCTATTTCCATGCATTATCTCCCACTCTGGCAGCGCAGGACTCGTAGCCGCGTTCCTTTCTCTCTGTGCCAGCCGTTGTTTTACGTGCCCAACTTCCCCAGCGCAAACCCCGCCGCAGGTTTTGAGTCTCCAGTGGAAACGAGCAGAGAATTTCAGCCAGCCTCAGAGCTTTGCAGGGCTGCCCAGAAGCCCCTCGCAAGCTCGGCAGCCCAAATTTGCATTAATTGTGGGTTTAGGTCAGCTCCCCTGCGCCTCACGCCTTGGTAGGGCACCCCACCACGAAGGGAGCATCTGGAGACGGAACAAAAGGCAGCCCTGCTCCCTGCACCAGTGGTGATGCCTCACACCGTGGTCTCCTCCAAGCTTTTGGGGCACAATCTGTTGTTTTCATCAGTTTTAGAGGAGCTTTTATCCCAAATGGAGCAGCTTCTGCATTAAAATTTCACTCTTACTGTCCCGTTCCCTGCCAGAAGTACTCTCCACCATTCTCCACAGAAAGTCTTTAACCCCCCAGCACTCAGAACATGAGATCCTGGTTTTGTGTCACGGGCTGGCTTTTTAAATTAATAAATTAATTAAAAAATAAATATCCGTGCTGGGCATTAATGGCACAGAGAGCTGGGGGCTGCCTCTTCGTGCCTTCATGCCAGACCCACCACAGGTGCTCAGGGGACACGGGCTGCCCAGTGCCACCCCGGGGGCAGCACACACGGAGCCGGTTTTGGGGCAGGCCAGATGGAGCCCTGCGGGCCACATCCTGCACCGGGGGGCAGGGAGGCGTGCGGCCCAGCACCCGCTGTTTGCTCCTGGTTTGTTCCCATGACATCGAGAGCCGTCTGTTAATTACCTGGCAGTTGCCATGGTTATGCCAAAGCCCTCCACGCGATGCTGGCGTGCAGGACGCGGCGAACACTCTGCAGCCACAGGGAGGGGGTGAAGGCAGAGCCCAAGCACAGCCCCCTCGTGCAGGGAGGCTGTGAGCACCCAGGGACACACACAGCATTCACAGACGGGGCTGTCCGGGCTGTCCTACAGAGCTGGGGCCAGCAAGAGCTTGAGGTTTGCATGGGATGACAGCTCCGTCCCTGTGCACCTGCACCCAGCGAGCTCCATAAGCTGGCCCCCACGAGGTGCTGCATCGCCCCTGGCATGCCCTTCAGCGACCCTCCTCTCCTGCCAACACATAACAGGGGAACTTTTCACCTTTTAATTGATTTTTCAAAGCAGTAAAGAGCAGCTCAAGTGTGGGCAGCTCAGCCAGCACCATGCCGGCTGCTTGTGCACTTCACCACCAGGCACCTCCCCGACAAGCACGGGGCTTTGGAGAGGCCACTGTGCAAGTTCAGCAACACCGACCTCAATCCGCTTTGTGTTTCTTTCCTTCCTGGATTTCTTTATAAGGCTTAATCTGCACCCAGCAAGATGTCTTAATGCAGCTGCAAGACTTCCAATTAACAGTGCATTTAATTCCTGCCTGAGGAATCAGGAGCCATGAATTCACCAGGGCCTCGCTAGGACAGCAAGGGGCTGCTGGCTGGGCAGGATCAGTCCCACCACAGCCTCCCTTGGCCCCCACCCACTGCCACGATCCCAGAGCTTCAACCAAGTTGGTAAATGCAAGCATGGGGACACAAAAGTGGCACTGTTACAGGGGGAGATGAGAGTGGGTGTGCAAAGCTTTGTCCCCAGCGCTTGCTGCTGCCTCAGAGTGCATGCCTGGGCACTCAAAGAAGAGAAAAGGCGGCTGGAGGAGAGCAGAGGCTGTGCTGCCTGGTGCCTCTTTGCCTTCAATTCGCACTAAACCCCCCAGTGCTGCTCACAAAGGACGGCAGAGCTCAGCCACAGCCACCTGCTGGCGATGCTGCCCTGCCACAGCCACACACCACAGCGCTGGGCCAGACACAGCCCCACGCTGCTGGGCTCAGCAGGATGGGTTCACATCCACCCCACTCCTGGGGAACCCAGGGGGGCACCCACACCGCACCCCTGCTCCCTTCCCACCCCCCCAGCAGGTTCAGGAGTCCCCTTTCCAGACACATCCCCTGCCAGCTAACGTCACACACGTGATGGATTGGGGCAATTTTCCTCCATGAGGGGCTTTAATTGAATTATTTCAGCAGCTGCTGGTTCTGAGCAGCCTTTGGCTGCGTTCCCCTGGGCTGCTGTGCAGACGGCAACGTGCTGCTGCTCGGTTCAGCTGAGCAGGAACCCGTCAGAGCGATGCCCCTGGGAGGGAGGAGGGGGGGAGAGCAGCCCCCAGGGCAGCGCGGGGAGCTGGGGGTGACCCCAGCCTGGTGGGAGGAGTGGTAGGAAGGGGGGAGCATTTCTGAGAGCACGTTATGGACAGAGCGGGCAGGGAGAGGAGGCAAGGGTGCAAAGCAGAGGCAGTTTGTACCCCTGGGCAAGGACCCAGCCTGGTTGGTGCCAGGCACCCGCAGCTCCTGGCACAGAACAGCCTCTGCCACGGCCCTGCCATCCACCAGAGGCATTCCCAGGATGCAGAAATCCTCCCAGAGCTGTGGTTAGTCCCCATCCTGCGCTGCTCTGGCATCGTCCTCATCATCTGCATCTTCCTCCGACAGCTCTTCCTCGTGGGCTTCGTACCTGTGGTCATCTTCCACTGGGACAAGGAGACACACTGCTACCACTAAAGCCCCGCGGGGCCAAGCGAGCATCACTGGTGCCACCCCAGCCCCGCTCCAAAGCAGGACTCACGGGTGATGTGCTGCCCGCTGAGATAGACCGGCCCAGCTCCACACTCCAGCACGAAGGTGACCGGAGGGACAAACTCCAGGCCTGTGAGGTTGATCTGAAAAAAAAAAAAAAAAAGAAAGATTTGCAGACACAGCCAAAAAGCCCCCAGCACTGCCTGGAGACCCCTGTGCAGCCCCCCACCGAGGCTGGGTGGCTCTCAGGGTGCTGCCCCCCCTCCCTGCCCTTACCATGGGGAGCACGGAGCCGCGCAGCGAGGCGATGGGCACCGGCTTGCAGCCTCCGTACGTGTTCTTCGACTCCACGGCCACCACGTGCAGCTCATCCCTGGCACCAGCCCCCAGGGAGACCTGCAGAGCCCAGCAGAGCCCCGTGGCACACAGAGCCCAGTCCTGGGCCAGCACAGCCAAGGGGGGCTCCAAGCTGTGCCGTGCGCCTTACCGTCCTCAGCAGGACCAGATGCTCCAGGCAGTTGTCGTCCTCCTGCAGCACGCAGCGCCGTGTGCCCATGCCCAGCTCGCAGCCTGCAGACACACAGCCTCGTCCCTGCACGCAGGAGCTGCTCCCCCCACGAGCCACAGGTGTGGGGAAGGCAGAGGGGGTGTCCCCGGGTGTCCCCGTGGTGCTCCCGTAGGGCTGGCACCTCCCGGGGCCATGGGGTGCCCCTGTGCCATGGGGAACCCTCAGCCCCCCGGGGGTTGCACAGCAAGGGGAGCACAGGTTGCTGCGGTGCAGAGGGAAATTGGCCTCAAAGGGAGCAGAGCAGCCGGGATGGAGAGCTGGGGGGGAAGCTAAGGAAGAGGGAAACTGGGGTGGGGGCTGCTGCTGCTCACCCCACAGGGCGGTGACCGGCCTCTCCTCCGACAGCGACCTGGAGATGAGAGAAGAGCTCATCCTCTGCAGCTGGCCCAGCCCCGGGAGCTGGCTCCTGTGAAATAAGGAGGGGAGGAAAGAGTGAAACAGGGGAACTGGTCTGCAACAGCAGCACCTGGAAGAAACGGGACTTGGGAGCGCTCAGAGCAAACTCCCACGCCCCCAGACCACAGGTTGCCGTCTGCAAGGGGTGAAGGCAGCTGGAGCCGCACCCCCTTGGCTATGAGAGGAGGGCTAAGTGAGAAATAAACCCCCCAACAGCTTGGGCATCCCCTGGGGAAAGGAGGAGCCGGCAAAGTGCCCGCACAGACACAACCAGCTCCGAGGAGCAGCAGCCTCCCCATGGGGTGCTCGGTGCGCCCCCAGCACGGAGCGGCTCCCGCTGACCAGGGCAGCCCTTGCCCAAGCCTCCAGCACTGGCAGCACCCCCGCAGCCTCAATTTTCACCCAGCGCTTCGTCAGGGGCAGTGCCTGAAGCAGCAGCACAACCCAGAGGTCTCGGAGGGAGCTGCCCCTGCCCCGCACACCCCGGGGACAGCAGGACGCGTCCCTTCCTCCAGCACCAACCC
The DNA here is from genome assembly GCF_964211825.1 of Aythya ferina. NCBI lineage: Eukaryota > Metazoa > Chordata > Aves > Anseriformes > Anatidae > Aythya > Aythya ferina. The sequence goes on from NC_140310.1 coordinate 5,284,311, forward strand.
CAAGCAGCCCCCGCTGGCCGCAAATAAAGGGAAGGGGACCCGGCAATTTGGGAATGCAGCCCAGGTGTTCGGCAGCTCTCCCCAGGTGCCATCAATGCGCCCCCAGAGCTCCGGGAGTTGCTGGAGCGGGGGCGCTGCCCCCGGTGCTGCCCCATCCCTCCCAGCACTGCCCCCGTGCTCAGCCTCTCCCCACCCCGGCCTCTCCCAAATTATCTGTACGAGTCCCCAAATGGTGGTGGGGTGGGGGTGGCTGTTTTCTGGGTGCTTTTCCAGGCTGACAGCCCCCCGGGAGGGGGCACAAAGCCCCCCGGTGGGAGCACAACCACCGCAGAGGCTGCGCCCGGCCCCATCCCTCTGCTTGTCACAGACCTGGAGGCATCACGGAGGGGTTTCCAAGATTTATTTCACACAGCGGGGGGGGGGGAAAACAAGGCAGAAAAACCTCACGGTCACCACGCCGCGTTTCCAGGCGGGGTGGCACAGGCACGGACACCTCTGCGCACACCCTGCGTGGGTGCTGCCACCCCTTGTCGCCCTCCTGGCCACGCACGGAGGCTTTAAAAAGAGCACAGCACCGCTGCCCTCACCCCCTGCACCCGCAGCACCCCCAGTGTGACCCCCCCCTCCTGCAGGGCTCCCCATCCCTGCCCAGCCCCGGCTGCTCTCGGCCGTGCTCCGGGCACCCCCGGGGTTTCGGGGCGCGCGGCACGGCCCCGTGTCCATCGCACAAGAGCTCGGTTCGCATCTTTTGCCCCAAACCCGGGGGTCCCCTCGCTCCCCGCACGTTTCCCCAGCGGGCGGTGTCGCTGCAGCTCCCGGCATCGCGGCGGTCCCGGGAATTTCGCAGCCGCGGTGGGGGCAGGACCCGGCGAGGGGTCTCATTTTTAGGGCACCCTTCTCCCCACACGGCCGGGAGGGCAGGGTCCTGCGGGGGAGCAGAGCTGCTGGCCGCCACGTCCCAGCACCGGCCACGTCGGGGGGCACGGGGGCAGCTTCCCCCCCGTCCCTGGCGGCCGTGCTGCCGTGGGGAGCCTCAGGACAGGAGGCTCGGGAGCTTTTTCCCTGCTGGCTTCAGCTCTCCGGCAGCGGAGGAGCGCGGTGTGCTCCCCGAGCGGGTGCCCCCCTTCCTCTCCGGGGGTCTTTCCAGCGCCGCCACCCCCTGTGCTGCTCCTCTGTCCCCACGCAGCGTCCCCGTCGCAGCGCCCGGCCCTGCAAGGAGGCGAGAGGAGGTGGGGGGGGCTCGGGGCGCACCCCTCGCGGCACCCCCAGCCCCTGGGGCTCACAACCAACCCCCCCCCAAAAGGGGAGCGTGCAAAGAGGGGGTCCTGCCCTGAAGCCAGCCCCAAAGTGCCGGTCCCCATAGAGCCATCACAGCCGATTCCGCTGCTCCGGGGGGGTTGCAGCACCCCCGACGGTCAGCAGATGCCTGCGTCAGGCTCACGCGCCCCAAGTGGCACATGCCTGCGGGCCAGCCAAGAGCTGCGCTCCCCCAGGGAAGGGGACGGCCAAGCTGGTCAGAGGAGACTGCTGCAGGGACGAGGGGCGGCCGCCTGCACGCCTGGGGGGCTCCCACGGCTCGGCTGCCCCCCCCGGGAAGGCAAAGCGCACTTACTGTGCTCCCTCCTCTGCGCTGCTCCCGGTCACACCGAGGGACCTGCTGGCGTCTCGCTGCCGGTGAACCTTCAACGGGAGAGCACAGGGCGTGAACAGCCGCCACCGTCCCCAGGAGCTGCTGCCCCGGGTCCTCAGGGTCCGATCCTTTCCCAAAACCCACCCCCCGAAATCCTCCCCGCAGCTCCTTCCACACACCCCCCTCCAGCAGCGGCTCTGCCAGCAGCCTCCCTGCCCCCAGGTGAGCGGTTTCTGGCCACAGGAAGGCAGCTGGAATCCCCCGTGCTGAAAAACATTCACATTTTGGGACACTGATAAAAAGCTCGGGGGAAAAAACCACCCCATACACCCCATGCATCGCAGCAGTGTGACACCGCAGGCAGGGCACAGCCCCGAGCGGGCTGCTGGCTGCAGGGACGGGGGCGAGCGGATAAATTCCCCTCCCAAACTGCAGCCACCAGGGGACAAAGGGACACACGGAGCCCGGACCGGCAGCCTGAGACCCCCCCCGGGAGTGGGGGGAAATGGGACAAAATCCCAGGGTTTGGGACACTCCCGCCTGGCTGATTTTCTTCCTTATTTACAGCCAGCGTTATCTGAGAGAATTAATTATTCTGGTGGTTGGGGCGCTCCCCAGGAAGGGACAGAGTGGGGGGGCACCGAGGACCCCAATTTTGCAGCCCAGCAGAGGGGCTGGGGCTTAGGGCAGAGCGCAGCGGTTCTCAGCCCGCACCCCCAGCCCCCCCAGAACCTCCTGCTCCCCAGCTCCGTGCTCACCAGACCGCGCTCCCGTGCCCCCCCAGCGGCCCCCCAGCCCACGCAGGTACTCACTCGTCCTCACACAGCGTGGTCTGGGTGCCCTGCAGCCAGCACTCGCCCAGGGGCCGCTGCTGGTGGGCGCTGCCGTGGGACGGGGCCGTCTCCTCCGTCCTGCCGGCACCCCGAGCCTCGCCATCCTCCCCGTGCCGCAGGGGGGCCGCCGCCTTGCCGTGCCCCGAGGGGCCCCCCCGGGGGCTGAAGGCGCAGGGGCAGTGCTGCGGGTCCTGGGAGACGGCGTGGAGCCGGCGGTCGGCGCGGCGCGGGCAGCACAGCAGCTTGCGGAAGGCGCTCCTGAAGTCGGGGCTGCGGCAGTAGATGATGGGGTTGAAGGCCGAGTTGACGTAGCCCAGCCAGTTGAGGAAGAGGAAGAGCTGATCCGGCACCAGCGGCCGGCAGAAGACCTTGATGATGTTGGCCACGAAGAAGGGCAGCCAGCAGAGCGTGAAGGTGCCCATGATGATGCCCAGGGTCTTGAGCGCCTTGTGCTCCTTGATGGCCAGCAGGCGAGAGGGTCGCCTCCGCCGGCCGCCCCTGGAGCCGGGGCTGGGGGGCTCCTGCAGGAACCTCACCCTGTCCTTGCCGATGAGCTGCACGTGCCGCGTGGCCACGGCGAAGACGCGGACGTAGACGAAGATCATGACGAGCAGGGGCACGTAGAAGGAGATGGTGGAGGAGACGATGGCGTAGGTCATGTTGGTGACAAAGTCGCAGCAGCGCGGGTCGTCGTAGCAGCGCAGCGCCTGCTCGTCGGCGCCGTCCCGCCACCAGTGGTTCATGATGGGCAGGAAGGAGATGAAGGCGGAGATGGCCCACACCAGGCACACCACGGCCCGCGCCCTGCCCTTGGTCACCAGCGCCTCGTACTGCAGCGGCGACGTGATGGCGAGGTAGCGATCCACGGCGATGGCGCACAGCGTCTCGATGCTGGCCGTCACGCACAGCACATCCAGCGAGGTCCAGAGCTCGCACACCACCGTGCCGTAGGGCCAGTGGCCGCTCAGCAGGATGGTGGCCCCCGGCGGCACCACCAGCAAGCCCATGATGAGGTCGGCGCAGGCCAGCGAGGTGACGAAGACGTTGGTCATGGTCTGCAGCCGCGGCGTCTTGGCGATGGCCACGATCACCAGCAGGTTCCCGGCCACGATCACCAGCACGGTGAGGCTCAGGGCGGCCCCCACCGCCCACTGCCGGCTCAGGATGGCGGCCCCGCTGCAATTGGGGCCGGGGCCCGGGGCTGCCGCCCCCCAGGCGCTGCCGTTGCCGACGGGGAGCGGGCTCATCGCCGCCGGGACGCGCCGGGCAGGGCCGGGCAGGGCGCGCCCCGCTCCCGCTGCCGCCGCTCCGCGCTCCCGAGCCGGGCGCGCCCCGTCGGGGGGTCGGGGGGTCGGGGTCGGGGCTGGGCTCGGGGCCGGCGAGGGGCTGGGGGCTCCCCGCCGCCGCCGCCGCCGCCGCCCGGAGCGCACCGGACCGGCCGTCGGGGCTGCACCGGCGCCGGGCTCCCCTCGGCGGCGCTCCCGGGGCCGCCGCTCGGGGAGGAGCCTTTAAAGGCTCGGGGCGGCCCCGGGCTCCCGCAACGCTCCCGGGATCAATGGACGGGGAACGGGAGCCGGCACCGCCTCCACGCCGGCCCCCGGCTCCGCACCGCGCCCCCGGCAACCTCGCCGTGCGCCCCTCGCCGTGCGCCCCCCGGGCGGGGCGGGCTGGCCCCGGTGCGGCACCGGCCCCCGGCGCAGGGCGGTGGCAAAACGACTGCAGAGGGGTGGCAAAGCGACGGCCCCCTCCAAAGGGGGACACCCGGGGCCGTTTTTTCACCCCCCCGTCTGTCGCACGACCCCCTCCCCGGCTGAGGACGGAGACCCCTGCTGCTCCCCTCCTGCCCTTGGGTGGGTGCCGGTGTTTGGAGGCCCCCAAACGCTTCCTCCCCCGGGACACGTCGGGCTGGAAGGCACCGAGCTGCCCAAGTCCCTGCTCCAGAGCCCGAGCAGCTGTGGCCCCATCACCATCCCCAGCCCTGCTCCTCCTGAAGGCCCCTGGGCAGGCTCCAGGGCGGGTAATTTTTTCACTATCAGCTATTTATACAAATACTGGGACTTCTAAGACAGACACTCTCCAAATATGGCATTTGAAGTTTCAGCCAAATGGGGGAATGTTGACAAAGACGAAAAAAAAAAATGTGTAAAAAATTATCCAGTTGGCATTTCTTCCCATTCATGAGCTAGCAAAACAGGGACTGCTTTTTACGAGCTTGATCTTTACAAGCCTGTTTTGGCTCTTCAAAGCGGTCGGATGCGTGCTTGATGCAACCCCTCTCAGCTCCCAGCTCTTACACTAATGGCTGGCTCGGGCCGAGTCTTGAGCGTATTTGCTCCAGGGAGGATTTGTCACTTTGCTTGAATGGGCATGGACAAAATGTGCACGTGTACGAGTCTTCAGTGCCACTGCACACACAGCCCCAGTGCATCTTGGCGCATGGAGCCACGGCTGGGTTGTGCCCGAAGAACAAAGCAGGGGTACTGCGGGAATGCCCAAAATGAGGGAGTTGGGCTCTGGAGGGGCTGCAGGACAAAGCCTGGGTGTTCTACATCAAACCCTCCTGCCGATCAACAGCCAGCCTTCCCCGGGGTGCACCCAGAGCCCTGCTCCTGGCACCGAGCGGAGATCCTTCCTCTCTCCCCCACAGCCAGGGCCCGGAGCCCTCCCTTCCAGCCAGATGACTTCAATGGGGAGAGGAAGGGAGAGTCCCAGTCCTTTCATTGCGGCAGGGGAAGTAACGTGCTTCTGTATCTTTGCCCCAGTTTTACAGCTGGGAAAGCTGCAGCAGAGGTGCTGGGTCCTGCACAGAGCCACACAACGTCCAGCGCCCTGCTCCCACCACGGGCATTGCCCCGAGCCCTCGAGGTGCCGGGGATCGGGCTGCACCCCCAGTCCAGGGAGACATCCCCGCTCCCCCAGGGCAGCATTCGGCTCATGGCAGCAGGAACACCCCTGGAGTGCTGTGAAGACCCTGAAGCAGCTGGAAATGCTTCCTGCGAGGCTCCTTGTTGTCTTCTCCTCCTGCCCCGTTTTGCTCCCCGTTCCCAGCTGCCCTCCCTCCCAGCCCAGCAGCCTGGGAGCCACCCCGGGACGTGTCCCCATCGCCTGCCCCACGCCAGCACCACCTGAGCAGCCAGGGACAAACTCCTCTGCCCCAGGAAAGAGAAGGCAGGAGCCCGGCCCCACAGACCCTGCAGGGAGCCAACGGGTCAAGTGGCTGTTTAGAAAACTCTGGGAAAATATGTTTATGCCATGGATCAGAGCCATTCCTTTGGCTGTTGCTACAGAATAAACAATGGGTATTTAAAAATACATCTTTATATATAGAGGCGGGGTGGATTAGAGAAGATCCCTTCTGGGGGAGAGCTGGGGTACGAGAGGAGGGCGCGGAGCAGCTCCTTGCTCCTGGAGCTCCGGCATCCCTGGGTGCCTGGAGAATGGAAACGGATGGAGCTGGCCTCAGGCAGCAGCTGAGGGGCTCAGCATCTGCCCGGGAGCTGGAGGGGTGAGGTGGCTCAGAAAGCAGCAGCTGTGGTCCTCTTCCCCTAGGGCGCTTAGCAGCTCCTCATCATGGGGTATTTTTCATTTCCAGCAGCCCAGCACTGCAGCAAGATGCCTGCACGGCCCCAAATCCCCCCCAAAACCAAGGCCTGCACCCTCCCAGCCCACATAGGGTGAGGAGAGCCTTGGTTTGTCCACCTGGCAGTGCTGAGCCTGCAGTAGGTGCAAATCTCCCTGGCCTGATCCGCAGAGTTTCGGCACGCTGGCACTCCTGCCTCAGCGGGTGCAAAGTCCCTGCACATCTAATCCCTGCCCCAAAGCCTTATCCGCCCCTTATCCTGCACGCACAGCACCCTCAGGTGCTGAAGGCTCCCACACAGGGCTCAGGTCCTGCTAATCCCCCGTGCCCAGCGAGCGGATGAGGTGTTAGCACAGATAAAGCACGAGCAGATAAAGCAGCACCGGGCAGGCAGCGGGCAGCTCTGGCCTCCCTCCCTCAGCCCAGGGCTGGGATTTCACTGGGGTTTTACTGGGGTTTCACTGGGGCCAGGCAGAGCCCCAGGGCAGCTGGGGGACCCGCAGGGTGCTCGTCCTGCAGCCTTAGAGGGGAAAGGAGGCAGGGATGCGGCAGGGATGGAGGTTTTTGGTAGGGAGAGCTATCAGATCGCTGCCCAAGCTCCCGTGGCATGCCACCGCGGGTATTAAGCATGGTTTTGATCCTCTCCCCCATTTTCAGCTCCTAGTCACATCTGTGAGCTCACCGGGGCTGGCAGCACCCCAAGACACCAGGCAGGGGCTCGGGGGGACCAGGCAGGGCTGGGCAAGGGCTGGCTTCTCCTCCCGGCATCATTAAGCACAGCACAGCCAGGCCGTGCCAAGATTGAGTCAGGCTGCTGCCACACTAGGATAAAACAAACCCTTTTTATAGCTGGGAACTCTCGCTGTCCCCCAGCACCCTGTTTGCATACTTACCAGTACAGGACGGGCGATAAAAGCAGCGTGACTGTGGCAGCACTGCCTCTCGCTGCACTGCCAGCTCCCCGGGGGGAAAAAACAGCAGGACCCTGCACGGAGCTGAGCGGGGAGAGCTCTCCGAGCCCCAAATATTAGTTTACCTGTACCAGGTGTGTGCAGTGCCCCACGAGCTGCAGGTACACAGCAGGTAAATGCTGCCAGCCCAGCCCCCCCGTGCCCACATCCACATCACCACCCCGAAAAAGCCCTGCCTGGACCCCCAGTGCCCCCACCCCACGGTGCTGCAGGGAGCCCACCCTGGTGGGACACGAAGCAAGGCACCAGCCCTGCCAGGACACCCAGCACCACCACCCCTACCAGGCACCCCAGGGCCCCACCAGGTACCCCAGGGTGCCTTATTGCCCCCTCCCCAATCCCCAAACACCTCGCAGCTGGGGTGGGGCCCCTGGTTCATCCTTGCCCCCCCCCCCCCCCATGGCTGGTCCTGGCTGTGGGGAGGTCTCTGTGCGTTTCCAGTGCACACTGAAGCAGGAGCTGCTCAAGGAGCGGGGTTTTGCCCCAAATCCTCCTGCTGCAGCGTGGGGAGGGGGCCCTGGGGTTCGGTGGGTGGGCGGGGGGGGGGCAGGGCGAGGGCACGGAGCTGCAGCGGGTCCTGCTCTGCCTTTAATGTCTGGTAACCGGGCTGGGGCACCGCGCCGGGACTGGGGAATAGTTCCCATATCGGCCTCGCCAATCTCGCTTTGAAGTTGTTTGGGATTATCTGTCATCGTGCTTCCTCGTCAGCACATAAACACGCCGCGATGGAGCTTTAACCCGCTGGGTACTGCCTGTCCCGGGGGGGCCCGGAGGAAGCTGGCCATAAACTGCGGGCTCCCCACCAGCCCCCCTCCTGCGAGGCTCCGGGGCCGGGCACAGGAAGGGAAGCGTTCCCGGCACCGGGACAATGAAAAAAAAAACGACAAAAATGTGCTCTTGACTTCGACAATTTTAGGGTTCGGGTTGGTGAGCCGTGCTCCATACCCACCGTCCCCGCAGCGGGACGCACGCCGTGGCCGTGCCCCTGCCCTTCGTGCCCGTCCCGTCGCTGCCCGGAGATGCTCCGTGCCCCTGGGGCAGCTTCGAGCTTGAGGGTGAGGCTCGGTCCCGAAGCCTTGGGGGCTGCCACAATTTTGGGCAGGCGAGCGGCGACCTCGCAAGCCCGGGTCCCGCTTCCCAGCGATGCTCCTGGGAGAGGGGCGAGCGTTGCGCAGCGTGCCAAGGGCACCGGGAGCTCGGAGCCCGCTGCTGGATGCCCACACGGGGCTGAGGTCCCCATCGAGCTGCTCGCCGGCCCCTTCCCACAGCTCGCTGCCCATCTCCGGGCAGCCCCCGGGGTCGTGCGGGGCCCCCCAGGACCAGGAGCCTCGGGGCTGCCCCTGCCCCGCAGCCCGCGCACGGCCGCGGCTCTGCCCTGTGAGAATCAGGGAAAGGGGCAGCCGGGGCCTGAAACACAGCCAGTGTCAAAGGCTGCGCTAAAGCAATCCCGGGTCCTTCTCCTGCCCCCCAGATCCCTGCGCAATTACGTCTCTGCGTTGAGAAAAAGAAAAAGAAAAAAAAAAAAAAAAAGAAGGAAGAAAGAAGGTAATAAGGCTGTTTTCTTTCCCATGGCGCTGCAGGGAAGTCCCAAAGTGGCAAGGCCAAAATGCCCGCTGGCTTCACGGCACCTTGCAGGGTCTGATGTTCCTGTCTTGCCCCCACCCCCCAAAAAAAAGGCACAGAAAACAGCAAAACCTCATCAGAGGGGACAAAAAGGCCGGGAGCCCCCCAGCACCAGCAGGTGAGGGGCCGGGGGCGCAGAGCCCCGAGCTGCTCTGGGGCCAGGAGCAGAACAGGGGAGCAGACAGAAAATCCTCCAGGACATTTCCACCTCCTGGGACTGAGGGGATTTGCCTGCTTTTGCCTCATCTGCAGAGGTTTTAGGGCCATGTTCACTCCCTCCCTCCACTAACTGGTTTTCCAGCAGCTATTGCTAAAGAAAAACAGAGGCAGGGGGGAAGGAGGGACAAGTTTGCAACAACAGTGACACAAATTTCACAAAAAAAAATGTGGAAACCTCTGAAAAAAAAAAAAAACAAAAATAAATGTCAGCAACGAAAATAACATCTGAAAGCAGTTGGGCTCCCCAGACAGGGTTTTTTTTGGGGGGGAAGAGGAGCATCCTGGCGGTGGGTGGGGAGGAAGGGCAGCTCTGGGCAATGCGGGGCAGCGTCCCCGGGGCTCGGAGCAGGGCTGGGACAGATCCTGGTGCTGGGCTGCGAGAGTCCCCGCTGCAAGATGCTGGCCAAGCCGCCACGCTCTGCCTCCTGCCTGCTCGCCTCCTGCCGTCGAGGGTCCCCCAGACCCTCAGGGGTCTCCTGCCACGCAGGCGTCCCCAGCCCCGTCTCCATCCAGCCCCAGCTCCCAGCCGGGGCATCCCCGGAGCCCGCAGCCCCACGAGGCCGGGGCTGTGCTCGTGGAAAGGGGAAAAACAAGAAAACAACAACAACAGCGGCGGGGACAACGACAGCAGCCACGTCAGGCCCGCGGCTCCCATGTCACCACGGCTATTTTTAAGCCGTGCACGCCTCCCGCTCCCCGCTTCTTTCTCAGAAACTGCAGCAGGGAGGCAAATGGGGAAAAGGTCCGGCCCCGAGCGCAGCGCCCCCGGGTGCCGGAGAGGGGCGGCTGCCCCCAAAGGACGCCCCATGAGGGTCCGGGGGGTGCGGGCGGGGGGCTCGGGGATGCTGCAGCCGCTGGGCACGGCCCCATTCGTACCAGTGCCTGCCCCCAGTTAAGCCCCGCTGTTTCTCTTGGCGTGCCGGGCAGCCTGGGGCTCCCCTCGGAACATATTTCGCATCATTCCCAGAGCCCGCTTCTTGCGCTTGTGCAATGAGCTCTCCGCGGCTGTTTTTCGGGGAGCAAGGAGGTGCAGGGCAGCGAGGAAGAGGAGGAGGAGGAGGCAGGAACCCAGCCAGTTCCCAAACTTTGGCTTTCAGGGGAAGACAGGAGTCGTGCTGGAGCCCCAGACCAGGGCTCCCCGAGTCCATGCGGCCCCAGGCGGGGTGCTGGGGGCGAAATCCTAAATGTGGCAGCGGACTGGGGGGCTCGCCCCACACCGGGCACTTCTGTGGGGCAGCGGTGGCGCGGCTGGATGCGAAGGAAAGGTTTTGTAAGAGAGCTCAGCCTGCCAGCCTCCGCTGCACCGAGGGGGGGACCGAGCCCCCTCCCGAACCACGAGCAAGGGCAGCAGCAGGAGCCGGGTGTTTTATTTTGGGGGGAAACGAGGAGAACCCCGAGGTGCCCGGAGGGGTTCGCGGGGGCTCTCCCCACGCAGGACAAGGCTCGAGCACAACACCAGTGGCAGGGATTTGCCCGTGCGCCCCCCCCCCCAGCCTGCAGGGACATCCCTGCCTCTGCCAAACCCCCTCGGCAGCAGCAGAAGCGAGCAGCAGGGCCCGGGGGGGGGCTGTGGGGGCGCTGAGCATCCTCTGCCAGCGCCTGCACCCGCACAGGGCACGGACACAGCCCGGGGGTCGTCCCCCCCCCGGCAGGGCGGCGGCGCTTCCCTGCAGGATGGGGTTGTTTATCGGGGGCGGCTTTATCTGCAGGAACAGCTCCGGGGAGGGCAGGGGGGGTGTGGGCTGCCGCCTATCTGCAGCGGCATCGGAGGGGAATGTAAACACGGGCGGGGAAATGGCACGGGGACATCCCTGCCGCCCCGCTGCCGGGGGTCGCGGCGGGCACCGGGAGGGTTTGGGGTCCTGGAGGGGGTTGGGGTCCCGGAGGGGTTTGGGATCCTGGGTGGGTTTGGGACCCCAAAGAGGTTTGGGACCCCGGGGGCGTTTGGGGCCCTGGGTGGGTTTGGGACCCCAAACGGGTTTGGGACCCTGGAGGGGCTTGGGATCCCGGAGTGGTTTGGGGTCCTGGGTGGGTTTGGGATCCTGGCTGGGTTTGGGACCCCAGTGGGGTTTGCCTCGGGGGAGTTTCGCCCCGCTGGGAGGCTGCTGGAGGAGGAAACGTTTCACAAATGCCCCCCCCCCCCCCGGTCGGGATTTGTGCCAGCGGCTCGGGGACGAACGGGGGCTGCTGGGGGCTAAATCGCTCCCGATTTAGAAGGCGGCGCGGTGATAAGGTGTCACATGAGGACGGTGAAGGGCTTTTAGGGCCGGGGAAAGAGCAGATAAAGGACCCCGGAGATGAACACGTTGGCACCAGCGGGCGCTGCCAACGCGAGCCTGAAACAGCGGGGCCAGAAACCTGCGGGGGGTGGGCAAAAGCCCCAGCAGGAGCACCCCCGGGACACCCATGGGGTCCCTGCACCCCCTCTTGGTCCCCAATCTGTGGCTTTGGGTGCCCAGCAGCGGGGCAGCCTGCACAGTGCCTGGGAATCCATTCAGGAGCCATATGGGGTGAAGGGGATGGGATGGGGATGGGGTTGGGATGGGAATATGGGATGGGGATATGGGATGGGGATATGGGATGGGATGGGATGGGATGGGATGGGATGGGATGGGATGGGAAGGGAATGGGGATATGGGATGGGATGGGTTTGGGCATGGGATGGGAATGGGATGGGGTGGGGATATGGGATATGGGATGGGGACGGGGAGCCCCCGCTGGCAGCCCAGCCTAGCCAGGGGCTGTGTGCCGCAGGGCAGCGCTCGCAGCTCCTCTCCCGGTGCCGTTTCCAGCCGCAGCCCGGGGCCAGCGGGGGCCGAGCTCCGCCTGTTGGGCCCGGGGCGCCGCCGGGGCTGGGCCAGGCTGACCCCTGCGGGCCGCTGACGGCCACGGCCCGGCCCCGCCGCCGGGACCCCGATTCCCTTGGGTGGAGGGACAGCGACAGCCGGTGGCACCGCCGGGACACTGGGGGCACGGGGGCACTGGGAGAACTGGGAGAACTGGGAGCACTGGGGAAGCACTGGGAGCACTGGGGACACTGGGAGAACTGGGAGCAGTGGGAGCACTGGGGAAGCACTGGGAACACTGGGTGCACTGGGAGCACTGGGAGTAGTGGGAGCACTGGGGGCACTGGGCACACTGGGAGCACTGGGAGCCCCCGCAGAGCCCCGGGGCCGGGCACCGGCAGCGGCGGGCACAGGGACCCAGCGCCCCGGGCCGCGCTTGGCCCCGCCCCCATCGTTAAACCCCGCCCCCTCTCACCCCGCCCCGCCAGGCCACACCCCCACAGCACCCCGAAGGCCCCGCCCCCTGAGAAGCCCCGCCCCCTTTCCCCGTGCCGCCCTCACCGGAAGGGGCGGGGCCCGCGCCGGAAGCGGCGGGCAGGGCGGCGGGGCGGCAGGGCGGCGGCCATGTCGGGGCGCTGCTGCCAGGGGCAGACCCCGAGCCGAGACATCCCCGGGCCCGGCAAGCGCCTCGCCCTGCCCGACGGCGCCCCGCTGCCCCCCGGGGACTACAGCACCACGCCGGGGGGCACCGTCTTCGGGACCACGCCGGGCGGTGAGCGGCCGCGGGGGGGGGGGGACGGGAACGGGACCGGGAACGCGCTGAGGGGGGGGAGGGGCTCGGCTGGGGGGGGTTTCCCCCCTTTTGGGGGGGGTTTCCCCCCTTTTGGGGGGGGTTTCCCCCCTTTTGGGGGGGGTTTCCCTCCTTTTGGGGGGGGTTTCCCTCTTTTTTGGGGGGTCTCTCCCTCTTTTGGGGGGCTTTTGCCTCTTTTTTGGGGGGTCTCCCTCTTTTTTGGGGGGTTTTCCCCTCTTTTTGGGGGGGGTCTCTCCGTTTTGGGGGGCTTTCTCCTCTTTTTTGGGGGTTCTCCCCCATTTTGGAGGGAGTTCCCTTTTTTTGGGGGGGGATTCCCCCTTTCTGGAGGGTCTTCCTCTCTTCAGGGGGGTTCCTCTCCTTGGAGGGGGCCCCCAGGGGGGCGTTTTTTGGGTGAGTGGCTCCCCAGAGGGATCTTTGGGGGAGTTCTTTTGGGGAGGGGGCTCCCGTTGTGGGGGGACTCCGGCTCCAGGCAGGCTCGGGCTGCCTCCCCCTTCAGAGAGGGGCTGGGACGCGGTGGGGTCCTTGGGGGGCTTCCACCTGGGGCGGGGGTCTTGGGGTGGGTTGCTTGGGGCTGGGTGCCCCTTTTTTGTGGGGCTGCCCGGAGCTGTGGGCACCTCTGGGGGCAGGGAACGAAGGGAGCCGAGATGGGAGTCCCTGGAGGGGGGGCACCGAGCCTCGCCCCACAGAAAGCACCCAAAAATCTCAGGGAATGCCCAAGAAGTTTTTTTTTCCTGTGGCTGAGGGGAGGCAGAGCGGCAGGGGGCAGCCCCAGCGGTTTGCGGCGCTGCTTTTGGGGAAGGAGCCGAGGATTTCAGCGCTTCCTGGGTTAATGCTGCGGGTTGGTGGGAGGGAACCCTTTGTGCCTGTGGGTTGGAGCCTCGTCCAGCAGCTCCCTCGCAGGGAACACGCCGTTCAGCCCAGTTCCTAGAAATCCCCGCGCAGCCCCGGCTCCCCCCGAGCCTGCTGCAGTGCCCCCAGGAGCAGGACGTGGCCCAAACCGCCCTCGAGGGGCTCTGGGTGGGTGACCCAGGGTATTTGCAGCCCCCCTGGTCCTCTCCTGACAGCCCTGCCTCGTCCCCGCAGGTACCAGGATTATTTACGACCGCAAGTTTCTGATGGAGTGCCGCAACTCCCCGGTTGCCAAAACACCACCTTCTGACCTTCCCGACATTCCAGGAGTCACCAGCCCAAGCGTGGAGGAGTTGAAGGTTGAGAACAACCACGTGCAGAACGACGATGAGAAACCGAGTGTCGGTGAGTGCCCGAGGCCCGAGCCCACCCCTGGGTCCCACAGAGGGAGCAGGAGGGCTGTGGGGGCTGACACAGATCCCCCCGAGGTGCTGTGGGACCTGGTTGCGAGGTTCTTGTGGCTGTTAGGTTCTGCTGTGGCCCACAGTAATGTGAAAATGCCTTCATTTTGGTGTAATTTGTATCCTGTTATCACTTCTCTTGTTAATTTGGCATTTAGCAGAATGCCACTGCACCAAGAGTCCCGTGGCGAGGGAATGGCAGCAGCTGTTCCTGCCTCTGCTTATCCTCTGCCGTTTTGCAGCTGTTTTGCCCTTTTTGAAAGCGATCAGGTTACAGTTCAGAGCAGGATTTGTTTGGGAATTTAGGGTTTTTTTGCAACACACAATGGCTGCTTTATGTAGGTCGGTTTTCCAGTACCCACCGCTGTCTTGCTTGGCTCCTGCAGAAGCTTGTGGTTGTTTATAAGACAGGAAGGTAAAAGTTAGCCCACGGCACAACAGGGGTCACTGCCCGCAGTGCACACAAACACATCCAAGGCACCGTAGTAGGAAAAAAGCCAGGATTGCTCTCAAACAGTCTAAAAATAAAAAGTTGAGCTCACTTCTTGAAGGAACCTGCAAATGCCACGTATGATCAACGACCCTGTCCCTAAAAATAAAGCTCCGAGTACCCAGCAGCTGGCTTCCCTGCTTATTCCAGGGAAATCTGGGCAGGGTCAGTGTTGCTCAATGCTTTTGCACACACTCTGCTGACCTTTCGTGCCCCCCTGGGTTCTCTGGCAGGCTGAGCCCTGGCTGTGTGCTGGGTGCCCGCTGGGTTGTGAGCTCTTTGCAGATACGATCCTCTCTGAGGACAGAGCTTGCTTTTTGCTCACACGGGCTGTTTTGGTACCAAACTTGATGCCTGGGTGCAGATTTTAAGCCCAGACAGACACATTTGATGCACAACTGGATGCTGTTGCTTCAGTACAATGCTTGGTGTTTAACTTGGAGCTTCGAGGACTCACTCGGGTTCTGTCCTTCTCCACAGGCGAAGAAGAACAGTTTGACATGGACATCTAAAGCACATGCCCTGAGAGTGCTCATCCGTGAAGAACCAGGACCTTGTTTTGAGGATTCCCACCAGCCAGGCTTGAAGCAGCCCGTGCCTTGAGTGCCTCCCTGCTTCCCGGGCAAGGCAGCTCCTTCCCTGCCGAGAACACAGCATGTCCTGCTCCAGGGACTGAACCTCAGCCTCTCCGTGTGGGTGTGAGCACACGAGAACAGCCCCTGCTGGCGGGCCTTGGGGCGCCAGGGGAGACAGTCTCACTGATTGTTTTTGTTTCCAGTTTTATGCTTTTGTTAATCATTTTAATACCGTAAGAGTTACCGAAATGCAATATACGGGAGAAATAAATCATTTGGACTCTCCTGGTATGGAGATCAATGCAATAAAATGAGCGTCTGTCCTTTATTCGTTCCAGCAAGGGAACCACCAGCCCATTTCAGAGCTGGTGGGGTGGTTTCGTGTGCAGGGTCGAGATCAGCGCCGTGCTTTTGGGTTTCACCCAAAGATGAAAGCTGAGCTGCCTTCAGCCCTCTGAAAACATCTGTGTGCACCACGTGCGACACCTGGTACAACACGGCAGGAAGTCTGCTTCCAGAAATAGTTAACCCAGACTGTTTGCCACCTGCTTTCAGATGGTTCTCGTGCTAGGTCACGGTGCAGGTGTCCACAAGCCCTTTTTTCTAAAAGCCCTGCTTCAAATCATCCCCTGGGAGGGGCAGGGCTCAGTCAGGCCGCAGCTGGAAGTGGCTCAGACGAAGGCAATGGGAGCCACCTGCTGCTGAGCAGCACCCAGAGGGTCCCCTGGCCCTGCCCGGGTCCCGTGCTGCTGCCTCTGCCTTTCCAGAGGAGCTGCTCTCCTCCAGCCTGCAGGTGAGGTTACTGTTTCTTTGTGATCTGTGCTGAAATCATTTTCTTTACACTCTGCTCTCCTTTTTGTAATTTAATGAGCAAGAACTAAATCTTGGGAGTTTAACTGGGAAGCCAAAGGTAAACTTGTTTGGCTTTGAGGGAGGAAACTTCAGCTGAGAGGTGTTTTACTGTTCAACTTCGGCTCTCTGAAGAAGGCATTCAAATTCCCAGCCTCAATACATCCTAACAAGTGTGTATTGCCTGGCAGTCCCTAACACGCTGCCGGTACTGCTTCGGAGGTGGTGCTGGTGGTGCCTGGTCCTGCCCATGGCTGCGGAGGTGCCTCAAAGGAAAAGAAAGCGTATTAGGACGTGCCCCTGAACTCGGGGCTTCCTAACAGACAATAAGTGTCTGTTCGAGTCTGTCTTAGCAGATAATACTTAAATACCCGCTAATTAAGCCCAATTGTGACATTATGATATGCAAGCCTTTAATAATGAGTAACAGAAGAAAGAGTCAAAGCAATTGCTGCTGATAAAGCTTGCATTTTTAACGATAAGGTGAAGTGTTTCTCTGAACCCGTAATGGGAACAGATCGAAGCTGCCTCCCAGTGCCCCCTTATCAGTCTTGCAGCTCCGTACCAAGTGCCGAGTTCTGCTGCGTGCATTCAGCTGCTATCGCTGCAGGAGCATGCGCTGTGAGCTGCAGCTGGCACCGACCCCTCTCCAGCTAAATATTTTCAGAAATAGCACCACTGAGCTGCTCGGCTGCTGACAGCCTGCACAGCGGTTGCAGATTCGGTGTGCTCAGAGCCATCCTGTTTTTCCTGGTCATTGCAAAATCAGAGCGCTCTGCGGCTTTGCTGTCTGGGGGAGGAAGCAGGAGCCTTGTTTCTGAGAGCCCTTACCCTGTTAGGTTAATTTCTGAAGCTGATTACTTTGGGGATAGACCAGAAAAGCCGTGACAGGCTTTTGGAGTGGTAGTTGCAATAATTAAATTCATGCACTCAGTGTTGAAGCGAGTTTTCATGTTCTCTCCTAACCAAACTAACCCACGCATGAGCTGTGGTGTGCTCCCGGGGTGGGATTTGGGGCTGGGGCTGTTCTAAAACTGCTGGGATCTGAGCTCCTGGTCAGCATCCCCAGAGTGAGAGCCGTGTGATGTCAGCTTTTTGTCAGCACAAAAGCAACTCTGTGGGTTGTTTTTTTTTGAGCAAGTGTCGGCTATTGCAAGTAATGCCCTTAAATTCCATCCCACCCCCCTTGCCCAGAGGGTCGTGGATTATTTTAAGTGCCAAGTGTTTTCTCCATGCCTGTGGCAGCCGCGGTGCATCGCTATCTGCGTGCATATGTAGGGCTGGAGGGGCATCAAAGCCCCGACTGCCCGCAGCAGCCACCCGGAGCACCTGGCCAGGTGTCAAACGGGGTCCATCCAGGTCAGGATTCCTGCGGGGTTTGCAGAGGGAGCGCCCTGGGGCCATGGGCACATCAATGCCTTCACCTGGAGAAGCTGTGAGCCCGTGGCAGATACGTGACCCTGGGGTGCTCTGCGCTGATGCAATCCAGCCCAAGCCCAGGCCTTGACCTTGCAGGGACCACGCAGCCGCAGCCGCCCCTGCTCCCTTTGCAGTTTTCCTCCTTTGCTCCCACCCCTGACCAATGCCACATCCCTCAGCCGGGTTTTTTGGCTCCGTCTCCTGCCTGTGCGGAGTTTGCAGGGCTCCAGGGTCGCTGAAGCCATGCGAAAGAGCAGCTCGGGCTGCCGGGGCAGGTCCCTGCCGTGCTGGCATTTGGTCCTCGCCCCACACCTTGCGCTCGGAGCCGCCTTTGTCCCGGGGCCGGCAGCTGTGTGGGTGCAGTTGTGCACCCAGCGGGGAGCCAAGCAGCCGTGGGTGGTGGCCTTGCACAGCTGGGGTGCTCCGGGGAGGTCTGGGGGGACAAGTGTTGGCTTTGTCACGGCGTTTCCCACCCCATTTTGTCTGGGGCAAGGCAGAGCAGAGCTCCTGGAGGGCCTCCAACCAGTCCATGTCCTGGTGGTTGGAGCAATGCCTTCTGCCCCGAGCTGTGCCTCACTCAGCCAGCTGGAGGGCTGTTACCGTGCCCGATAAGCCCTTGCTCTGTTTGCTCTCACGCGCTCTTTCCTCACGCAGCCAAAGCAAACCACGCTTATCTGCGCCTCCTGGAGCACGTGCGGCTCCCAGGGACGTGGGCACTGGCCCAGGGGCACATGGTGGCCGTGCCTTGCCCAGCCCCGAGGCTCCCCAGGGCACGTGCCCACGGACGGTCCCTGCCCTCTCTCCCATCCCAAGGCCTTGGGGTGCTGAAGGGCTCACGTCCCCCAAGCCCTGGCCTGGCCCCACAGGACCCCACAGCGGGCAGGGCCTGGAGCTGCCCCCCCAACACCACCGACCCCGTCTGGGGGTCCCTGTGCCCCCGCAGCCGATGTGTATTGGGCCCAGCAGGCCCCGAGCAGGCCCCGTTCTGCTCACGGAGCTCCCGGGCAGACACCTGCCCGCCCCACACGGAGCTTTGATGTCTCCCGTCCAGCCTGGGATCAATCCCGGCCTGGCTGTGCCCCCCCCTTCCTTCCCCAGGGTCTCTTCTGAACCCGCTGCTGGGTTTCAGACACACGATGGAGGGGCCGAGATCTCGAGATATGGCCCCGAGGAGGACTGGGGGGTCCCTGGCAGGGCAGGGGGCTGGGGGGGGAAAAGGGCAGCAGCCCTCTGGGCTGTGCTCCCTGTGGTTATTTTTAAGAGTGAGCTCCTAGCCTGTGAGGGAAAAGGCACAAAAAATAAATAATAAAATAAAAATAAAAGGGTTTTATTTCAGAAAGAGCCCCGCTCCCCAGGTGTCTGCCCCCTGCCAGGGGTTAGCACCAGGGCCGCCCTCTCCCAGCGTTTAACAGCCCCCGCAAATGACCCTCTAATGACGGCTGCGGGGGCGAGGTGCTGGTGGGGAGGCGAGGGGGCTGAGAACCAGACGAGATTTGTTTATCCACCGCCAGGGATGTGGATTGGGGCCCATCAGGCTGGGCTGGGGATGTGGAGTCGGGGCAGGGAGGTCCTACAGGGGGGCCAGGCTCAGCCCCAGGTCCCCGCTCGGCCCCACAGCACTGCCCGGGCAGGGACCCCCAGCAGCAGTGCCCCAAAAGCGAGCTGCCTGCCCCAAATGAGTGCTGTTAGGGAATGCCCTGCCCTTATCTCCCAGGGGCAAATAAAGGTGGAAATCCACTTAGCTCCTCTCCTCGCTTCAAAGGCCGCAGGTGCTTCCCCAGTTGCTCTTGAGCAACCCAAAATCTACATGATCAGGGTGGGAACAGCACCCTCACCATCCCAGCTGAAGCTTCCCATCCCCGGAGCAGGGTCACTTCTTTTCCTGATGTTCCATTTGGGGTCCCCTTGCTCCACAAAGCCCGGCGCCCTCTGCGTGCTGTGTTAGTGCTGGGGGCTCCCAAATCCACCCCCCGTGCCCCGATCCGCCTCAAACATCCCATGGGAAGCTGCACGAGCAGCCCACCTCTCCTCGTGGTGGCCAGGCAGGGTGGCCCAGAGCACCCAAGGGTGGCCGGGGTGGGGGGCAGCGTGGGTGCGTTACTCCTGGGGGGTCAGAAGGTCCATTTGTACCAACAGGGCACCCCGCAGGTGGGCTGGTGCTGCTGCTCAGGGGCCTTATCCCCTTGTTTTAAGGATGGTGGCATGTAGGTCACATCGGGAGGGGGCTGCCAAGTGCTCGCAACCCAGCTGCTCACACCAGACCCCAGCTGGAGGCTGGGGGGGACGTCCCGAGAGACCACCCAGCAGCAAAAAGGGGGTGGAAGCAGGCAGCATGCAGCAGGCGTTTCTTAAATACATAATTTATTGAGGAATGGTACAAACACGGCCCTTTCCCTACCGCCCCATCCAGTGAGGGGTTGAAAAGGTGTGAGCAAGGCTGTTCAGAAAGCAGATGAAAGCAGCGTGTGAGCTGAGGTTTCCAGGGCAGGCAGGAGGGCTGGGGGGGCTCAGACGTACCCCGACAGACCTCAGGGCTGCGTTACATCCAGGGGCACCCAGCTTACCCGTGCGAGCTCTTAGTAGAAACTTTTAATAGAAATCCGATAGAGTTTTCATAGAAATACAATAGGAAATGTAAGAGAAATGCCCACCCCGGGGGGGATGCTGCAAATCTCAGCTGTTCGGGTGCTGAGCGAGGTCGGGTGTGGGTGCTGCAGGTGGCCCTGGGCGAGCCTTGGGCTACCGGGAGTGCTCGGGGCGTGCAAGGGAAGCACGGACACCAAGGAGGGATGCTCCACGAGCACGAGAGGAGCAGCACCAGCCCAGCAGCCTCCCCATGCATCGCCTGGGTCTGTCCCTGCCCCGCAGCACTGCCACCACAAGGGACATTCCCCTCATCACGCCCCCCGCCACCATCCACCTCCCGCAGTCCTGTCTCGGTGCTGTCTCCTCTCTCGTGTCCCAAACCCAAAGCACGAGGGTCTCGGAGGTGTTGGGGGCTCAGGGACGCCCCATCCGTGTGCTGCTCGTGGCTGGCAGCCAGTCCTCGGGGACACGCAGCCCCGCCGTCCCCTCCCCAGCACGGGGGGAGCTCGCCTCAGTTGCAGCCGCACTCCTCGATGACCATGTCCTCGTGGTGGCGGACGACGATTTCGCCCTTCTCGTAGTAGAGCATGGAGAGGGGGCTCATCCTGACGGGCGAGCAGGCAGGGCACGGCACCTGGTGGGGCTTGTAGAGCTGCAGCAAGCTCTGCGGGGACACGGCAAGGGCACGGCCTCAGCTCCATGCCCCGTGCCACCGGGCTGGGTGGCAGGAGCACGGGGCAATGGGGGCAGCGGGGGCAGCGGGACCCCTCTTACCTGTATGTAAGCGTGGTTGGTGGGCTTGAAGGTCTCGTCCACGGGTGACGGGCACTGCCCCTCGCACCGGTAGGCGTTGTACTTCTTGGGGTAAACGATCCAGCTGCCCCAGCCGGTCTGCTCGAAATCCACCATCATGTCCACCCTCCGGCACAAGGACTTGGCGTTGGCGTCCTCCCCGGGGCCGGGAGCGTCGCTCACCTTGATCCTTTGCTTCTCCTTCCTGTTCCTGCGGTGCCGCCGGCTCCCGGAGCCCTTGGGGCCGCCGTTGCGCATGACGTGCTTGGAGGTCTCCACCGTCCTGATGAGGCTGTGGTCTCCTGGAGACTTGTCCTTGGAGAAGACAAGCAGCAGGGCGCTGTCCGCCAGCTCCTGGGGCACGGCTGGCTCCTCGGGGACGAGGACACTCGTGTCCCACGAGCTCAGTGTGCTGGTGGCCAGGGCAGGCACCGCGCTCGCCTCCCACAGCCCCGTTTCTGCAGACCCCGGGCTGCCAGGAGCCGCGTCCTGGTGGAGCCAGGACCTGAGCGTGCCGGTGAGGTCGAACACCTCCCAGGCGGCCTGGCTGTCGGAGGGGCTGCCGGAAAACCTGCCCAGAAAGAGCTCTCCAGGGCAGGTCCCTCCGGCCGGGCACCGCCGCCGGCTGTGGAAGACGTCCAGGGTGAGGTTGGGGGCCGGGGGCAGCGCGGGCGGGTGGACGCGCAGCTCGGCCAGGCTGACCTCCTGGCTGCCCCGCAGGGACGACATGTCGAAGGAGAGCGCCCAGCGGGAGCCGTTCCGCCGGGAACCTGCGGCAGGAGAGGGGACGTGAGGGTGGCCCTGGGGTGACAGGGTGCTCGGGGATGGGATGGCGACGGGGATGCTCAGGGACAGGGCACCCGAGGGCAGAGCCAGACAGGAGAGGCTGGGGACGGACGGCGCTGTCTGGGGATGGGGTTGCGCAAAGGTACCGGGGGACAGCGCGGTGCTGGGATGGGGATGCTCAGGGACAGGACAACCGGGGACAGAGCCGGTCCCGGGATGGGGATGCTCAGGGATGGGGCACTCGGGACTGGGCACCTGGGAGCGGAGCCGGTCCCGGGATAGGAGCGCCCGGGGACGGGGATGCGCAAAGACCCCGGGGATGGGGGGGACAGCTCCGGGCCGGGGTCCCACTCACCGTGCGGGGCGATGCTGAGCGCGGCGGCGGCGGCGGCGCGGAGCGGGGCTGGGGGGGCGCGGAGGAGCTGCAGCATCAGCGGGGGGCAGCGCGGGGGGGCGCGGGGGGCGCAGCCCACCCGGAGCAGGAGCAGGGCGCAGAGAGCCAGCGCGGAGCGCAGCGGGGGCCGCATGGCTGCCCCGGGCCGCCCGCCGCCCGCTATTTGTACGGCGGCCCCGAGCGCCGCCCCGAGCGGCCGCGGCCCCCCCCGGCCCCCCGCAGCCCCCTCCCCGCCCGGTCCCCTCCCCCGGTCCCTTCCCCGGCCCTCCCCGCCCGCCCCCCCGCGTGCCCCCTCCCGGCCCTTCGGCCTCTTCCCGGGGGTGCGGGAGCCGGGGGGACACCGGGGGGTACCGGGGGGGGATGCGGGGACACCGGGGAGGGGGTGTGGGGACACCGGAGGGTGGACGGGGACACCCCGGGGATAGCCATGGGGACACCCCGGGGGGGGACACGGGGATACCGGGGGGACACCGGGGGTATGCGGGGGGACACCGGGGGGGGAATCAGGGACACGGGGGCGATGTGGGGACACCGGGGTCACCCCGAGGACACCTGAGGGACAACGGGAGAGGGACGGGGACACCGCGGGGATACCCCGGGGGGGACATGGGGATAGCGGGGGGACACCGGGGGGACACGGGGGGATGCCGGGGGGAAGCAGGGCACCGGGGGACACCGTGGGGACACGGGAGGGACACCGGGGGGTGAACGGGGACAAGGAGGGGACACCGCGGGGATACCCCGGGGACACCGGGGGGGGCACGGGGACACCGAGGGGACACCGGGGGGACACCGGGAGCGCCCCCCCCAGCCAAAGGAGCGGCCGGGCGGTGCCGGCAGGCGCCCAGCCCCTTTTTTTCCCCCTCCCCGCTCAGCCCCAGCCCCGAGCCCGGCTTCTCCCGCTGCCTGCATGACGTCACGCCCCGCCACGCTGACGTCACGCTGACGCCACGCTCCATTTCCCCGCCCTCCCCTCCCGCCGCCGGCAGGGGGCGCCGCCGGCCCCCCTGGCTGTGGGCCCCACCGCGGGCATCGCCCTTTGAAGCGGCAAATCTCGCGAGAGCGGCGCGGCCTCGCGAGAGCGGCGGCCATGGCGGCGGCGGCGGCGGCGATGGCGGCCCCCGGCGGGGAGGGCGCGGAGGCGGCCCCGGAGCCGCCGCCCTCCGCCGAGACCCCGGCACCGCCCGAGCCCGGCGCTGCCGACGGCGACAGCGGGTGCGGGACCGAGCCCCGGGAGGGGGTCCCGGGGGTGCTGGTGCCGCCGGTGCCGGTACCGGGGGGGGGGGGTACCGGGGGTGCAGGCCCCGCGCTCAGGCCCCGTTTGTGCCTTTCAGGGGAGAGGCGGCGCCGGGGGACGTCGCCGCGGCGCTGGAGGCCGAGTCCGGCAGCGGGAAGGACCCCCTGGTACGGGGGGGGGCGGTCGGTCCGTCCGTCGGTCCCCGGGGGCCCGCGGAGGCTCGGGCCGGGCACCGGGAGGGCCGCGGGGCCGCGGTTCTGTGCCCGGGACGGGATGGGGGGGGCGGGGGGGCGGGCAGGCGGTTCTGGGGGGCGGCCACGGCGGGAGGGGGGGGCCCATAACGGGTGTGAGGGGCATTTCCTTACGGTTCCGGCTGCCAGAGAGGCTGCGGAGCCCCCTTTAGAGATATCCACCCCCCCCGGGATGCCACCCTGCGCACCGTGCCCGGGGGGGCCCTGTCTGGGTGATCCCCGGGGGTCCCCTCCAATGGGAGCTGTTTTGGGGCTCCGTGTGATCCCTGCAGTCACCTCGTCACGCACCTCATCGCTTTTTCCCCAAGCCACAAAGTGTTTCAGGCTCACTCGCAGCATGGCTTTATATCGGGGAGGGGGGTGCTGCAGAGATTCCCCCCAAATTCCCCTATCTTGCCAGTTATCAGTCTGGCAGCCCCCGCACGACCCCCCGCTGCCTGGCCGGGTCAGGCTCTCAGCCCCGTGCTCTGCTTGCAGGAAGGTGCCGGCGATGCCTCGGAAGCCTTGGACGCGCAGGCGGGCTCGGTGGACGAGGAGAACGGGCGGCAGCTCGGCGAGATCGAGCTGCAGTGCGGGATCTGCACCAAGTGGTTCACCGCAGACACGTTTGGCATCGATACCACGTGCGTAAGCTCTGCTTAGGGCTGGGCGTGAAGCTGTGGTGTCTCTTTTTATTTGTGCCTCATATTCTTTTTTAAAAAAAGCAAAATGCATAAATCACATGCAGGTTTCACCTTGTGCTGTCCTTGTCCACGTGCTGTAAGCAGTGACAGGCTGCTCGGGGCTCAGTAAGAGAAATCAGTGCAGAAGCTGCAGCCAGAGGAAGCTAAAAAATTAACGTCATTAATGTGCTAAAAAAATTAACATCATTAATGGGCAGTCTGAACACAGCATTATGTGCAGTCATTAACCCTTCATATTTCGGTGCAGTGCTTTAATTAATAGTGTGCTGTTAGAAATCCTTTTTGTGCTCAAATCAATGAGTTTTGAAGGGCTGCTACCAGGTCTGTCAGGGGCTAAATTTATGATTGGTTTGTGTAAGAAAAAATGGAAACGTAGAGTGGGATTCTCAAGGACAAGGACTGTGTATTTTGTGCCTAAAAAGTTCCCCAAAGTTCCACTTAATTTTAATTGATTGACTCTGATTGGGCTCCATGGCTAGAGCTTCTGGGTTGGTCTGTTTTTGCTGGGTGAATTCCAGGACTTGTCTCAAACAAGATGACACTTATTTTGCTTACAGTTTTCCAATGAGTTTTGTGGCTTTTGTTACTGCTCATGATAGTATTTTCATCAAATTAATTTTATGGAACCTGTAAGATGTTCTTTTTGTAGTGAGAGCATGAGAGTAATTGGTTTCCTAACCTGCTCTTTTCCAGATCGTGTTTGCCTTTCATGACCAACTACAGTTTCCATTGCAATGTTTGCCATCACAGTGGGAACACGTATTTCTTAAGAAAACAAGCAAGTAAGTGTAAAAGCTCGCTCGTTGAAACTTTGTGCTGGATAATCCTAGAGGCTTCATTTTATCTAGAGTCTGCGGGAAAGTTTTTGCAAAAACTTGAGCCACAAGCGTGCACAGCTTTTTCAAAACATATTGCCATTTGGGCACTAACTTTGTAAAAGTGAAAATCTGTTCGGTGTGGGCTGGTGGGGTGGGATGGAACTTGCGGTGGTTTCGTCATTACTCGAGATAGCACGGGTGCTTTGTGCTCTGTTATCACTCTGAGTGCTCGGGTGTTTGATCTTCCTCGTGAAGCCTGACTCTAGCTGTGGTGTATCTTTGTTTTTAAGATCTCAAGGAAATGTGCCTTAGTGCTCTGGCCAACTTGACGTGGCAGTCAAGGACACAAGATGAGCACCCGAAAACCATGTTCTCAAAAGATAAGGTAAGGCTGCTAGAAGATTATCACAGACCAAAGTAAGTTATGATGTCGCTGAAGAGCAAGTTCAAACAAATACGGGCAGTGTGACTTTCAGACTTGTGTTGTTAACTGCTGTTGATAGGATTTTTATTTTTTTTTTTCAGGATATTATCCCGTTTATTGATAAATACTGGGAGTGTATGACAACAAGACAGAGGCCTGGGAAAATGACTTGGCCTAATAATATTGTCAAAACCATGGTACGTAATTGGAGTTAAGTTCACGGGGGATTTTCTGTGAGCGATACAATTGTCTGACATTCATCTTTGAGGTCTAGACTTAGAGCTAAATGCTGAAGATTCTAATGCTTGTTCCTGCAGCTGCTTATGTAGTTGGTACTGGTAGGACATACTAATAGTACGTGTTTTGGCTTAAGCATTTGTTAATGAATTTGTTGTGATCGTATCCCATGTGGCTTACCCTTGTTCTCTGTTTCAGTGTAAAGAAAGGGATGTGTTCTTAGTGAAAGAGCATCCGGACCCAGGGAGTAAAGATCCAGAAGAAGACTACCCAAAGTTTGGACTTCTAGACCAAGTACGGAATTGGATCTGGAAGGAAGATGTGCTGTTGGGAGGGAAGGGAGGGAGGGAGGGGTGTTAGTGCCCTGTTTGGACTTGTAAGTTTGTCTGAGCCTGTACTTCAGCTCTTTCTTTCCTTCCTTTTTCAGGATCTTGCCAATATTGGTCCTGCGTACGACAACCAGAAGCAGAACAATGCTGTGTCCACAAGTGGAAGCTTAAACGGCAAGTTCTTCACTATTTCTTTTTCCAGTATTTGGTTTGAAGCTGCATTTTCCCACTCCTGTAGCCTAGCACGTGTGCAGTTACATCAGCTGAGATGCAACAGATAAACCTGTTGTGTGGACTGAGGTCGTGTTTGTTATGTTTGAAACACGTCGAGCCAGTCTCATCATCCCTTTCTATAGAGATTAACTTACAGTAAAGGTTCAGCTTTCTTCTTCGTGGTGCCCAGCTACTTCAAGGTGCTCCCAAGAAAGCTGAGCTGGTTTCCTTATATAAGTGTTTTATTTTGCGTACTTCTATTACTCGGATTTCCTGTTTTCCTCACCCTGGAGATTTGCAAGTAGTGAGGGAAGGTGTAAGTATTGTGTTCCCTTCTGATCACTGTTTGTGTTTTACTGTTACTCCTTTTTGTGAGGTGACAGCTGTGCAAAGAACTTTCCCCAACTCGTTACAAGTAATTTTAGTGATCTTGCTGTAGTAGTATTAAGAGCTGGTGACATTTCCTTGGACCATTCCATGTGAAACGTGCTGAGTTGTTACCTAGCAGGGGGTGATTCACACTTTTTAAAATAGGATTTAAGGCTGCGTTGTCTCCGTTTCGTGCACTGGTTGTTTTTTCCTTTAACTTTTGGAAGTTTCTCAAATGTGTGGTGCCACTTCTGTTCTTACAGGTGGAGCCTCTTTGAGTGGTGAATATTTACCTTTCAGCTTCTAAAACTTAAGTATTATTGTGGTTTGGAAAGCTTTTTTGCTCAGTTATCTTAGAAGCTATATTCAATTTAAAAATCAAAAGTGTGCCCTGATGTGATTGCAAGAATATTTTAATACAAACCAACAATTTCACCTTGTAATGTTTAGCAATTAGAAGCTTTTAATTCATCATATTCTGCCCCGCCTGACTGGTTTAAAGTTTTATTTTCAGTTAAGTTTATTTTTTAGTCTGTGTTATCAGTCTAAACCTGGTAATTTTGTGATTTAAAATTGTAAATAAGAGATCTGAGTCTATGACATCCTGATTGCTTAGATAAATACGTGGTGACAACCTGGGGAGTCCCAGTATCTGCACTAAAGCCAGCAATTGCTGTTTAGATCACGTCACGTGTGCGCAGAATATGGTAACCCTTCAGAGGTCTGAGCCCCTCACACTGCAAGGGGAATGCTGATAATTCAAAGCTTGCGATGTTTCTAGTTTCAACCCAGTTTGTGGTTCTTAAAGGTGTTTATCTGCAGTACAGAGAAATTCTAGTTTTCCTTGTAAATCATAGTAATGCTTTTTGAAATAGTGTAATGGTAAAACGCATACGCGATTTAGCATATTGAAATATTAATACTGGTAGTAGGTTGGTAAAAATTTGACACGTAGCTTGTCCTGTAACACTTTTATTTATCACTAGAAGTTGGGGGCCATAACATGAAATGACACGTGCTTTAAGCGTAGTACTAATTGTGGTAATACTGAAGAGAAACACCTGTAGTGCTTTTCCTTTTTACCCAACTTCGGTGTATTGTATTTTATAGATTAAAATACATTGTGCAGTGCTTACTGCGTGTGCAGGTATTGGTGTCAGAGTGTTTCTCCAGCATCGTGTGTCACTGGGCTGCCAGCTTTGCTTACAATCAGATGGCGTATGCTGTAGGTTGGGTTTTCTGCTGCTTTTGCAGAAATAAATTTGAATTGTGTGGCTGGAATCTCCATGAAAACAAATAATAATGCTTTTAAACAGGAACCTAGTGCTGCTGGCTGGAGATCTTTCTGCAAGAGAAAAGGTTTTTATAATTCTTATCGTAAAAACAAGTGGAGTTCATTGTATTGGTAAATCTCATTTCGCTTCCACTCTAAGTTACGACACTTGACAAGTTGACTGGAACCTACGAAAAGTTCTGGGTGTTTCTGGGCTCGGTGAAGTTTGTTTCCAGCATAGCTGTGTGGAAGAAGGCACACGAGCTAGTGAACAGATGTGAACTTGGCTGCTTCTGCCTCTTCTGTTCATGGAGATTCCACACTCACGGGCTCTCTCTGGTCACCGGTTGCTTACCGTGCTGTGTCATTTCTCTCTGAAGGGGGCATTGCTGCAGGAGGCAGTGGGAAGGGACGGGGAGCAAAACGCAAGCAGCAGGACGGAGGGACCACAGGAACAGCCAAGAAAACCAGAAGGTAAGAGGAAAGAGGGCATAGTGACACAATGATGAGCACCTTTAGCAAGTCGTACGTTGGTCAGAGGGACAGCTGCAGTTTTGATGCCTCAGTCTGCCTCCCATCTGTCTCTCTCTGCCCTTAGTAGATCTGTGGGGAGTCACACCATAACCCTGTGATGTTTTTGTGCGTCACCTGCTAGAAATATTTGAAGTAGCTGAGTACGTGCTCATTTCATGCCAGCTCTCTTGGGAGCAAAGTGCTGTGCAGGCTGTGACACTGCAGGTACTGCTCTGTAAGGTTGTACCGGGCTGTCCTGTCGCCGGACTGCAGCCACTTGGAGATGCCAACCTGTAGTTTCTGTGCTTCACAGCGACCCGTTGTTCTCTGCGCAGCGGCTACCGCCCCATGGCTATCCTCTGGAGCACCCCTTTAATAAAGATGGCTATCGTTACATCTTGGCTGAGCCCGACCCCCACGCTCCTGACCCAGAGAAGTTGGAGCTGGACTGCTGGGCAGGGAAGCCAATTCCTGGGGACCTCTACAGAGCCTGCCTCTACGAACGAGTCCTCCTGGCCCTGCACGACCGAGGTACGCAGCTGGCTGATCAGACACGTGGTGTAGCCAGCTCTTCTTACGAGGGGCCATCTCTCTAACCTCATGTTACACGTTACTGAGGTTGCACATTATTGCTTTAAGAGGTGCTGTGAACGTTAAATCCACTTCTGTGTGGTCACTTGTGCAGCGATATCAAAAGGCATTACAAATCCTAAACTGTGAATATGTTCTTATCTGCTGCAGCTCCTCAGTTGAAGATTTCGGATGACAGACTGACTGTCATCGGCGAGAAGGGCTATTCCATGGTACGAGCCTCACACGGAGTGCGGAAAGGAGCGTGGTACTTTGAAATATCCATGGATGAGATGCCTCCGGACACAGCTGCCAGATTAGGCTGGTCGCAGCCATTGGGTAAATAATTTTGCCAAGTACTTGTAGCAGGCAGTGGTTTCTAACTAGTTCCTTCTTTTTGTTGTTGTTTTTCCCAGTAATTTAAGCCTCAGAAGAGGAAGTGGTGTTCAGCCTGACTATTTTGTCACTGCTTTACCAAGGGATAAACTCTTTCTGTAGGTGCTCTGAGCTGTGCAGAACTGCAGTACTGGCAGATCCTTTATGCTGCTGCACGCTTGGCCTTGCTTAACGCTTTAGTCACCGTATTTGTGCTAATGACAGTTGTGTTTATTAACTGAATGTAATTATTAGGCCAAAACATTAAGGGTTGTGCATATAGAAGTGTTCCTGATGCGATCTGAATGCATTGGTTCCTGCAGGGAACCTCCAGGCACCTCTGGGATACGACAAGTTCAGTTACTCCTGGCGCAGCAAGAAGGGAACCAAGTTTCATCAGTCAATAGGGAAGCACTATTCGTCTGGCTATGGCCAGGGAGATATCCTGGGCTTTTACATCAGTCTTCCGGAAGATACTGAGACTGCCAAATCGCTGCCCGATACTTACAAAGATAAGGTGAGATGTGGGCTTCGTTAACTGAAGAGGTGGCTGTGGGGAATAGTGGGAAACGGCTTGCGCAACCTCATTTTTCCTCTCCTTGAGTGTGACCTTCCCAGCCTACCTCTGGGTGTCACTCTGCTTCACAGCAGGGAAGTCTGAAGTGTTGACTTCAAGAAAACAACATACCCCCACCCAGAGGCTCTGCAAGGGAACGCTGCATGTGGCCTACTGAATGAGATCGCCCACATCTCGTTTCATCTACTCTTCCCCTCCTGGTTCTCAAATATTTGAGCTGTGTGAATCACTCTTCTTGGGTACTCTTGGCACAATAGGCACGCCCATCCCAGAGCAGGGCTCCTGTAGGTCTGCCGTTCTTTAATGTCACTGTAGGTAACAGATTTTTGGATTATTTCTGACTTATTTTCCTAATATTTCAGGCTTTGATCAAATTTAAAAGCTACTTGTACTTTGAAGAGAAGGACTTTGTGGACAAAGCAGAGAAGAGCCTAAAGCAAGCACCTGGAAGCCAGGTAAGTTAAGCATTGGGAGGTGGAGTGGAAGGATGCAGAACTGAAGAGTGGTGAGCCTGCTGGGACTGGGTTTTCTGTGTGTTACTCACTTCTATTTAATGGCCACAAAGGGAGGCTGCTCATCAAAAAGAATACAAGTGAACTGACCAAACCAGCTGCATGCTTTGCCTGTAGTGTTCTTGCTGTCACTTAAGTATGTTAAAAATGTTTGGCATCAGGCAGAAGGGGAGTCACTGATAAGCTGCCTTTTGACAATTACTTTGTGGCTTACAAGTAAGGTCCTGAACGTTAGCATCAGTGGAAAAAACTTCTCATTTTACTTTTCAGATAATATTCTTCAAGAACGGTGTCAGCCAAGGCGTTGCTTTTAAAGACATTTTTGAAGGCGTTTATTTTCCTGCTATTTCTTTGTACAAAGGCTGCACGGTAAGTAACGTACTGTCAAACATACTGCCTAAGTCCAGCCATAGTTTTATTAATGCATGGAGTGGACATGCTGGGAGGGTGTCAAGCAAGCCCGGTTAACTGTGCAAGGATGGGGAGTTGTTTTATTAAAACCAGTCTAGAGCATTGCAGCTGTTCACATGTGGGATTTAACTTTATCAGAGTACTGAGTGAGTGCTGTCCTTTGGTGGGAGGATGTATGTCCACGTGTTCTTGCACAGGGTGCAGTTAAGCTCAGGAGTGTAAGAGGGTGAGGCCTGAAGAATTTTGCCTCTCTTTTTTCCTCACTTTTCTAATGCAAATGTCTTCCATAGGTTTCTATAAACTTTGGACCCTATTTCAAGTACCCACCCAGAGATATCACTTACCGGCCAGTAAGTAATGACTGAACTTCTGTTCCCCCCTACTTTGTTTAAATACCCTGGGGCTATCACTAAATGTGGTTGAAAATTTGCTATGGTGGGGAGGAGTAGATTTATAGCAAGCCTGGATCTGAGCCTCTTCAGGTTTTGCACTTGTAGCTTGATATTGCAGCTGAAAGGAATGTATGTAAAAATCTTGAAGGACAAATAGCATTTAAAAAAAAAAAAAAACAAAACACCTTTGAATAACTTTAAATATTTCATATGCAGACTATAAATCCCTGATTATGCCTGTGATAGCTTTTTAGTACAAGGCCTGACTTGCTGTTTAAGGAAACTGCAGTATTTTTGTCTCTGTTACTGTTTTCAGGAGGGACACAGTCCTCAAGTACAGGCACAGGGGTGGCACTACCCCAACTGCTGTACAAACAGCAGTGGCCAGCAGGGCTTGTCCCTCTGTCCTGAGCCTGCGTGTCGTGAATCGAGCTAACTGCCTTTTGTTCCCCTTGCAGATGAGTGACATGGGCTGGGGCGCTGTGGTAGAACACACGCTGGCAGATGTTCTCTATCACGTAGAGACAGAAGTTGATGGCAGACGAAGCCCACCCTGGGAGCCTTAAGAAAATAGGTGCAGCTGTAACAGACCACGGACACGGTGGCTATCAAATCGAGTGGGTTTTATTCTAGGAGAAGGTGCATCACTCAGAACAATCTGTCAATGAACAAACACGATGAAGCCAATGCAGCTCTTGGTGGCAGGTGTTTTGTATGTATATTTGTTACCTGCTGAAGATTCATGCGCTACCCCTCTGCTGGAGTCTAAGTGAGTGCAGGTCTAGTATGTATTGTGCTATTTGTGAGCATCTCCCGGAGTCTTCAGTAACTTACGGCGTAGCTAGCTGAAGAAGCAACTATTGTGTTGAGATAACTTCTCACCTGATGTACTGGGGTTGTAACAGTCACTTTGCAGTGAGAGCAGGCTGCAGCTGGACCTACCTGCTGTCTGTATACGTGCAGAAGCAACATTGACACTTCTGCTCACCCGTGTTTGGCTAATTGTAAACAGCTTCCATCCAGAAGGATTGTGTTGTAACAAGACTACTGCATGTAAGACTGAAATTTGGGCTTCTGCCCAAACTGTATTTTTTTTTTTTTACATAAACTGGTAGCCAGTTTAAAAATAAACCTTTCTTTAAACTCTTACATTTTTGTCTTGTGATTTTTCTTCTGTTTAGGTATCTAGTTTCATTCGTAACCTGTAAACTCAAAGTAGCTACTTCAAATCTGAAGCTCTCCTCCAGCTAACTGCATGAAAGCATTGACTGTCTTTACAGGGACTCCTGCCAATGACCATCATTACAGAGCTTTGAATAAATAGTTTTCCTGTACAGACATGCATAATTATAATCAAATAAGTTAGAGCTGCTTCACTGGGGGAAAGGAGGGGAATAAATTTTAGGTTAAGTCCCGTGTTTGCACACTGAGCAGGTGCTGGCTGGCCCCGCCTTCTGAATCAGGCTCCTGGGACCTCCCTAATACCTAATTAGCCAAGGCCTTTAATAGCAGACATTACTAATAAAGCGTTAACTGATGCAGAAGGCCAAGCCAGCACATGCTGTATGTGCAAACACAATACCTGAAGGGAGTGAAATTTCAGGTTGTCCTGCACGTGCACTCAGAGCCTGTGCTGGCTGGGCTCGCCTTCTAAATCAGGCTCCTGGGAGCTCCCAGCTAATTAGTTAAAGCTTTATTAGTAATATCTGCTATTAGAGGCCTGGCTTGTTAGAACAGGCTGGAGTTAAACTGCATCTGACTTACCTAATTACCAAGATCCCTACTTTTACCCCTGAACAAAGCATTAAATACTAGTCCGTGCAGAAAGGAGGGCGGCTGCTGCCCGGGGCTGGGCGCAGTCAGCAGCTCACGGCCACCGTGCGGGCCAGGCGCTCCCGGAGGTGGTTGGCGAAGTCCACCTGTGTCTGGGACAGAACCTGGTTGATGATCGTCTTCGGCAGCCAGCCCTAGAGAGGAGCAGACAGCAGCCTGTTAGTGGGACTCGCCACGGACGTAACTCTTGCTTTTAGGGGGAAGTAGTTCCCCGTGGAGCTTACCTTCAGGTCGATGCTAAGCAGCCATATCAACTTGGTTTGCGAAGGGTCGCCGGCCACCGGGCGCAGGATCATGCAGGTGGGACCGTTCTCAGCTCTACAAGGGCAGCAGCGTGTTAAAAACCAACCTCTGACTTAACCTCAAAAAGCGCTGAAGCACTTCATAAATTAGGGTTTCCTTCGCCATTTCTGCCTTCCCCAAAACAAAACTCAATTTACTACTGAAACATGCACCACAGCAAGGCCGAGCCCATGCTGGGATGTGGATTTAACATTCACGAAGCACTCCAAATGTCTGCTAAGCGAGCACAAGAGGCGGTTACCTCACGAAGCCCTGCTGCTCTGGCATGGCCCCGTAGGTGGTGGCCATGCCGGCCAGGACGCAGGTGGAGCCGCGCCGCTTGGCGCACCGCACGCTGACAAAGTCCCGCGGCCCAACGATGTTCCCGGGGGTGGCAGCCGCCTTCTCGTGGGTGATCACCGTGTCTTTTCCAATCTTCTGCAGAATCTGGACGGTACAAATCGTAATGTGAGGAATTTATGGCAAAAAAGGGCTACAGGTAGCTATAAGATGGCTTTTGATGGCTGCTTGTAGCCAGAGGCACGCTCTCGCAGCAGCTCAGCTTACAATTTCTCTCATCTTCTGTATCCTGGAATATAGAACATTATTGCCAGATTTCAATACCCAAAACAGGCAGGCACGTCTCTTAATGCTTTCAGACAAGCTGTGGAATAGCAAGGTGCTCGTCCCTACTATCGGGTGCTGCTATTTCTCCTCCACTAACACCACAAACCACAGCAGAGCTGGGCTGCTGCCGTGCAGCAAAGAGCAAGTGCATTTCCTGCAGAATCGGTAACAACAGCCCTCCCTCCGCACACAAGCTGCTCTTCTGAAATAACGGTGATTACCACAAAACAGGCAGTATGTCTGAACTAGGAAACATCCAAAATTGATGTCCATCCCCAAGGAATGGGCGGAAAAACCCCTGCTGTGCTGTGCAAAGTGATTCCCCAACCCCTGTAAGGCCACGTGGAGCAGCGGATGGATCTGAGGGGGTCAGAACGGAGCCTGGCACCCCCCCCGTGCAGGCACCCGCTCCCTACCTTGACCTCCTTGACGCTGGGGTTCCAGTCTCCCATCTGCTCCATGTTGTCCACCAGCTCGCTGTACACCGCGTCCAGGGGCTGGTCCACCACCACCTCCAGGCGGAACACCTTGCCCACGTCAGGCAGCACCTTGCTCAGCACTTTGTCTCCGTTGTCCTGCCGAGGGGAAGGCAGGGTCAGCACCACCAGGACAGGACCGCCGCCTGCAGCAGGACCACCCCGGCACAGCTTACCACCACCGTCTCCGTCTTCCAGCCGTCCTGATCCCCGAGGATGCTGAGCGATTTCTGCAGGGCTTCCTCCCCCTGCTTGATGTAAGACATCTCCGCCTCGCTGAAGGGCTTCTCCTCCAGCCTCGAGCCTGGGAGGCGGCGGACAAAAGCCAGGAGGGAGCGTAAGAACATTACAACGGGCTAAGAGTCCTAATACCAGATAAGCTTTATCTACATCAAATAGACTTCGCAGTGCCCAGGGGCTCAGGGGCTCAGCCCAGCTCCCCCAACCCACACTTGCCGTGCATTTACTGCACCCACGAGCTGCACACGAGCAGCTTTGCTCCAGCCAGACCCCGAGCACCAACCCCTAAGGGCCAAAATGCAGCAGGAGGAGGCAGTCCCCCCCCGCCTGTCACTTACTGAGCAGGGAGCTCCTTCGTCGGACCTGGTTAATCCACGCGCCGGGCCCCGCGCTGCGGCAGGCCAGCCGGCTCAGCTCCTGGCTGATGGCGACCGCGGCTTGTCGGCGGAGACCTGGGGCAGAGAGGGCATCACTGAGCCATGCGGGGTGTTTGTCAGGCTGTGCTTCTTTCCTTTAAGCATACAGCACTGAGAACCAACCCTCTGTGCGACTCCTTTCACCCCCCACCACCACTTGCTGCCCTCGTGCCATGGGAGCACAGGAGCTGCGCAGGCTCTGCTCCGAGCCCAAGCTGTGCCCGGGGAGCTGATGGCACGAGCAGGTGCCCAGGAAAGGCTGTAGGAAATGGAATACGAGCACGAGATCCTGACAGCCAAGGGGCTGTTACCTACAGCTGCTCCTCCCGGGCTCCAGAGCAAGAAGCCTGCAGTGGGCTAAGCGCTCCCGCAGCGCTCCCATAGAGCGGAGGCGCAGCCACGCTGGAAACGGTGCCCAGCCCTCCTCCATCAGCCCCAGAAACACAGCCAGCAGCAAAAAGGGGTCCCGGGGACCAAAATGCACCACCCGGGGACCGCAGCCCCCCGTGCCCTCACCGGTCATGTTGCGCAGGTGGCGGTAGGAGATGGCAGCGCACAGCTTGAAGGTGGCGGGCAGCATCTCCGCGGTCGGGGCTGGCGTCTGCGCGGCGAGAGCTCCTCTGCCCCAGCCCTCTGGATGCTCGGCCTTAAATACGCCCGCTGAAGGATGCTGGCTTGTCAGCAGGGAGATAAGAGCCGTCACTTACGGCAGGGCCCCAGGGGCCAAGGCCAGCCCCCTCCCCGCACAGCTGCCGGGGGCCGCAGGTCGCCCATGGGCCGGGCACCAGGCGCACGCTCACGGCCTCGTGCAGCCAGACCCAGCCCGGGCCACGGGACAGAGCCCACCGTGCCCGGCCCCCCGACACGGGGTGGGCACCTCACACCCGTTACCGGGGCCAGAGTTTGTGGGACTGCTGCTGAGGGGTCTGTGTGGGGAGCAGCAGGCACCCCCCGGGCTCCGGCACCCCACGGCTCCAAGCCGGGCACAGCCCAGCAAGCTCAGAGCCCCCGAGCAGCCCCGAGCCCCCTGCCCACACCGAGGGGCAGCCCCAGGTCCCCCCGGGGCCGGTTATCTGCGGGTGGGCAACGGCGGAGCAGCGATAACACTCAAGGATGAAATGACATTTCTGGGATGAGTTACGGCCCCGGAGACGAGTGCTCCCGAGCCCCCGTGAATCACCAGCTGCTTCCTTTGACGTCAACTCCTGCACCCTCCTGCGGGGAACCTGACCTTCCTCCTCCTCGCTGTTGCAACAGCTTGGCCCAGGGGGAGGTCAGCCGCTCGCTGCGCCAGCAAAGGACACCCCGAGCCCCCCAAAATGGGCTGGGGGCACCCGGGGAGCCCTGGGCAGAGCCCCTGGGGGTGGTCGGCCCTTCTGGTCCCCCCCTACCTGTGCTGGGCACGGCCCCACTGCTCTCCATCACCACGTGCGGAGCACGGCCACCACCTGCACGCAGGAGCGAACAAATTTGCTTTCCACCCATGCCACGCGAGGCACCTTGTGTTTGTGTAACTGGATGGAGGCACTAGTGGCACTGGGAGGAAGCCAGAAGCCGTGTGCCTCCCTCCCCAGTTACTGCAGCAGCACTGGGGAGCAGCAGCCCCCTCCGGGGGGTGCAGGGAGCCCCCCGTGCCGGGAGGCAGCCGGGGCTGTTGTTATCCCAGCCCGAGCAGCCGCTGCCGCACACAAGGCCTCGGCACAAGGACGCGCTCTTGTTTTTGAGAAGAGCCAAAACAGAGCCCGGGCAGAGCCACCCCTTCGGCTCCGGGGCTGTGCCAGGAGGGCACCGAGAGCCCTTGGGGGGGACCTGGAGAATTGGGGATGTCCCCGGGCTGCTCACCAGCTCCCCGATGCCGGGTCACCATCTCCTTCGGATGTCCCCTGGGGGTCCCACGGTGTCGCCGTGCCATGGGTCAGCAGAGCCTGCAGGGAGGGAGAGGGACCCGCAGCCCCCCGCGCCCCAGCAGCACCAGGATGGGAAAGCCCCCGGGGTGCTGGGGGAAGGGGAGCAGCAGGGAAGGGGAGCAGCAGGGCCGGGCTTCGTGCCTGCTGCCCCCAGCACCCACCTCGCCGCAGCTCTCCATCGGGGCAGGAGGAGCAGAGCTGCTCTGCCCACGCAGGACACGGCCCCAGCCACAGCCCCACCTGCCCAGGCCCCCGGCTGGTGATGTTGGGATGGATCCTGAGCTGGGAAAAGCACCCAGACCCCCCCAAACCCCCGTGGGGTGCAGGAAAAAGGGAGCTGAGCTGCACAGCAGCCACCCCTGAGCAACCATTTGGGTGCCCCCCACCCCAGGGATGGGGGCTTCGCTCACCCACCCCCCGACACCGCCACACGCAGGCACCACACAGCTCGGATCGCAGCTTTTCGCTCAAAAACGCAGGTCCAGGCGCTCAGCGTACAAATATTTACAGCTCTTTACAAATGTACAAAACCCAAACCGAACGCAAACCCGAGGCGCAGGAGCCGGGGGGGATGGGGGGGGCCCCCCCGCGCACCGTACAAAAATAAAGGACGTCTCTGCTGGGGGGTTCGGCTCTGCATGGGGTCCTCGCCCCCCCCCAGCGCCGTGGGGCCCAGCCCCACGTTGGCAGCACCCCCACACCCCATGCGCTGCTGCCCCCCGCACGAAAATTCCCTTTTCTGAGCCCGTTTCACATTCTGGCGGCCGTCGGTGGCTCAAGCAAGAGGGGACGAGGCTGTGCCCCCCCCAGAAGGTCCCTCCCCACGTCCCCAGCCCGTGCAGGACCCCGGGGTGCTCCCAGCCCCCCTGCTCCAAGGCTGCTTTGTTTCTATTTGGAGAGCTCAGATAAACCCGCGGCCCCCCCGCGCCCGCAGAGGTCGCGCTCGGAGCTGGCGATAAGATAAGGCCGGCACTGCCCCGGGCTCAAACGCAGCAAAAATGGGTGCTGCCGCTCACAGCACCTGCACCCAGCCCTGGGGTGGGGGGAGAGGAGCCCCCAGGGTGCCCTCGGCAGGTGCTGACCCCCCAAAAAACAGGCAGCTGGGGGGGCTGGGGGAGAGGGGCCGGGATCTGCTTCCCCCCTGCGCCCCTCGGCCACCGCGCTCGCCAGCCCCGGGCAGCCTCTGTCCCAACCTCTCCTCCGCGAGACCCCGGCCCCGGCAGCCCCCGCTGCGGTCCGAGGTGGCCCTGAGACGGCGAGGAGGGGGTGAGGAGGGGGCTCGGGGGTCCCCGGGGATGGAAGAGCAGGGTCAGGACGGTGCCGGTGCCGTGCTCCGGGCTTGGCAGGCGGCGCCGGCCGCGGGGAGGTGCGAGTTCGTGGCTGCCGGCTGCGGGGACGGCACGGGGGCACCGATGGGGCAGTCGGCCGGCTGGAGGGACAGAGGGACAGGGGGACAAGACGGACGGTGAGATGAGGGGAACGGGGAGCCACGGGGCAGCCCCAGGACCCCGGCGCTTACGTGGCGGCGGAAGAGGCGCTGCAGGAGGCTGCGCTTGGGGGGCTCGGGCAGCTGCCTCCAGTCCAGGTCCGGGGAGCGGGTCCCGTTGGGTCCGAAGACGTTGAGGTCCTTGAAGCACTCGGTCTCGATCATCTGGGGGGGCAGAGGGGGGCTCAGCGGGGTCGCGGAGCTGGAGCTGAGCCCCCTGTTCATTGGGGACCCCCCCGCACCTCGTTCTGCCAGGGGATGGAGACGCTGCCGGTGGCAAACTTGGCGTAGAAATCGTTGTCGGCTTGGTCCAGGTTGACGCCTTTCACGGTGGAGAACTGCTCGATGTCCAGCACGTCCTTGCAATACACGGCCCGGGGCTGGGGGGCCCAAAGTGCCATCAGCTGGGGGTCTCATCCACGCCCCCCCAGCCCCACGGCACCTGCACGGCCTGGAGCCTTACGTCTGGCACGAAGGAGGGCTTCGTGATGCCGGCCTCCAGGCGCTTGAAGTTGATGGTCCTGAAGAAGGGATGGCGCTTCACCTCGGCGGCCCCGTCCGCCCCGCAGCCCAGCCGCTGCTGGGGGTCCTTGGCCAGGAGCTGGGGAGGGGGACAGGCGGTCAGGGGTGGCAGAGAGCCCCCAGCCCCACGGGGACCGGCGTGCCCCCAGCTCACCAGCGTGCAGATGGCCCGGGCGTCCTCGCTGAATTTATCCGAGTAGTGCTCCTGCTCCTCCTGCACCCGCTTCTCCACCTCCTCCCGCTTCACCCGCTCCTTGCGGGCTCGGAAGGGCGACTGCCCCGCGATCATCTCGTACACCAGGCAGCCCAGGCCCCACCAGTCGGGGCTGAAGGCGTAGCGCTCGTTGTTGATCACCTCGGGGGCTGCAAGGCACGGCCACGGCCCTGCACCCTCAGTGGCCATACACAGCCACCGGCCCCCCCCGTGCCCACCACAGCCCCACACCTCACCCATGTAGCCCACGGTGCCCACGCGGCCCCGGATCGTCTCGCCCTCAGGGATCTTGATGGCCAGCCCCAGGTCGGAGATCCTGATGTGGCCTGAGGCAGGGAGGGGTTGGGGGGGCCCATCCCACAGCCCCTGTGCGCCCTCCCCAAAAAAACACCCAGGGGCCCCCACGTTGCCTCCACGGGGGCGCACGGAGACCCGGCCCCAAAGCCAGGAGCGCAAGCAGAGCCCAACCCCACGGGTCTCCTCCTCACCATCATCATCCAGCAGGATGTTCTCTGGCTTCAGGTCCCTGCAGAACAGCCAGACGGACAGCCAGACGGACGGCTCAGCAGGGAGCACCCCGGCCATCCAGCCCCGCGTGCCCCCCGCCGCCCCCACCTGTAGACGATGCCCTCCTGGTGCAGGTGCTGGAGGCCGCAGCAGATCTCGGCCGCGTAGAAGACCACGCGCTCGTCCTCGAAGCCCGGGTTGCCCATGTTGTAGATGTGGAACTTGAGGTCGCCGCCGTTCATGATGGTCAGCACCAGGCACAGCGCGTCCTTGGTCTCGTAGGCGTAGGCCAGGCTCACCTGCGCGCCACCGTCAGCCCCCGGCCCCGCCGAGCCGCCCCGCGCCCCGGGGTGCCGCACTCACCACGAAGCGGCTGTTGACCTTCTCCAGGATCTGCTTCTCGTTCAGGGCCATCGCCTCCCCCTTCCGCTTCTTGATCCGCTTCTTCTCCAGCTTCTTGCAGGCGTACATCTTCCCCGTGGCGCGCACTTGGCAGGCGCACACCTGGGGCAGGGCGCACCGGGGTCAGCACCCCGGGGACCCGGCCCCGCGCCCTCCTCCCGCCCCGGCCGCACCTCTCCGAAGCCGCCCTTGCCCAGGATCCGGTACTGCCGAAACGTGTCCTTGGTGACCGACTGCCTGCAACACGGCCCCGTGCGTCAGCCCCGCTCGGCGCCAGCCCCTCGCCTCCCTGGGTGCCCCCCTCTCACCTCTCCAGGTACTTCCACTGCAGGAAGCGGTCGAAGTACATGCTGTCCAGGTAGTCAGCAAAGGGTGCCCTGCTCAGGTACTGGCGCAGGGGGCTGCAGGGACACCAGGGAGGCTCAGCAGCCCCCATGGGGACGCCCACCCTGAGACTGGTCCCCAAGACGGAGGGAGGAGGGCGCAGCGGGGCCGGGACTCACTGCAGGCAGCTGCTGAAGAGCTCTTTGCAGGGGCTTTTCTGCAGCTCCTCCAGGCACCGGCTGACGTGGGCCTGGCTGATCTCGGGCAGGTAATCGGGGGACTGCGGGGAGCAGACGGGGCTGGGGTGGGCAGGCACGCAGCCAGCGGGGGACACACGGCCCCGCTCCCGGCCCCTGCTCCAGGGACACCCCCCCCGGGCTCACCTCCTGGTGCAGGAACCTGCGGATGATCTCCTCGCCCATCTCCTTGCGCTTCTCATCCGGGGCCAGCTCGTAGTCCGCCTGGGGAGGAGGGCGTTGGGGACGGGCAGCACCGAGCCCCCAGCACCCCGGAGCAGCCCTGGGACAAGCGACCCCGCTGCAGGCACCCACCAACCCCACAACCATCCCAGCAACGGGGAGCACAGCCCATTTGGTGAGGCTCCTGCTTCTGATTCCCCAGCACCTGAGGTCGCTCCTGGCATCGCTCCCAGCCTGCAGCACCCCCAGGTCCCCCCCCGTGAGCCCCTTACCGCAGCGTCCAGGAAGCGAATGCAGCGCAGGAGCTCCGGCCGCGTCTCGCAGAACTGTCGGAAGAGCAGGCGCCCGATGGGCTGCTTCTCGCACAGGCTGCCGTAGTCCGGCTCTGC
The DNA here is from genome assembly GCF_964211825.1 of Aythya ferina. Lineage (NCBI taxonomy): Eukaryota > Metazoa > Chordata > Aves > Anseriformes > Anatidae > Aythya > Aythya ferina. The sequence goes on from NC_140310.1 coordinate 5,325,193, forward strand.
AAGGGGCAGCGGGGACGTGCCACCACCATGCGGTGCCAGCGTGGCCTCACACCATGCCCCCTGGCTCAGCCGGCACAGCGGTGACCCAGCGTTGTGCCGCTGCTTTTGGGGACACCCCCCCGCATTCCCTCGCCGGGGACAGCTCCGTGCCGAGCCCCAAAACGCCCGCTCCCCCCGGAGCTCACCCAGGCCTCGCCGCAGCTCGTTGCACTGGCTGATGTGGGGGAAGCGCAGGATCTCCCTCCACTTCTTGCTCCGGCCTTTGCGCTTGCCGCCGCCACCTGCGGGTGGATGGGAGGGAGAGGAGGTGATGCTGGGGGGCACGGGCACCATTTTGGGGTCTTCCCTTCGTCCCGTTGCTGCTGCGCCCTGGAGACTCGGGGGACACGAAGCCCCGTTGCTCTCACACTTAGCAAAAGCCGTGCAAAATCTAAATTCACGTGGGAAAAACAAAACTTCGGGCTCCACCAGGGACACGGAGAGGGCACCCTGACACCAGGGACAGGGCTCTGACCGCAGCAGAGAGCCCCGGTCCTGTTCCCGGCCCCTGCCCGGTTTGGGGCCCCGTGCCCACCTCGGTGGGGCGGGCAGGGCCCGGAGGGGCGCAGGCTTCCTCCCTGAACAATGCCGCGTCCCGCGCGGGCTCCCTGCCGTAAACATCTGGTTTCCTTCTCTCCCCAGCGCGCGGGGCCTGCGAGCGCCCGGCCAGACCCCGCTCGGTCCCCGATGGGGACGGGGATGGGGACGAGGAGGGGGCAGCGGCACGGCCCCGCTGCAGCCGCTCCTCCCGGGCAGATACTTGGCGCGTGAAGTCATCCCTGCAGGGACCTGACATCAGCGCGGCTCCCAGCTGGTGGCCGGCCAGCGCCGCCCGCCCCGGTGACGCCGAGCCGAGCCCGCGGGACGCCGCTGCGCCGGGCTCCGGCATTTCGGCGGCCCCGGGGAGGCGGCCGGGCAGAGCTTCCTGCAGGAATCAGCGCGCTTCCTCCGGCAGGAATCGCCCCGCGTCAGCCAGCGGGAAGGGGGCAGCCGGCACCGCGCACCCAGCGCATCCCCGCAGCGTCCCCCTGGCTCTGTCCCCCCGCCTGCCAGGGCCAGGAGGGGAGAAAAACGCCCTAAGATCTGGGCAGAGCGTGCGTGCCTCGTCTCATAATAAAGTGATGTTATTCTGCGTGTTTTGGGTGCATTTTGAATGGGAAAGGCCGCACGGGGCACACCTGCCCTGCCACTGTGCACAGCCCAGACTGCGTCCAGCAGGGTGGCATCAGGAGGGGACACACACCGGGGACAGCCAGGGTGCACGTGGAGAGCCCCATGTCCAACAGAACCACGGCCACAGCGACAGGACGGCACCGGGGCACGGCCACCCCAGCTCCCACCAGGGCAAGCGGCCCAAAGGGGCTGCGATCAGCCCTGCACGCCTGCAGGACACGGCCAGGGAGCAGCCGGGCAGGTGGCGAGGTGGCCCCAAAGCTCCCCACACCCTGCTCAGCGGGGATGTCCCGGGGTGGAGGTGCCCGGCCCCAGTGCTGCACGGGGACCTCGTCAGCTGGCAGCAGAGATAAGAGGAGAAATCAGCGCCGGGCACACGAGAAACCCCACGAGGAGCCTCCCTGCTGCCAGGCTGACCTCCGCCATGCGAAAAGCTGTCGAAAGCAAAATCAAACTGCTCCCCTGCGGGAAGGAGCCCACGTACCACATGGCGAGGCATACGCACGGGGAGGGGTGTTACACCAACAAAGCTGCCGGCAGGGAAAGCCCCAACCGGCCCCACGCTCAAGGCCCCAAAGCTCCCAGCCCCTGCCCGAGCAGCCCCAAGGGGTTGGGGTCCCACCACGAGCACCCCTCTGCCCGGCACCCCCAGGAGCAGGCGGCTCAGCCCCAGCCTCCCGGGTCGCTGCTGCTCTGCGTCTTGGCACCGACCTCCTCCTCCAAGGGACTCCGCACGCAGGACGTCGCCGGCTCGGGGCGAGCCATAAAGAGTTCCTCCCTGCCCTGTTATCTCCTCGCTGCTTACAAACTCCTGGGTTATTTACCCCGGGCACTTCCGCGGGCGGCCAAGCCTGCGGTTCAGAGGAACTCCTCCCGGCGCTGGGAGCCTCCGGGGATTTCGGCTCTGCTGGGTGGCAGGAGGGCCACGAGGCCAACCCCAACCTACAGCCGGGGCAGGTCCAGCCGTCCCCATCCCTTTGGAGGTGCAGAGATGCCCCCAGGCCCGCGGCCCCCACCCTGCCGAGCCCCCTCCCCAGCAGCGCCCACCCGGGGGTTGGAGCGATTCCATCGGCTGATCGCTGCCGGGACGAAACCCCCCGGGGTGTGGAGAGGCGCGGGGCAAGGGGACCCCGGCACCTTCCAGTCCCCGGGGCGCAGGGGCCCCGTTTCCCCCCCCAGCACCGTGGGAGCGCCCGGCCCGGCGCCGTTTTCCCCGACGTGAACCCGGGGCGGGCGCTCCCGAGGGGCCGAGCCCCGCTCGCAGCCGCCCCCCAGGGCCGCTGGCGCCGCCTCGCCGAGCGCAGCCCCCGGTGTCCCCCCCCCGAGACCCGACGGCACCGGGCAGCGCCGAGCCAGGGCGGCGGCGGCGCCGCTTGTGCGCCCCGGGGGCCGAGCCCGGTACGGAACAACCCGGCCCGGCCCCGGCCCTCGCCCCCCCGGGTTTGGGGCCAGCCCCCCCCAAAGGGACCCAAATCGGCCGAGGGGGGGGGTTCGGGCACCCGCCGCCCCCTGCGCTGCTCCCGGCCCGGAGCGACCGACGGACGGACGGACCGACGGAGCGGCCCTGAGCCCGGGGGGGGGACACCGGGAAGAAGCGGTGGGGGGCACCGGACCGCTCCAAGAGCCCTGCCCCGGGGAACTACAGGGTTGGGAGGACACACGGACACGCAACCGGCCGGGCAGACACACGGACACGCGGCTCCCCCCCCGCCGCCGCCCCGCCCGGGGGCACCGGGACGCGCCCCCAGCCCCGCCGCCGCCTCCCCCCGGCCGGAGCGGAGCGGAGGGGCCGGACCGGGGCGGGGCGGGGGGGACCCGAGGGGGCCGGGGGGAACCGGGAGGGACCGGGGGGACACGGGGGGGGGTCCGGGCTCGCCCCTCGCTACCTTCGCGGGCCTTCAGCAGCACGGTGTTGGCCACGATGTTCTCCAGCTCCATGGCGCGGCGGGGGGCGGCAGGGGGCGGCGGAGCCCCCGAGCTCCAGCCCCGGCCCCGGCGGCGCGGGGCGGGCCGGGCGCCTCCCGCCGCCCCCGGGCTGCGTCACGGCCGTGACGTCACGGGCCGCCCCTTGGCGTCACGCCTTATGTAAGGGCAGCGCCGCCCCCCCCCCCCCTCGGGACCCCCCTCCCGGCACCGGGGCTCCTCCCGGCACCGCAGCTCGGGGACCCCCACCCAGGGGCTGCGCAGCCCTCGCCCCCCTGCCCCAAATTCCCTCCCCTCCGGGCACGGCGACCCCCTCGCGGTACCGGGACCGGGGCCGGTGCCACGGAGCCCGACGCCCCCCCCGGTCCCCCCCCCCGGCCGGTGCCGTTCCCGAGCCGAGCCCCGGGAGCCGCGCGGTGCCTCCGGGTTTGTTTTCTTCCCCCCCAGCCCTCGGCGTTTCCGTGTCTGCGCCTTCCCTCGGGCCGAGCTCCCCCTGCAGCCCTCGGAGCACGGCCACGGCCTCGGGGTGCAAACGGCCCCGGGGGGGCTGCCCGACAGCGGCCGGACCCAGCCCCAGCCCCTTCGATGCTGGGGGCTTTTCCAGCCCCCTTTGTGGCAGCGCTCACCCCACTCACAAAGGAAGCAGCGGGCTTGGGAGAAATCCGCTCCCCTCGCCCCCCAGCTTTGCTTCTCCCTGCCTGCACACAGCAGAGCTCCCGGCTGCTGCCCAAAACCCGGTATGAGGAGGGCGCTGCCTTACCCCCAGGTACCCAAAAACACCCAACTCAGCTCGACCCCCACCTCTCCTACCTGCCCGAGCTGTGCCAGCTCCACCAAGGCACCGAATTTTGGAGATGCCTCGGGAGGAAGAGGGACTGATGGTGCTGGGGGCAGGGGCAGCCCAGGTGAGGCAGCTCTGTCATTAGCAGGGAATTAGCAGGGAATTAATTGCAGCTGCTGGGAAGGAGCCACACCTGGGGAGCAGGGGCAGAGCCCTCAGGGTGCTGCCCCCGGGGGTCTCACCTGGAGCTTCCACAGGAGCAGGGGTCCCCTCGCTGCCCCGGCACCCCACGGGGTGGGGACCCCGCTTGAGGTCAGCACGGGGCAGGTCCCATGTGCCAGCATCCAAAAAATCGAGGAACGCGCCCAAAACACAGCCCAAACCGCTGCTGTTAGATCCAGGATTTATTTACACGTCGGGGGGAACTCTTGCCCAGAGTCACATGAGGAAAAAACAAACAAAAAGACCCGAGGGAATCACCTCGGAACAGACCCTCCCTCGCTCACCAGAGTATTTCATCGCCTCAGAGGGCAGCCCAACGCCATCGCTCCTCCTTCTCCACGCGGAGGAACCAAAACCATGATTTTTTTAAGTTGTCTGCGCCACAGAAAACACAATTCTGAGATAAAGGCAGCCTTCCCGGGGAGCTCCATCATCAGCACGCGGGCGGGCGGCCCCCCAGCCCCGCCGCGGGGGACGCGTCCGTGGCGGCCCCGTTAGTACTCATCCAGGGTGTCCGCGCGCGGCACCGCGAGGCCCCGCTCCTTCAGCGCCTGCACCTTCAGCTTCTCCGACTCCTGCTTGGCCTGCAGCTCCAGCCGCTGCTCCTCCAGGATCTCCTCGATGGAGACCTGCTGCAGCGGCGTGTCGCTCTCCTTCTCCAGGTCCTGCAACACAAAGCGCGGGGTTGGCACCGTCGGTGACACCGGGCTCTGCGCTCCCGGCACCGCGGGCGCTGCTGCACCCGGGACGTTTGGCTCCATCTGGTGCCCAGGTCCCTGGAGCAGGAGGGTCCCTGGGGCGAGCAGCCACGGCAGGGTTTGCCTCCCAAACCCGGGGTGGGCTCCGTGGTGGGTCCCAGCCTCGGATTTGATGCTGGGGGCAAAGCCACCTCCACGCGAGCCCCCAACGTGCCCGGAGGGGGTGAAGTCGGGGCAGCCCCTGAAGTGAGGGCAGAGATGGGGGCACCGCCGGGGTGGGGGCAAGCAGGGAACCACCCCCAGCGACACCGAGTGCCGGCAGCTGGGGGCACCTGGATTTTGGGGCAGGCTCCTGGGGAGCACCCAGCACGACACAGAGGGACAAAGTGACACCAGACGGGACAGCAGCCGCCCCCCCAGCACCCCTCGGGGCTCCCCGGAGTTCGGGGCCAGCAGGGAGGTGAGCGCTGTCCCCAGGCTGTCCCCACGGCTCCATTCCCCCCCCGTCACCCCCATCACTTACTTATTACTTACTATTTCCCCCAGCAGGACGACGTTCTCGCCCCTGACGACGAAGATGCCCCGGGGGATGTCCCCGTACTTCTTGCCCACGTGGATGCGCTCCACGGTCTGGTGCAGCACCAGGTTCGCTGCAGGAATTACGAGGAAAAAAAAAATTAAAAAAATGAGAAAAAACATAAAAATCACATTTTCATTGCAATTTCTGGCTGAAAAGAGCAGCCTTGGGCAGCAAACCCCGGGCTGTGTGGCCGAACTGTGCCGCAGGAGCAGCCTCAGCCCAGGGGGTGGGAACAGAGAGAAATACCGAAAATTGCCCAATTTACAGGAAGCCCCCCAAAAACCCTGAACCCCAGCAGATGGGGACCGTGCAAGCTGGCAGGGAAGGAAGGGGCGACCCTGCAGCCCCAGCCGGGGCCGGGATCGGTGACCCCGGGGACGCTGACACCGGGTGCCCCCCCCCACCTCCCGGTGACCGGCACGACCCCCCCCACCCCCCCGTGTCCCCCCCGTACCGAACTGGTCGATGCTGCGCAGGAAGCCGATCAGTGTCCGGCCGTCACGCAGCAGCACCAGGTGCTTCTCTGCGGGAAACGGGAGTCAGGCGGAGACCCGGTACCGGGGGGGGGATCCGGTAACGGCGGGGGGCAATGCCCGGTACCGGGACCCCCCCGGGGGATGGGGACGGGGCTGGGGGCAGGGACCCGGCTGCTCCCACGGGGAGCGGTGCCTATGGGGGAAGGGGGCAGCCAGCACCGGGGATGGGGGCATCGGGGGGTTACCGGGGGGCACCGGAGGGTTACCGGGGGACAACCGGGGAGTTACCGGGGGGCACCAGGGGATTACCGGGGACACATAGAGGTTAAGTGGTGGGCACCGAGGGGTTACCGGGGGGTTACTGCGGGGCACCGGGGGTCTACCGGGGGGTTACCAGGGGTCAACCGGGGGGTTACTAGAGGTCAACCGTCCCGGTGCCCGGTGCCCGCTGGCGGGCGGCACTCACTGTCGATGTCCTGGATGAGGCTGGCCGTGCCCGGCATGTAGTTCATGGTGCCGGTGCCTCGGCGCCGAGCGGAAGCGCCGCCATGCGCCGCGGGGACCGCCCCGGAACCGCCCCGCGGCACCGAGCGGGGGGGGGGGCGCTGCGCCTTTAAGAACCGCGCCGAGCCTTGCGCGCGGGGAGCCCGCCCATTGGCCGAGCCGCGGCGGGCGCCGCCGCTCATTGGCTGAGCTGCGGGGAGGGGCGGGGCCGGGCGGCGGTCATGGAGCCCCGCGGTAGCGCCGCGCCCTGGGCCCCGGGGCCGCCGGCGGGGCAGGTACGGGGGGGGCGGGGCCGGGACCGGGGGAAGGGGGCGGGGCCTTGATCGGGGGCGGGGCCAGGCGGGGGCCGGGGGGCGGGGCCGAGGGGGGACCGGGGGGGGGGTCGGGGGGTCCCGGTCCGGTGCCCGCTGCCCCCGGGGCTGTGCCCGGTGCCCGGGGCCGCTCGTTTTTGGGGGTTTTTGGGGGTTTTGGGGGGTTTTTGGGGTTCCCGGGGTTCGCAGCCTCCCCCTCGGGGGCAGCTCCCGGGCCGAGGGTTCCCCCCAGGTGCTACCGGGGGCTCGCTGGTGGCTCGGGGCGGCCCCGGTGTCCCGGGAGTGTCCCGGGAGCGCCCCGGGCACGGCGCGCAGGGAGCGGCCCCCCCCGGGCGGCATCGCCCCGCGGTGCGTGTGTGGGGACGGGAGGAGGAAACGGAAACCTGCCGCTTCCCGGGGCGTTTGGCACCTCCCGGTTTCGGTCCCGGGGCTGAGCCTCCCGGCAGCTCCCCCCCGCCTGTCCCCGTTCTCCTCGGCAGGGCATGGACTCCCCGTACAGCACCGGAGCCTACAGCGCCCCGCACCCCCCGGCCGCCCCGCACTACCCCGGCCTGCCCCAGGCTCCTCGGGGGTTCGGCTCCTCGGGACCCCCCCGGAGCCCCTACCCCGGGGAGCCCCCCGCCAGGTACCGGCCCCCGTCTCCCGCTGCTCCCTGGGGCTACGGCACGGCGGACAGCCTGGAAGGGGCCTCGCTCCGGCGGCAGCACGGCCCCGGGTACTCGCCCCCGCAGGTAAGAGGCAGCCGTGGGGGGCGAGAAGTTTGGTGGGACCCCAGCGGAGGGGAGGGGAGGGGAGGCCCCCCCAGTGCCCCCTCTGATGGGATTTTGGGGCCCTAAATGGCTTTTATGCCCCCAAAAGCTCGTCCCTATAAATACCCGTGACCACCCCTCTCTCCACTCACCCCACAATTTGGGGGGCAGCAGGCAGCGGGTGGCAATCCCAACACCGTGGCTCACCAGAGGTGTATGGGGGGGCTGTGGGCACCCACGGGGTAACGCCTGTCCCCCCCCCCTCCTCCCGCAGACCCCCGGGATGCCGGTCCCGCAGTACCCGTATGGAGATGGCCACCTCGGGGCCACCCCGCAGGGACCGCAGCCCCGGCCCCAGGAGGACGCCTGGGCTCCCCCCGCCGCCTACGGGGCGCAGCCACGGAACGCCTGGAGCCCCTTTGGCACCGACCCACACCCTGCGTGGGGTGGTGGCAGCGGGGCCACGTCCTACCTGCCCGCCCGGGACTCCAAGGTACGGGGGATGCTTTGTGTCAGGTCTTGGTTGTGGTCAGACCCCTCAGATCCCGGTGTTTTCCCCAAAACCTGCCCCTCTTTGTGTATCAGATCTCCTCTTTGTGCATCAAAATCCGCGGCTGTAATTCCAGAAAGCCCCACAGGCACCAGGTCACTGGGGGCAGGTCCCGAAATGGGGCAGCTCTCACCTCACGCCTCGCTCTGGCGCAGCTCACGGTGTCGGAGCAGCTGAGAGCAGGCAAAGAGCGGGGGCAGCCCTCTGGGTCGGTTTGCAGACTCTGCTGTTCCTCTGCAAGTGCTTTTTGCCCAGGCTTCCCCTAAATAAGAGATCTTTTAGGCAGCAAACACAGGGAAATGATGCACCTGGCGGGGGCTGTCCCCTCGCATCCCTCTGGGTTTGACCCCGAGGCTGCCACGTGCAGCAGCAGCCCTGGGGGGGGTATAGGTGACAGTTCAGTGCTGTCAGCTGGGGAGAAGGATTTTTGGAAGGGCCAGGGGGGACCTTGCTGAGATCTGTTCAGCATTTACCCCCTGGGTGTGACGGGGCATGCTCTGAGCATGGTCCCTGCTGCTGTGCCTTGCCGTGCTGTGCCATCATCACACGTGTGGCAGTGACACTGCCCAGGCCCCCCGTAACGCCAGGCAGTTTGCAGTGCCCCCCTCGGGCACGCTTGCCTGCCTCTGCAGAGCAAGGCGAGAAACCAAGAACCTGGCGTTAAGGGAAATACGCTTAAATATCTCCTTGCATTTATTTTTTTTCCACTCTGATTGTAGGAAACGGCTTACGACAAACCTGATCCGAGCCCAAACCAACACAACTACTACTCCGATGTCAGCCACCAGCAGGCTGGGGCAACGAGCGACCACAAGGCACCCCCTGCGCCCCCAGCCCCCAGGGTGCAGTACAGCGCCCAGCCCCAGATGTACGGCGCTGCCCCTCGGAAGCTTCTGGCTGGGAAGCAGGAGGGAGGCCTCAGAGGGGGCGAGCAGGCTGCAGGGAACGCCGCAGCCACCCAGCCGGAGATCCAGAGGATCCTGCACATCACCAGGGCGGCTGTGCAGCTGGAGCAAGAGGTGGATGAGTTTGTAGGGAAAAAGACAGATAAATCCTACCGGCTCCTGGAGGAGATGTTGACCAAGCTGCTGTTGGAACTGGATTCCATTGAGACTGGTGGCCAGGACGGCGTCCGGCAGGCCAGGAAAGAAGCTGTCCACAGAATTCAGGCCATTCTGGAAATACTGGAAAGAAAGGGATTGTGAGAGCCTGTCAGCCACAACACAGCCACAACACAGCCTGCTGCTGAGGTTCCAAAGAGTTTTAGTTCTGCTCAATGTCAGCTCTTTCTGCTAAGCACTATTGACAATGGAAAGCAATAAGCCCTGATTTAAAAAACAAAACAAAACCACAGAAAAGCCCAGCCCCACGAGATAAGTTGGCAATGGACAAATTAAGAGGAGATGGAAGCAGCAAAATGAATCGTGTGTTCCAGGCTTTGGAAAAGCAGCACCACCTGAGGTACCAACCCCTGCACAGGTCCCTGGGGGGGCTGCATCCTCTGAACAAGAAGAAAATCACCGCGCAGAGCAAAATTCCCCACCTCCTGGAGCCACAGCCCTGGGAACAGCTGGAATTCCCCCTCAGATCTCGTCACAAAGGCACCGTGCAGCCGTGAGCCCCTGAGCTTGCCGATCACTGCGTGTACTTTCAGCTTCAGATCCCTTGCCATAAAAGCTGGTGCGTGTCCTCGGGGTCCTGCTTGTTGTCAGTGCTGCAGGACGTGACCCTGCTGGCAGCGTGCTCAGCACAGCAGCACAAGCACCCGTCGCATCGCTCCGTTCCTTCTGTCGGGGGGAGCTGCTGCGTGGTGCCCTGTGTGGCTGCAGGAACGCAGCCTGGAGCCCTCTGAGCTCTGCAGATGGAAAAGACGGCCACGGCCAGAAGTGTCCTCGCAGGGCAGCCCTGGACAGAGGGAGGCATAGGAATGCTTTTCAGGTCACTCGGGTAAAAATCCACTTTTTAATTGTAACGTCCTCTCACCTACTGCGAGGTCTGTGTCCCGCTGCAAACCCCCTGCTCAGTGGCACTGGACGGGGCAGGGACGGGAGGAGCTCAGCCTGCCACTGACCTTCGGGTTACACCACGTTCAGTGAATCATTACTGCGTGTAAGGAGATAATAAACCCTGACAACTTTTAAATGCTGTTTTGTAATTACGATCTCTTGAAGTCTCTTCTTTTAAAGGGAAGTCGTGTGCACGATTGTGTAACTGAGACCTGCCTATGACCAAAATACCAGCCGGGTTGTCTCAGCAGCTGAAGGTTAGGGATGAACGCAGCTCAGCAGCAGCACTGAGGGTGTTTTTTTGGGGGGTGTTGGGGTTAGGGGGGCCCCCATTCGCTCCCAAGCAGAGGCTCCAGGAACCCTCGCCTTGCTCCAGGGGTGGTGGTTGTGTTTCGGAAGGGATCTGGAAGGGAACTCAGCCTGCCTGAGGCCAGGAGCCCCGACCTTGTGCTCCGCAGGCTGGCGGCCAGCTGCTGTCCCCAAGGAGCCCGGCAGATGCCACGTCGGTGACGGAGCGGGCTGCGCGCACGGGACTGACCTTTGGGGCTCTTTGGATGCGCCTGGGATCACATGCGGCGGGCAGCCCGCAGGAATGGCCCGGTTGGAGGCGAGCCAGGAAAAAGCCGAATGTCCTGGGACTGGTAAATGCCTGACGGCGATTTCGTGCCGTCCTCCTGTCAGGCAGAGGGCAGCCGGGCCGAGCCATCTGTGCCTCAGCCTGAAACGTGAGGATCGGTGGCTCTGCGGGGAGAGAACGCGGACCACGATCAGCAGAGTGATGCCCTGGGGTGCTACCAAGGACAGGGTGCAGAGAGCAAGGGCCCAGCCCCAGTGAATGCCCCCTTCTTCCCTGCTGAAGGCAGCAGTGCCTGCAGCTTCTCCAGGCATTAATCTGTGGCTCTGTTCCGTGATTCTTTTGGTGAGATTATTTGTGGTGGGGATGATTTCCGCGCAACCCCCAGAGGGACGAGGAGCAGCGCTGCGGTGTCATTACCCTTATCGGTTCATCTTAGGGCTGAAAGTCTTCGTAAGCGCTGCCTCTAATGCCCCAAAGTCTTTCCCAGGAGCCTGCTGCAGGCTCGCTGAATGAGCTGGACGCAGCAATAACTTCATTTGGTTTTCTGGAAGGGAACAGGGGCAACAACATCGGCACCCAGCGTGCTGGAGTTGTTGGATCAGAGGTGGCCAAGCAGGAGGTGAGCTCCCTTCCCACCCGAGAGGCACAGCCTGCGAGGCAGCGAGGTGTGGGGCTGACACAGACGTGCTCCGCAGCGGGGAGGAGGGGGCTTTGCCCCCAAGAAGGGGTCGCACATCACCGACAGCCCCAGAGGCTGCTCCTCGGTGCTCTGCAGCAGCTTGCTCGCCTTCAGTCCCGGTTAACAGCTCAGGTACGCTACCGTGCGTCAACGTGGATAGCTGTAGGAAGGGCAGATCCCCTGAGCAAAGGTCAGAAGCTTTTGGAAATCCCTCCCCAGCACGGCCCACGGAGCTTTCCTGGTAATTGAGGCTGTGTGGGTGAGCCACCGGGCGAGCTGGCGGAGCCGGCCGGGCAGCACCGCACCGCACGCTGCTGCAGGCGAGGGCTGCAGGACAGGAGGGAAGCCTGGAAGGAGAGCACGAGCCGTGCAGCTGGGAGGGCAGGACGATGAAAAACAGCTTCTGCTGCCTCTTCCCTTCCTGCTCGGGGCACCACGGAGTGGAGAAAATAACCGTGTCTGCTGGAAGGGAGCGGAGCTGGTCCTAACCAAGGCTGCCCCTGGTGCTCCCCTGGCTTCATGCCCACCTCACGCTGCTTCTTCTCGCTTCTGCCCTCCCAGGTTCAGCTCCACGTCCAGGCCCAGGCTGCCAGTGCTCTCCAAGGAGTTACCAAAGAGCTCGTTTCTCCCCGTTACCACATTCGTTTTCTGTTTCATTGGCGTGGGTGTCGAAACAAAGGTCTGGGTTCCCTCCGAGCAGGATCCAGCCACAGGCTGGAATTTGTTCTCGCAAGAGGTGGTGTGTTAATCACACCTCAACGAAGATGAAATAAAGTGAAATCACTCGGTTCTTGAACCGGTGCCCTGTACGGCACTGAGAGCTGCAGGGGTGCCCGCAGCCTGCCCCCACCCAGCCCCTAACAGGGCGTCTGCCCCCACGATGCCAAATCAGCCCCTGCAAAACCCACCAGGAGGAGCGGGCAGGGCTGGAGCCTCGCCTTCACCCCCAACACATCCTTGCAATAAGCACAGCGTGGCCGCCAGCCCTCGGGAGGTCTCCCCCCGCTACCGCTGAGCTTTCACAGCTCTTTCTGCCACTGCCCCTTGAGTACCGTGGCCACAAACAGGCGGCTGCTGCGTTCTGGAGGATGCGGCGGTGACCTGAAGGCTGGTGCAGGGCAGAAGCTATCGGCCAGATGCAGTCAGCCTGGAGCTGGCTGCAACTTTGTTTTCGACACCGGTTTCGCTCCCAGCAGCCAGATTTGCATCGATCACAAAGCTGCTTTGTTTACTGCATCCTGCTTGCTCTCCTGCTCACGTCTCTGCCCAGAAGAGGCAGCTCGGCTCCACCTGTGCAAGGAGGCGCGTGGAGCGACCCCGGGTACCTCGCAGCCTCTCTAGCACTGCAATGCAGTCAGCTAGGAGAGGACACAGAGCTGCACACGCAGCCGCTGTATCACCAGCGCTCTGTGGACTGGTGCAAAGGTTTTCCTGCTGCGGAGATGTGGTAGGAACGATAACTTTATCTAATCGTAAGAAAAACTGGAGGTATGCGCGTGGCATGCCAGCAGACAACGCCTGGAGGAGGGGAGGGGGTTTTGGTTTTTGGTGTTTTGGTGCCGAACCCATCCAGGTAACAAATCCCTTCACGATATTTCCTCTTCCGGAGCTTCAGTCCCTGTGTATGGGAAGGACTTGGCAGGGGGTTATGTAAACCCCAATCAAAATCACACGAAATAAAACTGAAAAGCGTGCTGACGGCGGCGTGTTCCTGCAGGGCTGGTTATCGGGGCAGCTCTCTGAAGATGTGACTCCGAATTACGCCTCCAGCCCAGCAGCAGCCAGCGTGGCCCTCGTGCAGATGGGGTCACCTCATTTTCCCCAAATCCCTGCCCAATGTGGGGGCAGTGATGGGATTAGGGCACACCGGCGGTGCCGCAGCCTGCAGAAATCCCCTGCTGCCATCCCCGTGGGGTTCCTGGTGCCTTCCACCCCCTCAGAGCAGGGCCCAGGCTGCTCCCTGTGGGGCCACAGCACCCATGGGTGCCCAGCGGAGCGGCTGTATGGGTGATGCTGTAGTGGGTGGAAAAACGAGGATTTGGGGTTTTTTTGCACTGGTGTTTTTAGCTCTGTGCTCCTGCCAAGGGGCCGTGGCGAACCTCCCCCCAGCCCCCGGGCCCCCCGCCTCTAAAAGGGCTTCCCCTCAGCCGCTGCCACGGTGTGGGGCCCACCGGGCTCCGGCCCCACCGAACCGGGGGGGGGTCGCGTTTGTGGGGCCGACCCCAAACCGGGGGCCCAGCGGCGGGCGGGGCCCGGTCGGGGAGCGCCGCCCCGGGCTGGGCCGGGCCGGGAGCGGGGCCGGGCCAGGCCTGCGCCGCCGGTGGAGCCGCCTCGGGAACGGGGACGGGGACGGGGACGGGGACGGGGACGGGAACGGGGGCGGCGGGGGGCGACAGCAGCCGGGGCCCGGCCCGCGCCCTTCGGCCCGGTACGCGCCCGGTGCCCGGTGCCCATGGCCGGCCGGGAGCAGCCCCCGGAGCAGCCCCCGGTGGCGGTGGCGGCCCCCCCCGGCCCCGCCGAGCCCCGCTACGAGCCGGTGGCCCCGCACTGGTTCTACCGCAAGGCCGCCGAGCCCCGGGAGCGCTGGGTGCCCTTCAGCGGGCAGGACTCGGCCCGGCTGGAGGAGGCGCATGGTGCAGGTAGGGTTGGGGGGGGTCCCAGCGGGGGTCCCGGACACCACCGGGCTCCCGGGGGGGCTGCAGCAAGCTGGGGGGATTTGGGGGGGTCCCGAGTTGTGGGGGTGCGGAGTGACCCCCGGGGAGGTGGCGGCACCCCCACAGATCCAGCTGCCGACGCGGCCGGGTGCTGGGTGCAGCGGGTGCGCCGACCTGGTTTGGCGGCACGTGCCCGAAATGATGTATAATTGATTAAAATGATGGGTAATTGATTAAAATGATGGGTAAATGATTAAAATGATGGGTAATCACGCTGTGAAGGGCCCCCCTCTCTCGGGGGTGGGATGGTGCAAATGGCACCGGGGAGATGTCCCCGTGTGGGCTGGTGGCGGTGCCTGGCACGAGCGGCACGGCTCAGGACAGGGCCCTCGTGCTCGGCCAGGGGCTCGGTGCTTTCGGCTCACCTGGGGGATGTCTGACATGGGGCATCGCCCTCCTGGGATGCTCTCCAGCACCGTTCCCCATGCTCGAGTACTGGGAACACAGGTGGTTGTTGCCGCTTCTCATCCATGGTATTTGTGTGGTGCCCACGGAAGGTGCTCCGGTCGCAGCCCTCTGGTCGTGCACAGCACAAAGCTTTCTGGTATTTTGCCTTCGTGGGCCTCTCGTGAGTAATTTCGGGCTTTGGTTCCTGCAGGAAGAGAGAAAGAAGCCGTGGTTGTCCCGACGTCGGGGGGTCGGTACGACGTTCACCTGAAGCAGAGGCAGCGCGTGGCGGTGTACTGGGAGGAGGAGGTGTCCGAGGTGCGCCGCTGCACCTGGTTTTACAAGGGAGACAAGGACAACAAGTACATTCCCTACTCGGAGACCTTCAGCGAGGAGCTGGAGGTAAACACGCCTTGCCTGACAGCATCCACCGTGCCCTCTAATTGTCAAACCCTGGCCCTGACATCCCAAACTCCATATGGGGCTACTGGCACCGCGGTCACGCCTGAGGACATGAACTCAAAAGAGGCTTTGGCAGGACATTTTCACAGCTGATTAACATAACTGTAAATACTGCCACTGTCTCCCTTCTGGCCTGCTGGAGCTCGGCGGCCTCCCCTTCCTCCTGCCCCCACCCAGCAGCATCCTGCATCCCTCTCCTCAACAGCCCGCTTGTTCTCCGCGAGCCGTGCAGCTCGGGCCTTGCTTGCAGCCTCTCCCTAGCATCCTTGTTCTTTTTTTTTTCTCCTGACCCTGCCTGTTACAACTTCTCCCTGAGAGAATCACCCTCGCCACACTCATAGCTCCACCAAGCCCAAAGGAGTTGTAAATGTAAGAGTATTTATTTACGCACTTACTTACAATTGTCCATATCCCGATGTGCCAAAAACGCAGCTCTGAACTGATTCTGATGGGGAAGTCTGTTGCTGCCATGGAGATGGGGACATCTTAGAGACTTCCTAGGAGGTGATATTTAGATAACCCTGTTGCTTCCCCAATTCAACCTAGCTGGTTTCTATTCCTCTTTCACAAAGTGATGCCTTAAAATGAATGGGAAATGTCTCAAGTGGTTGAATATTCATAGGCATACCTCCAGCTGACTCACGGGGGCATTCTTTTCCTCAGGAAGCTTACATGATTGCTGTAACCCTGGATGAGTGGAAGAAGAAACTGGAGTCCCCTAGCAGGGAGATCATCATCTTGCACAACCCAAAGGTGAGGAGAGTGATCCCTCTGCGGACTGGCGAGGACATTCCTCAGCGATGGGAGAAAGCCATCACGTGCCTCCCCTTAGTTCTCTTGGGAGCCTGTCATTCTGCTTTTATGCGGTTTCTTTTAACCACCTCTGCTTAGAAATCAATTTTGTCTGAATGGCATTCCCCTCTCCTGCCTGCTGTAGAGCCGAGGGCGATGCCAGCGGTGTTTCACACTGTAATGTTTATCTCCAGGCACGTCTCACTCTGTGCAAAGGGCTCGTAGCAGCTCGGTTACAGCAGCGTGACCTGGGACCTCTCCATACCTCCCGTATCAGCCATTGCAGCGACACGTCCCCTCTGCTTAACCACAGTGTGTGCTGCAGCTTAATGACAGGCTCTCCTTGTTTACAGCTGATGGTGCACTACCACCCGGTTGCCACCTCTGATGATTGGGGCTCAACTCCTACAGAACAAGGTCGGCCTCGGACTGTGAAGAGAGGAGTAGAAAACATCGCCGTTGAGATCCCCAGCGGTGAGCTTGCTTCTCCCCCCCTTAGGCCCAACCAAAGCTAGCGAGTCTGTTTTCCACACAATTTCTCATCAGAAACATCCATAATCCTGATCAATGAAGGGCACGTCTAAAAGTTTTGTGCCAAAAGGATATTAAAGGTTTTTAGAAACCTTCATAGTGCCCCCAGTGCACATCAGTGCAGAGAGGAGGCAGACGCGTGGGAAGAGAGCTGCTCCCAGCTCCTGTGCTCTGAAACCAGAGCTGCTGAGAGTGCCGGGGTGCCTGAAATTACTCCTGAGGTTTTGGCAGGTGTGTTCTTAAAGGAGGGAGTTTCCTCCCATGCTGGGGACACCAAAGCTTACCACCCAGCCTTCCGTGCTGGAATCTGTCTGGCTCGTGTGCTCTCCCTGTCTCTGCAGCCGTGGATCAGCTCTGAGTTGCTGTCAGGCTGCAAGACTTGTCCTGTTGGTGAGGACAGGCATTTTTTCCCATCTAACGCCTTTGTTTTCAATGTGCGTATGCCTTTGGGAAAGCATTTATGCAAACTAAAGTGTGTGGGAAGTCGGGACCGAAATGCTTAAGAGGCAGCTCCTGCCGGAGCGCTGAGCCTCGGCCGTGCTCAGGCTGGGTGACTCGAGGCTGTGCACGGGGCAGCTGCAACAAGTCCTCAGGGTCGTGCCCTCTCCCTGTGCCAAACGTGGAGAGTGACAGCATGGGTGAAGCTCCTCGAGCCACCTCACCTTCCTGCACTGTCCCCTCCATCTGGACCCATCCCAGGTGGGAAGGGGAATTCAGCAGGACAGAACTCAGCAGGACAAGGAGTTCAGAAACTCGAGAAGTGCCACTGCCTTAAGGCACACGCTCTGGGCACCAACTCACTTTTTTAAATTATTTTTTTTTTAACCTGGACTGAGATGAGGATGGCAGGCTGGCACTGTCCTGCAGAGCACGTGGTGTCGCCGGGTCGGCTCCTCCTTCAGTGGTGGTCTCTGGCAGGGTCTGTGTCCTGACCTCTCCTGTTTATCCGCAGGAGAGCCTCTGCAGATCGATCACCTGGTGTTCGTGGTGCACGGCATCGGCCCAGCCTGCGACATTCGGTTCAGAAGCATCGTCCAGTGTGGTAGGTGGTGAGCCTGGCCGGGGAGCTCCTTCCATGCGCTGCGTTCGGCACAGCGAGTACACCCTCTGCATGGACAGAGGGAATTGCTGTCAGAGCACATTCAAACCATCCTGACACTCATCTTGGCAAGCTGCACTGCTGAATTTGCTGACTGCAATGGGGAGTGTGAATACAATGCTTGCTAATCCATTAAATCCTACCATCTGGAAAGGTTTGGGCAACCACTTTTCATCATTGCATTCCACTGCCGCTCAAAATAGTGAGCTTCCCAAACTGGATACAGATTTTCCAACTGTCTAAACCTGCTAAACTAATTAGTAACCTGCTCAGTTTATTGCTCCAGGTTAATCTCGCTGGGTGTAACACCAGCCCGGCAGCCTCTGGCATGATTTTGGACAAAACCCCAGGGACGCTGCTTCCGGCTCAGGAAATCCCTGAAGTGCAAATCCCTGCAGGCTAGGGGAGTGTAAGAGGAAGCTGTTGAGTGCTGTTGTCGTGTGCTCCTCCAGACATCCAGCACTGATCAGTACTGGAGGCAGGACACTAAGCAGAACAAACTCCAGCCTGAGCTGTTTCGTAGTTGTAGTTCTGAGACATTCAGTTCTGATGAGAGGTCATCACCGAAACTGCCTGGAAGCCCAACACCACCTAACTTGTAGAAATCAAGGCAGCTGGGACTTTTCACAGCAGGCTGTCTTTAATGCAGTCTGTTCTTCTATACGTTCATCCAGTGAAACTATTTCCAAGGCTGCTCATTTGAAATCAGGGAAATCAGCCTCTCACCTCCTCAAAACAGTAATTTCAAGTTGTCTCCTCCCTTAGGATTCCCCTTCTAACGTGTGCACCTTCACAATGGTTTCTTTCTTCTAAATTCCTACAAGTACCTTCCTTATCTTGACTGCCGGGTTAAAGCCCTGCACACGTGTGAAGGAGGCTTGTTACAGATGGGGCAGCAAAATCCAGTAAACACACATGTAAGGACATGGAGCCTTCCCCTGATCTTGTAGTTAAAGATTCAAGGTCTTAGGGTAGCAGCAGCTTAAAGACCCTGGTGGGATTTCCCCCGGTAATGATCTTTTCTTTTATCTTATTAAGTGTTGTTGATGCAGCAGGCTTGCCCTGTAGCCCTGCTGCTCTTGAGAAGAGTTCACGTTTGTTTTTTTTTCCAGTGAACGACTTCAGGAACGTTTCCCTGAGCATGCTGCAAGCACACTTCAAGAAAGCCCAGGAGCAGCAGCAGATCGGCCGCGTGGAGTTCCTGCCCGTGAACTGGCACAGCTCCCTCCACTCCACCGGGGTGGACGTGTAAGTGTCCGCAGCCAGCCCCCTCCCACCGAAATGCTGCTTTTTGTGGCAGCTGCTGCAGACAAAAGGAAAGCCGTGAGTATTTGGGGCTGTGTGTGCACGGGTGACCAGGGCAAGGAGCACCCCATGCACACCCCCACCCTCTGCCCAGCCCGGCTCTGCAGAGCGCAGCAGGTGTCTGATCTGATCAGCACGCAGCCAGAGGGAAGAAGCTTCTGCCTTTTCTTAGCTAAGATTAGAAGGGGCCATGGGCATCCGCATCTCTTTAAATAGGACCTCTGGAAATGGAACACCCCATTTCAGCACTTACAGACCGCTCTGCAGTGCCCTAGGAAGGGGAGAAAGCAGGCTGGGTTCCTGGGGAAGGACGGACAGGCTCTTGTGCTCCTGCCTAGGGAGGTTCCTGGGTGCTCAGGCAGAGCACAGGCTGTGCTCCAGATTTAGCCTCTGCTAAGGAATCTGGGTTACAACATCACATCCTTTGCGACGTGGCAGTCCTTCCCTCAGCTTCAGTTTTGCCTTAGAAATGTGCTAGGGTTCAGGGGCACCTCTGACAGCAGTTTCCTCTCCTCTTCTTGGCCCCTGCAGGGACCTGGAGCGAATCACTTTGCCAAGCATCAATCGCCTGCGTCACTTCATAAACGACACCATCCTGGACGTTTTCTTCTACAACAGCTCCACCTATTGCCAGACCATCGTGGACACGGTGGCGTCCGAAATGAACCGCCTCTACCAGCTCTTCCTGCAGAGGAACCCCGACTTCAAAGGGGGGGTCTCCATCGCGGGTCACAGCTTGGGTAAGGAATTCCCCGCGGTCCCAGCGAAGTGGCTGTCACCACAGTGTCCCCGAAGCATGGCAGCAGGGAGGGTATTGGTCTTCCCAGCCCAGAAGGGAGATGGCTCGGGGTTTTTCCTTGACTAGATGCCGATGCTCGATCCATCTGTGCTTTGTTTCCAGGGTCACTAATTCTGTTTGATCTCCTGACGAACCAGAAGGCTGCTCCCGAGGAGGATGAACAGAGCAGAGAGGTAGGAGCTCGCTGGCTGAGCAGGGAGCCAGGGCATTCCCACAGCACCACGTGGGGAGCTGTTCTGGGGCGGGGGAAGGAGGAGAAGGTCCAAACTGCAGGAAAATAAATGAGCAGAAAGCACAGTCCCTGGTGGCTCTATTCACAGGGCTCCAGGACAGCTTCAAGCAACACAGGCATTGAGGAATTAAAAGAAATTCTGAAGAAGCTGGAGCTGTCTGAATACTGTGATGTTTTTGAGAAGGAGAAAATGGACAGGGAAGCACTGGTAAGGAGCTCTGATATTTTTTTTTTCCATCTCTTGTATTTCTTCTTTGTTTTTCTTCCCAGTCCTCCCACCTGTCTTCCTGGTACTGAGTCACTTGCACATGAAACTTCTCTTTGGAGCACAGCAGGAGCAGAATGATAGAGACCAGAACAGAACTGCGCACACCTCTCTGCTCCGGGGCTAACAGCTGCACTGCTTATTTTCTAGTTCTTGTGCACAGAGGAAAACCTTAAAGAAGTGGGAATTCCCTTAGGACCAAGAATGAAGATCCTCAATTACATCAGCTCCAAGAAGGAGAGGCAGGTATGTTGTCTGGGTGGCTTACCTTCACCCAGGCCAGGTCCCTTCACTCACACAAGGACCAGCATCACCACTGATGATCGCGGTACGCAGGATGTGAGGTGTCAGTCCCTGAGCACCCCAAATGCCTCATTCCCAGCTGTTTCTGTTCAGACAGCTTTCAGGGGCTCATGTTTGGAGCTAGTGTTATGGATGTGGCCCTCCCACAGGGTCTCTGACACAGGGAAGGTGCTCAGGAGGAACTCCTCACCTTGCCCACTGCCAGCCCTGGTTCTGGAGGGGTAGGGGTGAGGGCAGCTCACGGCCTCGCTGCAGGATCTGCCCCTGCAGGGTTCCCTCTGTGTTGCTGCAGGGCGTCAGCGAGCGGGGCGCAGCAGCGCCGGGGCACAGCGGGCAGGCTGGCCCCGATGGCACAAGTGACAGCAGGGACTGCCAGTACCGGGACATCGGCTTAGGACAGGTAAGGGCTGAGCTCGTCGCTGTCCTCGAGCAACGAAGCACCAGCAGCACCAGTATGGAGTCTGTCTCACGGAACAAACCCAAATCTCCCTCCCCTAGGTCTCGGCAAACTATCCCCAGCTGATCTACAAGCCCACCATCTTCTTCGCTTTTGGGTCTCCCATTGGGATGTTTCTCACGGTGCGAGGAGTGAAGAGGATCAACCCCAACTACAGCCTGCCCACCTGCAAAGGCTTCTTCAACATCTTCCACCCCGTAGGTATAGGAGGCAGAGCCCTCCTGTGCGGGAGGCACGGTGCGCGCCTCGCTCACTGCCCTCCTCCTCCGCACAGTTCGACCCGGTGGCGTACAGGATCGAGCCCATGATTGTCCCGGACGTGGAGTTTGAGCCCATGCTGCTGCCTCACCACAAAGGCAGGAAGAGGATGCACCTAGGTAAGGGGCACGGCTGCTTCCTCAGCCGGCCGCAGCCGCAGCCCCGGGGCTGACGCCGAGCCCCTGCCTTTCAGAGCTGAAAGAGGGGCTGACGCGCATGAGCGTGGACCTGAAGAACAACCTGCTGGGCTCCCTGCGGGTGGCCTGGCAGTCCTTCACCCGCGCCCCGCTGCCAGCTGTGGAGGCCGGGAGCACCGACGTGGAGGCAGAGGAGGCCGAGGACAGCGTGGAGAAGCAGACGGGTCCACCAGGTTGGTGGGGGGCGCGGGGCGGTGGGGAATGAGGGATGCAGCATCACCACCAGCCCCCTGAGAGGCTCCTCGGGGCTGCCCGTTACCCGTCCTGGTGCCAAAGCCAGGTGCTGCTGCTGTCCTCTGCACTCAGCAGACAGATTGCCTTCAAGCTGCACCCGTGGTAGTCTCTTCAAATGCTGTGACCTCTCCCTCCCCCTCCTGTCTATGGGGGGGCACAGCTATGGGCTGCACTTTGCTGGGTGCTGGTGCCCCGTGGCTGAAGCACACTCCTCTTCGCCCCTCCAGATGTAAAGCCAGAAGAGCCCCCACCAGCAGCGAAGGAGGAGGCCTCCCCCATCAACGTGGGGAGGCTGAATGGAGGGAATCGCATCGACTACGTGCTGCAGGAGAAGCCCATCGAGAGCTTTAACGAGTATTTATTTGCACTACAAGGGCACCTCTGCTATTGGTAAGCTTCTGCATAGCTGTCAAGCTTCAAATTTCTGTCCCATATCAGTAGAATGGTTCATTTTTGAAGCCAACATAATAAGAAAAGCTTTAACTAAGGAAGCAAGGTACACTCCTGTCCATACCGACGCAGGATGGGGGGTGGGAAGGAGGCTGCTGTGTTCTTGCCTGGCACTGGCAGAGGCTGCACCTACCCTGTGGCCATCACAGATGTCCTGAGAGCAGAGGGAAGTGTCCCCCTCTAATGCCCGTGTCCCCCTCCTCCAGGGAGTCAGAGGACACGGTCCTGCTGGTTCTGAAGGAGATCTACCAGACTCAAGGCGTTACACTGGATCAACCTTTGCCTGGAAGCCAATGACCTACCTGGGCTGTTCTGGCCTCCTGACGTAAGTCACCTTGGCTGTGCTTTTCTGCCAGATTTCCTGGGACACCTCAGAGGACACGGGGTCCATCTGAGGGAATGATGTTCCTTCCTTACAGCCCTGCAGCCAAGGCAGGGATCTGTGTTGGCCTTTTGAGTTTATTCCTGTGCTCTCTGTTGGCTTTTTTAGATATGATTCAACCGAGTACTCACCAGGAAAGTCCAGACTTCTTCTCTGCCTTCCTCTCTCCTCTGCTGCTGTGTCCCGCATGCTGCTTCCCCAGTACTTGCTGCTACCTGGAGATAAGGACGATTTTCCTCCGTTTTGGGTAGGGTGAAAAAAAAATAATTAAAGGAAACCACTTCTGCTCACACACACACACACACAGCACTCACACTGTGACTCCCTGTGCAATAACTACTCCTCAGCCCTGAGCTCTGCCTGCCCACCCTGAGGTTCTCTCACCAGCTCTGCAGCACTGATGCAGACCGGGTGCCTGGGCTAGGAATTGACATAGGAGGGGCCTGAACCCTGCTGCGGGCTTAGCGACACAACTGAGAGCTTGCAACCCTGAGAAATAAAAGCCTTAAACACGCAGCACGGAGAGAGCTCTCGCAGCCTTGCCGAGGGAAGGAGATGCTGCCTTCTCCTGGGAGAGGGCCGAGGCGCTGCCTTTCTCCCTGCCGCAGCGCAGGGCACTAGGCTCACGCTGCAGCCTTTGGGCGGCGCAGACAAGGAGCAGGGGCATCTGGTAAACAGGTCGGAGGTTGTGTGCCAGCTGTCCTCATTCCCTTGTTGCTGATGCTGGGTTGTGCCCGGCGGGATTGCCCCATCAACAAGTGGTGAGAGTGGCATGTTTGTGAGTACCTGACCTACTGAGGCTCCTGCCTGCTGTAACACCGTGGCAGCAGCCTCCCAGCACACCAAGGACCCCCCCAGGCACCGTGTATGTTTCCCACAGGACCACAGCTAGCAGCTAGGTGTAACCATGCATGAGGGAAGTTTTACCTCCAGCTCCAAACTCCAGCTAGGCTGGGGGAAAGCAGCTGCCCCTGGGACTGCGGAGGCCTGGAGGGCCAGCTCCTTCCCGTGCTTTGCAGGGGATCCCACAGGGATCTCACGCCAGCCAGACTCCAGTTGTTGTTTTTGTTTGCAAACACGCAAAACTGAAGAAGCAAAAGCAGCTTTGCGTGCAGCGCAGGCTGCAGCGTGCTGCTCTGTTAGCTCTGCTCTAAGGGCCCCAGGTGATCCATGCCTTGTGACCAAAAGCATCCAGGCTGACTCACTGCCTGGGCTGGAGCTGGAGCACAGAGCAGGGCAGAGGCAGATGTTTCGGTGACGTGTAAGGCCATTGCTTTGATAATACGGGACAGCCTTTGGGAAGAGCCAAGCCCCCTTCCCTCCCCCTGACTTTTGCCCTGCATGGGGTAATAAGCCTTGTTTCCACAGCCTCGGTTTGTTTGTCCTCTGTTGTACCACGTTATTTGCACTATTTGAAAGGTGTTGTTTGCAGCCTCCAACCTCCTCCCACCCCAAAGGGACTGAAGCTGTTCTTTTACCTGACGGCAGCAACAGACATGCTGCTCAGTCAGAGCCTGAATTACTGATTGCTAAAGCGTCTCCTACAAGAGTAGGAAAAGGAACAGTCTTAACATGGGACATTCAACTCATGATCAGCTTTTTAAGTTATGCACTTTGTTTAAAAAAAAAAAAAACAAAAACAGAAAGGAAGAAAAAAAGAATTTTAAATGTTATTTAATGTCTTTTCCAGTAAAAGCCAACATAAATAAATAGATGACTCTGGTGTGTTCATATTTGGAGGAGAGGGAGTGGGCTGAAGAACTTACATTTGTCTAATTTTAAGGGAAAGTTAAGCTATTTCTGTAACTTTTACTAAAGCTGCAGGGTCATACCTTGGATTTCTCAGCAGCACTCTGCCTTTCCAGTGTATGACAAAGCAAACCATGGCATAGGGAGAGAACACCATTGAAAGGATGCTCTAAGACACTACTGCATTTTCTGCTTCTTCACAACTCGATTAAAGCCGCAGAGAAATCCCCACCTAGAGACCCACGCCGACATACCAGAGTAAATGGTTTGTTTATACAGCCATAAGCCCAGTCACTGAAGTGAAGTTTTCAGTACCACAGTTCATTTGAAAAATTAAACTCATTTATTCACCAAATTGGAGAAAAAACAAAAACCAGGGTAGCACAATAATGCACAGAACAATCACGCTCGTTGCATCTTCTCTCTCCCGCACTTAAGCCGTGGTTAAAGGCTGCAGCCTTGCACTTATCACTCTAAATTAGTTCAGCTCTGACTGGGAAGATGCACATCACCCCAGCACCAAACAGACCCTGCACTCATTAGGACAGTTCCTGTGAGGAGGAGTGGGACAGGGTGGGTGGAAGGGGGACATCTGACCGAGCTGTCTGGCCCAGGAACACCCCCAGAGGGCACGGCACAGTCCCACTGCTCCAGGTTCCAGCTTCAGGACCTTCCGCAGGGCTGTCCTGCTGACACGGGCTGCTAACGTCGCCTTCCATCGGGTCCAGAGGAAGGGACACCTACAAAACTCACAGAAACTAAACACAGGCCCCTGGACAGCACAACTTACCAACGCCGCAGAGAAGAGAAGAGTTCCCGTTTGGTTTTCAGGCTCATCCCCCTTTGAGACAATTCTTGCGGGCCAGGACCAACCTCCTCCAGCAGGTGCCAGCAGGACAGAGCCCAGCGTTAGACGTCCAGGAGAAAGCTGGCAGTTGCAGCCTTTTCTTGGTGCGCTGGCAGCTGCTTGGATTTAGAGAGAGATGGTTTGTGGCACATGGAGTCCGTCAGAGGGGGGTAATACTGCCTGTAGCAGAGGTACGCAAGCACGAAGCCGATCACCGAGCCAACCAGCACATCTGCAAGGCAAGACCAGAAACGAGTGAGCTTCCTTTTGCCCTCATGCCCCTCGGCAATGTTTTCCAGCACGCTGTTCTTCAGCTCAGGGCACCCAGTGGTGCCTGCCCCCTCCGGGCCCACAATTCACCCACCTTGCCAGTGGTGCTTGTAGTCGCAGATGCGGGACAAGGCGATGAGGGAGGCAAGGAACAGGGGGAGGAGGAAGGCGCAGAGCCGCAGAGCTGTGCCACGCTGCCCTGGGGCAAAGCAGTGCAGCTTCCCGGCCAGGTAGAAGGCAGAGAAGGCGAGACCAGCAAAGGCAACTGGAAGAGAACGATTTGCTTCAGGAACGGCGCTGGGCTCTGCTGTGCCCTCTGCCCTGCAGAAGCAGAAGGGCTGGTGCAGGACGTCTGCCCTGCTCAGGGAAGCAGCAGCTCCTGAGCAAGGGGGGAGCCCCAGCAGCCGGTGCTTGGCAAGCATCTCTCCTCCCAGGAGTTACACACAGCTTCAGGTTACCCTTTAGGAGGCCAATGAACGCAGACAGAGCTGTGGGGTGCACAAAAGCAAGCCCCTATCCCCGAGTTTCTGCTCACCACACTTTGTTGTCTGGGGATGCTGAAGACTTACAAGAAGCGTGGCCGCTGGGGAAGCTTTTGCGTCCCTCTGCCACGATGCTGGGGTCGCCCGTGCACGTCAGCTCCGCGTTCACTCGTCCGTCTGGGAAGCATCGATAGAAGAAATCCGGCCGTGGCCTGGGGCAGAGAAGCAAAGCAGGTAGCCCAGAGGATGCTCGGGAGGCCTCAATGTGCCCCCTCACAGCCCGAGGAACGCCACGCAGCACAGGTGGCACTGTGCCACCCCGTCTAAATGATGCTCAGAGGACAGCAGATCCCTGCCAGTATCTGTTCTAATACTAAATTATCCTTACAGCTGGAAAAACACACGTTTGTTTCCAGGCTGAGCATGTCCAGCTTCTGCTTCCAGCCCTTACTCCTTCTTCCTAGCGCTGCCACCGTGCAGGCACACCTCCCAGCCCCGCTCCGTGCAGCTAGGAGTGTGCCAACCGTCTCACCTGCCCACCACGAGCTTCAGGGTGTTGGTGAGGACCCCGTTGAGGACGAGAGCAAGGCTGGCAGCTAGGAGAGAGCAGAGAGCTCGCGTCAGTGCTGCACAAACCCCAAACAAACCTTGGCAAGAGCCAAGGGCTCTCCGCAAGAGCACGGCCCCAGGGTGGCAGCAGGAGGGCAGGGGGAGGCAGGAGCTCACCCAGGCAGGCCTCCCGCGTGTCTTCGTGGTCAGCGCCCAGGAGCAGCCTCGCCAGGCCGATCAGCAGCAGCGGCGACAGGAAGGCGATGAACTGCCACAAAACCAAAGCGAGATCTGTCGGGCCGAAGCAGATTTAAACGCAGCAGCAACTGCTCACAGGAACCACGCAGCGTGGACCTTGTCACCCAGCCCCGTGACCGATAACGCACGGCAGCCTCCGCTGGCGTTTAGGAGCTCGGGTAAGACCCAGAAGGCGACGCTGGGCGGCAGGGCTACGAGGACGGAGCCCCTGAGCGTGACCGGTGCCTTTTGGCAATGCCACGGCGCCCTTCCAGCGTGGTCACTGAGGGACCCCAAGCACTGGGGATGCCGCTGGCCCCCAGCCCTGCCTCGGAGCTCCGGTACGGCCACGGGCAGCCCAGCAGCGCTGCAGCCCAGCCCCACTTACGAACATGGGCGCGGCGGGGACGCGCTCGGCCTCCAGGAAGGGTTTCTGGTACAGCCGCAGCTCCTCGGGCGGCACCGCGCGCTCCACCGGGGGCAGCGCCTCCAGCACCCTGCGGGGGCACCGGGGCGGCTCGGGGCGGCTCGGGGGGCGGCCCCCGGTGTCCCCCCCGGCATCCCGGTGTCCCCCCGGTGTCCCCCCAGCCCGGACTCACAGCAGGGCGGCCCCCAGCACCCCCCGAGCCGCCGCCTCCGCCGCCAGCCCCGCGCCCGCCCGCATGGCGCCGGCCCCGGCTCCGCCTCAGCCCGGGGCGGAGCGGCCCCCGCCCGGTTCCCCCCCCCCCTCCCGGTTCTTCCCCCCCCAACCCCAAAATTGTCGGGAAGCTGCCGGGCCTCGGAACATTCAGAACGATTTATTGAAGTCAAACCTCAAGCAAAAAAGTTCATCGAGATCAGTGGAATGTCGTTAAAAACCTTCCCAAATGAACCCTTCCACGGAAGCGAAAAAACCACATCAGAATTCCAAAGGAGTCGGAAAATTAACAAAAAAAAACAAAAAAACAAACAAAAAAAAAGGCCAACATCTCGGTAAATAGAATGTACAAAAATTATATGGTCCTACCGTCACACACATTCAGTAAGAAGCTAAAATATTACAGGCAATTCTAAGTACACTATACCTAGTGGACAGGAAGCTACCTATGTACAGGTTACCCAAGCTTTACAGGTTTCACACTATGCAAGAGAACGTAGGCCGAACAACAAAACCCCCCAAAATATCGTATATCTCAAAGTCTATGCGGCAACATCAAGTCATAATACAGTAATGCCCCCGTGGAACATCGCCAGGGAAATCAAACACCACCTCCTTAGTGTTGAGCGTCGAGCCAGCCGCCGCCAGCTCCGAGCAGCGCCCGCCGCAGAGCGACACGCTGCTAGTAAAGACTCGAGTGATTTCGGTAAAATAACATCTCACAGGATCTACAAAGTTTGGTACAGATAAACAAAGTCTACAGAAATAACGACTCTACAAAGGTCATCGTTACAGACAGCACGTGGAAATGGAGACGGAGCCTGCGGGGGTCTGCGCCGGGCGCCCACCCGGCCTCGGGGCCCAGCACCCGTCCTGTGGCAACGTGATCGGGGTGGAAAGGAAAAGCGACGCCAGAGTGAGATACAGTCCGAGCGAGGAAGGTGAAGCTCTCCCATCCAGTCCGTTCACAAAGCAAAGTGACCGAGGAGTCCCCAAAGCGCGCGCTGCGGGGTGCCCCGAGGGCCCAGCACCGCAGGAGGTGGGCGAATGGCTTTGGCGAATTCGTGCGTGATTTCCCTTTTTTGCTTGCCCATTGATTCCCAAAGTCTCCAGCTTCACGATTCCCCACTCCCGAGCAGTGAGAGCCCCTCCGGGGGCAGCAAGGACCTGAGCTCGCCGCTCAGGAACAGAACAGAACAGGGAATTTTTTTTTTTTCTTTTTTTCTTTTTCTCAGAACAACATTGTGAATACATCCAACACATAGGAGTGTATCGTAAGTGCAAATGGTTTTGCTACACAAAGATAATGGCAGGGGGAAGCTGATGTGGAACTGAAAGCAAACGGACAGCGTCACCCAAGGGTTGCCATGGCTCATGCACTACACGCCCCGAGCACACAGCTCTGAGACATCTGCTCGGAAAAACTCTCCCTTTTGCCATAGATTCACTGTACACTGGGAGCAGAAAGTAACTGCGGGAATGTTAAAGACAGTTTCAATGTAGTATACAAAAAAGTCATGTATAAATTAAAAGAAAAAAACAAAAAGCTGTATAAGGAACTGCAGAGCTTCAAGTACATTAAACCCTGAATTCAATGAGGCAGAGGTTTCAATGTTAAAGTGACTACTTCGTACCAGCGTCGGAAATCCCCCTCCCACCCTCCTCCCCCACCCCACCCGAATAGTTCTGTAAAGTTTCAATATATACAGATTTTATGCTCATTGTTAATTACGTCTAGTAATTGTGTCTTTCCCATTCTATCCTGAAATTAAGATAACAAGTTCTTAGAAGAAAGGCCAAAATTAACATTCCAGCCCTATTACTCCATTCTAACAGATTCTCTAAGACCATGGTGGTGACCAGAGAAGGTAATTTGCCCAAAAATTGCCTTTAATGTCATCCTTCCTGAGCTGCAAATGCCTTCAATTCTTACAGTCTATCGATAAGACAAATCTACGCTAATAATCAGAAAACTATGATAACTAATGCTTGCACCATGTATTTATAAATCTGTAGGAACTCGCCATTGCACCGTCTGGCCATGGTCTGCAGAGCATCTGCACTGTGCTAAGGTGCGTACTGTAGAGTAAAAGCTCCAGTAAACAACAACGTCCCGTTAACTTTGCAGAGCAGCTCAGAGGCTGCACACTACACAGAGAGCACAGGCTACTGAGCTAGAGACAGGTGTTCACCAGAAGCATGGTACTACTGCAAAATTTAAGACAAAATAAGGGAAAAGTGTGATTGCGTGTTCCAGCTAAGGAACAGCGGAGTTCGGAACAGAAGATTTGACTTTTCTCATCTCAATCCTAAAGATTTTTGAAAGATTCACCTTAACCCCAGCAGTGTGAAATCCAGTTCAGACTTTTTGTTCATAAATTGTACACGCTTATACACCAATCTCCTGTCTTCCCTTCTGAGTTCAAGCCCACCTGTTGGCTACGATTATTTTTTGGTGGAAAAAGGAGCACCTGTAAGAAGTTTGAAAACAAAGTTAACCAAGACATCAAGTGGCATGGCACAAGAGTAGCAGCAGGCCTCAATTCACAGCATTTTAGAAATTTTTAAAAGCCTTTTGCAAACCTTCACGTGTTCTGTGCTATTCAGCATACCGGTTCGGCACAGCGATCCCTCGCACGTGGCAACTAACGCTCGCTCCCTGCTGCTTCACTGGGAAGTCAGCACGGACACAGGGCTGGAGAAGCACGTGGGTACACTCACACTGCATCGTGTCTGCAGTACTCAGAACGCTCTGACTTCCCAAGAGAAAATCCTCTGAAC
Source organism: Aythya ferina (assembly GCF_964211825.1). Lineage (NCBI taxonomy): Eukaryota > Metazoa > Chordata > Aves > Anseriformes > Anatidae > Aythya > Aythya ferina. The sequence goes on from NC_140310.1 coordinate 5,354,880, forward strand.
ATTACCAAGCCTAATAAATAACATAAAGCGAACACATCAGGCCTTACAGACATCGTAGCAGGAGCTATGTTTGGAATTTCTGAAAGGTTAAACACCCCCAGTAAGAGCTTAAAAAGAGACATTTGTCACACAAAATGTTAAGAAAAATAAAATCCTTCTTGTAAATTTTTTTTTGTAAAAAATACCAAAAAATAGCACTGCTTTCAAGCAAGATTAGTGTTTCAGACATTCACTGTAGTATGGACCACGAGACCAAGTGTTTTGTATCTCCCATTAGCCTTCTGTACCAAAAATTGACCCCAGAAATATCGGCACAGTTCTGCCCCCAAGACACCCTCAAGTCTGTAGGAAAGGCACCCGCAGGCTGTGCTGGAGATGAACTGCCAGAGCAGCTAAATGGCACAGCAGCTGCTTAAAGAGACTGTAGTGTATTTCCTAACTTTGCAATTGCACACAGTTTTTCCCCTGCACATAAATTTGAGAATGAGGAGGACACCAGCCAGAAGCAGGACACGTTCCAAAACCCCACGTGAACTTTTCCAGCCTACCACTGTCTTGAGCTGAGAAGTCAGCATGTTCCTTAGGTTTACACGAGGAGCTTTCCAGAGAGAGGGTTCTTGAGAATTAAATCAAAGGCTTAATGTAGCCAGATACCAGCAACACTTAATATTAATTCTTCTCATTCAGGGTTATTTTCAACACCCATTAGCAAAAAGCTACCCTGAGGCTGGCCAGCATCAGCACACAAACCAGGAGCATGCTGTAACCACACCAGGGCAGACGCACAGGGCTTTAAGACCGCAGGCTAGGGGAGGAGATTGGCCAAAGACTAACTTCAGCCTGGGGACACTAATCCCCCTAAGCTCCTTGTGCAAGGATTGCAGGACAGGATAGGTTTCCAAAACAAAATCTGGAGCAGGAGCCTACCTAAGCCACTTCAAAAGCTTCACCGAAGCAGCCCGTCCCTCTGCAGATTAACAAAAGAAATACAAGGCAGAAACATCTCCCGAGGCTGAAGTTGGCTGCTCTGAATACCTCCCATTACCTAGACAGGGCAAATACCCTGTGCACTGAAGGAGTGCTGTAGGGGACTAACATCCTGCCCTGCTCCAATAGCAATGAACATTAAAGCTAGAAGATCTCTCTCCCCAGAAATAAAACCCCTAAACGTTCAATCAAAAAGCCCGTGAATAGGGGCTGGATTCCTTAAGCACTCAGATTTCCTTTAAAGCTAAAGGGTGTCTGAAAAGAAGGCCATAGAGATCCACAGAAATACAACTGCCATGAGGTTAGTGCAGCCTTGGCAGATGACCAACACGTACTCACAGAACAATCCTCCACCTAAAGAAGCCAAAGGGAGTGCAGGATCCAGCCTCCAGTTCTGTGTGTGCTGCAGTGCGTGACCAAGGCCAGGATGCTCCCCTAACTAGGAAGGTTTTCCAAATTAGGCAGGGTAAAGAAATTACCATTGTGAAATTAAGCTCTTTCTGAAATTCCACCTGTCTGCAGACACCTCCAGTTACAGCTCTCCAGCAAGGAACCATGATTTCTTCCCCTAAAATATTAGATCTCGTGCTACGAGCACTTCCAAAGAATCATCCGCCTGATTTCTCATAGGAAAAGCTTTACAATAATATTCATAAGTTAAGATGATACGTAACCTACCTTCTCAAAATGCCTTTAAAAATAAGTACTGGAATGGAGGCATTTCACCGTCACCTGGTCTGAAACCCACATTCGCCTTTACGGTATCTGAATGTTACACAGAGTGAGGAGGGTTTATTCTTTCCATAAACTAGACATAAAAGTTACATTGGCTTTGCTGTTTTTAAAGACACGTTGACTGATCAAAACCAGATCTTCAACACCCTTTAAAAATTAAATAAATAAATATGTTGCTATGCTTTGCTTTCTACACTCAAAGAACATATTTAAACAGAATATTCTTTTCACTGTCGAAAGGTCTACTGTTTTCTTTAGAAGGCGGAGACATTTCTGCTTTCCAACAGTAAGAGCTGCTGTAGCACATTCAAGGGTAAAAGAAAGACCAACAATAAAAAAAACAAATGCCACTGCCTGCTCCTGTTGTTGAGATTGAATGGTCCCATTCGCAGTTCACACAAGACGGCTCCGATGATAAAGACTGAATGCGTGGTAACAGTCTCTTCAAGTTCATCGCCTATTTGCCCGTCTTCTCTCCCTTGTTTTCCAACCCAACTTATTCCTTTGCTTCTTCTACAGGATTCTGAAGTTCCAATTTGCATTTTATCTTGTTCCAGTACTCAGGTGCCACAGGAGATTTGGGGTCATGTGTGGAGCAGCAGAGACGGCCATCCAAAGCTGATGCCACCAAGGCTCCCTTCTCATGATCTTTACAGAATGAATGAGGGCAAAACTCACAGAATGAAACTGCAGGATTGCTACAGATGTCACACTGATGCCACGGACATTCCCACTTTCCTGAGGGTGGAAGGGGAGGGGAGAAGAGAGAGACAGGATGCTGCAATTAGTGCGTTTTAGGGACAGCACTGGGCTCCAGTCCTTATTCCATGTAGTAACCGTTCAGCTGAATGCAAAGAAAGTTCAGAAAAACAACAACAAAACCCCACACTGAGAACTCTCGCTCAGGTTGCTCTGGTGATAAGATGCCATCGCTTCTTTCTCCAGCCAGTAAGCTATTTTGGGGAATGCTGCTATGCTTCTAATATGGCAAAAAGGCACGTGGCATATTCAGCTCTGCTTATGGCAGCCTTCTGGTTAATTCAATCATAGCCTAATCTGGACTTGCAATGATTTTCATTGAAGGCTTTGGGATGAGGAAGATTAAAGAGATAAGGATTTCTACAAAATCTTGCAATTGGATTAAGATGTTGTGTTACTGAATAATTTGAACCCTGGCTGCAAAAAGCTACACCTTAACACAAAAACAGCCAAATGGAAGATAATGCATCACGATACCACAGATAATTTAAATACATCGATTGAGCCCTAATATGTTGTGCTCAGTGTTGTCAGCAGTTTGAACAAGCTTGGCACATCAAGACGACGCCTGCATTTCAACCAAAATAAAAGAAGGGAAATTATCCAAGGAACAGAAGCATCAAGAAGAATGTTAGAAAGCATTACAATGCCTTTTCTCTGCAGGTTCCCATTCAGGAACACTGCTACTCAATATATTTCTAGAAAAAAAGGTGGTACTCCAAAAGCAAATATGCTGGTTTTAATGTAAATGGATACTACGGCTCAGCTCCAACATTGCCTTACTGCAGGAAGGAAAAGGAATCTGTATGAAAGCTCTTACCAAAAGGTGGTTGAGTCAGGTTAAGGCATAGGAGGTGGTATGCTTTGGGACAGTCCTTTTTATCACACATAACTAGTTCTCCCCCATCTCCACACTGGAAGCAGTTGTCTTCATGCATCTGCTTCTGTTCTGTTTTTATTTTCCGTTTCTTCTGCTTTAATTTTGCATTCTTCACCTTCTCTTCATTTGCTGTTGCAAATGCTGTCTAGCAATTACAAAAGATAACAGCAGTCACTTTATAAGTCTCTTGCATTAAAATAAATTTAATCAACTTTGGTTTGTTATTTGCACAAATTACGTTTAAGTTTGCTCAAATAAGTGTTTAAGCTTTAAGAGCCAGGAATGCACATTCACATGAATTTGAAGTAACCACCTGGAAAATTAACTGCAACCTAGAGCCAGCAGCTCTGCGTTTCATAACTGAAGTCTCTGGACACTTTCAAGGGAGGAAAGTATTACACAGACTACAGTAAGAAGTTAAAAACAAAAATCTCTCTTTGCCCTACTCTCAATAGATCTCTGGATCTGGGAGAAGCAGCTTCAGTTTGCATCCACGTACCTTTGGACGCACTCCTAGGAAACCACTGCAGTTTTCTGCTCCACAATGACATTCGGTCCGACCATTGCCAAGGCAATCCAAATTATAATTAAATGTTAACTCCATTCCTAAAATGAAAAGAAAAACAGTTCACCCACACATACGTTGAGGAAGACAGGCTTGTGACAATGACATTTTATTAGCACTTCTCTCTTCATAGTCTGTGAGAATTAGCAGCAGTATGTTTCAGAAGGGCAAGCTTGCAATAGTGCACTGATTTAAAAAATTTTCAAAGTAGAAAATTCTACCCAGTTCAGGCTTAACTAGCAGCTGTTATGCTATCATACAGACTGGGTTACAATAACAATTCGGGTAAAAACACCTAACAGAGAAACCCACTACCAACCAGACAGGTACTGGTGAAAGGATCAATACTGTACGTGTTTATACAACACAGAATTAACATTGTACTTAGTGGCAAACTCTGTATTCAGCTTTAACAGAAACAGTTTGAGGCTGAAAGCTACTAACTATATGATCCCTGCTAAAACTAGAACTCAAACAGTTGTCATCTTTTTACCTGCGGGGATATCACAAAGAGCAAATAGTCCAACTCTAATGTCACCGTTCACTGTCCATTTCTGTGTTTCACAGTTTGGATTACAACTATGGTTCATAAAGCGAGAGTAATTCCCCTTTGGACCAGCGTCTATTATCCGATCCTTCAAATAAAAAAGAGAGACATATCTTAGGCATCATAGATCAGACTTAGCACTTCGAAACAAACAGATGTTTCCTGCTGACATGTGACTAGCTGTGGCCAAGGCAGGAAAAAAATATGCCCATTTTAAATTAATGAAAATAGGGAACTTTTTCCTACAGGGTTAGTCTTAAGCAGAAGCGTTTGAAAACTTGTGGTTACAGAAGTGAAACAGGCACAGAACGAATAACCTAAGATACAGGTTTCATCTCTTTACCCATTCTATTCAAGAAAAATAGAGATATTATCCTCCTACCGGCACCCAAGTGCCAGCTGGAAATAAGCTGACATTGCTATGAACTCCTAGCGGTTGTCTACATCCCACTATATGTCTTTGCAGAGCTCTTCAGAGACATTATGAACAGGCCACACATTCATTTTTCCACTCCACACAAAACTAACACCACTAAATCAAAATTGATGCAAATTAAAGCCATAAATTATGCACACTACAAACAGAAGACTTGGAAACCTTTTGCCTGAACCGAATCTCACGAGCTTTGCTTCTCACATGTATAGAAATTGAGCTATGCACATCAAACAGAGTGAGGATTCCTCCCTCACTTTGCATTCAGCTGCAAACAATTTATATTGAATGAAAATGTATTTACCTTTGTAACAGTTAACATATAAAAATTGGTCACGCTGTTTTCATGAGCACGTTTAATCCGCAATCTGCACTCTTCTTCATCAATTAGCTCACCAACATATTCGTTCACAAATTCACCCTGAAAAATAAAAATAAGAAATCCATGCTTATTGCTTCTTACTAAGACAAAAGATCTCTTGAGTGGATTATCCTAAACACCTACATACAATAGCTAAAGAACACACTGCTTAATGGCAAAAGAATCAATTTAGAATCTCTTTGCTTTCCTGATACGAGAGAACAAACACACACACTTTCCTCCTAGAAGTACGATATGGTCACCTCTTCCCCTCCACCAATAGAATTCAAATTCACAGTCACCTGAAGCTAACTTCTGCTCTGTGAGTAAAGATCAAGGTTATGACACTTCTGTCAAAACAGCTAAACGGATTTCACCCTTAATGCTGCACCTACAGAAGTCTCAAGACTTTTTAATACAAAACATCTACTGGAGAGGGCTGAAATTTTAATACACGTCTGCTTAAGGTGCACCAAGTTGCAGTGTTTTCACATAAAACCACACTGATGGCTATCACAGCCTTTGTTTGTTGTAATTCTACCTTTTTAATGTTCCGTTTTGTCCTGAGACCCCATCCACGTCGATCCGTTTTTATGATTTCAGCATCAGGGTAGAGCCTTTTGGTGAAGCACTGGTTCTGACATCGCTCCCCCGCTGGGCACACCTGGGGGTGGCACTCATACTGGAGCATTCTGTTCAGACACTCGGACTCGAGCCCACAGGGGTTCTCATCAGATGGCTTGCAGTTACAGCGAGGGATTTCCGACAGATCAGCTACCTGAATCTGAACCTTCCCTATCACCTTGTTGGACTGTGGAACAAAGGGAAAAGAAAGAATAAAAGATGAGGACAATGTACAAAGATTCAGAACAACTTTATTTGAAGCCCATCATCAACTGATGTGAGAAGGCTCTATAGGTCTTCAGTAGGCTAAGCAGTCTGTATTCATATTAACATTTAGTTAAGTAAACTAAGTTTTAATAGCCAGCATGTATCTAAGAGGGACGAGACCAGCAAAGTTCTGCCTTGGGTAAAGTTGATCTTACTCTCTTTTGCTGATACTCTGCTAAAACAATGTTTTATGGTACCAGAAGACAGAACAAAAGATTCTTGAAAAGAAAAGCAAACTGATTTATTTGAATTTTGCTATCCCGGAATTGTTGCGAACACTGGCTGTTTAAATACATAGCTTACTCATATGGAGGGAAAAAAAAGGAAAAGAAAGAAGCCAACTCACTTTAATGTGTTTATATGGTGGAGGTTTCCTTGAATTCCTTTCAATTTCTAATGCTTCTTTACTCTCTCTTTGTGCTTTCAGCTCCTGGAAGCGCTTTGCTGCTTCTTCAAGTGCTGTGCAAGGGAGTTGAAAATAGAAAGCAATTAGCACCAGCTGCTGCTAATCAAATACATACACGTATTTACATTTTTTATTTGTTAAAGCTAGGAATAGAACTCTATAAACAAAACACAAGCTAAAATGAGTTATTACAGTACATCATGAATCTATTTCATCAGATACTTTTCGGCAGTACTGAGATGTTGAACAATGATCCCATGCAGCAGAGCCCAAGCACCATCTTAACATTTCCCAGTTTGTGGAAGAAGTGAACTTGCCCACAACAATACACAATGAGTAGGCACTTAAAGATAACTTTATCTGCGGTCAAGGGATCTGCATAATGTTTGCAATTTTATGTGAACACAGAACACTAGGCATATAATATTCCCATGCAGGTTAAGTGGTGATGGAGACACAAACACGTGGAATTTTTGTCATAAACCACTATAAACTTTGTTTGATTTTACCTTTCTTGAAGGTCTTGTTAATACTAGTTTGCCCCTCAGCAAAGCTTTTATCTCCTTCAACATAAGGGAAAACTCTGCCCTGGTGTACCCAATAGTAGTCATGTGAACCAAAGAAAAATACTGGGAAGTCCCCGATATCATGTTTGAGGCCCTGTATGTTGAGAGGCACAGACCTGGGATTGCAGATCTCTGCTGGCCACCACCTGGAAGCAGAAAAAAAGCAGCATATAAGTTCTGTGAGCCACAGCCTCAGCTGCTGCACGTGCTGAGCTTGACTGAGAAATAAAAGACAGTTTTCCTTTCTCAAAGAAATGAACTCCTCCCTTACGCAATCGAGGCTCCTTCTGGCAACACTTGGGAAGTGCCACACAAAACACAAGCAGCCCTCGGCTCTCAGTGTTCTTACTCCTTATTTTGGAAAAGCCTCGTGAGAACACGGCACAAGAGTGGATTTCTAAGATCACCTACAGATGCTCGTATTCCTGCAGGTGACCCACAGCAAACACAAGCTAGGACATGGTGGCTCTCTAAGACAGCCCCTGGTTTTCCATAATGCTATGCCATCCTACAGAGCCAGCGTGAGTGCAATCAAGTATCCATCAGTGCCTGGAAAAAGCAGGAGAATTTAATTTGAAAGGCAACATCAACGTCTGACACAAAGTAAAGTACCGCATTTCTAGTTCTTGTTTGCTGGGACTGAGCTGCTTTGAGTTATCCTCCTGTAATTCTACAGTACATTAAAAACATCTCAAGTATTAAAAACCAAAAAAATAGCAAACTTGCCTGTAATTTCCAAGCTTGACCCAAACAATCTGCTTGTAACGTAGCTTCTTGCCAGCTTTACAGTCATTGCAATTCCAGCATCCTTCGGGCATTTCTATGTTGAGACACTCAGGGTGAAAGGAAGCTGGGCACGACTCACAGCACAGCAGTTTTCCACCTTAAACAAAGAAACCCTGCTTGGTTTATAGAAGTAAGGATTTGCTTCCCCCTGCGCGTAGCAATCGATATTAGTTTTAAGTCAGACATTCTACACCTTGGTTTGTTTCACAGCAAAAATACGGCAAAGAAAGGGATCGAGCCAAAATTACAATGCTGGATTAAAAAAAGACTGCAGTGCACTTTTCCAGTGTGCAAGTTGTGCCTCTTAGCTGCATCAACAATATACTAAAAAGCAAATAGTATTTTTTCAACAAGAGCAACGTTGGCAGTAGATGCAATATTCCCAAATGAAGCACTACCTAGGAAAGCAGTGCTGTTAGCTTTAATTTCTTTGGGGATGACCAAACCTTTAATCATGACAAATAACCAAATTTTAAGAAACGCTTTTTAAGTCAACATTGTTATGACTGAATCCCTTAGCAATCAGTTAGTGTGCACAAAAACCAAAACCCACAGCCTATAGGTTGATCAATACTTTTCTGTAGTAACAGCATTATAAAAGGGTTCTAATGATCAATACGTGATCAATGTGTTTATTTCACCAAAAAAAAAAATAATTTACCTCTGCCAGCAATGTGAATTCAGCTATATAATGAAGAATGAGACACTCAAGTTGTCCCCATCCCAGAAGTTTCCTCTGTGCACAAAGGAAATCTTTGTGCAGGGTGGCTGAAGTTTACACTTACTTGGACAAAAGTTGCTCTGGCTGGCTTATATCCTGGTGGATGTATTAAATGTGGAGAACCACATCGCAGCTCTAAGCCACCCTCAGCAAACAAAGCCACTCGTACAGTAAGACTTGTTAAAATATACATGCTGTAATATTTTATACCATATATATATTCAAATATATATATATATCTCAAGGTATGTGAATTAAAGGGCAAGAACAACAACAACAGCAAAAAATCATCAAAATTTTGGGTGCCAGACTGAAAACCCAGGAGATATTAGAGGCGATTGAAAGCAATTTTCAATCACAGTATCAAAAGAAATGGGAATGATAACTTTCAAGCATGTATCAGAAAATCTTGTCCACCTATAGACTTTCAAATACGTCATTGCATTAATTGAGAGTTGAATGTTGCAATAAGCATTCCACAAATCATTTACACAACCAATACTGTATTTCCTCTGCTAAAATCTGTAAATCCAACCACGTGGATTTTCCAGAGTTCCCCAAACCCACAGTAAAATTTTAACTTTTAAATTAATTTTTGTGATTGTTATTTCAGAGGAAATACAGACCCAATGTCAATTACCGAAGCATCATCCAACATGGTAAAATGCCAAGAGATGCGAAAATCAAAACAAAATCAAACATAAAACTTTCAGTGCTAAGCAAGAAACAAAACTGCTCTCGGGATGCATTAGTTAGATATTGCTCAAGCTAAGCAGAGGGCTCAAAATAATTTTTGTTTTCAGGACTTACAGAAACTACTGAAAGCCATCAGCATTGAAAATACCCTAACTTTGGAATGGTTAAGGGGGCACCGTTTCTGAACGCTCTTGGGAAATCAAATTTCTGTGAAGAATAAAACGTTACACCTGAGCATTTCACAGAGCCAACCGTTACCTCCCCACGAGATATATCCTGAGATGCTCCGGCACTACCGCACCGCCGCGACGTGGGGCCTCCGTTCCCTCCTGGACAGCGGGGCTTTCCTCTCGGGACACAGCCCCCCTCCCTCGAGATCCAGCACCTCCTGCCCCGAGCAGCATCGGCCACGGGAGGAGAGGAAGGAGCTCAGGCTGTCCCCGAGGAACGGGAGCAGAACGCGAGGCCCACGGACTGCAGCAGACACAGGCAAAGCCTCACACCGCCTTCCCCCTCCGGGTCTCCTCTGGACCGGCAGCAGCACCCACCAGTGTCCCACCTGGAAGATCTGCTGTTCCTCTGGGCTTGGCCTCAGCTACCCGTAAGATCTGAACCACACACCCCTCTTCTTCTGGTCCTAAAATCAATTTAAGGAGCCGTTGCCTTTACATCACTGAGGTAGGCCCTGACCTGCGCAGTACTGAGCTCTGTTTGCCACCTCTCCCTGTTCTGTGCAAACGCTCCCTGACGCTGGAGTAGCCAGGTACTGAACGACTTAGCCTCTTTCAAGGGGAATTTGGTGACAGCAATTATTTTAAGCCCTTTTATAATTAAAAAAAAAAAAAAATTGCCAACAACATGAACACGCTCACAATAATCAATGAGTGAAGTTTACTGAAAAGCAGTAAGTGATGCTTGACAAGCACACATTCCTCGTTCGATTTAAAGGTAAAGAAATAATAGGAAAAGCAAAAGTAAATTAAAGAGAAAGAAACTATTTTGGTTACCTTTCTCACATTTCTTTTTGGAAGCTGACGAAGGAGGAGGAATCATAGGTAATTTCATCAACTCAGCACGATTTGATTCATTCAGTAGGTAGTGGGACTTATAGGCATATGAACTGAACAGGGGGTCTGAATGATCCTGCACTACCAGCCCTATACGAAACAAACAGAAAGAGATGAGTTGCAATGAAACTACCCATGATTCCGTAAAGGAGAAAATAAAATAAACCAAATGAACACCTATAATGCATATATGTGCGAATGAAAAAAAGATAAAATGAAGAAAAAGAAAGAGTCTGGCAAAGTTTCTTCACTAAGAAAGAGGTTATGTGTTGGAGAGACTAAATTCAGTTGTAACTGGAAAATCCTACAATGAATAAGCTGCTTCTAGGTGGAATTTCAATAGTGCTTTTACTCTTAATTTGTGCATTTCCAGGAAAGCACAAGAAAAGCAACCAATTTTAATCCTGTCCAAACCACCCTCCCTCCCCAGTGGAAAAAAGCAAGCGGATTTGAGACGTTGGGTGATGACAGTCACTGCCCAGAGGTAATGCTGGGGGTACGGGCTGCAAGAACAGACGTATCCGTGGCCCCACACAGTGCAGAGCCCACATCCCTCTCACTAGAAATCCAAGATCTTACCTATGGAAGTGTTTTGCCTTCATAATTGCATTAGAGAAATGTACCTAGGGGTCAGCGATTCTGCAAGGCACCAGGGGCAAAGGAACGGATGGAAGTAGTGCCCTACGCCCCCTGCGGTGAGCAGAGCTGCACCAGCCCGGCCACATCAGCTCCCAAACGAGACACTTGGGAGCAGTTAAGCACTCGGTTCTGCTGTACGTTTGCCTTTCCTTCCAATGGTGTGTGCTTGTTTTTCTCCATCTGTCTCCACTAAGAAGAGTTCTTCCACATTGCTCCAACCAGTCAGGCAGCAGAGGTCAGAGAGCCCCAGCTGCAGATCAGGAGCACGTGGCCAGAAATTCCTGGGGACAGCATCACAGCTGAGACCCAAAGAAGCAGGGAAGATGAGCTACCAAGACAGCCACAGATTCTTTCCCCTGGGAGAGGGGCACAAAGCTGAGTGCTGCAAAGAAGTTTTTGAACTGGGGTGCCTAAAAAACCTCACGTAAGCATCAGTCTACCTGAAATGCATGTCCTCAAAAGATTTCATAAACAAGAAGGATCTACGCATGAAGTTATGTGAGCTGGAAAGTGCATAAGGAAGATATTTTCCAGAAAGTATCTCGTGATAAGCAAGTTTTAATATTCTATAGATAATCTGCTATTGCACTTTCTCACACCAGCAATGTTTTGCATCTAAACACAAAGTCTCTCCTTCCTACCATCAACTAAAACTAAGTAGGGAACCGTTCTCACATCCAGACGCCCCAGTATTTCTAAAGCATCCACGTCCCCAGTTCTCTCTGGGCAGGTGCTCCCAGTGCTGCTGCCCCAGGTGCTGTCCTCACCTGATGCCCCTCATGCTGCCCACACACGACAGGACAGGACTCAATTCAGCCACCCGGGCACTTTGCTAACTGTAAACCTTGCCCAATCTTTTCGGTGAAGCTCACTGGCTCCTGACTCCAGCTATGCCTGGTAGAAACAAACCCCACAAAAATTTCCTGGAGCAAGTGCACAGCTGCTACCAAACGCAGGGCTCAGTCAGTGGCAGCAGATTCGTAGTGTTTGAAGTTCTCCTCAGGTTCAGTGAATGCACGGGATGCTGGCCACAGGGCAATTGAAATGCAACTTCAAAGAGACTTATTCAACAGCTTTACATCACATAACGTACTTACTCACTGGAGCTCACTAGTGCTTTGAAACTGATAGAAAAAACTGCTTAGGATCAACCCAGCTCTAGTAGACTGTCAGCGCTGTAAATTCATACTGTACAAACACAGCTTCCACAGCTAACACAGCGACTCTCACATCAATGCAGCTCCCTAAGGGCTAAGACCCAGCGACCTACCTCGTGTAGGAGCAGAGCAGGACAAGACCTCATCCTGCCACTGAGCATTCTTCCTGTTAACACCCACGGGGCAGACTAAAGCCACGGCTGGACCTTGCCAAGAGGCATTTCTAATCCGACTGCCAAACCAGGGGAAATCCACAGAAATTCACCTGTCATAAACTTGTACCTGACCCCGCTACCAGACTGACCCGGATAACTGAGAGGTGTTCTCAGCTAGCTCCACTTCAAAGACACAGCAACTGGCTTGGGATTGTTCAGACTGGGCATTTGTACATATTAAATAAAATTAATCTTAAAACATACGTAACACTACCTAAAAACCTAAAATAGAAGATACATAACAGGTCATATTTGCTCATGTGAATTTAAGCAATGCCAACGTGACTCACAGCACGTGTGTCTTGTTTTGGGCGCCCACGATACGTTTGAGTAAGTCCACAAGAGGGAAAATACTGAACCACGTAAACACCTTTCTGCACATTCTGAGGAACTTCTCTAAGACTCATTCTAAAACTTACTGTTCCTCTTTGAATTTCTGGCTATCATTTCTCTGGAAAAAAAAATACACTTTTATTGAAGATATTTTTTTTAAACTTGATCCTTTGTGATGGCTCCTAAATTACTTGGAAATGAGGAAAGGGGAAGAAAAGAGAGAGGTGGAAAAGAAATGACTCTGGCACCATCCTTCCTTTCCCATTCAGAGATCTTTAATTGCTACTCTGCTCCTGCAAAGTCAAGACAATCTTTCCCATACTAAACCAACGACTCAACGAACACATACAAAAACAAGTGGATCCAGGATTTCTGTCACATTTCCTTATTAGTAACCTTCAAAGCTATGTTGGATATATTCTTTTCAACAAACTTTTGAAATACTGTATAAGATATGTATTATTATTACGCAAACACCTAATATTGACAGTTTGATTCCTCTGAGAAAATAACGATGTTTTTGTGTTGTGTGACTAATTGGTGCAGTGAAACTTTTCAACCTGCTATCTGGCACAAGTCAGGTGACTGGAGAGCCCTAAGAATAACAAGCGGGAAGAAAGGAAAAAAGGAAGAAAGAAAGTAAAAAGAAAAAAAGAAAAGTTTGGCACATGGAAAATCCTACCATGAAACTTGTTTGCATGGTACTGTAAATGTTTTCCTTTTGAAGTTCTCAGATGTGATGGTAGTTAAAAATTAAAATGAATTTTTCTAGCTCACGAGTAAATCCTGCTTTCTAGGCTTACTTTAAATGGCTTTAAGTTTGTGAGGTGTGAAGGAATCCCCTTCTGCTTAACAGACTGAATAACACCACTACATTCATTCTCATTGCAATGGCAGGAACTGGGGGCTCAGCATCCGCTTTTCCTACTGGCAACACAAGCATGCCTTCCGACTAGCTACAGCTGGGTATTTCTGAATATTGAATATTAAGGCCAAAAATAGCACACGGAAAGCTTAATGAGAACTGCTGACTACTCCAAAAATCCCAGGAAGCATTAAAATCCTTCAGAGCCCTAAGAGATGTTTTTCTTTAATGAAATACATTATTTTTATCACTACGCTGCACAAGTGACAATAGAAGAACTATAAAACAGAGGGGGGAAAAAAACAAGTGTGCTCACCTCTTGCACAAACGAAACAAAAGCCTACATTTACAGCTGATGAGGAGTGATTCCTTTTGGAATGGTTACTACAGATGAGAATGTGGGATGACACAAACAAGCTTCCTGCAGCAATACAGCCATCTCCTGAGTGATAGGCAATGGGACATCTGAAACATCTCACCATGCGACCTGTTCAATATAAATGCAGAAAAATGCACCGTGTCACCCTGGAGTCAGGATATGGCAGAAGACACCATAGACAGATGCAGGACTGATTTTTATTCCAGAGCGCTAGATTAGAGAGACATTTACATCTTTTCAAAGGTTCACAAAAGTTTACTCAATTTCACTTCAAAGCTCTGTTAAGAAAAAAAACGTAGTTTAATCATTCCAGAGTCAACTTTTTTTGTTAACATCTTTCAGTTCATTTCTAAAAATGAAACCCTCGTTCCTTGCTGCATGCTGCATTACCGAGAGCAGAGTTATACTCATTGTTTTGTGATGACACGTTTGAGTTTCCTCCTCCTGTTCAGAACCAGCTCTGTTCTCACCTTTGCTTGCTTTATGGATATCCTTATCCACTGAGCAGGCCGTACAGCAGTGCTGCGGGCAACGAAATCCTCGCGACTCAAAGAGAGCAGTGGCAAACTTGCGAACACAGGCCTCGTGGTAAAATTTACCACACGTGTTGACAGAACAGCGCTTCACGTCTTTGCCAGGGAGCTTGCACGAGAAGCACGTATGCTCTCCTTGTAAGAGAAGAAAAAGAAGCTTGAATGTAACTGCCAATACCTGGGGACACGGATGCTGTTAAAAAAAAAATCTGAAGTGAACAGAGCTACATCACTGAGAAACGCAGGCTCCCCCCTTAAAACAGGTCAGTCAGTCACAATAAGTCACAGTAACCACTTCATTGCTGTCAACCCAAAATTGCTTTATGCTGAGTGTACCCTCAATGGTTTGTTACTTTTTCTCGTATCAAGCACTTGCTAAGTGGAACATGAGAATCTGGCCTCAGAAGTTAAAAAAAGTAACAGAATAGCACAAATGCACTTGTAAAACCTGTAATCTTTCTATCTCAGCTCGGCCTGACCATACTATGGCACCTCAGCAGAGCAGGAAATCCTTCCCCATTTCCTGGGCGTGCGAACACACTCACCATTTTTACACTCTGTGCAGAAAAACTTCTCCTCTGGCATCGCCTTCAGGCCCAGACACTCCATGTGAAAGACGCTGCAGCACTCGCCCTCGCAGGACACCAGAGACTCGCCAGAGCTTTCGCAGATCTTAAACAAGCAGACAGCCAGTCAGAGAACTACGGGTATCTGACGTACTGAAACACGACTGACTAAGAGATGTTGGAAGAACAGAAATGGGCTGAAAGCTCTTCAGAGCTACAGTACACCAGGAGAACTGCCCCATGTCCCACAGCAGACCTGACAAAACCTACGAGCTGGAGGCAACCCCAGCAGTTACTGTTAGCAGGTACAGGTTAGGTATCACACCTGAGCTTTCCAGCATGTAGCATAGCTTATGAATTATTTCCAGAGCACAGAGTCCTAAAAGCCTCGATACTCTGAGATGTCTAATTATGAGACATGAGGAAAACAAACCAGTCTGATATATCATAAATTTACAATCCCAAATTAACAGAAACTATCAATACGTCTTTAGCATTCATCTCTTCACAGTACCATCATTTACCTGACAAACAGTGTCTTTTTTATTTGTTCCAGTTCCTCTCCTGGATAAGCTAGAGTCTACCGACTGCACATCAGAAGCATCAGCATCGGCAGTCGCTGATGGGCTGTCTGAGCGTTTTCCAAAACTACCCTACAAAGAGGAAAAATCCAAGACACTCAAACAAGACACTTCCAAAGGACAATCACATTGTGAAAAAAATAATTACATCAATGCTGATTAAAAGATCATTCAATATGCCGAGAGATACAAACATCCTTGGAAGACGCTGGACTTCACTACAACGCTACAAGAACTGCTGCCTTACTGACATAACTTTTACCCGTACAAGCAAAAAAATAAAAGTTGTCAATTTTACTCTTTCCAGACACCTCTTAGTTGCACACCAAGCAGCATCCTCAAATTCCCAAGGAATCTAACAGCTTTTCAAAGGGCATAGTGAGTCACTGACCTAAACCAAGGTTTTGTCAAAGTATAAATATTTGTTTAAAAAAAAAAAAAAAAAAGTATCTTATTTACATCGATATAATGTGAGGGGTTAGAAATAAGATTACAAGTTATTTCTCAGACAATAAAAAATACAAGATTTGTAGGAAATACAGCATTCATGTATTTAGTAACAGACAACTGAGGAGTCTATTATACTCATCAATTAAAAACCAGGTATCTGTGAGCAACAACTTGCCTTTACCTGTAAATCATTAAGTCCTCTTGAGTCAGAGTCAGATGTATCTCTGTAAGCTGAGCTAGTCAGTTCTACATCAGTTGAGGCACGACTCCTCTTCTTTAATGGTTTACAAGAATCTGAAATCTCGCTGGCACCTTAACACAACATACTAAAATTAGTCTTCATGTACATTCTTTCTTTATTATTATTTTTTTTTTTTGCTTGAAATTAGTAAAGAAACAACAAAGATGAGACAGCCTGAAACTGGACCTTATTTGCTAGCCTTAATTTTCAGTTTGCAACTTACATATTTAATTCTCTATTAAAAGCTAATTTAGTAACTGAGAATAACCTCAGAAAGTCCTTCTGACAAATTCTGAATATGCTGACATAGCAGAGGAAACTACTAAATTGTCTATAACAGAGGATAAGCTGTTAGGAAATTTCCTCTTCATCGTCCCTATTTAAAATACGTCTGGTCAAAGATCCCATCTTCTATTTTACTTTGTACTTACAGCATACGAACAACACAGGCTATCCTTCCAACTAGCAGTGCAATAAACCCCAAAACAAAACCAAAAGAAAAGACACCTTCATCACCAGAAAGTTTCAAGACCTCTGTAGCTCACACAGAATGAAAACCATTGCCGATGCGTGCAGAGCCAGAAACTTTCAACAAGGTTTGCTTTGGCGTGCAACTCACCTTTCTGCAATCCTGTCTTCACTGCTGTCAGTGGAACCATTTCAACCTGTTTGAATAGGAAAATCCATAGTTAAAAACAGACGAATTTTTTCCCCTAGTATTAAAAAGAAAGCATTAACGTTTAAGTGATTAGCATCTCTGAACTCAGATGTAGTCTGTCATCCCCTTCTTAGCGCGAGCCTTCTTGCCGTGCTGGGATTTATCCTAGCTGCCTACGCTGGGTGCCACGGGACAGGGCAGCCACACGGTCACTAGCAAGGTCCTTCCCCATCGCTCCCTTTGGGCATGAAGATGACAGGAAAACTTTAGCCGTGTCCAGCAGGCAGGAGCGGGGTTCAGCTGGGCAGCCAACCCTGACGCCTTTGTGAAACCCCACACCTGTGAGAGCACAAGTTTACCTGAACAGGCATGACACTCAGGTTAGAGACACTCAATGCATCGCTATTTTAAGGCACATCCACCAAGCATGCACTCTCCAGCTCCTGGGAACACAGACTTTTTCTGTATAGAGTGCTGCAAGGCCGCGGGGATGGAGGCACGGGCTTCGCGCAGCGCGTTGCAGAGCTCTATACAGCTGGAAACTCAATGCCAGGACACACTTAAGCAGACAAGCTTACAGTCTTGCAAAAGCACTTCAAGTCCTCGATCCTACAGCAGAAGGGCAAGTTTAGGAACTGTTCTGCCAATGCACGTGTAAGGTGAGAATTTGGCGAATGGACACTAATTAGAGGAGAAAGTTGTTGCCTACGGTCCTGGTTTTAAGGTTAGGAATTACAAGTTACTTCTTTACGATGTGGTTACATATGCATGTAGAAACACATTTAGTAAATATTTAAGGATTATTCTCTAATTTTTTTAAAAAATATTTTATTTTGTTGTACAATAGGTAAAAACATACAATAGAAGGATTTGTATAGGATACATTTCGTAATACAAATATAAAATCTAAACAATCACTTTTATTTCTCCACTAGTCACTGTAACAGTAGCATTAACATTTTGTTTTTCCCATTAATTGTACTCGTTCCAGTTATAATTTTATACCAAGTTGTTGCAGACTAATTTGGGAATCAGTTGCAAGAAAACTTGACTTTGGGTAACAAATATTGTTGCATAATTGTAAGGAGTTAGTACGTTTTTCTTCTTTTAATATAACTTAATACATTCAAGGTTATGCGCATTACAGTGCATCTGTGTTTAATTTTCAGTCATATACTTTTCCTGAGAAAAGCACTTTGATGTTCATAGTCTTAGTTAGCTAGGTAATATAAGCAAGCAAAGCTAACTGGGATCCATGAAGTTCATATTGTTGGTTCTTATACCTTAGTTAATTTAAGAAGCATTTACAAACATAAAACAACTCATCTGAAAACATGGAGGCTGCAACGCCCCACGGCAAGAGGTTTAAGGGGCTATGTCAGGTAACTCACGCCCAACATTTAAGTTGCTTTCAAGTTTCTCGCTGAAACTTCCTAGAGCTAGAACATCCTTCGGCTGAATACAGATGTAAATGCTATGGCATCAAAGGAAAAACGTGAAAAAAAGCAACTGGGTCTACTTTCAACCTCTGAAATGAATGAAGTGCAAAACAAAGTGTAAAGGGCAAAGAATAAATTAGAATAAAAGAGATAAAAACAAAAATTTTCCCCTTCCCATATAAAATCTTTATCCTGACTGTCCCTTTTTAAAAACCCTCATTGAAAAAAGCTATCCTATGAAACATTGTGTACAAAATTCTCAGGTTTCAAGTGGAAAGGCCCTTGGAGAGTGAAAATTGACCACATAAGGAAAAGAACCAACAACTTTGACAAACTTGTTAAAAAGTGTACTCAGTTTTTAATATTAAAGTATGCCCATCCACTGAACTTTCCTACTCATTTCCACGTGGAATTCTTTTTTTTTTGTGTGTGTTTTAAAGCAACAACATTTGTCTCTCTGACATCCAGATTAAAGGAATGCCCTGTACACGTTAGATCTACTTAAGGAAAAGTAACGTATATCCCAGAAGACCTGTTTTGCTGATGTCTGCCAACAGAAAGTCTGACTATTCATCGTTAAGTTAAATCATTCTCAGAGTCCATTTTCAGAAGTGGTCAGATTAATCAGTCTAACTTCATTTGAAAAACAAAACCTCAATACAAACCAGCAGCTAAATCAAGAGCAAAAGGAAGGAACCTGGTGGCAATTCCATCAAATAGAAGTGACTGAAACAAAATCACTTTGCTCATAACAGAAATCTCATAGCAAACATGGCAGGTTCGTTAGGAGTCTTGCATCATTGAGTTCCCATTTTCCATAGCCTGACTGATACTGTGAAGATGCCAGTAGCAGAGTCACAGCAATGGTATTGACAAGGGGATTTCATGAAGGATAGTCCAAAACGAAACCCGATGGGGAAAAATGGAGAAAAATAAAAAGGCACCAATATAAGCCACAACATTTATGAATACAATATATTTTAACTCTCTACATGGAGGAAGCCAACCTGCTCCTTTTTGATCTTCTTCTTTGGCACAACTTCGGTGGATTTCTCAGACTCTGAGCGGGTTCGAATCGATCTTCTCTGTTGCTTCTTTTCTAAAGAACCTGAAGAAGGAAAAGGGTTTCTATTATATGGTTCCTTGTATTTCTGAGCTACAGAAAGATGTTCAACACCAAATCAACAGATAAAGTAACGAAACCAAGACTTTTTCCTCTTTTGAATGTTTTATTTTAAAATTCAGTTCCAAGCTGTTTGCCAACTGGTGCTATGGTTTGCAGAGAACGTGTTCTGAGTCCGTAGACAAAGGGAGCAGCTTCAGAAAGAGACACCAGTAAGAGCACAAAACAAAAAGCTGGAATCCAGTTTAAGGCAAATGGGTTTTCGTAACACACCTCTCAATCAGTCTTCGCTTTGGTTTATTTTTAACCAAACAGTCCATCTTTGGTGCTTATGGGGAGGTATCCACAATGAACTTCTTGAACTAGAACAAGCTAGAAAAAACCAAGACGCAAACCAGAGCTTCCCCGTTTTCACTCCCAGTGAAAAGCCAGTCCTGTGCCCCAGCTCTGCGGGGAGCATTGCTCTTCCTTCGCATCTCTGCCTACCACAAACATTGCAAGCAAGAGCCCCGCTATAACACGTGCCATCAGTATGAAATCTAAATGGACAACTGACGATTTGGAGAGGTGAAGAAAACAGAAAGCACAAACAGAAGCAGTGATTGCGATGCGTTATTATAATTAGAGTGAAAAACAAGTTTTAAAAAATATTACCATGGAAAAGAAACTCAGATTAATGATGATTATGTTATTTCAAGAGAGAAAGTATGAATTGCTGTTTAGGCCCTACTGAGAACCATGTCCTGAAGGCTCCACACCACGGGCGTGACCAGAAAGTTAATTTAATCAATAATGTATTTCCTCCCCACGCTGCCTTGCTGTACTAATGGAATTAAGATACCAGCCCTATGTCAGAGGAGAAACTCTCAAATCAGTGCATCTAACATGGGCTGAAAGCAGTTTCTTTGAACTTAACAGGCACTCAGGCACTTTCTTCCTCTTCCTGCTCTCCGAGGATCCAGTGCATCACCTCCACAATGCTCCTATCCCATCTTCACGAGTATTTTGATCCGGTTTCAGGACGGATTTCAGACCAGCAATCTACCTCCCTACTGGCCAGGCCAGGCCAATGCTGTTTCGGCTGATTGTGGGAACCAGAGGCACTACGAATTCTCACGGCTGTTGTCCTACGACCAGACTTCCAGTTACAGAATTCTTTTCCCAGCATTATGGACCTGTGTACATCTAGCTGCAGGTTGTTAATAAGGACTCCCAGAGTCATTCTGTAAAATACTTTACCGTAAAGGTATTCTGACGTTCCGGTGACCTTAAATTTGAAAAAAGGACTTCGCAGTTATGTTCCACGAGAGGGGATCAATAACTGTCTGGACTTTGGAAATGGCTTTGAAAGTGACTGTTTGGAGTGTGTACTGAAGTAAAGCTCATGCACTCTATAGGGTGTTACCAGGTGGAGTTTTACGTATCCACAAAACCTAAGAAAATGAGAAAAGAGAGGCTCAGAATTCTCACCCCCTACGTCTGAAGAGCCATGGTGAAGGTGAAGCCTTTAGTTCCCAGGTGAGAAAAACAAACGGATCACCTCTCCTGCTGCAAGGCAATTAAAGTAACAACTGCTTGAAAAAGCTGAAGTAACCATAGTGACTAAAATTGGAAAAAAGAACCACTGTCGACAACAGCAGAGGAAACCCCGCTTGCATCAGGAAACCCCACTCGCACCAGAACATCCGGACTGCTCAGCCTGCATTGTAAAGTCCCTAAATAGTCCAGAAAGTAGCGTATAAGAAAGCCTACCTAAAAGCTCTACAAGTGCAGAAACTGAAGCAAGTTTGCAGAGGAGAGTGTTCCCACCCATGGTGACTGAGGTTTTTGACTTGGAGTCTCATTTATTTTATGTCCAGAAAGGGAGAAATAACCAAACAGTTAAAGCAGAAGTGGCACTTAGTAACTTTATAAGATTTTCTCAAGAAAAGATGTTGCGGTTTGGGGTTTTTTTTGGCATGCTAACTGTAATGAGCCTTCCATTTTTATTTTTTTTTTCTTCCATACCAGGAGCATTTGCTCATCCTGCTATGAGAGAAAATCAGTGTTGTGTTCTCCAACCTAAAAATTACTTCTGCATGCTCAATGTAAAATGAAGTACTTATGTTCAAGGCTATCCCAAGGACACAGCACATCAACAAACACACAGCGGTTAATGATTTTTACATGGACTGTAGAAAATCTGTGGTTGAGATATAGAAGTCCCTACAGTGACAGGAAGAACGTGAAAATCTCTTGGTTTAGGATGACTCAAAACTGCCTCTTTTCAGGAACCTCCATCCTTTCCCCAGAGGGGTACGTCTCCTTCTGGGGATGCTGAGAGAACACACTGCAGAAGGAATTTTCTGCTGGTGGGGAGGTCAATCCATATGGAGGAATGCCCATTAGCTATTTATCAGAACCAAAACATGAAAAAAGCATTGGTTTTCTATTCCAAGTCTAGAAAGCACTCAATCTGTTGTCCTTTCTCATTCTTCCCCACTACTGTACTACAAACTAAACTTCAGATAGTTTATTCCAGGCTTTCCCTTCTCAGCCTCAAGCTCCGTTATTTGCTTCAGTGGTTCTCCCTCAGACAGTACTGCAAAACTCCGTGTTTTCTGATAGGGCCCCTAGAACAACTGCAGAATCAAGCATTACATCATGTTGTTGATAGAGTGATCGGAAGCAGTTAAAAAGAAGAAGAATCACTGCCCTCTACAAAGGTCATACCAGAATTCATCGGCAAAGTTTGGACACGCACCCACCGCGGTTCAGATCCATGCCTCACTCATCCCACTTCCAGATTCTCTTCCTTTGATCTCAGTCATCATACTTTACATTTGGTGCCAAAAGCCATTACAGTACCCTGCTAACACACGTCCGCTGCGTTATCTTCTAAAACAACTTGCCATCTGCTCTCCACAAGGCACCCCTCCTTCTAATAAGACGGCTTGGATCCTGCCAGTTGCAGACGCTCAAAGTTCAGAGGCCAAAGCAGCTAAATGCCATCACAAAGACACCCCGTGTTTCTCAAACACCTGGGCTCAGCACGTGCTTATCAGCCAGGTTTGGTACAGCTGCTACGTAAACACAAACGTCCATAATCCCTTTATTCCTAATGAGAAAATGCCAGTTTGCTATCTGAGTTTAAATGCTAGGTTGTTACAGTGCAGACCCCCGGCAATTTTGCCTACCTGTTGACCCAGGAGTTGTTTCAGGAGAGGACGCATTTTGCACTGTTGCTTTTTCATTTCTCTGATTTGATGAAGAATTAAGTTTTTCTTGTCCTTTGACGCTTATTTCTGTTTTGTTACCAACTCCCTTTAAAAAGAAGAAAAAAGATTGTGTTAGCCTATATCTGTGTCATTGCTAACACCCGTACTAATCTACCACTCAGTCCCAGAACAGAAACCTTCAATACAACACACACACATCATGAGCTGTACTACAGAGCTGCTTCTTTGCAGAACTTTCCATCCCTCTCCATCTCCCCTTATATACAAGGAAAAAAAAAAATATTCCAGTGACTTTTCTAAACATTACCTTCTCTCTAATGCTTAGGATGAAATAAATACTCTCCAGGTAGAGAGGCAGAAGGAGGAGGCAGAGAAATAGTCCTAAACCTTTTCCTTACACTGACTCTGAGAAGCTGCTGTGCACCTGAAGGAAGCTGGGAGGCAGAACTCATTTTAGAAGTCTTACGCAAAACGTAGTTATTTTTCAAAATATTATTAACAGTTTTGTCACCTTATCTGTTTCCCACAAATAAACTGCTTTTAAGATTTTCAGAGAATTGCTCCATTATTTTAACTAGTAAGCTGGAATTAAACAACTTTAGTATTTCAAACACGTTATTAGCAAAAGTGTGACCATCTGTAGGGAGCTCCTTGGCCAACAGTCAAAGTAGTTACTACCAGAGACTTTGGGATGCCCTGAAATTAGAGGTTTAACACAACAGAAGATTGTTATCGTAGCCTGGCTTTTGTTAGATCTCTCCACTGAAAGAAACACGTAGTGTAACGTACAGTGGACACAAGTTTAAGCTCCACAGCCAGTCAGGCTTGGGGTAACGATGAGCAGGAGCCGTCACTCCACAAGGCACATACCTTAGTAGAATAAACAAATTGATCGATGAGCTTTCCGTCCCCAGCAGCATTCTGAAGAGCAAAAACCTGTTCAATTTTAACAACTGGAGACATGTTACATTTCTGAAGATCCAGGTTGTGCATGGTTATTGAAGCTGGTAAGGATTTTCTAGCTGCAGCGGTTTTCCATGCGATTTTCACAGGAGGTGGCTCCTCCTCTTCCACGCTCGACTGCCTCCGTTGGCTTTGTCTTCGCAACTCCGCACTGGAAGGCGACGCTGCTACCACGTTGGCGTGCTCTGCCTGGGTGTTCAGTGCTGGCTTTGGACGTCGGTTCTTCTTGGTCTCTGACTTAGAAGCAGCAGTCTTTTTGCCTTTTGACAAAACCTCCTCTGGCTCTTTGTCTATATAAATGAAGGTGTATTGTTCTATCCTTTCTTCCCGAGTCATTTTCAACGCTTTCTCAGCATGGGCAATACCAATATCCCACTGAGCTCGCTCTCTTTGCGGCCTTGGTTTGCGGATCTTAAGGAACAAAGACAAGCAGCTAATTACACTGAAGAATCCCGAGGCTCTTCAAATCTCTCAGGCAGCAAATTTACGGTTACTCTCCATTTACAGTGTATTTTTGAAAGGTAGACTGAGAATTCCCCCACTCGGAGCACAAGCAGACACTCTAGCTAGATTGTACCACCACTACCATTAAAAGTGTCTGCCCTAAATTACAAATTCACTGGAGACGAGCAGGCAGTAATCACGCCCACGATTCTGCTATGGGATACAGAATGAAACCTGATTTACCTTCTTCCAAATTCTCCATGTTTTTCCATAAACATCCTTTCCTTTCCACATCAATATTCTGATTAGCATAAATATTGACTCAAGTAATCCATCTACACAGAAAATAATTGCTGTAACTAACACTTCCTTTCAAATACAGCAATGCAGAAGGACATATGCACTAGTAGCAGGGGCTGAAGAGTCTCCTTTAAAATATGTATTTGCCACAGAACTGGTTAACAGTGAATGCACAGATGTTTTTATTTAATTTTCTGACAGAGATGTAAAATCATCTCCAAAGCCCAGGATGACAACTGCCACGATGAGCAGACAAAGTTAAGCTACCAGAATTTTACCAACATTTTTCAGGAGGAACATGGAAACATTTTAGGTATCTTGGTGAGCGCAGACAACCCTTCACGCAGTAAGGCACTGCCGTGTCTCACAGCTGCACCCATGAGTTTCACTTTCACAGGCACTGTAAATGCTCTTCTACACAGTTTGTGTTCACCGTACCTTCTGCTTCTCAGAGTGGTTGCTGGCTTGCTTAGCAGCCTCTGCCAATAACTGCTCGTACTGTTTGTGTCCTTTGTACTCTCGAACCCTCTTCTCGTGCACCCACGCCCGCTCCGGCTGGTTGCTAAAAAACTGAACATGGTATTCACGGGCACCTGAAATTGAGAAATTCTAGTCAGCAGTTTTGTTAACGCCACCTCTTGCGATCAGCTTACGCTCTCCTACCCCACAACGCTCTGCTGCTGCGGTCGGAAATACCTCGCTGAGCTCAGAACTACGACAGGCCCAGATTCAGGGCAGGGTAAGACGGGAAGCTGAGTGCACCCTGCCCACCCCGAGTGCTCTCACCCTCACGAGCGTCTTCTCCTAACACACTGCCTTGGGAGACGTGCACCAGCAGGGGTTGCACAGGCTCGTTTGCAGAGGTAACTTAAAAAGCACTGGTTTTGTGCACTGCAGCAGTCGTTCAGCTCAGAATACAACTGAGCAGAATCCATCCCACGAGGGGAGCTCACAGATGCGATTTTGCATAAAGGAACAAGTACAGACACCTGAGGTGTTCTAGCAGTCAGCCTCCTCCCTTACCTCTTGTGTTAATTTTGGTATGAACATCAAGCTGGGGGTCACATGAAACCATGCAAGGCCACCACGGGTACGTCCCCACCTTGGACCAAACCAGATCGCCAACCTGAAACTTGACGTCATGGGCGCCTTGTGTTGGAAGAGAAGGCAAGAACTGCTGGACCTACAAAGAACAAGGCAAGCTTAGCAGCCACGGGAGACAACTCCATGCACTTGCAGATACACACACGCCGTCGCAGGGATTTGTTATTTTTCTCTTGGGTATCACTGGGGTTTGGTCATCTAACGTGGGACAGACATTGCTGAACAACGTGGCACGAAGGGCTTGCACACAGCTAGGGTTTACACACATAGCCACCAACAAACCAAACCACAACAGCCCGCCACAAAAAAAAAAAAAAAAACAACAACCTAAAAAATAAACCAAAACAAAAAAGAACAAACAAAAAATAAAAATTTAAAAAGTTTCTACTTTGTAAGTTGATTATGAATGTTGTAGACTCAAATAATACATACAGTGTGAGAGACGGTTTGACACAGCAGTGATTACCGAGCATTTCAGAAAATGGCCACTGATTTATCTGACAAATTAAGGTACCCATATCGTAACTGGAACACAAACAGTAACACAAGGGAAGTTCAGAAGGCGTCAATCAGTAGGTGTACTAACCGGGGCTTCCTCCAACAGTGCATCTTCTCTTGGTCTGTCTGCTAGCATGCTAAGCCTCTCATTTGGTCTCTAGGACATGGGTAAGAATGAGGAGGAAAAAAGGAAAATAAACACAAACAAGATAAGGGGGCAGTAAAACCAAAGAAAGCATAGCAATGAAACCAAACAGGAAAAATAAACAGCAAAGAGAAAAGCAACCATGAACCCAGGAAACAAGTGTGAGGATTCCTTATTCCCAGCTCAAAACAAAAGCAGCATCGCAGCCAAACGCCTCTTCCCCTCTCCGCTGGTTCCGTTCCCGTCACACCTCCACAGAGCAGCGCTCTGCTGCAGCAGGTGACAGCAAACACTCAGGGGCATCAACCAGCTGCCATCCCACCCAAAGGAACGTACCGGCTCCAAGCAGGGAAGGACAGACGGAGGAGATCCACAGGAACACGGTGAGCCTCACCGCGTACCCGGGACTTGCAAAAAGTGCTTTAAAAACTGGTATTAAAGATTCAATACAGAAACTGAAAGATCTGTGTTGGACTGCAGGGAGTTGATGAGTGTTTGGGGGATCAGAGAACAGCAACAAAAGACCTGTGAGGGTGTTTCCAAGGCAGGCTGAGCAGCCCATGCCCTCTGTCCCATGGAGGATTGCTGCAGGGGCTTGGCAGAAGGGCGCTGGGACAAGCCCCGAGGTAAGAGGCGGGCTGCCAGCACCCAACGGGACACAGAGCAGGCAGCAGAGATGTCGGGAGCCAAAGGGCTCAGGGAAAAGCAGGAAGAGCAGCCAGAGTCATGCAGTGGGGAACTAGCAGTGCTGCTAACCCAAATTACACCCAGCTCGTGTAAAGCCAAGGCCCCAGCTGGCCACTCAGAGCCCACAAAACAATCATTAAGAACAAGCACGTTGGATTTGCTGGGCAGAAATCACTCCTGCCCAGCCCAGCAGAGCACAGCGCTGACTTCTGCCCTCCTTTCCCCTCCGTGAGCTCGTGGAAACCTCGGCTCTGGCAGAAGCTCTGTGCTGGCTGCACAGGAAGCCTGCACGACGCGCTGCTGGCTTCCGCTGCCCGCAGAGCGCAGCCCAGGAGCAGAACAACTTCTTAGAACAAATCCTCACGGCGTAAAGTTCAGCGGTGTTTGCATAACATTTTCCTTTCCAATCAGCGTTCCCTGCGCAAAGGCTCTGCCACAATCAGGGCTTGGCACTGAGATTGCAGCACCAGGAGGAGGAAGCCACCGCGCAGCACCCTGCCTTCAGGTAACTGCTGAGCCCGAAAGCACGGGGCAGCGAAAGCTCCAGCAGGAGCCCTGGCTGTAAACTAAAATCAGCATGGTAGGGACAAGTCTCACTCCATCGATACCAAAAGGATCGTGCAGGTATACACCAGGAATGTGGATGAAGATTAAAAAAATAAAGCAGCGCTGTGATCCCTGTGGCTGTCCGAAAGCCGGGTGAGGGATGTGGGAGCAGCCTTGAGGAAGGCAAACAGAAGCTGCCAGGTGGACAAAGGCAAGGCTTGGATTTCTGTGAGCCCGGGCTGACACGTGCAGCACACGGCTGGGAGCTGGGAATTTTAGAGAGGCAAAGGTTTGGTTCGGTCTGGGGAAGTCAGCACAGCAACAAGACCGAAGATGACGTCCTGGTCACGTCCTCTGCGCCAGCCCCGCTTGTAGAATACGAGAGCAGCAGCCAAAGGGACGGGCACTGCTGGAGCTGTGAGAGCCCGGCCCTGGTAAGAGGTAGAGCAGGGCAGAGCTGACAGCCTGCCGTGGGGGCAGCCCTGGAGAAGAGGGCAGAAAGCCGGGCTAACAGCCTGCCCCCTCACCTCCGAACGCACTGCATTCACTGAGGTTTATGGCAAAGTTTGGGACATCGCAGCAGCAAAGCCCTCAGCACCACCGCCACATCAGGGAGGGCACAGACACAGCCCCGGAGGCCTTGCTTGCATTGCACCTGGACAGCCCATTTTATTTGTTTATTTTTATTTAATTATTTTAAAGTCTCACTGAACTTCGCCAGGCTCAAATAAAGCAGAAGCTCGGGGTCCTGCTGCAGCACTGAGCTGACCCCTGGGGGAACTCTGCCCACCGGATTAGCGGCTCTAAGACCTGTAAATATTCCTGGTAAGAGAGGGGCCAAATCTTCCATTCAAATAAACACTTTTAAAAGTAAATAATGATAAATCAAGCTTATGAACCTGCTACACCAGATCGGAGCCCTGATCTAGAGTGCAGGATCTTCTCTCAAGCCCACCAAAAGCAGCCGGTATTGCCAGCCTGGGACATGGAGAGACGGGCGTCATGGAGCGAGCAGGAATGGGCAAGAGGAAAGGAAGCAGAAGCAATGGGGTAGCCCAAGGGCCTGAGAAAAAGAAAAAGGCCAAGAGGACCAAAGAGCAGCAGCCCATGCCTCTGCCTCCTGGAATGTAAGCTGGAACACCCCCGCACAGCCCTGTTACGAGGCACGGCGATGTCCATCGGCACCAGCAGTTCTGAGGGTCTGCTGGGCCAGCTGCTATTTTGGATTTGCCTGGAGCACTGCTTTCTACCAGCTCCTGCATGCACCACATCAAAAGCTCTGGCTTTTAGTACAACATCACAACATTCACACATCCACCAAGACCTCACGGCCGTGGCCAACACCAGTCGCACACCAAGCACGTTCAGACACCGCACAGACCCAGGGACGGCGCTCTGGGTGGATCTGTGCTTTGGAGAAGCAGCCGATCGTTTCCTCTGGGAAATCAGACTGCTCCTATGACATTTGGGAGCTGTGGTGATGAACGCCCCAGGTAACCTGCATCTCCCCAGAACAGCCCAGCTGTGCTTCGAGAGGCAGCTTCAGGAACTGCGAGAGCTCCAACCTCCAACACTGCCCACAGCGCAGCCAACTCTGAGCATGCTAAAGTGCTAATATTAAAAGCATTAAATCAACTTTTCTGATGCTTATTTTTCATTCGCAGGCTTCTCACCACAGCTCTGTTGCTCTACAAACACATTCCCAGCAACCCAATACAGAGCACCTGACAGCAGGCACGGCCTCGGGGCTCTCGGTGCGCGCACACCTAGGAGCAAGGGAACGCACGGCTCGAGGCGCACGCTGCAGCACCAGCAGCGGGCACACGGACGGCTGACACCCTTTTTCCACTTACATTTTGCTCCTCTGGTTCTAGTTTGGGAATTTTGTGCGACTTGCGCTCTTCCGAGCGGGAAGAGTCGTGCTTGCTACTTTTTTTCCTTTTCTCTTTCCTCCCCTCGTGTTTCGCCTTGGCGTACTCGCTCGCTTGTACTTCATTTAAAAGGTCCCCGCAAAGGGAGGACTCGAACAATTCCCTGCCGTTCTGGATAGTTTTGGTTATTTTCAGTTTGATCTCTGGCGAGCCAGTCTTCTTTGGGATCCCCGTTTGCGAACCTGAAGGCGGCGGCGGCGGAGGAGGAGGCGGCTGGGGAGGGGGAGCTTTGTCCAGGACTTCGTGCGGCCTCGCGCTGGAGTTTTCCATTTGGTAGTACTCTGCGGGGCCAAAGTTCCTGACGGCGCCGAAGCCGTTGGCCGAGCCATTGGGGTACTGGCCGTACGCCTGGTACTTGGCCGGGGGCTCGTAGCCGCCGCCGGCGGGGGGGAAGCCGTTGGTGAGGGGCGGGAGCTCCTCGGGCGCGGGGTACTGGAAGCCCGGCTGCAGGGCGCTGTCGTACGGCGCGGGGCCGGCGTCTTCCGCGGCGTCGCTGCCGGCATCAAAGGCGTCCTCCTGGCGGACGTTGGCGGAGTCGATGAGCTGAGGTGGCTGCTGGATTGTGTTTCCCATGATCCCTTGCATGAAAGAGAACGAGAAATCCATTGTTCTGCTCCGGCATCCTCAGCTCTCCCTTCTTCTCACAGGGCCTGCGGGCACAGGGGCAGAGGGAGGCAGCGTTACAGGAGCAGCCCCGGCACCGAGCACGGCCACCCCCGGGCTCCCCCCGCCCCCCAGGAGGGAGCAGCTCCTGCAGCCGAGGGCTGGCGCTGCCCCAAAAGGGCCCTCGCACGGCTCTGCAGGGCAGCGTGCTCCCCGTGTCCCCCTCCCGCTTCTCCGGGACAGCTGAAGAAGTGGCACAAGCACCTAGAGGTGCTTCGGAGCTCTGAGGCTGGCTGTTGGGAGGTCAGAACAGTGGTGCCCAAATGCAAACCACACCACGGAGCCCTCCTTGTGTGCCGCTGGGACGCGTGGCTGTGCCACAGGGCAGGGGGAGGAGGCCCTCAGCTCGCCCCACCGCACAGAACACCCCGTGCTGCCCCCACACCACGGTCCCTGCAGGCTGAACACGCCAGGGGAGGCACAGAGAGCACCCAAAGGACACAGAAACAATTTCTCGTCCTCCCTGCCAGACTTCGGGGCCAGGGAGGAGCCCTTGGATGGCACAGACCCACGGCAGGGCCCCTGCTCAGCACCTGAAGCAACCAGCACCCAGCTCGGCTGCTGGCAGAGCTCGGGGGGGGCTCCCCCATCCCTCCCCTCACCAAAAGCAGAGCCGAGCCTGCCCCGTTTGGCTCCGGGCGGGCAGAGGGGAGGGCTGCCCCCTCGCTTCCCCTGCTTATTTTACCACCGAGCACCCAGAGCTTAAATAAAGGCTGATCACAATCCAAGGGGGAGCAGCCCCGGCACAAAGGATCCCAAACCCGTGCTTGGTCACGGAGGTGTCACAGGGGGGGGAGACGCCGCTCGCCTTCCATTTGCCAGCTCTATTCAAACACCAGAGTCAGACTAAACCACAGTCAGACTTCCAAAACTCAGAGGCTCAGGAGGAGCTTCTCACCTTCATTATTATTATTAATAAAGCCCTCCCCTAACCAACCCCGATGTTCAGCACAGAGAATGGTGACCCGAGCACAGGTCCGAACACCAGCGTGCAAGGTCAGCTCAGCCCTTCCAAAGCAAACACCGCCCCGGGTTATTTATTCTGCTCGCTGCGGGCACGCAGCAGGGTGGCTGTGCCCTTTCGGCCAGCGTTTGGTGTGACACCAACACCTCCCGCTGTCACAGCAGGAGCCCCCACAGCCCCGTCCCCCACCTCTGGGCTTTCAGGTGAGGTTTTGTCTCCAGCACCGCCCTCCTCAGGGACTGCCAGGAGAAACTGAGTCACAGCAGCAACGAGACCCTGGCCAGCATTGTGGTACGTGCTTTGCCAGCTCCATCCTGGGGTTATATTCACGTTGTACTCATCCCCACTGCCCGGTGCCATCAGCCGGGGCACATCCAGCACCATAATTAAGGAAATTTGGGGAGCGACCTAAGAGCACGCGGCCGTGCAGCAGGACCTGCCAGCTGCAGCAACTTCAAATCCTGGGGCAGTGAAACCACGGCAGCTCCCAGCCACAAAACCCCCAGTGAAGCGTTGCTGCTGGTGGCAGGGGTGGCACACACAGCGAGAGCACTGCCTTATCGAGGTCACAGCACCCCACAGCTCCCCACATCACCCCACAGCACCCCACAGCTCCCCACGGCCCCCGCCCATTCCAGGAAGAGGAAGAGGAACTGCCTGTGCTAGCTGCAAATTAATTGCTGCTTTGCATCTGCCAAAGCGAGGAGCACACAGATTTCTCCCACTGGTAGGGAATTTCACCCCAGGCTGTTGTTATTTGTTACTAAAAACAGAACCAATCCATGGGGCTCCTCTGCAGCGCTCCAGAGGAGCCTCAGCAGCCCCACGCGTCCCGCAGGGCTCACCCACCGGGCAGGGACACAGCAGCACCAGGGGGATAAGTGTTGGAGTTACCCAGCTCAGCACTTTGGGTTTGAAATAGGAATTTCTCCTCTTCCTTTACCCAGTGCTCTGACAGCTGCCCAGCCGTTTAGCTCAGCACCAGCCCCACGTAACGCAGCTCACCCCAAATGTTGGTGGGGATATCCCAGAGGCACAGCACGCAACAACCCCTGGGAGAGCTCAGCCCTGCAGAGCAGGCAGCCGCACAGCACCCCGCGCTGCGTTAGGAGCAGGGCTTTGCTCGTGGCACACGCCGTGTGAGCAATTCTGCTTTGTGCTGTCCCTGCCTTGCTTGGGGGAGCAGCGGCCGCTCCCTGCTCAGCCCCCGGCACCGCCCGAGCGCTATCGGGGACAGCCAGGGGCAGGGCAGGGCAGGGGCTGCTCCTCCTCAGCTCTCGGAGCAAGTCCCGAGCTGGAGCAGGCCCTGTGTTAGCAGCCTGCTTTATTTCCTGACGTGGACACACGTGTGGGTTAGCAAACTTCGAATTGCTATTGGGACTGGACCGAGAGCTGGCAGCTGAACACAAATCCAGTGGTTTTTTAAAGCAATTCCCTCCCCGAGCTCACCTGAACAGAGCAGAGCTCGGGGCCAGCCCCCACTTCACAGCCGGGCACTGCCACAGCTGCTGCCTCCCTGCGGGCTGCTCTCAGCGCCTCCACACGCTGTGGCTGCTCCCCTCCTGCAGAGCTTCTCCTGGCCTGCTGCGATCCACGCACCCATCTCTCGCTCTCCCCCTTCCCCAAACCCAACCACTCTGCTCCCGTGGGAGCTGTGAGCGGTGCCGAAGCCGCTGACACAGCACCAGGAGGGATCCTGAGCACACGGGACCCTCAGAACAGAAACCCAGCGCTGCTCTGTGACAGCCTCCCGGGTCCCAGCACAAGGAACAGGCCCCTGAGCACCGAGGGCAGGCTCCAGCCCCAAAAGCAGAGGTGGAAGCAGCGTGCAGCGCCCTGTGCTGCGCCCCCAGCACCACTCCTCTCCCTCCAACCCCGCTGAACGACAGCCTCAGACCCTGCAGGGAGCCCTCAGCTTCCAGACAGGACCCGCACCGGGCACTGCACCGCTGGGACACCGCAACTCACCCCACAGGCAGAGGTAGTGCATGCAATTTCATTAGTTCAAGCACAGGAAATGATTCCAAGTCATTTAGGCACGAAACTGGTACTTTTTAGCAATGCTGGGAGCAACGGGGAACCAGAGAGACCTTCAGGACCCCAGCTGAACTTCCGACTCAGAGAAAAAGGAGCCTGCTCCCTAGCACTGCGGGCAGGGCCCTGCCTGGAGGAGAACCAGGACCCGTCAGTGCTAAGGACTTTTGTTTGGTTTTGGTTTTGTTTGCAAAAACTTTTTGTTTTTGTTTGCAAACACAGCCCCGTGCTTCGTGCTGTGGCCAGGAGTCACAGCTCGAGGCATCGGGGGAAGAGGCAACTGGGATAAACTGGGAGGAACAAGTTCTGCTGGGGGCAGGACCCGGCTGGCCCTGAGCACAGGTACCAGCCGCTGCTAAAACCAGCACAGCACACCGATATTTTACACCCAGCGCCCATAAAACCTCCTGGAATTATTTTACCCATTCTCACTGCCTGCTGCCAGCCACCACGTGCGTGACCTACGATGGCCCAGCACTTGTTGGGCTGGAGGCGTTTGACAGAGACGCAGGGAGCAGAACCTGCCCCGCTGGGCTCCTGCTCCCAGCACAGCTCCCCTGCACGCAGACCTGCCTCAGAGCGGGTCGCAGATTGCTCGTGTCCTGCCCCCAGCCCTCAGCGAGCCCTGAGCCTCGCAGCAGCCGCCCCCAGCCCTCCAAACCCATGGGTCTGGCCCAGGCAGGCTGGGCTGGTTCCGAGCTGCCGCGCTTGGTTTCCCTCCCGGCTCCACTCTGCCCTTCAGACCCTTGAGGCTGCCCAGCTCAGCGCTCCTGGCAGCTGCAGCCGGTGTCCTGCTGCAGCTCAGCACCGACACCTGACAGAAAACTCCTCACTAGACCCTATGGTGCCCGTGCTTTTTCTACAGCCGCATCAAAACCAGCTGGGGAGCCACCTCCCAGGGCACTACAGCCCCTGCGCTGTGAGAAATAACTCAGCAAGAGACAGGAGTACAGCGACCACCTGTAGGTACTGCTGCGTTGGGCATTCACGGGCTGCTCTGTCTCGTTTTGTCCTGGATACCTGTACAAAACCCCACAGTATTTCCACTTCCACACCCTGGGCCCGTGCCCAGTTTCCAGCCGGGCGCAGACTCGTCAGCAACTACAAATTGCAGCCTGTGGATTCGGACTGACTTCACCTGGCCCGAGCAGCCTCCTCCAGCAGGCACCGCAGGTGAATCAGAGGCCTCCTGACAAACTTTGCTCAATGTTTAGAGCTCGCGGTGAGGCTGGTCACCTCCCCGGGTACCTTCCTACAGGCTCTGAGCGCCAGGAGAAACAGCCCCGTCTGCCAGAGGGTTCTGACACGGCCACTGATACCGAGCTCCCCGCGGGGGAATGGAAGGAGCCACCTCATACAGACACTGTGCGTTTAGAAACAGAAGGGGTAACAGGAGTGTGGGGCACCCGCTTGTTCTGAAGAGCCTCAGAACTCAAGTGAGGGACAAGGAATAAATCCTCTGGCTCTCTGGGGAGGCTCAGAGCCCAATATCCACACAAAACCAGGAGTCAGAGCTTTGGCAGCACCGAGCACTGTGTGAATCACAACCTGCTCACACGCACGGAGGCCGGGCTAACAGCCCCACGGCCCCACAGCCCCTGCACCACCGAAAATCACCCAAAGGCTGCGAGAAAACACCACAGAGCCTCTGAGCCGCTCGTGCTGCGGCTGGGGCAGGCTCCGAGCAGCTCCCCGGGGCTCCCAGCTCCCCCAACAGCCCCGGGAGCCCCCAGGCCGCGGCTGAGCCTCCCCTCAGCGACCCGCAGCCGCCTCCAGGCCGTGCTCCGAGCCCCGGACGGGGACCGGGACACACGGACACGGCCCCGAGGCACCGGGGCACGGAGCGGCGCCGCGGGCAGGCTCCGGTCGCGGCCCAGCGGCCCTGAAGCCGCGCTCGGGGCCTGTCCGAGCCGTGCCGGGCCTGCCCCGGCCGCTCCGCTCCGTGCCCGCCGCGAACATGGCGCCGCCGCCCCCCGGTGCCCGCCCGCGCCGCTCCCGCCCTCACCTTCCGTCAGTTCCATTCTAACCGCCCCCGCCGAGCCCCGAGGAGACAAAGGCCGGCGGCGGGGGCGGCGGGGCCCGGCCCGGCCCGTCCCGTCCCGTCAGGCCGCCGCCCGTTGCCCGCAGGCCGCAGCCCGGGCCTCGAGTTCCGCGCCCCCGCCGCCGCCGCCGCCGCCGCTGCCGCCGCCGCCGGGCCCCGCCCCGGGAGGGCTGCGCGGCCGCGGGGAGGCGCCGGGCGGGCGGCGGGGTGAGGCGGGCGGGGGGTGAGGCGCTGCGCTGCGCTGCGGGGCCGCCCCGGGCCCGCCCCGCGCCGCTCCGAGCCCCCGGCCCCGGCCCCGGCCCCGCTCCCGCGCCGCCGCCTCCGCCCCCCGCCGCTCCCCCGCCGCTCTGAGCCGCGCCTGCGCGCGACGCCGCCTCCCATTGGCTGCGCCGGAGGGGGCTCGCCGCGGGGCATGCTGGGGGATGTAGTTCTGGGGGAACTACCAGCGTGGAGCTGGCCCCAAAGCCTTCCCCTTCCCCTTCCCCTTCCCCTTCCCCTTCCCCTTCCCCTTCCCCTTTTTTTCTGTTCCTCTCCCTGCTGCCCATTTGCAGCCCCAATGTTCTCGTGGCTGCGGGGTAGGAGCACAGCTGCTGCTTCCCGCCAACTCCTCCTGACAGCAATTCTCATTCCTCCTCCATTTTTCTCCTCAGTTTTTTCCCCTGTTCAGCTTTCTTGCACGCCACTTTTGCCTGTTCCCAACAGTTTTTATGTCAAATGGCCGCTTGGTTGGGAAGCTGCCCCCAGAGCTAATGCTGAATCCACGCCAGGGAGGCTTCACAGCAGCACCTTGACCCTCCTCAGCCCCCGAGGGAGGCTGGACAACCCGTGCAGTGCCCAGCATGAAACACAGAATGAGTTCTCTGCTCCCCGAGATGGGTAAAGGAAACATTTGGCCTTTGAGAAGTACCCGGCTTCTCGCGGAAAAAGGGTTTGGTGTAAAGGAAAGTTTTAACTCATTAAGATCGAGGTGAAAGCGAAAGTTAGCGGGCAGAGGTTACTGCCGGCCCTGGCACGAGGCGTTTATCAGAAAACACCGAGCGCTGAGCTGTGGCTTCAGCACACGGCTCCTTCACTAACGCTGTGTGCAGGGACCGGGAGAAGGAAGTAAACAGCCCCCAGGGGAACACGCACACACACATAATCAGCGCCCCTTATCAGTTCACCAATTCACCCACTTTTCATTTCCTATTCCGTTACTTCCTCAAACAAAAACCTCTCCGAAGGAAAGAAATCCCATTGGAGCAGAACGGACGTTAGCAGCATAAAGCACTCGAGCACCAAGCCGTCCTGTTGCACAGCCCGCATTGACAACGCAGAAATGTTTTTGACCGTAAAAACCGATCTGGATGAGCGGCGGGGAGTTTTTTTTCCCAGAACTTAAGGGCTTGGAGACCAGCCCCGATGGGAAATGCAGCGAGAGACCTCTGGCGGCCGGCCTCGGGAGCTGTCTGCCTCGCTTCTCACCCGTTTCCCAATTCCTTGTTTGTTTGTTTGTTTGTTTATTAACGTCGTTCAGCAGACCGAGCACCCACCAGACACCCTTCCCTGTCGCCTTGTGACAGGCGGGCACCTCGCGGGACCTCCGAGGCTGAGCAGGGGTTGTTCCGTGCAGGGCTCCAGCTCGACTGCAGGGCGGCTGCTGCGTGCAAAAGGGCCTAATGGGGCAAACAGGGCCTGGACGGGGCCTAACGGGGTCTAACTGGGCCTGAATGGGGCTTAACGGGGCGAACGGGGCCTGGACGAGGCCTAACTGGGCCTGAATGGGGCCTAGTGGG
Organism: Aythya ferina; assembly: GCF_964211825.1. Classification (NCBI taxonomy): domain Eukaryota; kingdom Metazoa; phylum Chordata; class Aves; order Anseriformes; family Anatidae; genus Aythya; species Aythya ferina. The sequence continues at coordinate 5,391,772 of NC_140310.1, forward strand.
GCCCAACAAGGCCTCAATGGGGCCTAATGGGGCCTGAACGGGGCTTAGCAGGGCCTAACGGGGCCTGTGGGGCCCAGCGGGGCCTTACTGGCCCAATAGGGCCTAAACGGGGCTTTATGGGGCCTAACGGGGCCTTAACGGGGCCGAACGGCCCCCACCGCGCCCCTCCCCTCCCGTCCTGCCCCGTCCCCGCCGCCGCTCCTCGCGCCGCCGTCACGCCCCGGCCCGTGACGTCACTCCCCCTCCTCGCGCATCCCCACCAATCACCTCCCTTCCCCACGGGGCACCTCGGGTTGCGCCCCGCCCTCCCGTGCTCCCATTGGCTGTCCGCGGGCAGGGCCGCGGCTGCGCCTCCCGATTGGTTGCCGCCGAAGCGGCCGCGATGCGTTGGTGCGGAAGGGGGGAAACCATAGAGTGCCGCGCTTAGGCTAGAGCGGCCGGCGCAGGGCATGATGGGACGGCGGTGGCGGACCGGGCCCGGGCCCGGTACCGGTAGGCCCCGGGGTAGGCCCGGGCCTAGGCCCAGGTCCCCCGGGACGAGGCCTCTGTGAGCTCCCGGCTGTGTAACGGGCACCGGGTTGGATTAAACAACGCTTCCTTCTCTTTGCTTCCCGTAGCGGCTGGGTCTGCGTTTAAAAGAGGGCGTTCGGCCTGTTCGGCGCCTGCCTTCCCGCGCCCTGTGCTTTAAATAATAACATTTAAATAAATAAATAAATAAATAAATAACAAAATTGTGCTTTAAATAAGCCACGGGCTGCACCAGGAAATAAGGTGAGTGGTGTGAGCAAAGCTCTGAGGTTACTGGTTCAGCCATGATGCATTATACAAATTGTACAAACGCAGCACTGTGACACAAGTCTTATATGTTTATTTTTTTTAATCCTCTAAGTGGGCTGAATTTCGAGCTGCGCTGACCTGCGTGTGCTTCCTTCAGTAGGTGCAGCCCAGGAGGTGAAGCTCCGCTCAACACCAAGGCACCCTCCTGGCTCCTGCCCCCGCCGTACAGGGAGGAAAGGTTAAAAAATAGCAGCCTGCAAGTAAAATGCAGCGCTGTGGCCTTAGGGAAAAACGTGTGAGCGACCCTTCTGAGAGCAAGGAGGGAAAAAAGGAGTTTGACACCGTCACACAGAGCACATCAGCGATGCAGGTGCCTGTATTATGGATGTGGTTTAGCCTGAGGACCCCAGCTGTGTGCTGTGTCCTGGGAGGTAAGGGAAGTACGAAGAGGTGTGCTGGCACATCCCGCCCTGTGTGAGAGGGCTGGTTATCTGAAAGAGAGTTCTTGTGTTAGTCCAATCTGAGAAAAGCAGCAATAGACAAAAAATAAAAGGATTTTAAAAAGCATTTGCGTTGGTACTGTCTAAAATCTGCAACTTTCACACTCAGACTAAACTGGAAGCATCTCAGAGCAGCAAGGCTGGTACCAACAGAGCCTAGCCTGAAGCCAGCAAGGACAATCTACCGCTGGGGGAGAAAAGCTTTCATCTCTCCACCTCCTTAAAAGGGAAGAATGATTTTCCAGCTGGCTGCTTTTACACAGAAACATGTCAGTCGTCCTGAGGGGCTCTCTCCCTCTGTTCCAAGCCCATTAGCAATCGGGCAGTGCTAAGACTATCCAGATGACACCGGCTTCTCGTTTGTGCTCCACTCCCTCTACCCCCCACCATTTTAACTTATGCTGTAAATACATTGATACCTGCACTGCTGTCTGTGCTGTTACTCACTGAACAGGTGCTTGTGCTCCTAAACCCGAGGAAAGGCAGCTTTCCATCCTCACGAAGGGCTGGGCACACAAGGAACTAGGCTAGAAGCCCAGTGAAGCCTGCTCTGCTATTTGAAATCCCAAGCAAGGACACAGCCACGTATCCAGGGCTTGCAGCTTGCCCTGCTGCTGCGGCTTTATAGGTTCAAGCTCTTGATCCTAGGCAGTGTGGTTTAACTGATAAAAAGTGCACAGTGTGTATGTAAATATTCAGAGATTACTTTATGGACAATAGATATGGGTATTCATACCTACTGTAAAGTTAGACGTGGTGCTGAGTAGCATGAATTGTCTTTTCTAGAGGCCAGGCAGCCTTTAGGGCAGTCAGACTCAAAAAGTCCTCTGAAGGTCAGGTGTTATCAGCACTTCAAGCACCTGACTCCAGGCTCCAGCTATCAGTACAGAGACAGCCTGCAGAAGGCAGCTGTGTTTTTAGCTCTGTACCTGCACCTCTGCCTCGTTAGTTACCAGTATGCAGTGCTGCATATTGGTATTTAATTGGTAAATGAGGGCAAATGTGGCTTCAATAAAGAACCCCATTGCTCACGCCTTGCTCCTGCCTCGCTGCAGCATGGACAAGGTGCTGCCAGTGGCCGTGCTCTGCTGTCAGAGCTGGAGCAGCCTTGGACTGCTTCTGAGGCAGCACGCCTCGCCTCCCCGAAAACACTGCCAGCTGCTGAGCTGCCAGGGGAACTGGGACCTGACATCCGCAGGGCCTGCTGCTTCTGAAAAAGCATTTTCTCCCCTAAAGAGCTGAGTACAAGCATTCAGTGCGATATTCCAGTGGTGTTGGGAGCAGAGGTTAACAGGAGTAGAAGAATGGAAATAATTTCTGTGTTATGGCTACAGCAGGTAAATGGGTACGGTTCCTGAATGTATAGGTACAATTCCTGAACTTGAGGTTAGTGGAAGAGCCGTGTGACACAGAAGTGTCTTCAGAGCACACGAGCTGGGCTCACGGAGCCACCCAGCTCACTAAACCGTGTCAAAGAACATCAGCCAGGAGGGATGTTGCCCCTTCTGGTGAGGTGAACGAGGTCGGTAACTTGGGGTGGGTTTTCTGGAAGTGCAGCAGTTCTGGGCTGCCGCAGAGCCAGGATGGGAGCCCCCGGATCTGTTTGCCCATGGTGGTGGGTAGCTGCAGCCCCAGCGCCATCCCTGTAGGACGGGTGGTTCAGCTCCTCCTAACGCAATTTGGGGGGATGGATCCCTGCCCCGCAGCAGCAGATCCACGCAGAAATGCCATTGGCATTGACGGCATTTCCCAGCTCTGCTGCACTGCCCGAACTCCCCTGTTACCAGGGGATGTTTGCCCAGCTCCAGGCAAGGGGGCCCCGCGGTAACTCACACAAATAATCCCCAGCCGATGCTTTCCCTGCGGTGGGTGCAGCGGGTGCCCCTCGCTGCCCACAGCCCCGGGGGCTCAGCCACAAAAACCTCGCAGGGTGCAGGCGGGGGGGGCTCTGCCTCTTCCCACAGCCCCCCCGAGCCTCGCAGCTCGCTCCAGTGCCGCTTCCCACCGGCAGGTCGCAGCAGCCCTCAGGCTTTGGGGAGCTTCTCAGCCCCGCTCCTCGCTCCTCGCTCCCCACGCCAGGGCTGGGAGCTGGGGGTGAGGGGCTGCGGGACCAGGCACCAGGAGTGAGAGCCAAATGTGGTGCTGGAGATCCCTCAGAACCAGGAGCAAAACCTCGCCCGGGCTGGCTTTGCGCCCTGCTGCCCTCACACCCCTCAGATTTAACACCCCTCGGATTTCACCCCGCTCCTGGCCTCAAAAATTTGGTGGAGAAATCGTTTTTATCTCCAATTGAGAGCCCCGGGAGGGAGCGTTACCCAGAAATTCCCCCTTGGCAGGGCCCTGCTGAAGGCGCCCGTCGTGGCTGAAGAATTTCGGATTCCACAAATCAGCCACTGCCGGAGCCACCCTGCCGGCCCCAAAGCTTTCCGGGGACTCAGAGAATTGGGAGCTGAATGTCAAGTTGTTGGGGGCTTTTTCTGATCTCAGTGCGGGAGGTGGGCAGGAAATTACCCAGATAACGCCCTCAATTTCCTGCGGGTGGGTGATGCTCAGCTCCTGCTCGGCAGCGGTCGTGTTCTGCAGCCTCCGCTCCAGCTCCTGACCCTGGGGGCTGGGGGGGCTGTCAGGGGGTGTCCTGGCTGGGGGGGTGGCCCTGAGCTGGCTCAGCACCCCCCAGCAGTCCCGCACCGCTCTGAACAAACCCAAACCAGACCCCAAATCCCTGCTGCTCCCCAACCCAGCCTTTCCCAGCCGTGCTGCAGGGCTCAGCTCTGCGCCCTCGCCCAGGGCCCCGCAGCTTCCTGTGCCCCCCCCTCCCCGACCCCAAAATGGGGGAAAATCAGCGTTTTCGCTACATGACCCCCCCCCTGAGATCCTGGAGGAAGCGAACCCAGCAGAGCCCCGTAAATTTCTGGATTCTGTTCTGCAACGTGGGGCAAATGAAACGCGGCCGAGCTCCAAGGCCGTGTGTGCTTTGGCGTGGGGAGAGCTTTTCCAGCCCTTCGGTGCCAAACACCTTCCAGCCCTCCCCTTGGAGCTTTGTCCTCCCCCTGGGCATCCCCACGGCCACCGCTCGCTGCAGGGGAGGGCTCGGCCCCGAGGGACCCCCAACCCGTGGCTCCGACCCCTTTTTGCCTCCGTCCCCCCACCTTGGCCCCGCTGCGGGGGATTTCTGCTGAGACGTCCCCGTGCCACGGCCGTCCCCGGCCCCCCGTCAGCCTCTCCCCTCCGAAGGCTGCCGGGGAAAGATGCCGCGCTCAGCACTTCTGCAGCAGATTAATATTCCGAGGGAGCAGCGCTGATTTAGTGGGGCCCAAGCACAACAAAGGCTGAGATTTATGGCCCTCGGTATTAGAGCATTACATTCCGCGCAGGCTTTCTGTCTCTGGTATAAATTTGTAACAAAGGCGGCCGAGGCTTACACCAGCTTAAAATAATGTAGAACAAGGGCTCGAGAGCCAAACCTGGCAGGGAGAGGAACCGGGAGAGTTACGGGGTGCGGATGGCGGGGATCCCCCGGGATCAGCCGGGGCTCTTCCCTTCCCACCTCACACCGGTGGCCCCGGGGTACGCGGGGAGGGCCGGGGGTGCCGGTGGGTGGGTGCTGAGAGCGGCCAGGATTTTGGTGAACCCCAACCCGGAGAGGGAGCAGGGGGTGCGGGGATCCCCCCCGAGCCCTCCGCACAGTGGCAGGGCTTTGACGGGAGCGGGAACGATCTGCAGCTGCCCGGGTTCACAGCCCCAGGTTTGTTTGGATGAAATCAAGCCGAGCCGCGGTGTTTGACAGTGGCTGGTGCGCGGGCTGTCAGGGAGGTGATGGACAGCAGGACAGCCCCACAGAGCACCCTGCCAAGCTCCTGCTAAAGGGGGGGGCTCCAGCAGGGCTGGGGGGCTCACACCCCTCACACCCACCCGGGGCAGGGGCGCAGAGCCCCGCGTGCCAGCGGCCGCATCCAGACCCCGTCCTCTGCCCTCGGTGCTCCCGCACAAACCCTGTCCCGTTGGGATGCAGGAGGAGGGGGAAGGGGCTCCCCCGCCAGCCCCCAGCCCTGCCCAGGGGTCTGGAGCTTCCACCCCATTTCCTGCGCTCTCTGCTCGGCCGCCCCTCGGGGTGGGGGTCATTTCCTCCCAGGGAAATAATTTATGGCTGGGGAGCTGCCCCCGGTGCCGCGGGATGCTCCCATCCTTGGCATGGGGTGGGAGCAGGCAAAACCCTGCCCGGGATGCCCCCAGCCCCTCTTCCAGCCCCCAGCCCTGCTCCCGGCCCTGCCCAGCGAGGTGGGATTGCGAGGAAGGCTCCCTGACAGCGCTGGCAGCCAGACAAAGCCCAGCTCCCAGCCCAGCCGAGCAGCCAGATCCTGGGCTGGGGCCAAGAGATTGTCTCGGTGCTGCGCAGCCGGAGGGCTTTAAAAGGAGAGGAGGAGGAAGGCGAGGAGTGGGAGAGACAAAGGATGCTGCAGGAGCCAAAAGTGTGGCCACGGGTGAAGAGCTCGGTGGCCACCAGTGCCCGGTGCTGCCGGCCACGTGCTCGGGGTGCGGGACGGGGCTCGGGGTCTGGGTGTCTCCATCGCGGGGTCTGGGTGTTGCTGTGTCCCTGAGCTCGAAGGGGATGCTCCCAGGAAGGGCAGAGGGGCAGAATTGCAGAATTCCCCTGCCCCGGGTGCTGGCAGCTGCCCCGTGCCCGTCCCTGGCCCAGCAAACCCCCGAGCCCCCAGGCTGCGGTGTGACGGCAGGCACCAGCGGCGCTGCTGGAGTCGCTCTGCTTATTATCATATTTAATTGGCCTCCTGGTAACCCCAGGAAATGAGCAGAAGATTGTGATAGCAGCAGTTTCTGATGATGTAAACACGAGCTCCATCTCTCCCCGCCGCCTTGCCAAGCCGGTCCCAAGGAGAGCGGTGATTTATGGATGCCCCCAGCCCCGCTCCCCCCGCCGCTGGCTGCCTGGGCTGCGAGTTTAATCTAGGGCTGCGAATTCAACATAAATCACTTGATTAAAAGCCCTACTTAATTTAGGAGGGGAGGGGGCGAGAGCGCAGCTGATCGATTTAATTTACACATGGAAACAGCAACAAGCAGATGCTTTTAAAAGGGCCGGGGAGACGGGGAGCACCGCGAGCCTGCAGCCTTAACCATTTCCTGGCTAAGGAGAGGGGCTGGGAGCCCCTCGCCCTCGCGGTGGGTGAGTCAGGTCCCAGCCACGCTGCCAGCCCTGGGGACCCCGCAGCCACGTCCCCCCCCAGGGCTCCCGGTGCTGCCCATCACCGCCCGGTGCTCCCCGGTGCCTTTCCCAGGGCCGGCGCGGTTTCCGCGGGCAGCAGGTCACAGCCGAAGGCAAACGGCCTGGAGCTGGCAGCGGATCCATCCTGGGAGGAGGAGGAGAGGACGGCAAAAGTGCAGGGAGCGACTCGGGGCTGACGTCAGGGCGGAGGGAGGGCTGCGTGCGGCCGCCCAGCTGGAGAGATCCCCGGCGCCTCCGGTCAGGGGGGGCCCAAAGACACAAACCTGTCCCCCCCCGGCCTCCGAGGAGCCTCCCAGCTGCCAGCCCTGGGGCTCAGCCTCCTCTTCCTCGCGGGGGGCAGCTCCCGATGGGTGGCGGGGAGGGGGTTAAGGGTCCCTGGGTCATCCCCAGCGCTGGAGGCTGGAGCCCAGCTGGCCTCGCGCGCCGAGCTTTTGGAGAGGACGGCAGCGCGCACGCGGCTGCCAGAACATCTGGCTGCACCCCCGGCCGAGCCCCCCCTGCTCTGGGAGGGGGCTCCCTGCCCGGGGACGGAGCGGCCGCGTTGGGGAACGGCCGGGGGGGTCCAGCCTGGGGGTGGGAAACACGTGGGGGTGACACCGCCACCGTCATGGGCACCGCGCGCTGGTGGCGGAGAGGAGGCAAAGGTTGCTGAACAGGGTGGAATTGGTACAGGGAATTTTGGGGTCAGGAAACACAGCTCCCAGCAGAGCAGCCCGCGTTCCTCGCAGCCTTTGAACTCCTCCTGCCCAAACGGGCAGCCCGGAGGAGCCGAGGGTCCGCGGCGTCTCCCAGCACCTGGGGCCGGGACCCGGCCGCACGCGGGACTGGCAAAACTGGGCTCCGGCGCGGCTTGGTTAAAGTCTTTAATAATTACAAGAATTCCAGATTCATTACAGAAGAGTTTACAACAAATAATATTTCTCCATACAAAGGCAAAATAAAACTTTTCAAGTAACAGCGCCCTGGCTCTGCCGTGCCGGGGAGGGACGGGGACGCGCGCCCCCACCAAGGCACCGCCGGGCAGCTCCGCGGGCTGGGCACCGGCACCGGCACCGCCGGGCAGGGCAGGGCCCGGTGAGGGGGTGCCCGGCACCAGGACGCTCCCCGCGGCGCCGGTAAGGCACAGGAGGGCATGGCCCGGGAGCGGGGGCTGCCCGGGAGCGGGGGCCGTGCTGTGCCAGCGCCCCGGTGTCGGGGGGCAGCACCCGCACGGCGCCGGGGGGCTGCAGCCGGCCCAGCAGCGCCGGAGACCCCGGGAGCCAGGGGGGAGGAAAGGCCATTTACACCATGACAACGTGCTCCCAAAAGGCATCGACACATCATTATTACTGTTTAATACAACCCCATATAAAACTGAAGCAGCAGCAGCAATTCTTATTGAGGGACCTAAACTGAAATAGGTTTAGAACATAATTTAAAAAAATAAAAACAGCAAAAGTAGCAAAATATATGATTTTTTTTTTTTTTTATAGCAACTGATATCTACCAGCCACTAGTACCTTACTACCAAACTGGTATATCTCTGGTAACAACCCTTTTAAAAAGACATGTAAATATATATTCATATTTATACATATTTTTAGCTATGTACACAGGACTTTTGTTCCCAGCACCGGCCGTCGGCTGCCTCTGCCGCCGGTGCTGAGCAGACGCCCGCGCTGGGTCCCCCCTCCGAGGTCCTGGGGGTTTGGTCACCGGGGGCAGCCTGACAGCACCGCGCACCCGAGGGCCGTGCCGTGGGACCCCTGCGTGGTCGGGGATCACCTCCCTGGGCTCCCCGTTTCCCCCCGGGACACCACGTCCCAGCAGGGCGCCGGCCCCCGAGGAGGATTTGGGCTTAACCAAGTGGAGAGATCGAAGCGCAGAGCTCACGGAGGAGGTGAAAGGAAAGGAAACACCCGACACCCAAAACACCGAGCGAAGCCTTCGGGCTGCAGAGTTCACAGCGGAGGCGGCAGGAGGAGCTGGCAGGAGACGTGGGTGGTTCTGGTGGTGGTTCTGGTGCCGGGATGCTGCGGCCGTGCCTCCGAGGCCCCTCTCGCAGCTCGGCACGGCCGGGCCCCGCGGCGGCACCCCCCCGGCACCGCGGCACCCGCGGGCGTCCGGTCCCTCGCTGGCCGTGCCAGCCTCAGTGTCGCTTCAGTCCGCCGTTGGTGTGCTGGGGGGGGTACTTGGGAAGGCACGGCTCGTCCGGCAGAGGGTCGTGAGAAAACACAGAGTCCTCCCCCGAGGAGCAGGTGGAGCTGCGGGTGTCCGGGAAGCCGGGCGAGTACTGGTCCAGCGGCACCGAGAGGTCCAGGTACTCCTGCAAGGGACGGGGCTCAGGTGGGGACGGCGCAGCCCCGGGGGGGGGTCCCGGATGGGGTGGGCGCACGGGGGGTCCCCTACCTGGTTGGAGGTCATGGCCACGATCCTGTCCAGGTCCTCCACCAGCTGCTTGAAGGTGGGGCGCTGCGAGGGGACGGCGTGCCAGCAGTCCCGCATCATCATGTACCTGGGGGGGGGCCAAGGGGCGAGAGCTGAGCCGGGTCCCGCGGGCGCACGGGGAGCTCTGCGCCGTGGGCCGGCACCGTCAGCCAGCAGAGGTGGGATTTGGGGGATTTTGTGCTGTTCTGTGCTCATCTCCTGTGTGGGAGGAAGGGAATGCCCCCGCTGTGGGCACGGGGAAGGACACGGGGCTGTTTTGGTAGGACCTAACCTAAACTCGGCTAGTCCCTGCTCTGGGGTCATTCTGGGATTCACTCCTGCTGAGCGGTACCAGGGGAAGATGTTGATTATTGCAAACAGATTGAGCTGATGTTTTCGCGGGGCCGGGAACTGCTGGAAAAGTAACTCTGAACATCTGCCTTCCCCGGCGTGCACCTGCCTGCGCTCCGGGACGGGAGCACGAGGTTTGCCTGAGGTCTGCACGGGGTGCACTGGGGGGAGCGGCACCGGCCACCCCCTGTCCCCCAGCCCGGCGCGGCACTCACAGCTCGTTGGTGCAATTGCTGGGCTTGTCCATCCTGTGGCCTTCCTTCAGCAGCTTGAAGAGCTCCTCCACCGGCACGCCGGGGTACGGCGAGCCGCCCAGCGTGAAAATCTCCCAGAGCAGCACGCCGAAGGACCACCTGCCGGGTGGGCACAGCCTCAGCCCGCTGCGCCCAGCGGGGGCCGCACCGGAGAGCTCCGGGTGCGTGCCCAGAAATCGGGTTGTTTGGTGCCGGGCCGTGCCCCGGGTACTCACACATCGCTCTGATGAGTGTATATGCGGTCGAACAGGGCCTCCGGGGCCATCCACTTCACTGGCAGGCGACCCTGGGGAGAAGCAAATCCCCCGTCAGCGCCGAGCCCCAAGGCAGCCTGAGGATCCGGAGGGGATCACTGGGAACCTGGCGGCACGGACTGGGCTCTCTGAGCACTGCCCCCCCCTTCCATAAAGCCCCTCGCCGTGGCACTCACGTTTGTCGTCTTCTTGTAGTAATCGATGTGGTGGATGTCACGGGCCAGCCCGAAGTCAGCGATCTTCATCACGTTGTCCTCGGTCACCAGGACGTTCCTGGCCGCCAGGTCCCTGTGGATGCACTGGGCAGAGCGCGGGGCCGTGAGCCGGTCCCGAAACCCCATCACCCCCCCACCCCATGGCAAAGGGGGCTCACGGCCCCTTCCCACAGCCCGGCCACCGGGGTCCCCCTGTCTGGGACTCAGCGGGGGGGCTCTCACCTTCTTGGAGGCCAGGTACTCCATGCCCCGCGCCACCTGGTAGGCGCAGGACACCAGGTCCTTGAAGGAGAGCTGCTCCTCGGGGACGCGGGCGGGGTTGTAGCAGTACTCCATGCCGGGGGGGCGCCGCGCCTGCAGGTACTCGCGCAGGTTGCCCTTGCTGGCGTACTCCACGATGACATAGAGGGGACCTGGGGGCAGCGGGGTCGGGCGGCGCTCAGCGGGACCCCAGCCCCTGCTCAGCCCCCGGGGGCTGTCCTCGTCCCCCCATGGAAGCCGGGACGCCCCCTCCCCGCCCTCGCGCTCACCGTCCTGCGTGCAGGCCCCCAGCAGGTTGATGATGTTCTTGTGCTTGCCGATCATCTTCATCATCTCCATCTCAGAGATGAGGTCGGACAAATCCTTCTCCGTGGCGTCGGCTGCAGCAGCAGAGGCGCCGGTCGGGGCGGGGGCCAGGCTGGGGTCCCCCCCACACCGTGCTCCCCCGGCCCCAGGCGCCGTGCAGGGCCCCCCCCCCCCCGGCTCCCAGCACCACTTACACTTGAGCATCTTCACGGCCACTTTGGTGACGCGGTTTGGCTTGTCCTTGTCGAGGCCGATGGCCTCGGCCAGCACCACCTGCCCGAAGCACCCTTCTCCCAGGGGCTTGCCCAGGATCAGCCTGCCGGGAGGACGGACAGACAGACGGCCTGAGGCCGGGGGAAGGACAGCGGGACGGCGCCCGGCCCCGCACCCACCCCGCAGTCGCCCTCACCTGTCCCGGGGCAGCTCCCAGCGCGGGTCCTCGGGGAGCTCGTACTCGGAGACGCCGGCCAGCATGGGGGTGCCGCTGGAGGAGAGGCGCGAGGGCCGCACCAGCATCACGCCCGAGTTCATGGAGGAGCTGGAGTCGGCCGACACCTGCAGCGGGGCCGTGGGTTACCTTCTCGTGGTGCCTGGGGCCGCGGCCGGCCGCCCCCGCCGGGGGGAAGGCGCTGACCGGGGCCCTTCGCCCCCCCCAGGCCCTGCCCGGATCCCCAACGCTGTCTGCGGGCACGGGGCCCCTGCAGCGCTGCTTCCAGTCGGAGCGCGACTAAATCATTTTTAATTAATTTCCTGCTTGCTGATACCACGAAATGCACAGCCTGGGGGTCCTCCCGTCTCCTCGGTGGGTACAACAGGCTCTTCTGCCCCAACACTGGGTGGCCATAAATCCTTCTGGCCCTCCGCACTACGGTCCCCACCCCGCACCATGCCGTGGGTGAGGGGTGGCCCTGGTTCCCCCCCACCCTAACCCAGGGAAAAGGCGAGCCTCTGGGGGAGCAGTAGGTGCAAACAAACCCCCTCTCTACTTTCTGTTACCTGTCTGCGCAGGGGGATGCTCTTGGCCAGCTTGTGCACGGCCAGCTGGCTGTTGAAGTCCGTCTTCTTGGTGGTGCTCTTCATCTTGTAGATGATGACGGTCACCACCATGCAGGAGATGAGGAAGGCTCCCGTGCAGTAGATGATGATCTCCAGGTAGAGGGGGGACGTCATCATGGCCGGCGTGTCCTCGATAGCTGGGTCGGCACGGGGAGGGCGTTAGCAGGAGCCCACCCCGAGGTGCTGGGGAGACCCCGGCCCCAATCCTCGCTCGGGGTCAGCCCTGCCTGGGGCGCAGCGGGGAGCGGGGAGGCTGTGGGGAGGCTGCACGGGGACCCCTGGGCCGTGCGCTGCATCCGTAGGCAGGCACCCGGGGTGGGGGGAGGCAGGATGGGGCCTTGGGATGGGTTAAATGAGAGGTGTGAAGTGGGGGCACGGTGCCTGTCCCCGCTCCGTATGGGGTGGGGTGGTGCTGGTGGCACCGCACAGCTGAGCTCACCCATGGGTGTGTGTGGGGGATGCCCCCTGCATCGCCCCGCAGGGTCCCTGCCCCGCTGCTGAGCTGTGGGCATCCCCCAGGGATACGGCGGGGTGGAGGGGGCCATGCAGCACTGCCAGCTCTGGGGGGGTCCGGGCGTTACTGGGAACACTGGGGCAGCTCAAGCGGAGCAGCCAGAAGCGCCGCCAGCAGCAGCAGCCTGCCGGGACCCCAGGCTGCTGGGGAGGGGTCCCAGCCCCGCGTGCCGTGGTGCAGACCCCGTGCTGGTGGCTGCCGGTGGCACAGGAGGGAGCAGTGCCAGGAGTGGCTCAGGGCAGCTGCATCTGCACAGTTCGGGGCAGCCACAAACCACAATCAGCAGTGGGGGAGCTGCTGTACCCCCCCCTGCAGCACCCCCGACCTGACCCCCAGAGAACAGAGCCTCAGAGAGAGGCGAAGAGCGGAAACCTCCTGTCCCTGCAGCCACCACCTCCGAGCACGCCAAGCGGCGGCTGATAACGGGGAAAGTTTTTGGCTGGCAAGCGAGGAGCAGGCAGCACCCCAAAAAACTTTCCCTGGCTGCTGTTATCAGCCGTGGGGCCGGGCAGCATCGATGGGCAGGAGCAGCATCGATGCGCCCGGAGCGCAGCACAGCGACAGCCCCGGTGCGCTCCCACCCCGCGGGGCAAGGCCAGCTCCTCGGGGGCACATGGAGCCGGGCAGCACCCCCAGCCCCCCCAGAGCCCCCCGCTGCCGGTGTGTGCCCGGGATGCTGGCCTGGCCCCGGGTCCAACCCGGGTTAAAAGCAGCCGGGTATGCATTGCTGGGGGGGGGAGGGCTGCGCGCCCCTTCCCTACCCGCCGGGGAAGCGCCCTGCCCCGGGCCGCAATGCATACGACGCGTGGAAACGAGGGAGGAAAGGGACAGGAAAAGGAGTATATACCTTCGAGAACTGTCAACCATGCAGAGTGATGGGAGATCCCAATAGAATTACCCGCCAAACATGTATACTCCCCAGCATCCTCAAAAGAGACATTCCTTAAGTGAAGGACTTCCATTTCTTTGTCTGTCGTGTTAACGCCAGCCGTCTAGAAGGAAAAATGGAAGCAAAAAACGGAGAAGCAAACGACATGAGATCTTCTGGGAAGCGGGCCAGAGAGGAGGGAGCTCAGTCTCATTTGCCAGACCCCCGGGAGCAGACAGAGACCACTGCAGCCCTGTTACAGAGACCCTCAGGATGACCACTCATCCAGCGGCCCTACGGAGATGCCGGTTAAAAACCCTTCACCAAACTGAGTGTCCTGCCCATCTGAACATGCTGGCAATGGGCTACATGGAAAAATAGAGCTCAGGGAGAGCCGGCCGGCTGAGCCTCAGGACGTGGGGGGCACGAGGACGGAGACAGGAGGGAGGGCAGGAGGCAGGGCAGGGACAGCGGCACACACCCGGCACGGCTCCGGTGGCTGCGCAGTGGGGTGGGAAGCACACGGAGGGGGGGGAGGACAGAGCACAGAACCTAGCCGGCCTCGCTGGGTATTTTTCCATGGCTTTTTGCACCAGAAATACAGCAGAAACAAGAGAGCCCAGAGTTTTGTTCTCCACCGCTGGGGACGGACTGTCCAAGGAAGCCTCCCACTGGGCGTCCTTCCGATTACCTTTCGCCAGAGGTCTGGTGACAGTGAGCCACGCAGACTGGTTGGCCTCGCCAATATAATTGGAAACCTTACAAACATACTCCCCGCTCTCCGCCTCTGTCACATTATACAGGGTCAGCACCTCCGCATCAGAGCTATTAATTCCCGAGTGCTGGAACAGACCAACAACAGAGGAGTCACATCGACGGCGTCAAAACTCGCGGCGCCCGCAGCGTCGGCGCCCGCTCCGCCGGCACGGCGAGGGGGGGGCTGCCCCCAGCCGGCACCACCGCGGGCAGCAGGGCTCGGGGGGCACAGTGGGGGCAGCAGCAGGCGAGGGACCGCAGCGCTGCTCCCTGCTGCATCGCCTCCAGGGGCATGGGAAGGGACAGCCGCGTGCCCTGGGGTCCAGGTGAGGATGGGGAGAGGCGAGCCCCCCGGGGTGCTGGGTGGTTGGTGCACGGAGGGTGCTGCTCCTGCCTGGATGGAGCAGGGCGCAGCCATCCGCCCCCGTGCTGGCTGCCAGGGCCCCCCCAGCCCCACGGCGTGCACCTTTGGGGCACCACAAGGCTTAACGCCCCCCCTGCACGCTGCCCTCCCTGCCCCCTGCCCACCTCCCACCCCCGGAGCGCAGCACACAGGGCTGGGGGCGGCTCTGGGGCTCCGGCAGCCTCGGTGCCACCCGGAGGGGTCCCCGGCTCCGTGGGACCCCCGGTTGTGCCCAGGGGGACCCTGCAGGGAGCTGGGCTGGGGCAGCCCGGGGTGCGGCTTTACCTTCAGGATCTGCACGTAGGGCAAGTTGTCGGGGCCGATCTTGCTGCCGTTGACCTCGATGTGCTTCAGCCACTGGATGTGGGGCTGGGGGTCGCTGTAGACCTTGCAGACAAACTCCACGTTGCTGCCCAGGGCCACCGTCTTGTTGGCAGGGAGCCCTGCCTGCAGGATGGGCCGGTGCGGGGAGCGCTCTGCAGGGGCCGGAGGGACGGGGCCACCTCACCACGGGGCACCCCGTGTGGGGACCCCACTTGGGGAGGGGGGGCCGTGACTCCCCTGTGCCCGGGGGTCTCCTCCCGCAGCCCCAGGCCCGGGGACAGGTGACGTCCCGGGAGGTGACACCCCGGTGCGGGGACTTGGCTACCTATTGGGGGGTCAGAGGTCAAACAAACCTAACGAGGGCCCCGGCCGTTAACAAAGCGGCTGCCACTGTGGTGAGTCAGCATTAACAAACCCCTTTGTTCACCTCGCTGACTGTTCCCTTCAGTTTGCTCAGTGTAATCAAATTAAATCACATTTTTAATGGTTCATTTACTGGCATTTAGAGCAGCTCCACATGTGGAACTGCTCAGACCAGCCTTCCCAGCTGGGAATTATGGCTAATAAGGCGATTAGAAAAAGTTTCTGTCTGGTCTATGAAATTATTTCCACCACAATTAAAAACCCCCAGAACGGTTCGGGGTGATCCTTCTGCCTCGCCTGCTCTGCACCAGGGGGCATCCCGCGCCTCCCCTCCCCGTGTCCCTGTCCCGTGCTGGGGACAGGCGGCTGGCCGGGCTCGGGAACGGTTTGGGAGCAGCGCCTGGCCCAGCAGAGCCCACCGGTGGCACCGCTGGCGTTGCCCCCCCAGCGCCATCCTCACCCACGACATCCAGCTGGTAGGTGTGGTTGATGCTCCCGTATTTGTTCTCCACGATGCAGGTGTAGTTGCCCTTATCGGACGGCACCACCGAGTCCATGATGATGCTCCAGGTGGCGTAGCGGACCTGGGGGCAGGGGGGGGATGGCGTTAGGTGCGAGGCGCCGGGCGCACGCATCAGGCCCGGCTCAGCCCCCCGGCACGACATAAATCTGGGTCTGAGGTCACCTTTCCCCTCTCCTGCAGAGGGGCCGTAATTGCTCCCAGCTGTGCCGGGCCGGGCTCGCCGCGGAGCCCAGCGGCAGATGCTGTGAGCTGAGCGCACCGGGCATGGGGACGCCCGCCCCAAGGGAACAGAGCGGCTTTGTTCTGCCCCATGGGGGTCAGCGGGCAGGGCACAGCGCATCCCGGGGAGTCCTGGGTGCTGCTGACCGAGCATTTTTCCTCCCGGCCCGTCCCCGGGTGGCTCTGCAGGGCTGCGAGCGCTCCCAGGTCCCCCCTGGCCATGGGGCGCAGGGACGAGCCCCCTGCACCCATCCCCTGCCGCTCCTGGGCTCCGGCTGCTTCTGCCCCACACCAGGCTGCCATGTTCCTCCCTCCCAGCTGGGACCTGGTGATGCCCTCAGCCCAGCACTTCGGCCCCAGCAGCCACCCCGGGCACTGTGCCATCACCTTCCAGCTGAGCTGCCTTGCACAGACAGGGACCTGCTGCCCTGGGGTGCAGCGCTGAGCCCCTGCATCCCCCCCCCTCTCCCATTTCCCCTCCCCAGCCCCATGGGAAGCTGCCTTCACAGGCTATGCCTGGCACCCTGAGCTGCAGCCCAGCTCCAAAACCAAACGGAGCAACCAGAGGCTGCCAGAGCAGCAGCCCCCATGGAATAGCGAAGGGATGGAGAGGGGACGGGGCCCCCCGGCTGCTGGGGGGTGCCGGGGCTGGAGGTGGCCCTGGGTGCAGGAGGAGCACCCGGGGCGGATGCTCCGCGGGGGGATTAGCGCGGCCAAGGCTGGCTGGTTTCGTCCTTCCCCCTCCCCCAAAGGTTGATGCTGGTGCAAACATGACCCAGAAGCAGGTCACTGCCGTGGGGCTGTTCTGCAACAGGAATGTCAGGGGGCCCATCTGCCCCTCTGGAGGCCCGGGGCTGCGCGAACAGGCGGCTCGGTGCCTCTTAAGCTGCAGAGCCCATTCACTTCCCCCTCCTCCCCGCGCCGCCCCAGAGCGAGCCCCCAGCCCGGCCCCTCGAGGTGCTCGCGGAGCCCGGACCCGTCGGGATGGAGCCTGGGCAGCCGCACAAACACCCACCCGTGGGTGCTGCCCCAGCCCGTACCTTGTATCCCCCGATGCGGTGGTCGGGCTTGAACTCCTTGCCGTTCTTCAGCCAGCGCAGCGTGGGGTTGGGCGTCCCGCCCGACGGGCACTTGAACTTCACCGTCTTGGCGGCGGGGACGGCGTGGAGCTTCTTCTCCATCTTCTCGGGATAGGTCCAGTAGGGAGCTACGGCCTCTGGGGAGCCAGAGCGGTGGGCTCAGCGCGGTGGGCACAGGGCACCGGGCAAACGGCGGGGGTTTGGGCACAGCAGCAGCCTCCCCATCACAACCTGGTGCTGGTGTTCCCCAGGGCACTGGGGGCTTCCCCACCGAGCCCTTGCTGACACCAGGCGCCATGGGCTGCAGCAGGGCCCTGCCCTCCCTCTCCTGCCCACCCTCTCCTGGGTCCCTGCGTGATGCCCACGTGTGTGCCCGGCTTCCCCTGGCCCCCACCCCAAAGCTCAGGGCAGAGGGAGGAAGGGTCAGGGCAGCCTGGGGGCAAACCCCTCCAGCAGACGTACGGTTCGGCTTGGTGTTATCAGCCTCCTTCTCCTCTGAGGAGGAATCGTCTTCGTCGTCGTCATCCTCCGCGGAGGGGAGCGCGTCTGCAAGAGAAGAGACGCCCGGCTGAGCGTGCGCCCACCGACCTGCCCTTCCTCCTGCACGGGACCCGACACCAGGGCAGCACCGAGGCACAGCGGGGAGCTGCGAGGCTCCTGGTGGCACGGCCAGCGGGGTCCCGGCTAGCAGCACCTGCTGTCCAAGCACAGTTTGCCCCCCGAGGCTGATTTTGGGCTCAGGAAGGCAGCGCCCCATGCTGCGCCCCCAGGCACCGTGCCTGGTGCCACCAATCCATCCAGGGGGCAGCTGAGCCCCCAAGGCTCAGCCGACGCCTCCCGACCCGCAGCGTTCACCTCCAGCATCGTGCCTCAACACCACCAAAGCGAACCTCGGCCCGAGCCCAGCGTGTGCTCGATGTGGCAGCGGGACGTGCGGCCCTGCCAGCCCATGCAGACAAACACACGTGTTCCCACACATGCACCCCGTGGGCTCGCAGGGGCAGCGGGGGCGTCGGACACCATCCGTGCTCCCCCCTGGGAGCCTCAGCCTCCCCCTGCCCCGCGGGGCCGGCAGCAACACCCGGCGGTGCTGGCCCTTGAGCAGAGCTCTCCGTGCACCACCATCCTCATCAGCCCGTGCCCTGCGGGCGCGACAACCCCGGCTGCCCTCCGGGCACGGTGGGGAGCCCTCGCACCGCGTCCCCAGCTCCTCAGCCGGGCTCCGTGGCCGTGCCACGCGTGGGGAGCGCGGTGCCACCGGGGTCGGAGCGGGGCCGGGACCCTCGGGCAGCGCCACTGCCGAACAAACCTGCGCGTGGCGGCGAGCATGCAAACGCCTGCGCACGGGCACCTCCGCTCCTCGCTCCGCCTGGGCTGCCCCTTCCCTGCGCCGCTACGAACCTGAGACGTTCACGGAGAAGTAGGTGGTCTCGCTCCCCGAGGGGCTGTTGGTCATGCAGGCATAGAGCCCCGAGTCCTCGGGCACAGCGTCCCTGACCTCTACCTCCTCCCCGGTAATGCGCGTCCGGTTGTTCTCGGCCAGCTGGACGCCGTCTCGCACCCAGTTGATGCTCTGGACGTCATCCCGCAGCCGGCAGCGCAGCTGGAGGAGGTCCCCGGGGTGGGCCGAGTAGGACTCCACTTCGATTTTCGCTTTGGGCAGAACTGGAGGAGTTAGGGGAGAGAGGGAGAGAAGGGAAAAAAAAAAAAAAAAAAAAAAAGAAGGAGAAAAGAACTAGAGACAAAAGGACACCAAGCTGCTGAGGGGCTGTGTTAATCAGGCAACATGCGCTGCTGGGACGCTGCCGCTGGCCCTGGGGCCGGCTGTCCCCGAGCGCGGCCACGCAGCCCGCGGGGCGCGGGGGAAGCAGAGGCAGAGGCTGAAAGCGGCCGAAGCAGCACCAAGCGCCTGGCCCCATGGCACGGCGAGGCGGCAGCCGGGGAGCTGAGAACCACCGAGCACCCTCGGGCTCTGCCTGGCCCCGTCCCTCGAGGAGGGAGCGTGCTGGGGCAGGGGTCTAAAACGGGGGAGAAATGGGCAACCTGGGACAAACCCCGGTGGCTCTGCCCCGCTGCTGCTCATGGGTCCCGGGGTGCCCCCTGCCCAGGAGGGGTCTCAGCCAGCGAAGCGGGCCCCGGGGTCCCCATGCTGCAGGGACCCCCGCCCCGGTCAGAGCACCTCGGGGAAGGGCAGAAGCCCGGGTCAATTAGGGGGGCAGCAGGCGGGGTGCGAGGCTCAGCGAGAGCAGCAGCGCTGGGAAAGCTCAGCCCAGGGGAGCTCCGGCCAAGGAGGGCCAGCGGGGTGCTCCTCGCTTGTAGCTGTCCTGAGATGTTCGTGCCAGCAGCACAAAAATCCTGCCCGTCCATCCTGGTGCTACGCGGGCTGCTCCCTCCTGTCCCTGGTGTCGCAGACGGGGCCGTGTCCCCCAGCACTGCCCTCGCCCGGCGGTGCCGCTGCACAAAGCCGTTGGTCCCCAGGTGCTGGGCTCGGCGCAGATGTCCGGGTTTCAAACAGTCTCGTCCAGTTTCCTGGCCCAAGGAAGGGCTCAGCCAGGTGCAGCTCTGGCTTTCCTCCCAGTGCCAGCACCACCGGTTTTCTTGCAGATCTCTGTCACTATTTATTTCCACAGGCACCGACGTTCAGGGTGGGTGCAGCCGCGTTCCTACAGCATCTTCCCGGTCCTCGCCGCTCTCTGGGCAGTGGCCGGCTGGCTTCAGGCTGGCTGAGAGCAAAAGCCGTCCCCTTCCACTCGCTCCAGCTCAGCACAGAGCCTTTTCACAAGGCAGCCCCAGAGCAAATCCTCGGGAACACCTCCTGCATGTGCCAAGGTTCAGAACAGCTTCCAGAGGTCCCTTCCAACTGTGACCGTGCATTGATCCCGGGATTCCCTCGTAGCAGCCCCTGGGGCTGCCTGGCTGCCAGCACCCCGGCAGAAGGACGTGCCAAAACCTTCCTGGGCCAGCCCAGCAGGTGCCCATCGCCCCGACGGGGAGGCTCTGCCCCGCTCTGCTCCCTCCTGCTGCTGCAAACGAGGTTTGGGGCTTCCAGCGCCTCGCTCAGCGAGCCCGGCTCCGCGCTCTGCCTCCTGGCCTTGCACATCTGAGAGGCTGCAGGGGAAAACCCTCTAGGAACAGCTTGGGAGCTTCTCTCGTGTGCTGAGCACCTAAATGAAAGCAGCTTGCTGGGGAAGAGTTCAGCGCTTTCCTCGACGGCGAGAGGGCCAAAAGCCAGGCTCCAGGTCTAGCAGCGGGAAGGTGGAGGCTGCCGGAGCCCTGTGGCTGGTGGGGGACGAGCCTTGCTTTCCCCATCCCGTTTTCCCCGTGTTTCCCTCCCGCAGCCACACAGGACGGGCACTCCTTGCAGCTCTGATTTGTGTTTCAAAGGATTAGTCACAGGCAGCCCCCAGCACACACAATGCAGCAGCTCTGCCCCGGCTGTGTCCGAGCACGGCACAACACCACCCCCCTGCCCGTCCTGCCCCGTTCCCTTCCCAAACACAGCAGGGTCAGCCAGCAAAAAACAGCCACGAGAACCCAAAACAAAACCGGGAGCAGCAGCCAGAGCTCTGTCCCTCGTTTCATGCCCTCCAGCACCCGCTTTGGGCTCGGGTCTGAACTCCTGCAGCCCCCAAACACCTCCCGGCCGGACCCACGGATGGGTTTGTGGGGAGAAAAGCCCTTTGGAGGCGGGGAGAGCTTGGAGACCCCCACCTGCTGCTGGGGCTTGGGGGGCTCACGGGGGTGGCCCTGCGAGCCCGGGGCTGCTTTGCAGCAGCAGGGGTGTGATGGACGGGGCGCTGCCCCGGCGGAGAGGGGAGGCAGAGGGCAAGGCAGGATCCTGCCCTTCGGTAACCCAAAGCACATCTCTGGCACTCGGGGAGGAGGCGGAAAACGCGGCATGGTGGGAACGGCCTGAAAATGAATTCACAGCCTAATGAGCATGTCCAGGTTAGCTCCCCCCCGGGCAGCAGCGGGACAATGAGGCTGCCGGGGCGGCCCTGGCAGGCGGACAGCACCGCAGCCCTCAGGGACAGCCCGGCTGGCACCGCCACGGCCCCTGCAGAAACACGGCCACGCTCCGGGCAGCGCGGTGCCCGGCAGCACAGTGCCCTCGGCAGGGCTCGTCTTGCCCCCACCTACGTTAATTAGGGGGAGCCCGTTTGATCGCTGGGCTCCATCAGCCGGAGACGTCTCTTTCAGACGTTTTTCTGTAACTTACACCCAGCCAGCAGGTGCAGCTTCTCCGGAGAGCCGCCGGCTGCTCCAAGCAGGGTGCGAGCAAACCCGAAGCAAGCCCCGGCAGCGAAAGCTCAATCGGCCGGACAAACGCTTGGCTCTGCTCTTGCCCAGCCCGTCCCGTTGCTGCTTGGCAAGGGAGCCAAGCGCAGGAAGCAGAGCATGGTGCTGCCCGCCCAGCCCTCACGGGGTGCACCGGGGGTGCTGCTCCTGCTGGGGGCTCCATGCCTGCACCCCTGTGAAAAGGGGTCCGGCTCCCTCTGTCCCCCTTGTCTGCCAGCTGCTCTGCACGGGGAGGAGAAACACCCACCCAAAATATGAATAAGGTGTAAGAGAACAAATGCAAACTCCCTGCAAGGCTTCCCTGCTGCCCCCTGGGGCCCTGGTACCCGTGTACCTGCCATCCCAGCACTGCGTTGCCCCTCTCCCATCCTACACCTGCCCCATGTGGCCGTGGGACTCTTGCAGGCAGCACTGCAGGGAAGAGGAGGAATTTGGGTCCCCAGGGATGCCAAGGAGCCCCCAGAGCAGCTCCAGGAGTGGGCATGCTCTGCAGGGCTGAGGATGGGACCTTCAGCTGAGGTTCTGGTTGTGGTGTTTCTTTTTGCTGTGTGTTTTAAGGGAAAACTGCCAGCTCCAGCATCACTGCACCGGCCTGGAGAAGCCAGCACAACGCACGTTAAATCTGGCACACTCGAACTCTCCACCATGCCCTTTTCAACCTCAATTCTTCAGCCTGGGGAGGAATCCTGAGCTTCCTGGTGCAGAGGGGGCTGGGGGAGGCCCACCACACCCCATCCAGCAGGGGAAGGGAGCGCTCACAGCCCGGGAGGGGCCCCCACGTCCCACGCAAGGAGGAATGACCCTGGCCCCGGAGGAACGCGCCTTCGCCTCGAAATGAGCCCGGGACGGTTTTGTTGCCTTGTCCCAGCTTTGAAATGGAAGCGAGCCAGATGGAGAGTGTCACCGGCTTCCTACAACTGCCACCGCTCCCCCAGGCATGGCCCCTGCTGCGGCCGGGGCCGGGGCCGCCGGGGTGGCTCCGATTAACCTTTCCCCCTGCTCCCAGCGCAGCCCGGCCGCTCGCCCGCCCTCCTTCCCCCCCCAACCCCGAAGGATTTTGCATGCAAATGGCCCCGCGCCAGGGCCGGGCCGTCAGAATGGAGAAGTTCTGCATTCAGCCCTGACAAAACCGCGCGGACCGCTGTGTTTGCCAGAGCGAGCGCAATAAAGCGGCCAACAAAGCGGCGCAGGAACAATCCGGGCTGAATGGCCGCGAGCAGCGGGTCCGGCCGCCGGTTGCCCTGGAAACCCCACCAGGGCTCACTGAAGGTATTTCCTGAAGAAAAAGCACACACATGCCCCACAGCTCTGCTAATCCCAACAGGAAGCGCTTACCGGGACGTGGGGATTGGCTTCTTTCTTATTTAAAAAGTGCCTCTCCCGGCTCGCCCCCGCAGCTGCCCCTGGGCGCGCACGGAGGTGGCCAAGTGGCCCCCGCAGCATCCCCTGGGCCGGGGGTCCCGTCACCCCTGCCCTGGGGTCCCACCACCTCTGCCTGGGGATCGGGGAGATGCCGCAGGGCAGACGCAGAACCACGACCGGGTTCTTCTCCGGGGCCTTGCCCCGTGCCCTCTCCCACCCGGCTCTCCAGCAGCAGAGGCGAATTGCTGCAGCCCCGGGCAGGGTGCGTGGCTGAGCCAGCACTGAAACGCAGCAGTGTGAGGTGCAGCAGCATGACATGGAGCAGTGTTTCAGTACCGGGCATGCCAGCAGCTTGCAATGTCTCCAGGGTGAATGCTCACCTGTGCCCTGGACACCCCGGGAGCCGAGCAGCCTGCGGGGTGGCAGCTTGGGGCAGCCGGGGGTCCCACATGTCCCCAGGGACCCACACACATGCCTGTGGCTTTTTGCAATAAGCATGGGGTTTGCCAGGGCCCCCACTCCTCTCCCCCAGAGCTGTAGGATCCTTGCACACCCCAGGCACAACATGACCCCACAGGAGCAGCAGCCAGCCCCACGCACATGGGGAAGGCACGGGGCAGCTCCGCAGCCCAGGCTCCGGCCGAGCGCTGCTGCCTTTCCCAAAGACTCATATTTCTTTCTTTTTTTTTTTTTTCCCTCCTCAATTAAGGGCTGGAGTGACAGCATCCGAGTGGAAAGGCGGGAGGCGGGGAACAATGCCTGCTCGACAGGCTGGGAGGGGAAGGGAGCAGCGTGATGCCCCAGCGGACACGGCCGTGCCCCGGGGACAGAGCGGCTGCAGCAATGGGGGGCCAGGGCAGACAGACCCCCCCGGCCGGTGGGATCACGGGTGCAGGTGGGGGCTGCCGGGCCCCCCAGGCTCCAGTAACAATCCTGGGCTGCCACCATCAGCAGAGGTGCAGGTTTCTGAGCCCCCACAGCTCTGCCCCTTTGGGTCCAGAGCAAGCCCCCCGGGACGAGGCGGCCACAACAAAGCCCTGCAACTGGGAGGGGGGATAAGCCTGCAGCCAGCTGGGCCAGCATCTGTGCTGGGAAATGGGGCACCAGGGGACTGGGAAGGGGGCTTGGAGCTCCCCAGGGGACTGGGAAAGGGGCTCAAAGCTGCTGGGGGGCTGCAGCCCCTGGCTCTGTCCCTGCCCACGGGGCTCCCCTTCCCTGCACCTTGCCCCCGATCACCCTTCCCAGTGGGGACGGGATGCGTCCCCCCAAAGGCATCTGCTGCAGCTCTCAGGGATCGGAGCACCCCAAAATGTTCTGCTCCCCAAACGGGCCCAGCAGCACCCGGCTCCCCGCGGGGACGTGCTCGGGCGCTTCGTGCTGCCGGCGTCCCCTGCACGCAGGGATGAGGCAGACCCGGGGCGGTGGAAAAGCCCCGACAGCGGCGAGGACAATAGCAGACAAGGAGAGAGGGGGAAAAAAAAAATCCCCTCTGCAATTTTCTGCAGGTTTCTGTTTAACCTGAAGACAAAGACTGGCTTTGTGAGGCGGGGAGATGGAGGTTGCTCATGGAAATTTCTTGGCTTTTTCCCTTAACTTTTTTTTTTTTTTTACCACCTCCAAATTTAGGCAACTATAAAATGCAGTAAGTGCCCATTAATATTTTATTTGCTGCAGATTTTTCAATCACGGCAGTGAGTCCCTGACAAAGGCAGGGTTTTCCGAGCCCCCTCCCCAGGCCACGAGGAGGAGGCGGGCCGGCGGTTTGAAATCCCCCTCTGCAGCCAAGGCAGGGGCCGCTCGCCCTGCGCGAGCGAGCGCGGGGGATTACTCGCTCCCCGGGAAGGGAGCTTAGCCGCCTCAAAACCAGGAGTAAACTGAAACCCCATAAACATCCAGAACAAAGTCCGGAAAAGCTGCTGCCTCCGCCATGGAGGGGACGGGAGCGCGGCCGCAGCCACCGCCGGGCGATGCTCACGGGGACGATGCGGGGAAGGACGGCGCAGCAGCCCCGGGGTGGGATGCAGGCACCCCACACACAGCCCCCACGGGACCCCAAACCCCGTGGGGTCGGACCCGGAGCCTTCCCTCGCAGGTGAAGCTCCGGGTGGTGCTGAGGGTCCCGGCCCGGGCCCGGCCCTTTCCCTCCCGGCCCGGCGCGGAGGCGCGTGTCAGGCTGGAACATTTCGTTCCCGGGAGCCAGCTCCGGAGCCAAAGGGCCGGGCTCTGCCCCAGCCGGGCTCCTGCTGTGGCACTAATTGGGCCGCCCTGCTGGGAGCCGTGCTGGGGAGCGCTCCCAGTTATTGTCGGCCCTGCCATGGGGCTGGCGAGGGCCCAGCTCCCTCCTCTCCTCCACCAGCAGCACCATTGGCCCGATGCTGCTCCCTCCGGGGCTCCCCGGGGCTCCCCAAACCCAGCTCGGCTCACACCAGCCTTCAGCCCGAGCACCCGGGCAGCTTTCCCCGGAGCCCAGGGAGCTGCTGTGCACCCACACAGCCCCGAGCCGCCCGCCCAGAGCCACCGCTCCCCCAGGCGCTGCCGGGAAACCTCTTCCAGGAGAAGCAACCTCCCGAGCAAAACATGTTTACTGCTGTCAGCTGCGTTATTTACAAAAACAGGCGGCGAACGTGCCAGTGGAAAAACCTCAGGGAAGGTCGCTGGTGAGCGATGCTCTGCCCAGGCACCGCTCGGGGGTGGCAGCAGCCTGCAGCCCCCCGGGGACCCGCACAGCTCCAGAGAGCGCAGCGGCCGCATCCATCACGGGGTCCTGCTGCCCCCGACCCTGGACACTGCCTGCCCCCAGTGCAGTTGGCTCAGGGACCCCAGCCGAAGCAGGGTTTGCTCTCTGTTGTGCCCGCTGCCATGGGGTGAGTGCTCTTGTCCCAAGCCACCAAGGGAGCACCGCTGCTGTTCCTGGGCAGCCCCGCATCCATGCGCATTTTGGGGTTTGGGTGGGAGGAGCGGGGAAGGAGGAGCGAGCCTTAAAAAGAAAAGCCGTACCCCACAGCCCAGACATTCTCGGGTAATTAAAACCAAAAGGCAGCCAGTCAGAAGTCCCGGGCGGCGGTGGCTGGTCTGTTTATTCTCTGCCTCACCAAGGGAAGGCCGGGCTTTGAAATGCTATCGCGTCCTCCCTGCGCGGGGCCGGCCCTCTCTGGGGCCCGGTGACCCTCGGAGCCCCATCCACCGTGTCTCAAGGTGCCACCAGGGCCCGGGGCTTTGCGGGGCCGTAGGAGCGAGTTCCTGCAGCCCCTGGCCACAACCCTGCTGCTTTTGGAGAGGGCAGCCTGAGCTCCCAGCCTCTGCCAGGTCTTCAGGGGCTGCATCCTCCTCCAAACCCTTGTTTGGCTTCGCCACCGTTTCCCTCCTGGTTTGTAACACCCATGGGTGATGCTGGAAGCGTGCACAGGCTTTTCACGCCCCCGCACCTCGCTCTTTGCAGGCGATGCTCACCACGGCCCTCCTGGCACCAGCCCGTGGCCCCAGGGCACCCGGTGGCCACACGTGGCAGCGGTCGTGCCCCCGCACACGCTGCGGCTCCGCGGGCAGCAGCCCCGCACTGGCCCTCAGCCCAGCCTCTGCCTCTTGTGCAAGGCAGGGGAGAGATAGCGGCTATCTTATCACCCCGCGAGGAACACAAAGAAGGAGCCGGCGCGGCGGCTGTGCTCGCCTTACCTTGGTCGGGCAGGGTGGGGGCCGGCCTGGCAGCAGAGAGCGCGGCTGTGACCAGCACAGCCCAAAGGATGAGGCACCTCCAGGTCAACATCCCACTGCTGCGGCTACTGCTCGGCGACTGGGCTCCGCAGCTCCCACTCCATGGGGGCCCCGGGTGGCTCGGCCGGCGGGGGCACTGGGGGGGTCTCCGCCGGGCCGTCGGCCGCTGCAAGCTGCGGAGGAGGAAAGCAGAGTCAGGACAGGGCGCGGAGCAGCCCCACGCCACGCGGCCCCTTCCCCTTTGTGCCCCTTTGGCAGCCCCCACCAACAGCCCCACGGACACCGTGCTGGGACGTGCTCGCCACAGCAAGTGACACCCTTTGTGTCCCCAGCCCATCAGGGGAGACCTTCAGAGCCACCCCAACCCCCTGCAGCCTCCAGCAACCCAGATCGGCAGATTTAGGTTTTTCTGAAAAACACAACCAAAAAACCGAACGTGCTGATGTGCTGAGAGCAAACTTGCTGGCAAAGCAGCCCCGAGTAAAGCAGAATTTCCCAGAACGGTGGGGGAAATTGTCAAAGGCTGTTTAAAAGAGGGGAGGGTTCTGCTCGACTCCCTTCCTTCTCCTTCACATAGTTGGCACCAGAAAGGCAAGTCTAATACAGATCGAAATGCTGTAAAATTTTTGCAACAACAACAAAAAAAATCTCCCTTTACTCTAGCCAGATCTCCAGGACTTGGCAGAAGCCTTTCAGCTTTCTTTAACTCTGCCCACATGCAGAACGGAGAAGCCTCAAGATCCGAACGTCCTGTGGGCCCGGAGAGGTGTTCCTCTGGAAGCCAGGCCACCTCTCTCCTGCACACGCATGCCTGCAGGCATGACTTTTGCAAATGCCTGCCTGCCTCTCCTCCTTGTTTGCACTGCACCTTCTGCTACAAGCACCCCAGGCAGCTCCCAGACCATGCCGAGCCCAGGGACGCAGCAGGCGCCGGTGTGGTTAACCCAAGCTGGGTGCCCCCAAAGCCATTTCGGGGTGTCAGCGCTGCAGGGAGGTGAGGCACATTGCGCACTGATGCCCCCAAACAGGAGGGGTCTCGCTGCACACCTCCTGCTGGGCAAGTCCCACGTACCCGGACCAAATCACGGTGTTACCTGTGCCACCACACACCCTTGGCACGGCACAAACCCCACAAACCCCAGCCCCTCCACCTCCCACAGAGCTCCCTCCGCTGAGGAACCCTTCCAGGTGGCCGCTGTGCCGGAGCCGAAGGGATGTGGCCTCCTCCACCCGCGTCCCTCCTGCCCTCTGTCCTTCCCTCGGCCACGTGGGAAGAAGCAGGAGCAAACCCTGCTTGGGGCGTGCAGCTGGAGCCAGAGCCCGGACGCCCTCGGCTGTCCCCAGCCAGCCGCCTGCTTCCCCGGGGAGCCGCGCGCGAGGCCCCGCGCTCCATCCTCCACAACATCTGCGACGCCGCAAAGCCTCTGACCGAGGTCCCGACACCAGCAGCCAGTAATTGCTCCCCCGGGCTTTACCGCAGGGCTCGCGCACGAGCTCCCTGCCCCGGTAATTGCATAACCCCAGCCCGGCTGCGCTGGCCGGGGCGGCGGTGCCGGGCGCTCCGGGAGCAGGCGCGTGGGGACGGCACCGAGCCCTGTATCCGGGCCACCGCTCCCCTTCCCAAAGCGTCGCCTCTCCCAGGGGCAGGCAGCTGCCCCTGCCGTCCCCAAAAGACCCACGTTGAACACTGGGTGCTGCCTGGGGGGCTCAAACAGAGCTCCAGCAGGTTTGGGGGCTCCAGCTGCCCCTTCCTCACCAGCGCTGGAGCGTTTGGGACCCCAAATATTGACAGGAGGCCGGGCAGGGAGGAGCAGCACGCAGCAAATGCCGGCATTATCTCCCAGCCCCGGCGCTCCCGGGCGCCAGGCAGCGCGCTTCAGAGCCGTGATTGAGTGTTAGCGATTTATCAGGGCTTGGAAGGGGGAGGTGGAAAAAAAAAGTCGTCGGTGTTTCTGGAAATTATTTTCTGTCTCTGAGCGGTTTTGTTTATCGACAGCACATGCTCCCCGGAACATGCCCTAATGCGCAGCGTCTGCGTGGGCCCCCGGGCGGCTTGGTGCCGAGGGGCGGGCGGGGGGCGCGCTGCACCTCGGTGAGCGGCAGTTCCTGACAAGTGAGTCAGTGCTGGCTCGGTGCACAGCGAAGCCCTTCCTTCGCCAGATCCACCTCGGAGCGGGCCCGGCCGGCTGATTCAGGGGCTCGGCAGCAGCCTCTCGGCCTTTTTCCACTGCTCACGGGTCTCCCAGCGGCCAGGAGCTGCCCCACGGCGGGGAGAATCCCGGGGGGAACGGGGAGGGAGCCGCGTGCCAGGACGCGGGGAGCGGGGGCTCAGCTCCGTGCTTGGCTCCCAGCAGAGGCAGGCGGCAGCTACGGCCCAGCTGGAGAGCAGAGGAGCAGGACAGGGACCTGCCCTGCACGTGGGGACAAAGCGGGGGCTCCCCCAGCTTCCCCTCGGCCACAGACTGGGGACACTGGGGAGCAGCGAGGAGCTGGTGCCGGTGGAAGGGGAGCCGGGGGCCCTGTGCGAGGAGCCGGGGCAGTGGAGAGGGCTCCTACCTGCGCAGACAAAGGCATGGCTCTGCTCCGTGTTTGTACAGCTTTTATATAAATCCCAACAGGAAACCGCTTGCTCGGAAGGGCTGCAGCCCAGGCAGGGAGGGTCCCTGGCTCCTTCCAGGCACAAGCCTCGGAGAGCATCTGCCCCGCTCCCGCACGGCCCCAGCACGCTGCAATTTGGTGCTTGGGGTGGATTCGAGCAACTAAAAATGGAAGCAGCGAGAGGAACCAGGGCTAAGTGCCCCTTAGAGACCTGCCTGCCGAGGCTGCAATTACAGCTGGCCATTACACCCACGGAGCTATTTAGGAGCGCCGGCAGGAACACCCCCGTGCCCGCCTACCCCGCGCCCCAGCCCAGCCTTTGCACACCCGCGTGCCCCGGGGAGCAGCCCCGTGCAACCTGCCGCATCTGCTGTCCTCAGTGCGACCGGGGGCCAGACCTTCGCCCTCTGCTCTCCCACGCCGTGAGTCAGGCTGAGCTGTCGGCACGCACGCAGCACAGGCAGGGCCCTTCCCCTGCCGGTCAGCGGCTCCGATGAGCGTTTCTGAGCTGAGTGTGGCGGGGAAGCCCCTTCCCGGCGCGTGGCTCATCCCTGGGAACGCATCCAAGGTGCCAGAAGCAGGAGCGTGGCCGCTCGGCTGGGGCACCCTGGGGTGGGAGCAGGGCTGGGGGCTCCCAAAACTCCCCGAGCTCGCCCCCCAGGAGCAGGCTGCATGTGCCCAGCCACAAAGAAGACAGACTGATATTTTTCTCCAAGCCCCAGCGCAAGCAGCCCCTCCGAGCTCCCTTGGGACAGAAGGGCACGGCAAAGGCAAAGCTCCCCGGGGGACACAGAGAACCTTCCCCTCACCCAGCACTCCTTGCCCCGGCCTCAGGTCGGGAACCAAGTATTTGCTGAAATAAAAAGCAAACACAACTGCAAATGTAACTACAGGGAAAAACTGTAATGCTTAAAGCAGACGCATGCTTGGAAAAATAAATATCCAACTGTGCAGCACACATACAGCGTTAACCCTTCCCAGCCACACGCATTACAGCCTGCCAGGAGTGTCTCTAGCGCCGAGTTCCCCGTGAGCAGGGGTCTGGCACATGGGGCAGGAAGGATGGGGAAAGGCCCAGCCTCACCCCCAGATCTCTGTAAAACCGGCTCAGGTTTAGCAGCATCCCCAAACCCAGGGCCCCATACCTCAGGGCTCAGTTTTCAGATCTGCAGAGCATCCATCAGCACCCGAAAACCTCCCCGGGCTGGTCCCGCTGCCTGCTGTGCTGAGGAGAGCTCCAGGATGAGGACCCCAGGACGCAGCCGCAGCCTCTGGAGGAGGCAGGGGCCGGTTACCCTGCCCGACAGGCGGCTGGGGCTGGATGGGGCTTCCCTGCACGCAGCTCCTCCCAGGAAAGCTGCTGGGAGCGGAAGGACACGCGCTTCTCCGGCAGACGTATCCCCTACTGCTCACATTTGCCTTCATCCCCAGAAGCAGGAGGTCCCCGACGGGGAGAAAGCCAAATTGCGGGCGAGCATCTGCGATCCAGCCCGGGCCTGGAGAGCGCAGCACCGGGGAGAAACCAGCTGGGGCTGCAGGCAAAGCAGCTCCCAGTTCAGTTTACATTTTCGGGCAGATAAATAAACAGGGAGCTCCAGTTTGCCCCCGAAAGTGACCTGGGCTCCTGCCCAGCACAGCTGGAGCAGCCAGGTGCCTCGCACACTGCGAAGCCCCGCGCCCGGCGCCGCTCCTGCCCTCAGCCCGCCGGGGCAAGGACTGTGCTCGTTTGTTTTAATCCTCTCTGAGCAACACAAGAAGGCAACAGTGCACGCCAGCCACCGCAGAGATTAGGGGAGGAAGTGCTCCCGTGCGGGGAAAATGGCTGCTAGCCAGAGAGGTGTGCGGGGTCCGCGCCCCTGCTCCCGCAGCACCCCCGGGCTGGGCAGGGTCACTGCCGCCCACAGCCCCGCTCCTCGGCACCAATTTGGGGAGCTGGGAGGCACCCCGAGACCTCCAGCAAGAGCAAACCGCTGCCTCCGCCTGCTCACAGCCGGACACGAATCCCAATTTCACTCCATCTGGGACCCCGACAAACCAGCAAGCTCCGAATCCGTCCGTTCTACCAACGCCAGCAGTTTCACCGAGGGGAGAGCCGCAGCGTGAAGGTTTAAACATTCACCGCAGGGCAGCCGCGGCGGCCAGCCGCAGCACGCGAGGCACGGCGCAGTTATCCAACAACCCGGCGCAGGGGGGAAATCGCGAGGCGGCTTCGGCGCTGCTCGGCGGAACCTGAACGCGTCGGGAACGGGCACGCAGCCCCCGGCCCCCGGCCCCGCTCCCCGTGCCCTGGCCGGGCTGTGCCAGCCCCATCCAGCACCGGCTGTGCCCGGGGGGCTGCGGGCACCCGGCAGGTAACGGCACCGCCGCGCTCCCCGAGCCTCCGCCACGCGCCTCCGGGAGCGACCCCCGGGCAGGAATTTGGGTGGAGGGCGCGGCGAGCCCCCCAGCTCCGAGCCCCCCAGCTCCCCTGGAGGGGCTCACGGGCACACCGAGGCGGCACAAAGCCAAAGCGCGGATTTGGAGCTCCTCCGTGCGCGGCTTCTCCCGAAACGCCCCGACACCTCGCGCCCCAGGCGAAACAAAACCCAGCTCCTCTCCCACCTCTCCCACCTCCTCCCGGGGGCCGCCGGGCTCCCCCCTCGCGAACTTTTGGCGGACGGGGCCCGGGAAGCGCCGCCGAGCCCGGCACGGAGCCTGCGGGGAGCAGGGGGGGGTCCCGGCGCCCAGCTCCGGCCCCAGCAGCGGGCGCCGAGCGGCGGCGAAGCGGAGCCCCCCCCGCGCACGGGCACCGGACACGCAAGCGAGAGCTCGGCCGCCGCTCGCCGAGCCCCCCCCGGTGCCCCGAGCCGGGGTCCCCGTCGAGCCGCCCGGCGGCGGGCGAGGAGCGCGGCGGAGGGGCCGCGGTCCCGATCGCCCCCCCCCCAGGCACAAAGCGAGGTCCCGCCGCCCCGCTCCCCCTCCCGCCCCCTCCGCGCTGCCGGTGCCGGTGCGCGCCCCCGCGAACTCACCGGAGCCCCTCGGGGCGGCGGCGGCGGCGCGGTGCCCGCCGCTCCCGGGAACAATGGAGGGGAGCCCCGGCCGGGGCGAGAGGCGCAGCCCCGCCGCCGCCGCGCTCACAGCGGCCGCCCCATGGCGGGGCCGGCCCCGAGGTGGCGGCGGGAGGCGCTCCCGGGAGCCGCGGCCGCCCCGACGGCCGCCCCTTGGCGCTGCGCTGCCGCTGCCGCCGCGTCCCCGCCGTGCGCCCGCCGCCGCCGGACTGAGCCGCTCCCCCGGCACCCCGCCGCCTCCCCCCGGCTCCTCCCCCGCCTTCCTCGCAGCCCTCCTCCTCCTCCTCAGCGGCCTGATGGGGCTTGTAGTCGCCGCCGGGCCGCCCCCTCGGCGCCCCCCGGGCCGCGCTCCCCCCCGGGGCAGCCCCCGGGGCGGACACCTCCGGGCCGCCGGCGCTGCAATCGCGGCGGGGCAGCGGCCGGGGCGGCCGTGGCGGTCGCAGCGCTGCGTTTGGACCAAAATCCGGGCGCCCACCTCCAGCAGCAGCCGTGCAGAGCCCCCGGCGCGGGTTCCCCCCGGGATGACAGAGGTGCGGACGGGGAGAGGGGGGGGACGGGGAGACGCCTGCCGGGATGCTCCCCCAGCAAACCGCGCACGGGGGAGTTGAGCCAAGAGCAGGGAGCGTGGGGGCTGCAGAGCCACCCCCGGCTTTGTCCCGGACTTGTTAAAGTTGGCCCCGAAGGGGTCCTACAGGGCTGCGCTGTGACACCTCCTCGTGATGGAAGGCAAAGGGACCGTGCCCCTGCTGCTCCTGTTCCTTGGTTATGGTTTTCTGCTCGCTCCATCATGGCAGTGCTTGGATGGGGAGAACCATCCCTGCTCCAGGCTCAGGGATCTGCCCGCATCCCCGGCCCCAGCATCGCATCGGGGCTCAGCACGGGAGTGACCACAAGTTGTCACCATCTGGTGGCACAACTGGAGTATGAGCAGGTCCTCCTGGACGGAGGGGGAGACCAACACTCCCCAGGGGTGGCCTCAGGCTGCCGAGAGCCCAGGCTGGGACCCTGAGAAGCAACAGGGCCCTGGGGGCTGAGCTGGGGCTCGCTGCCTGCTGGGGACAGGCGGAGGGGCAGGCAATGAGGACTTGGCCACAGCAGGGAACCGCCAGCCCCTGCCTGCCCCTGGGCATCCTCCCTGCCTTGGGCACGATGTCCTGGGCTCCT
Source organism: Aythya ferina (assembly GCF_964211825.1). Classification (NCBI taxonomy): domain Eukaryota; kingdom Metazoa; phylum Chordata; class Aves; order Anseriformes; family Anatidae; genus Aythya; species Aythya ferina. The sequence goes on from NC_140310.1 coordinate 5,424,624, forward strand.
CTATACCTGATGCAACTTCAAGGCAAGGCAGATGCTAATTTCACATGAACCCGGGCTGGTTTCAGTCTAACTGCCCTTAATCAAGAACAGGATTAAGATAAACTGGAAGGAGGTTGTGGCTGCCACAGCAGCTGAGCAGCTTGCCATGCATCGGGCAGCCCGCGGGCAGCAGCCGGAGGGGAGCAGCTCAGGTTTGGCTCAGCAGAGGCTCGCTGAGCTGGGGCACGCTCAGGCCCCTCTCCTGCTCCTCCAAGGCACATTCTCCTGTGCTCCTGCTGTGGGACCAGCAGGGCCTGAATTAAAGGTGCTGGGAACCTGCACCGTGCCGGGGAGCCCCCCATCCACATCCCCACGCAGGGACACACTGCAGGCTCCACACGTACACAGCACGCACAGCAGCACCCCACCAAGGCTGTGGGGTGCCCCCCACTACCCACTCGCTCCCATGTGGCACCGACACCACCCACGGGTGAACCCCCACCATCGCTGCCATCGGACACAGGGACCCCAGGCACAGTGCTGGGGAGCACCCGGTGCAGCCTGCCCAGTTGTTCCCCCGTGTCTCCAGACTGGTTGTACTGGGAACCAGAGCGGGCAGGGGGGGACACCAGAAGGGCTGAGCTGGGAGGAGGAGAGCTGCGGCACAACAGAGCGGTTCCCCCCTGACCTTAGGTTTCCCAGTTAAAGATCTGCAGCTCTCCCGTCCTCCCCACTACAAAGGGAGCCCTTCCCAGTCCCTAATTCTGCATTTAGAAAACAAAAGCAGATGCATCTAGTTTAGCTTCGGAGAGGGGGAGGCAGGAGCAAGTGCTGAAGAACAAAGAGCTTTCCCTGAGAGATCTGACGGGACAAAGACTTTGGCAGCTCCAGCTCTCCCTGAAAGGGCCGGAGCCATTCAGGGTGCAGGCAGCTGCCGGGCTCCTGGGTCCCAGCCCGCAGGAGGGGCCGTGCAGGGTGCCGGGGGCCGGCTGCACACGCGGGTGCTGCTGCGCTGCGCGGGTGCTCGAGGCTGGACGGGCACCGGCCCCGCTGCGGGGCACCAGGGATGCAGCCCGGTCCCGTGGCTGGGGCAGGAGACCTGAGCCCTGCCGTGAAGGCAGCCGGAGCCTCTGCCCGTCCCTGTCGTCATTCCTCTGCTTCCCCCGCGCTGCGGAGGCTCCCAGGTGTGCTGGCCGACCTTGGCAAGCAGCTCCCTGCTGGGGAACGGCTGAACCACGCCGAGTGGCTCCGGCACGCTGTGCCAAGGCTGGGGCTGCCCCAGCTGCAGTCCGTGGTGCGGGGCAGCCTGAGGCAGGGCTGCTGGAGCCACCTCGGGGAGCAGCTGAGCCCCTCTCGAGCTCCCGGCCTCCGGTGGGTATGGCACAGAGAGCTCTCCCGGCAGCTTGCAGAGCACCAGCTTTCCCAGGAAAATGTGACGCAGGGAAATCAGCAGCGACGGGAAGCAAACATTAGCTCCCGGGCGTGATTTAGAGGCTAAGTGCAGCCTTTACAGGAAGCCCCCTCTCTCGCCCCTCCGCTGCGGCTCAATAAAGCCTTATTAGCGGCTCTGGCTGCAGCCACAGGCACTGGGCTGCCCGCGGCCCCAGTCTGGCCACACGGGCACTGGGACGCGGCTGTCCCGGGGCGAGGAGCTGGCTGCGGGGCCCCAGGATTGCAGCTCAGCTCGCTGCCCCAACACGCTCCTCACTCTGAGGTTTTTCTGCCATTTTCTTTGACCCAAAGCAGCTTTTTTCCTTCCTCGGTTGCATCCTGCAGCACCGTAACAGCCTCCATCTGGCGCTGCGTGGCTGCTGTCCTGATGGCGAGGAAGGGAAGCGGATCCTTCGGATGCCCCCGCCTGCCACGCAGCCCCGGCATCACCGCACCAGCCGGAGGAGAGGCCAGCTCCAGGAGCAGGGGTGCTCCGGGCTCCCCTGGGATCACCCTGGGGTCACAGACGTGGCATTTGGGAGGCTGAGCAGGAGCCGTGCGGAGGATTATTCCCTGCCCTGCACCTTCGGTACGAGGCGGGCCTGACTTCTGCCCCCCGATCGATTTGCGGAGGGAAATTAATGATGTTTGCTTGCCATGGCCCCCTCACGCCGCAGCCGAGCTGCTGTGAGTGTCGCGCTGCTCCAGCCAGGCTCTCGCAGGGCTGCGGCGTTTAATTAGCCGTCCCAGGGGACGTGCAGCACTTTTCATTAGCTGCGCTGATGCTGCGCTCATCCCACGCCCCTCGGCCCCCTCTGGAGAGCCCAGGCAGGCTCAGGGCCCTGGGACGGAGCGGGTCAGCCCCTGGAGGACACCCCACAAGGTGCCAGGAGCACAGCAGCCGCTGTCCCAGGGGCTGGGGCGAGGTGTTTGGTGCCGGACACCCTTTGCCTAGGGGCCCAGAGGGGCTCCTGAGGCTGCAGGATCAGACCCGCAGGGATTTCCAGGGGTAAAGGGAGGAGAGGGGCGATAACAGCGGCTGCTGCTGGCTGTTGCCTGAGCCTAGCAGAGGAGGAAGCTCCCGATAACAAATGCGGGTAATTTACAGCTTTCACCATGACACAGGCAAAGAGCAAGAGACAAATCACTGGTGCACATCGCCCCCAGCCCGCGAGGGCACGAGCTGATCCCTTTATCACATCCGCTCAGCCCCATCCGCACAGCCCAGCCCCTGGGGCTGCTGCACCCAGACCCTGCTGGGAACGGGGGGCGCAGGGTGGCACCATGCAGGCTGCTGGGGCAGGATTTGGGTTCGGGGGTGCAGGGGGTGCGGGTTTCTCCTCCCCAGGCAGCTCCGTGGGCACCAGCAGCCGTCGGGGCCGGGAGCAGCGGGCGCTGCGCCTCCCTGGTGCTGCACAGATTCCGCCACTCAGATAATCTGATAATAGCGTTTTGTGCACGCTGTCATTTAGGAGTCCAATGGCAGCTTCTTTCATCAGCAGAAAGGCTGCAATTATGTGTCATTACCCATGGGCTATGATTTTTCTCCCACTACCTAGAGTGGTGTTGTTTTTTTTTTTTTTTTTTTTTTCCCTTCTTCTTTCTTTCAAGCAACACTTGGATATTTATAACGAAAAAAAAAGCCACAGCCAACAACAAAACAACCGTGGAGATGGCCTTCCCCTGCAAGGGTACAAAATGAAAGCAAAGCAAACGCTGAGCAGCCTCCCAGCCCGCAGGGAAGGAGGGCGACCCTCGGGGCCCCGCAGTGATGCACGGGCGCTGCGTGGCCGCGCTGCCTCCCCGACACAGGCGAGGAGCTGGGCACGAGGTCCTTGGTGCTCGGCTTTGCCCACTCCCAGGAAAGGGAAGGGAGGATTTTTGGAGCCCGAGGAGTCTCCATCCATGCACCCGGCCCAGCGGTGACCCCGCTCACAGTGCCCGTGCCCCACTGAGAGGAGCTCCCCGCGCACATCTGGGTATTTGGGGAGTATTTCCCCGGGCTCCCGGCACGGGCTGCTGGTCCCCTTTAACGTGGGGAGTTTTCTCCCCGTTCGCAGGCCGGCTTCCTGTCTAGACAGCCCTGAAGAAGCCGCTGTATTTATAGACCAGGGCAGAGAGCTTTGCCCGCTTGTTTTGCCAAACCCACACAAGGCTGCTGCTGCTGAGGCCGGAACGGAGCTGCCTCCCACACGCTGGAAGAGGGGAGGAGGAGGAAGGCAAAGCAAACCACAGGCAGACCCTAAACTCCCTCACCCCCTCCAGATTGCAGGCGGCTCCTCTCACCTTCCCCCGTGGGCTCTCCGGGCTCCTCTGGCCCTTTCCCTGCTCCTGCAGCACCCAAAGTGCCCCAGCCCTCCCTGGAAGAGGGGCTACCCAGAGCCGAGGCAGCGCTCCCATCACACCCACACACACACACACCGCCCAGGAACCCTCCCCAGACACCAGCAGGGCTCTCACGTCCCCCCCAGCCACTTCCAGCCCTCGCTGGGCTGCCCTGCAGCAGCGCTCAGCCCCTCGTGCTCACACAGCTCACACATCCCCAGGGCTGGGGATGCTCCTGCAGGGCTCTGCAAGTCTCCCCGGGCATCTGGGGGATGTAACTTGGGCTGAAGGCCCTCTCCTAAGGGTGTCTCCATGAAGGAAGAACGCTTCCCCCCTGCCCTTTGACAAGCAGTGAGATGGAAGCACCACGTTCCTACATTTAGCTTTTTCCAGCTCATTTCTTCCACCGCCCACTTTCGGAGCCCTTCCTGCCTCGCTCGCCCTGCCCGGACGCATCCCCTCCAACCTCCCGTCCACCCGTCACCTCCTCCAGCCCCTCAGAGACCTCCCCAGAGGGACGAGAGCCACGGGGCACGGCCACAGCAAAGCCCTGGTTGCACCGGGAGCCGGGGACGAGCTGCAGCCCCCAGCGCATCCCAGCAGGGCTGGAGCAGTCCCCAGGGGCTGCAGCCTCGGCTCCTCATCAGCGGCTTTCCTGGGGGCACAGTGGGGCCGGTGCTTCGGGATCACATTTCCCATTGACACAGGAATGCAAACCCGGCAGAGGGGGGGTTAGCCCCTCCGTAGGGGCAGCGCCTGCGCCCCGGGACACAGCCCCAACCCTTGGGGTGCCCCGCTGCTGCGCCCCCGCCGCCCCCAGGGACAGGCAGGGGATGGGGCTCACGGCACGGCTGGGAAGAGCTTGGCCCCGCACCACAGCCCCAGCCAGAGATAAGAGATAAGAGATAAGCAGCCACCAGAGCTCCCCGGTGCCTCGTCCTCAGCCGGCACCTGCAGTGCAGGGCTGCGCAAGTGGCACAGAGAGAGCGCAACAGAGCCCAGGTGCATAAAAGCTTCTTAAATTGGATTCTTATTGATTAATTCCTCGGGGATTAATCTGCAGGGCTAGGAAACATCCTGCGGTATGCTTGTTCTCCGATACTTGGCTTGGAAGTATTTACCCTTCTCCTTGCTCACGGGCAATGGTTTCCAAGAAGGCTTCAAGCCTGCGCTGTCTGCGTGGTGTGAAGGGCCCCAGCAGAGCTTTCTGGCTGCCTTTTGGGGCTCTCTGGGGACTTTTTGTGCCCATGTCTGGCAGCTCCAGCCCCCGCTGCTGGGCACCGAGGAGGTGCCAGGAGCAGGGCTGTGAGGGGTGGGGTGTGAGGCCCCTCCAGCGTGTCCCGGCGGTGGCAGGGTGTCTGCGCACGAAGGACTGGAGGAACAGAAGCTTCCAGGAAGTTTCCCCGTGACGGATTTATAGGGACGGTGCCCTTTTTACAGGAGTTCATGCTGAAAACAAGCTGCAGATGCTCTCCTTGGGGTCTCCAGCAACAAGCCCAGATTTACTGCTGCTGTCTAGCACTCGAGCAGGGAGCGCTGGGCGGCAGCTGCGCTCCCGGCCTGGGGGCAGTGGCTGCGCGTGGCCCCCGCGGTGCTGCAGCTACCGGGGGGCTCGGCAGAGGCTGCCACCCCACAGCCCCTGCTGACGGCATCCCGGGGCAGCCCCCGGCCCTCTTGTTAGCTCTGAGAGCTGCAGCACGCGATGCCGCCGAGCTGCTGCCGGGTCTGGGCACGGCGGGGAGCACAAGGGTCCCTCTGTGCTGCGCGGGGGGCAGAGGTCGTCCCTGTTATTGCTGGGAGACCCGGGGGTCAGGAGCTTGCAGAGGCAGCGTGCTGGGGGGATGCTGGGCACACTGGGGGGAGCGGGGCCCTTCACCGGGTACAGCCGTGGAGCTGCGGCCAGGCTGCACCCAGCGCCGTGCTGGCACGTCCCTGCCCCACCAGCATAATGGCACAGCTCTCATCTGCCACAGGGCTTAGAAATCTCAGCTCCGGTGCTATCCTGTGGCTTGCAAGGCATTGTTCCAGCTGAGCAGCCCTTACCCAGAGCAAAATGTCTCTCCGGTCCTTGGCTCTGCCATGGCACTCGGTGCTCAGTCCCCTGCCTCTGACAGGGCTGTGAAATGCTGCCTCCGAGCTGTCTTAGTGCCATGGGCTGGGCTGAGGAGGGCGATGGCCTTGCAGGAAACACCTGCCCCATTCCCCGGGGAGCTGGGCAGCCCTGGGAGCCAGCAGCCGGCATTTTGGCGACCGAGGTGAGCCGAGGGCAGGCGCAGAGCTGCATGCAGAGAGGAGGGTCGTGCCCCAGCCTTTCAAAATGCAAAGCACCCCCCTGCCAGCAGCCTGAGTGGCAGGGAGCTGACCCCGCTTCGTCTCTGGAGCTCTGCCGGGCTGCGGCACCGGCTCGTGGATGTGCCCTGCACGGTAACGAAGGCAAATTGATGCAGAAGAATCATGCAAATCCTTCGCCCAGGAGCAAGGGTGGCAGCGTGCTTGCTCCAGCTGACAGGTTTGCTGGGCAGAACTGGTCCTACCCTCGAGCTGGCAATTCCAGCTGCCTTTGTGTTCACGCAGCAAATTCCCCTCCGTGGGGCTTTGGGTGGGCTCTGGGGTGGGTGCTGTGCACGTGTGGACCCCGAATGTTTGAAGCTTCCCCCCTGAAACATGGGGATATGTGCTGCAATCCCAGCAGATATCTGCTGCTCGTGGCCATGCGGTCAGCAGCTGCAGCCCCAGGCAGGAGGAAACGCCGAGCCTCTGGCAGCTCTCTGAAATCCCAAACGTGCTGCTCGGCCCGGCTGGGACAGGCAGAAGGCAGCTCGGGGAGGGGAGAAGCCACCAAAAGGGCCAGGGCTGTGGCAGCAGCCGAGTGCTGGGGCAGGGGCTGCAAAGTTCAGCTCCATCAGCACCCAGCGAGCTGCCAGGCTGGGCAAGGAAGGGAAGGGAAGAGCCCGGGACCCTGCCCTGCCACGGGGAGCTGCCTGCGGGCTGTGCAAACTAAGGAGATTAGCGCTGGGATCGGAGCGGGTGTGAAAAACGACCCCCGTTCCGAAGGGATAAAGCTGCTTTTCTCTCCTGTGCGCTGGGACCGCGGAAGCAGAATCAAAGTTTAATCCCTTCCGCCTGATCCTTCTCGTTAGACATAATGTAATTAACGGGACGGCGAGGAGCTGCAAAGCTGTTTGTGCTCCAGGGTCACACACGAGAACAACAGGGCACCAACTGACGCCGGGGCAGGCCAGACGGTGAAGGAATTTGGGGGAATTTCGCACAGACGAGAGGCTCTGCACGGAGAGGGCACCGGAGGCAGCGACCTGCCGAGAGCTGCCAGAGCCCAGCCGGGGCTCGTTGGGAGGAGGACGTGGGGCTGATGCTGGGGGAGCTCAGCGTGCACGGGGGGCTCCGTGCACCCCCCCTGCAGCCCTGGGCGAGCTCCGTCCTGCGCTTCAGCTGCCGTGTGCCTGGGCTCGTGCCAGCCGCCTCTGGCCTCGTCCGCGGTATTTATAGCCGGGGACCTCGACATCTCCGGCGTCCCACGGCACAGAGGTGCTGCGGGGGGGTCCCGCTGCCTCCTGCGAGGAGCAGGAGCCCAGCAGCATCGCCCACCCCAGCCCCCCAGACCAAGCACCCCGACACATCCCCGCTGCAGCTGGGTGAGGGGCTCATTGCGGGACCCCAACCCCGCCGGGGCTGTGCCGGGGGCCCCTGGGGGCACAAAGGGACCCCTCAGTGAAATGGGTTTGGAGAGGTACAGACTTGGAAGGGAGCCCCCGGCCCCCCATGCCTGGCCCCTTTGGGTGCCCCCGGCCCCTCCCCACCTGTCACGGCCGGCTCCTGGGCCCCGCTGCAATAAAAGGGCCCATTTATGTCGGGCTGCCAAACAACCGCGCGCGGCCCCCGTGGCCTGGCTGAAGACACCCCTGGCTGTCCTTGGGAATGCTCCCGAGTGCCAGCTCCAAAGGCAGCTGTGGTGGGCCTTAGATCTTTATGGCCAGTAAAGGGGTCCATGGCTAATTTATGCCCCTCCTATAATTTACAGCCTCTTTACAGCTGCTGTAAAATGACCTATAAATCATGGGCAACATCATAGGCCAGAGACAAAGCCCCCGCATCGTCACCTGCCAGCTGGCCCCGAGCAGGGGCGGTGGCCGTGGGGGGACAGAGCCGGCAGCAGGTACCCCCACGGCACGGCTGTGCCGGGAGCACTGCTCGGGGGGCCGAGGAGGAGGAGGATGCCCAGAGGCATCACAGCACAAACAACCCCAGGCCTTGTCCTCCTGCAAGGTGCTGTTGTGTGAGGTGCCTGCCCCTGGAGGCTGCACGACCCCCCCAAGGGTCCTGGGGAAGGAGAACCAAACCCGACCCCATGGCGAGGAGAGCCCTTCCCGCCCGGCCCCGTGCAGCAGCCTTCCCAGCCTTGGCTCCTGGAGGGGGCTGCTCGTTAGCGCCGCTCCTAATTTGCCCAGATGTTGTGCTGGCTGGGGGCCAGCAGCTCCCCCACCCTGGGCATGCTGCCCCTGGCACCAAGGGGGGCAGAGGAGACCTTGTTGGTCCCCTGAGCACACATCCCTGCAGCACGGTCGGGATGGGGCTGTCTGGGAATGCGTGGCAGAGGGGTGTCCCGCACCCAGGGGTGTCTGTGCCCACGGCAGCAGCATCTCCCTGCCCCAAAATGCAGCACCTTCACCCTCAGCTCCCAGACAGAGCTGCCCAGCAGCGGTGTCCCCACGTGGATGCAGCCAAGAGGTGGTTCCGAGGGGCATGGGGCCATGGCAGGTTTGGGGGTGCAGCATCACCCCAGCCCCGCTGCTGGCCCCGGGGCTGCCCTGTGCCCAGGGCTGGTGGCAGCGCTTGGCCAAGGGGAAGCTGCAGCGCTCGGCCTCTTGCAGAGGCTTTTGTTCCCACCGTGCTGCAGAAAGGGCTGACGCAAACGGTCGTGGGGAGGAAGCAAAAAACTCCCAAAGCCACTGCATCCGAGCTGGCAGGAGGTGGTTTGCCTTTGGGCCGGAGCAACCGCTCTGAACTCCGCTCCGCGCCTTCCCCGGCCGGCAGCAGCCTCTGTTGGCTTTGGCAGGGGCCTGGGGTTTCTGTTGCGCAAATCCCCGGCGGCCGGGCTCAGCTGGCCGGTGTCGGGTTCCCGGCACAGTGGCTGCCTTTGTGCCCAGGTGCGAGGGCACAGCAGGTGCTGGGCGGCCAGGGCAGCACCGGCTGCGCCATCGGCACCCGCGCCCCACGCCCTGCGGCTGTCCCGGGGCGCCGCGCTCCTGGGGTGCCGTGGGGCTGAGCTGCTGCCCCCCGTGGGGCAGGTGCCTCCCCCGGTGTTTGGTTAAAGTTCCTCCAAGCCCTGCTTACGGCCCTGTTTTTGCCAGCCCGTGACCCCGCAGCACAGGCGCTGGGGTGGGAGCGTGTCCTCGGCTCGCAGCCGTTTCCTAAACGCTGGGCTCGGCGGCGGTCCTCCTCCTAGCCTGGGCTTTAAATAGCTCTCCTGGTCAGCTGTGCGCATATATATACAGACGTACGTATTTAGATGCACCGATTACAAACTACCCCAGTGTGCAGGAAGACACAGGTGGCATTTTTAGGTGACAAAAGACCCACAGGGACAATGGCCCAAGCGTACATCTGATGCGGCGCAGCTGGAGGCGCACGCAGTGGCCTCACCCGAGGGCTTGCGACGAGGCTCAGGGTGGCGGGGGGCAGGCACCGGGGGTCTGGGGGCAGCAGGGAGCCCGAGGTGGGACCTGCCCGCCCCTCCTGCCAGGACACGCACACGCTACGCGAGTGTCGGAGCTTGCAGGGCTTGATGGAGGATCCTGCCGAGCCTTAATGCAATTACCAGCGACGTGCGCGAGCACTAAAGCTATTACCGAGCCGCAGCGTGCGTGCTTTGCTGGCTGGGGAGCAGCAATTAGGCCAGGAATAGCACCGCTACCGAGGGGGTGGCAAGGAGCCTGGATGCACCCTCCGCATCCCGGGCAGTGTCCCCTGCTCGTCCCTCACCCTGCGTGGCCAGGACACGAACGGGGCCGGGGCTCTGCAGGGAGCTGCGGCCCCGGCACCGGCGCGCGTCCCTGTGCTGGCACGAGCCGCCCGCTCTGGAAGCGGTACCAAAACCAGCGCGGGCAGGAAGGGAAGAGCAATTTGGCTCTCAATTGCAAGACTTCGGAAACATCGGGTGGGCAGGAAGCTGCTGCCCAGGGGCGAGGCCGGGGTCGTGGGGCTGGCAGCAGACCGCAGTCGCATCCTGCGCCCGGCTGCGCCCTCGCATCTGCGCCGCGGGATGCGGTGGGGAGGAGCGGCCCCAGGAGCTGTGCCGCTGGGATGGGGATGCTGGTAGGCATGTGGGGCCGGGCTACGGAGTGCATTTCTGAGATGTTTTAGGTTATTTTGGTTTTAAAGTAAAAAAAAAAAAAAAACAAAAAAAAAAAACAGAAAGTGAAATTTTATCTGCAAGGGAGAATGTGAGGTTTCAGTGAAAAAAAAAAAAAAAACAACAAAAAAAACCCCCACAAAACTCCAGATTTTCTGTTCTGCTTTGTTTTGACAAAAAGGCCAGCTCCGTGTGAGAACCTCCCCAGGCCCCTCGCTGCTGGTTCGCTGGCACAGCCCGCGGAGGGGTCCCCCTGCACGAGTGCCCCTGGTGCCCGCGTCCTCGCTGCTGGGAGCACGGGGGCAGCTGCCACTTGTGCCGGGGCTCTCGGTCCTGCCCTGCGGTCTGGAAATGGATTTCGCAGGCCCTCCATTAGCGAGATTTATTGAAGGCTGTGCACACACCGCTGCTGCTGCCGAGGGGGCCGGAGGAGCCAAGGCCCAGCTCGGAGGCTGCAGACGGAGGAATCGGTGATGGATGGGCAAGGAGCTTGTACAGCGGCTGGCATTTCATTTCACCGGGCTGCCAGCTGCTAAACCTCCCTGTCCCCGGCGTTTCTCTGGAACCTGCCACCCCACAGCCCTGCCCCGCTTCTCTAGCACACGGGCAGCAGCCCCTGTTCTCCTGCAGGGCTTTTTTTTTCTGACAGATGCGGGTTCTTCGCCATTTCCCTCTGTAGGACAAAGGCTCCTGCGGTTCCAAGGCCGCCTCCGCAGATGTTGCTGCTGCCCGGGCACTGGGAAGCGGCCACTTGGCTCCAGAGCCGGGCACTTACGGGACCGGGAAGCTGCCGGCCAAGTGCATTCCTGGCACGGCCGCGGGGTCTCTGCCAGGGGACGGGGTGGCTGCGAGGGCTGGGAGGTGCTCCTGCTGCTGCTGCTGCTGCTGCGTGGCACGGGGCGGGCGATCCCCATCGCACCGTGGTTCCCCCACGGGAAGCCCCGCTGTGGCCAGACCCTCTGTGAGGAGCTGGAAGCGTAGGGCCCCGTGTTCCTGTCTCAGAGCTGGAAATCCCAAAGCAGGGGGAGGACGAGGTGCAGGGACGCAGCAGTCCCGTGCCCCGTGCACACACATCCGTGCTGCAGTCCTGCACCAGGAGGCTGCCAGCCAGCACAGGGCAGCTCCCGGGGGTGCAGCCCTCCTGCACGCCGTTTTGGGGGCAGGATGGGGCCCTCCTGCCCTGATTTATGCCGGGGAGGAAGAAGCGTGTGCAGGGCTCTCATTGCAGGGCTGTGCTTTCAGAGCAAAGCTCCTAATTACGCGGGCCGCTCCGCACTGTAATTTCAGAGAGCCCAGCAGACACCTCTCATTTGCGGTCTGAGACAGATTTAACCTGTGCGAGGGGTGCCAGGAACCTGCCGGCCGTGCCCCCGGGCAATTTCTGGATGCAAATTCACCCGGCCGTGGAGGGGAGCCAGTGCCCAGCCCGGCACCTGCGGGTGGGGGCCGGGGCTCCCCTTTCGCCCCCGGTGAGGACCCCGGGGTGCAGCCGAGGGGCTGTGCGGGCACCCAGCAGCCCTGGCTGGGGGAGCCCTCCCACAGCGTGGTTGGAAATAGGGACGAGCAGGAGGGGCAGAAGGGGAAGCGGTGTCCCGGGGGTTGCTGGAGGGACAGAGGGAAAACCAACAGGCGTGTTCTTGGGAGCGAAGCCGCCCGGAGTTTTCCAAGCCGCTCTTGCCAACAGAGAGCTGGCGGCGGGGTGGAAGCCGCGCTGCGTCTCCGGCGTTCTGGGGTCTGCCTGCGTGTTTACTCTGCTGGGCTGCTCTTTCACTTGCTTTTGTTTGGCCTGTTCTGATGAATTATTTAGCAATTACGCTCTCTGTCGCTCTGACACCTCCGGTACATGCAGAGTCTCTGGCAGATGGGCGCTGATGAGCTGACGTGTCCTGGTCCCTGGGCTGCAAGGTCGTGGTTTCCAAAAGCAGAACCTGTTTGCTCTCTGCTGCCTTTCTGATGAACAGAAAACCAAAACCACCGTGTTTTTCTCAGAGTGTGACCCGCAGTTCTGGGAATTTCTGCATTCCCCAGGTGAAGCCTCGCTTGTTTTGCACAGCAGGAATGCTCTGGGTGCACAGCAAGGGTTGTGTCCAGCCTGGGGAAGGGCCAGGACCAGGACAGGACATGCTCGGGGCTCCCCAGGGAATTTTGCTCCCCGGGGAGAGCGCAGAGCTGCCTGGGGGGGGCTCCTGCAGGAGCAGCTCTGGTGCACTGAGCTGGGCTGCTCCCAATGGGATCATCTCTCACTAATGCACAGGGCGCGCTGAGAAAGGCATCATCCCTGATATTTACCAGCTCATTAAATAGGAAAGAGGAAATTAAGAGTAAAAAGCAGGGTTAGTGGGAAGGAAGGAGCCCAGGGGAGGGGGAGATGCTGCGCCTCTGCCTCCAGGAGCAGCCGCTGAGGGAGCAGCAACCGGCTCAGCAGCCTGGCAGAAATACAAAACGGTTCCCTGTGTTTTCAGGCTCCTGTAAGTGCAAACTAATGCATTATTTACAAGACACAAGTAAAGCAGCCTCTCACACCTCTCCTCTCTTTCCAGCACCAGGACGCTGGGGTTCCTGGTCCCCTGGAGGCGCGCTGTGGGCTCGGGACAGGCTGCTGGGCTGGGCTGGGGAGGCAGCTCCAAGGAGCCAAGAGCCTGTCTTGGAAAGCCTGGAGGAAATAGCATAAAAAAAGGGGGCTTGGGGGAAAAAAAAAATCCACCTGAGTGCACCTCAAAAGCTGCAGAGCAGCCAGTGTCCTCCCTGATGGGGCTCCGAGTGCCCACGGTGTGCAGCTCCCCACCGCGGGGACGGCGCTGCTCCGGGCGTGCAAAGCCTGTCCATAAACCGGGGTGAGGGTGTTTAATTGCCTCCTCTTAACAGGTGCTAACAGTGCAAAGGTTAATATGAAGGGTTAAACTCTCAGGTCTGTGCTGCCTGTTCTCCACGGACGACGCCGGCCCCAGGAGCTGCTGCCCATCATTTCAGGCACACGCAGGATGGGAGAGTGCGGGGCCGGGGGCATCCCCGCAGCGCCCCTGGGGCCATCCTGCAGCTGGCAAATGGCCCAGGGGGCTGGGCACGCTGCAGCCCTGCAGGAGAGGTGAGAGGTGCCGGGCAAGGGGAATTTCCCCCTTCCAGGCCCAGGCTGGCAGCCCCCGGTCCCCATCCGGCGTCTGTCCTGCAGGTGCTCGGCTCTGGCCCTCATCCAGAGAAGCACTTAAGAGCATCCCTCTTTAAATACAGGAAATTCTTTGAAAACACATAAAACCCATCGATTCGAGGGCCAGAAGTAGCCCCGAGGCCCGTGTGCCCAAGCCTGGCTGGCAGGTCTCCTGCAGCCCCCGGCAGGGATGGAGATGGCGCAGCCCCCCCCGTCCTCCCCTCGTCATCCTCTCCGGTCCCTGAGTGCGCCCGGCTCTCGCTGTGCCATCCTCTGCACGAGCTGATTGAAGAGCTCTCCAGTACCTGGCGGTTCTGCCCGCACAGGTACTCAGTCACCGTAATCAAGGCAGCACTCAGCCTCCCTTGATGAGCTGAGCAGCCTTTGCTCCGCAGCCCTCCCGGAGCAGGAGGCGCTGCGCTAATCAGGCTGTGCCAGCACCCCGTGGGGTGCCGGGGCCGCTCTCCTGCTCCCTCCCCATGGTGGGGACCTTTGCCAGGCGCCCTCACCAGCCCAGCTCCCTCCTTTTAGTGCTCTGCACCACCTCCCCGACACCTCTGCCCCGTGCCCCATGTCTCCAGCAGGGACCTGGGGCTTCCTTGGCTTTGTGGGAGCCGTGGGGGCTTTGCCCCGGGACTGCTCGTCCCCTGGGGCAGGGCAGAGAGCAGACAAATTCATTCTCCCTGTGGAAGTGTATCCCATCACAGAAGACACTGTATGTTTTTATCTTTCACCTGGTAGGTCACCAAAGCTGTGTGCCTTGCCCTGAGCCCCCCAGAGCCCGGCCAGCCCCCCCCCAGCCGGGGCTGCCCCTCGCACCTCTTGCCGGCAGGACAGGAGCTGGAGGCAGCTTGAAACCGCCAGTTCCTCCCAACCAGAATTACTAAAAAGCAGCCGAGTTTCAAGCTCTCTTCTTGGAACAAACGCAGGAGGCCTCCAGGTGCCTCCGAGACACGTTGCCTATAAATCAGGGTGATTAGTGGCTTTATAACGGCGGGAGCATCGATCCGGGCTGGCGTGCAGAGCCACCGCGCCGTGCCGCCGACCCATCGAGCAGCCGAGGAGCCGCGTGCTGGCCTAATGGGCAGTGATGTATTTGCAGAAACATCTTATTGGATTGTTGCTGGGTATTTTTTTTTTCCTTTTTCCAGAATTGTTCAATCAATGGCCTTGTTCAGGCCGGAGGCTGTTTCAGGCAAACACTCCGGGCTCTGTCACGTAGGCTGCGTGTACAGCGAGCCCATGGCCGTGGGAGCAGAAGGCTTCCTGCCCTGCCTGGCTCCAGCACCAGTGCTCCCAGTGCTCCCAGTGCTCCCAGACCCGGAGCTGCATGCTGCCCCTTCTCTCCCCAGCCAGAGCTGCAGCAGCTGGTTTGGGGAATGTGTCACGGAGCGGCTGCTTCTCACCAGATAACGGGAAATGTGGCCTTTTGTGCTTCCCTTCTGATGGCTCAGGTCTTTGCTTGGATGTCAGATGAGCTGCGGGCTGGGAGTGGCAGCAAGGGAAGGGGCAAGGACAGAAGGCTGGGCATGGCACCCCCACGAGCTAGGGAAGACACTGGTGTGGAAGTCAGGCTCCCCGTGGCAAAGGGCTTTTCCCATGATGACGGGGCAGTTTTTCAGGGAAAAAACAAGTGGCAGATGGCTCTCTGGGGGATGCTGCTCAGCGCTGCAATACAATATTTTCTGGAGGGTTTATCCAGCCCTTTAGCGTGTCCCAGGCGGGGATGTGTGTGAGCTGAGCTGCCTGCCTGGGGCTGGGGATGCTTCACCCCCCCCTGCAGCCCCATCCTCGGGGCCAGGCGATGCGGCCGCCTCCCTGTAGGTGCCACCAAGGCAGCGTCACTTTGTCCCCAGAGCCAGCAGCAGCCTGTGGCAGAGCTGGGACCGAGTCCAAGCCCTTTGGCTCTGCTCCAGCTCCCTCCACCTGAAACCATCCTCCCCCCCCGAGCATCGCCTGCTCCGTGCACCAGCGGGGATCCCGGGCGTGGGGTTTGCCCGTGCCCACGGTCGCTGCCGCCTTCCCCTGGGCAGTGGCCGCAGAGGCAGGGAGCTCTGCTCCCCGAGGTGTTTCTCATTTAAAAGCCACTTTCCCAATGTGCATTCTGCCCATGTGCCAGGTGGCAAGGAAATGTTTCTTCCCTGAGTCCCTGCTGAAAGCCCTCAATAGGGCTTTTGTCACGGGGGCAGCGTCCCCTCCTCGCTCCCGACCGCAGAGCCGAGGGGACACTGCCCGGCTGAAACCTGTCAGAGCTCTGAGCGATGGCTGGGACCCTTCAGTGAGCAGTGCGTGCACTACCTTAGCAGCACTATTTCCTTTCCTGAGGCCTAATTAGGGTCTGAAATCAAAAGCATAACAACCCTATTTCCTCTCGCTCAGTGGAGCTGTGAGAAGTAAGAAAGGAGCCTCCTGGTTGAGCGGCCTCGGTAAGGAAAGCACGTCAAAATGTCAGCAGAAACGTTGCTGCACGGCGCGGTGCTGCTGGGGCTCGCTGTGCCAGGGCACTTTCAGGCAGGATTTTCAGCACGGTTCTGTTTGGACACCTAAATGAGGACCAGATTTCCCAACACGATTTGGGTTGTCGCTGCTCGGGGTTGGAAGGAAATGGGGAAATTCTCCATTGCTGCTCTCAATGGGAACTGTTGTGTACTAATCTGGTGCTGGAAACCTGAACCCATGTGACCAGGAATTTGCTGGCAATGGCATAAAACAAAGGCTCTGTCCTGGGAAGTCAAAATGCCTGCAGAATTATTTATATGAATGCTTCAGATTGTCTTAAAGAGAGGCACTTCGCAGAGACAGCTCCAGCAGCTTATGCAAAGGAGCCATGCAAATCAGGCTGATAAATATTTAATAGGAGGGAAACGCAACAAAAGGTGTTTGTGTTCTGCCCTCGGGGTGTGAGCGCAGCACCAGCATATGGTGCGTGCGGGGTGCGCGGTGCGTGCGGTGCCGCAGGGTGCTGCAGGGCTCCTCTGCTCCCTGCGGGAAGGAGCCTCCTGTGCTGCCCGGGGGTGTCTGGGGGGGGACAAGTGCCCGCAGGGCTGCTCCAGGTCCCTTTTCAAAGGGCATCCGCAGCCCCACAAATGTCCCTGCTATTTCCAGTGGTGTGAGTGCTTTGCAAAGTGCTGGGGGTGAAGGGCAGGGGACAAGTGCCGGGCACCAGTCCTTTGGTGTCCTTTGGTGGCTGTGGGGCAGCTGCTCAGGGGGTACCAAAGGCACCGAGGGCACCAAGCTGGGTGGGCACTGAGGCACCCGGCCCTGCGATCAGCCCGCACTTGGCACTGTGTGCTGCCAGGGGAGCCCGCAGGCTGCTGAACGTTGCGAGGAGGAGCAATTCTCTGGAAAGTGCCCATCCCTGGCATAGAAAGCCCTTAGTGCCTGCTGCCCAGAGGTTCAGGATACTGCTGCAGATCTGCCCTGCCTAGAAACCCCACCTCACGCTCCTGCACACGAAAACGTCTGTCCAGAACCAGCTGGGGGTGGAGGAAAAAATTAGGCAAACCTTGCCTGGATGCTGTGAGAGGATGCGGCAGGCAGCTAAGAATAGCAATGCCTCCTCCGGCTTCCAGTCTGGCCGGTGCAGGAGGCCAGTGCTGCCCGCAGCGGGGCACTTCTCCCCTTAATGCGTCCGCAGGGAGCAATCGCGCGGGGAGTGGCGGAGCGCTGGGAGGAAGCGTGCTGCGGGCTGAGCCGAGCGGTGCCAGGTTTCCTTCTTTATTCTTTCCAGTAATCTGTTAAAATAACTGGAATGAATCAATAACTGCATGCTTAATTCCCTTCTTGCTCTGCAGAGCTCCCGCGGCCGGCGTGGTCCCCGCAGGCTGAGCCGCGGCTCCGAGGGGCTGCGAGGTGCCACCCCCAGCCGCCCCCCCCGGGCTCTCCAGGTGCTGCTGCGAGGGGCTCCGAGCTCCTCCGGTGCAATGGCACTTCTTCATGCAAGCCATTTCCCTGTGTCGGAAGGCTCCTCAGGGGAAAAAAAGCCTCTCACAAACCGATTTTATGGGTGGCTTCCAGAGGGCACAGAAAGCAAAACAAGGCACTTGCCTGGGGTCACTCAGCAAATTAGACCCGAGCCAGGAAGGCAGCCCAAGAGCCCATGCTCCCACCTCCCCTATTTTACCCTCCAGGGTAAGAAACAAACCCTTCCTGCCCATGGCTGTGGCTGGTGCCTGGCGCTGCTGCACGGTGGGTGCAGGGGACCCGGTCGGCTCCTGCCAAAGTCAGTGAAAGTTTCTCATGCATGGAGCTGAAATTCATGCGCATCCACAAGAATTCCTCCCCCCCACCTTTTTTTTATTCAGTCTTGGAAACGCCTTGTAAATCCTAATGCAACTTGGCAGAAATAAGATCGTGTTTTGTTGTGCTACCCACAGCATCTTGCTGGGAATGGGAACGCTCAGGAGCATCGGCTTTGCTTGTGACACCAGGCACAGATCTGCCGCTGTCAGCAGCCCCGTTCCTTCCCTGCCCGTCCATGTTCTCCTTGCATTATGTGAGGAACAAGGGGAGGTTTTGAGGACTGGGGGTGGACACACGTGGTTTTGTTTTGAGCTCCGAGCAGCGAATGACTTACAAGCACCGCGGGTACTTCGTGTCCCGTGCTGCAATACCCTGGTGTGCTCGGAGGGGTCTGCTCCGACCTCGCAGCCAGTAACTTTTGAACTCCTCCTAGACAGGGTAAATTATGATTTAAAGATGTGCTAGCTGAACTCTTGGCTCCTCTCAAGGGCTCTTTTCGGCTGATGGATGTGATTCCGATCTGCAGCTTCCTCCCTCTGTGTCAGGGCTGGGAGCCGTGCGGGGGGGACGCTCCCCTCCCCAGGCGTTGCTGCCTGCGTCCCAGCCCCGCTCTGCCCGGGAGCGGGCAGGCTCAGCCCCTGCCCCTGGTCTGACCTGGGGGTGTCGGCTCCCCCATAAGAGATTGAGGTCCCAAACCTCAGCACCAGGCTCACAAAGCTCCTGTGCTGCTGTTCAGGGTTGCTCGGGGCACGTTTCCCCAGCCCTGTTCTGGGGCAGGCAGGGCCACGGGGCCGCACAGCGCTGGGTCTGGCTGCCTCCCCGTCTGTGCTCTCCTCTTAATTAGGAAGGGGCTTTTGTTCCATTTGCCCTGCCTCGTTTCGCTGTCTTTGTTTTTCTTGCAGAGCCGGAGTTCCTGATTCATGCTAACTTCAGCTGGCCGGGTAACAACATGTGTGTCTGCATAAGTTATCACCTCCGCGTCTCTCACACCCCCAGGGGCTGGGAGCTCAGGAAGGCTCGGGGCTTAAAGCAGCCCCCGGCCCTGCAGCGCTCCAGAAAAAACACATCTCCCTCTCCGGAGAGCGGCGGCATTGGCAGGTTTGGCTGCTCGTAAATCAGAATTTCCTCAGCAGTCGCCCATCTGGTGGGTGGCACGGCACGTATTCCCACGGGCAGGGAGCCCCGAGGGAGCTCGGCAGGGCTCCGGGGCGCTCACCAGCACCCCTGGCCTGGCCCTGGTGCCCTTCTGCAGTGCTCCTCTCCGTGCCACGGTGCTTCAAAGGTCCTGAGATGGCTTCAGGAGCACCTCTGGCCTCTGGATGTTTCTCCACGTGTATGGATGCAGCCAGGCTTGTTGATACCTTGGGTGGAAAGGGCAAAGCACAAGAGCAGCTCCCGGCCGTCCCTCCTCCTCCCTGGGCTCCGCAGCAGCCAGGGTCATTTTCTCCTCCCTGTTTCCTCCCCATAATTCACGGCTGGCTTGCGGTTTGTGACACTCGGATCACTCCCGATAAGAATTCCCCACCATTATTATGCAGATGGGCTTTATGAAAGCCCCTGAGTGCTTCTTGCCTCTGCAGTGAGGGGCTTAGAACAAAGCGGTGTTTATTTGCCAGACGCGGGGCGAATGCTAAGTGGCAGCACCGGGCACAGCATCTCCACACGGCAGGCACCACGGCAGCACGAGAACACCTCTCTGCTCCCTCCCAGCTGCTAGAACAGAACAGAACAGAACAGAACAGAACAGAACAGAACAGAATAGAATAGAATAGAATAGAATAGAATAGAAGCTTTTTTCAGAGGAGTTTGCAGCTGTGGGGAAGGGGCTGTACTGACACGTGGATGGGCGGCGAGCCGAATTTATGGTCTGGAGAATCCGGGGTGAGATGGATGGGGCAAGAGATGAACGCGGCTGTTTCCCCCTCACCGGCACAGGCCTGTCTTTGAATTCACAGGGAACACCTTCGCTGCTGATAAATAAAAGAGAAATATGCTTCCTGCTCGGCCGCGCTGATTGCAGCATCCATCAGAATTACTGCGCTGCTGGCAGGCTGTGCAGAGCGCGGCGCTGACAGATCCCCGCGTGGAGACGGATGGGACAGCCGGGCACTTTATTCAGGAAAGATGGGAGAAGTGAAGGATGTGTTAAATGGCAATAACCCCTCGATGAAGTATTTCACCATGTCAGACAGCAGTAAATGATGGCGGCCGTATCCAGCCTTGATTATTTCGTGTCTGTTTGCAACCTTCCATTAAAAAACGTGCACGCTCTCTGATTTAGCAACCCTACCCATATATTACCTGCGTGGTCGATGTGCTACACAAATGCCTCGGATAATGAAATTATAAGCAGGAGGAAATCACATTTTAATAGAAATCCTATCGGGCAACATGCCACGCCAAAATCGCATTAACAGGGCAAATTTTGTAGGGTGAGTTAATTTCTTGTATTAAACCAGCTCGCTGGAAAAAAACCAGCCGCACCTTCCGGGGCACCTGCCTTTCCTCAGGCCGGGACAGCAGCCGTGGTGGGAGCAAAGTGGGATGCTCACTGAGGGATGATGTGAGCGCCTGGCCCCGTGCCCTGCCCCACTGCCCCACGAGGTGCGGGGCAAAATTCCACTTTCGAGGGTTTTTTGCTTTGTTGCCACCTCCGTCATTTTCGTGGAAAGTTGTGTTGCGATACATGCATTCTTCTGAAGCTAATCTGGGTCTTTATTCCAATTTTCCATAGAAAAATTGGGCTGTTTTTCAAAGAGAACAAAGCCAATTTCCAAGCAAATATGGGTTAGGCTTTGGTCTGTTTTCCAATCAAAGTGTTTCTTTGCCTCAAAAACATGCCAAAAGGTTGCTTTCTCAAGTTTCTCTGTGTGAAAATCACGGTTGCACTGGAATTGGAGGAAGCAGGGAGTGAAATCCTCACTGGGGGCTCAGGGGGCTGGTCCCCCCCTGCCCAGCGCCACGGGCACGGAGAGCCCAGGTCAGCCCTTGGGTGAAAGCCGAGGGCACTGCTGGCTCCATAGCTGGGGACGGGCATCGTGCTGCACAGTGTGCATCAGCTGATGGCTAACGGGGATCAGGATGAATTCTTGTGGTGGATTATTCTGTAATTCCAGGATCCCTCAGCTTGCTGGAAGCACCCAGCCTGGCCACAGGGGCGGGTGGGGTATGGGATCACAGCGGCCTCATCGTGCTCCTGGGGTACCTCCACGAGGCATCACCAGCTCCGGCGCCCTGCAGGGCTTTGCACCCAGATGGTGCCACACACGGCGGTGGCCCCGGAACGCCGAGCACCCACTGTCCGCAGGGGAAACCCGAAGTTTTGTCGGGCTGCAGGGAGCAGTTGACAGCAGAAGTTCTTGTCTGACAGGAAAAGCAAAGCTCGGCTGCGTTTCAATGTGCTATTAATAACGGGCTGCTGCAGAAAGCGCTTGGCAAGTGGCAGCAGCTCTGAATTACGATGAAAACTACTGATAATAACAACCACCTGACTACAATTGGCTCCAGTCGCTATGCCTTTCTCAGGGACCTCCAACAAGCTCACGTGTAACCCCGGGGGTCAGGCTCCTGGGGAGCACTGCCCGGGCAGGGCAGCAGTGGGGGCTGCAGAGAGGTGCTGCGGAGCAGGGTGGGTGTCCCGGGGGGCTGGGGGCTGCGGCAGGGGCTGGCCCTGGCTCTGCGTCCTCAGCTGGCATGGTGGCTTTGTCACCTCGTGCCCTGCGTGGCTGCCAAGGTGGGACATGGGATCCTCATCCCCTGGCTCGTGCATCCTGGTGCAAAGCCACCCCGAGCAGCCCTAGCCTGAGCTGTGCTGCTCGTCCCTGCCCATCCCCATCCCCATCCCCGGGGGTTTCTGCTCCCCTGGCCCCCACCTCCCCGTCCAGCTGTGGGCTGCATGGTGCCGAGCAGCAGGCTGCAGCCCCAGCGCGCTCGTGGCTCTTGCAACTCGGGAACAGATGTGGAGTCGAAGGAGAGGATTTGGCAGCCGAGAGCTCTGTAATGAGGACTAAATGCTTCGCTGTTCCCTAACAAACTGAAAACAACGCGGGGCTGGCGGGGGGGCTGCTCGCCCTGCGCAGGGGCACGGCGCGGGCGGCTGCTGCGCGGGGGCTCGTGGGCTGCCTGCCAGCCCCCCGACGGGCCGGCTCCAGGAGGATGCTCCTCCGCTCGCTTTGATTCCTCCGAGGAGCCCCAAACTGAGACGCTCCCTCGGGGCCCCGAGCTCCCCTGCAAGGCCGGAGTTGAAAGGGACGGGGGCCTTGGCTGCCTTCGGTGGCTCCGTTTTCCCAGCGAAGCGTTTCACGTGGGAAGAGCTCGGCGGCAGAGCAAGGGGACCTCACGCTAATGGGAACCATCAACCCGGCTCCAGCCCCGCCACCAGGAGCAGCTGAGACGAGGGAGGGAGCAGCGCCGGGGCTGCGGGGCTCTGCTCTTCCCTCGGTGCCCCAAAGTGAGCATCTCCATCCGGAGGGACAGCCTGGGGGAGTACAGGGGGGCTGTGCTGGGTCCTGCACGGGCTGTAATTCACGTGCATTACCCCCTCCCCAGTGCAAAGCCAGGCCGGGAGCAGCCCTGCCCATGGGTTTGTTTTGCTCAAGGATGTTTGGAGGCTCACCTGAGCCCCGTGGTCCTGCCCCACAGCTACCAGAGGGGCCAGGGATGCTGCTCTGGCTGTGATGCCTCCTGCCCCGGGGCCGCCTGTGTGGCCTTTCCAGCCCGTGGCCACTGGCAGCCGCGGGCTTTCATCCCGGGCAGGAATGCCAATTAAACGTCGGCTTTCTTGGTGTCGCTTACCCAAGAGCTCAACTCTAACCCTTCGCCTCTCGTATTGAAAACCAAGCCCCGCAACGCCTGTTAACATCTGCACAGATGTTCAGGGAGGGAGCTCCACGTTACCGCGCCGCACGGGCGGGAGCAGAGCCCTAGCACGGCTCGCGGGATGAGGCAGTGCTTACGGGGGCATCGCTGCTCCCACCGGGGAGGGGGATCCCCAGGGACGTGTCCCCGCAGAGCCTCAGGCTGCCACCCGTGTGTCCTGGGTGCGACGGCAGCGGCAGCGCCCCGAGCAGAGGGCGGCAGCAGCCAGGTTGTTGCCGCGGCTCTCCTGGAATTCCGGAGCTCTTGCACCTCTCCTGCCTTTATCTCCCGAAATCTTAACGGAGCAGATGTTGCGCGCACGACCATACGGCAGGAATTCTCCGCCTGGATCTGCAGCCTGAGTTTAATTAGCCACCTGAGCCCCATTCTTCCTCCTGGCAGCAGACGTGCACTTTAATTAATCATCTCGTTTTATTTACAGGGAGAACACGCGCTCTGCCTCTGCCCTGCCTGCATCTCAAGCCCCCTCTGCTTTCATGGTCCAGGTCCGGCCGCGAGGAGCCCGCGGGGCTGCCCAGGAGCTGCTGCTGCAGGGCTCAATGAGCTGCTCCCAGCCCAGGCTCCAGTTTGCCATTGCACAGGAGCTAAAGCTCGGCTGGCGTGGTGCTGAGCTCCAGGGGACAGGGCAGAAGAATGTGTTCACCAGCAAAACGTCCTGAGGATGCATCCAAACAAGCCCAGGCTCCCCAAAGGACAGGACCCGCAGCTGGCTCCAGCAGGTAGCACCAGC
This sequence comes from Aythya ferina, assembly GCF_964211825.1. Lineage (NCBI taxonomy): Eukaryota > Metazoa > Chordata > Aves > Anseriformes > Anatidae > Aythya > Aythya ferina. Next base: position 5,447,724 of record NC_140310.1, read on the forward strand.
ACTCAGTCTCTTTCTAAAAAAAAAATAGAAAAAAAATAGAAAGAAAAAACAATAGAAAGAAAAAAAAAAAAGAAAGAAAAAGCAAAGAAAAAACAAAACCACGGTAGGTTGGTCCTCTAAACACAAAGATTTAACAGTGGGGCCATGGGTGGGCTTAAATATGTCAGAGTTGTGGAAAAATGGAGCCTTGTCTCCCTGTTTTCTTTGGAAAAGACGAAGGCAGGCTCAGGGCAGTGAACCCAGAGGCAGCGATCCCGGCACGCCGCTGGTTTCTGTTCCGACCCAGTGCTCCCAGCCTGCAGGTCACAGGATGGCTGCGTGGGGAGGCAGCGTGGGGCAGGGGGTGTTGGGGGGCTCTGAGGGGCACCGGCTCCCTGCTGCCTCCTGCCCCCTGCCGTGCCCATGGCCCATTCATGCTCTGTGCCTCAGGAGGGGGGAGAGAGCCTCCCTGCCTGAGAAACCCCCAGGTAACCGGCAAAGCACCAGTGCAGGGAGGGAAGCGGCGAAGTCCGGTGCAATTGTACCGAGTCTGGGCTGGTGGCAGCGAGCTGGGAGGTTTTGGTCGCGCTCCAGGTCCCCATCAGAGCAGCTCAGGGCACAGCCCCGTGCCAGGAACCTCCTCGGTGAGGATGAGGAGTGCCAGAAGCTGGGGACCCGTGGCATGATCGGAGCTGCTCCCACCCTGCCCCTTCCTTCTGCTTGTGGCTCCTGCTGGCCGTGGGCACCGTGACAGCGAGCTCTGTCCTGGAGGGCACCGTGCGGGGCAGCCTCTGAAGGGCTGTGGGTGCGCTCCCAAGGACACGGGCTTGAAAGACCGTGGAGGGGAGAGGGGAGGAGCAATACGGAATAATATTGGGAGTGTAGAGATAAAAAAAAAAGGGTTGCAGAAAGATGATTATAAAAGCACACCCCATTCCATATGCAGCCAGCCGAAAACCCACCCAGTGCCTGCGCAGGGAGCTGGGTCTGGCGCAGCGGCCGCGCTCAGCCACGGCACGCAGCCGCCGAGCCGCTGGCACCGGCCAGCAAAACAAACACGGCGCGCAGGGCTGCTCCAAGGAGACCTGGCTGCCCCCGCGCCTGGCCCCAACCCCAGGCATTTTCCAGCTGCAGAACTTTCCATGACAAAGAAGGGTTTCAGGAGAGGAGTCTCGGCGCACCGGGAGGAGGAGAACAGGAGCCGGGAAGCGGAGGAAGGCTGGCTGCGGCACGGGGGACGGGGAATGTGGCTTGTGTGGGGGACCCGGGCTTGTGCCATCGCCTCCCAGCCCTCCGTCCCCAGTGCCTGGGGAATGTCGAGGGGGGCAAAGCAGCAGCAAGCAGGGGGCACTGCTCAGCTCAGCCCTGCACAGGGCTCCAGGGGCTGCGTGACCCTGGCTATAGCACGTGGCATCACAGCATGCCCCCCTAACAAGCCCTCGACATGCAGGTGGTGATGTTTTGGCCACCAAAATCTGAAATCAGTTTTTCTTGACCTGGCCTGCAGCTGGTGTTCAGCATGCAAACAGCAAAGTGCTGCTCCTGCAGCTCCTGCAGCCCCCGTGTCCCCCCAGCCTTGCCAAGGTGCCCTCGCTCTGCCCAGGAGCCCCTCAGGGTGGCACCGAGCGGGTCCCAGCCCCTCTGGGTGCCCCGTGCATGGCAGGGCAGGTACACCTCGGCCCTTGGAGCAGAGCTGGCCAGGTCTGAGCATGGGAGGCAGAGCTGGCCGGGCTTGCAGGTGGCTTTCTGCGTCAGATCCTGTGCCAGGCCTTCCAAAAATAGATCCTCTATTTTAATCCGTTCGTTATTTCTTACCAGTTTCCACAAAGCACTTGTTATTTCTATGTCCTGTGCCATTTGTCTTCCCCTTCCAGGCGTTCCTGCTGCCAGACGATGGCCCGTGGTGGCTGCTGCAGGCGTTTGATGGCACGCTGCTCAGAGCCGGCCCTGGGAGCACCTCACCAGTGACAGCATTTTATGTATCTGCTGTTTTTGTCCTTCCTATTTCAGTCTTTTTTCCCCCTCCAATAAATCCTAACAGCCCAAAGCGCAGGGCTGAGGAGCAGCAGCTCTGCTCTCACCCCCTCTGCTCTCCCTGCAGCCTCCCAGCTGCCCGTGAGGCACAGCCTGAGCCCCTGCCCAGCACAGGGGGATGCTCTGGGAGGTGAGCGTGGGGTGGTGAGGGCGAGCTCGTGGTTGCTCATAAACCAGCACGATTTAGAACTAACTAAGGCTGAAACCATTCCACATCATAAAGAAACAAGTGCTCCTTCCCCTGCCAAAATCACTGCGCGGTGACGGCGCTCCCAAGACCTTGTGGGCTGCAGAGAGCAGGGGGCAGGTCACAAAACGGGAAGGTGTCCCCAGCCCCCAGAGCAGAGAGGGGGGCAGCGCGCAGGGCTCTGCCTCGGGGTGCCCTGGTGCAGAGCTCGGGGGGCTCACAGATGGTGGTGCCTGGCGGGGATGGGGCCAGGACCCCCAGCGCTGCCCCTTCCACCATCCCACCCGCTCCGCACGGATGCGCCCCGTCCCCGGGGGTGTCTCCGGGTGCACCCCTCGGCACAAGGCAGGCGAGGGCTCAGCCCCGTGCCTGTTCCCAGCCATGTACCGGGGCCGGGGCGCGCTGCCCTTCCCGGGAGGGGCTCAGCACCCAGCGGGCCCCGGCTCTCCTCATCTGGTGGGGATGGGGGGAGGCAGCGCGGGCTGGAAGGGGCTGCTGGGGCGCGGTATCGTGTTCTCTGCTCTGCGGCGCAGCATCTCCTTGAAGCGTGACAGCCGCGATTGCTTCCAGATGCGCGCCTCCTCGCCTCCAGCCGGCCGGGGTGGATGTGGTAAACTCCGCGATGGAAACCAAAACCCGCACCAGATGTACCGTGTCAGCGGCAGCGCCGTGCGCATCTGGCCGCGACGCGCGGGCACGGCCACGGCCCATGGCCGGCGCTCCTCCTGCACCGGGAGCCGCGGGCTCAGCACCGCAGGGCACGGGCTGGGGCTGCTGGTGCACGGCGAGGGGGAGGCCAGCACCGCACCGTGACCGGCACCCCCGGCACCGCGGGAAGGACCCCGCTCCCGGCCCCTGACATCAGCGGTGATGTCAGGAAGGACGGGGATCGGTGACTCGATGGATAAATGGGGAGAGAGGAGGGTCTGCTGCCTGCACACGCGGCTCTTGGCAGGCGGCGGCGGTGAGGGAAGAGCAGCGGGAGGCTGACGGCAAGCACAGCGCTCTTCAAAGGGAAGAGGCTCAGGGGCAGGGGTGGGGACCGGCACCCAGGGCTCCAGCTCTGCCCTCACACCACGTCGCAGCCTGGGCTTTCCCCAGGGAGCTGCAGGAGCATCTTTTAGGGACAGAGCCGGCTGTGGGACCCCTGCAGCTCACCCCTGCCGAGTGCTCATCGCCGCAGCAAACCCAGTGCAGTCCCCTGCTTCCATCCAGACCCTGCTCCGCACCTCGGACCCCGCACCAATAACAATTATCCCAATGCACCTCCTTCTCAGAGGACTTGAGAGAGGCAATTAATCTCAGTAACAGGCTTTGAAGAGAAGAAGTGCTGTCTAAGCACTGCGCTCTTATCCTTTTGATGGGGTTAGCTGCGCTGGAATATGAGCGAAGACATTTGGAGTAAATTAATAACGAGTTTAATGGCATCCAAAAGTTAGGGAGATGAAGCATTTGAAAGGGGTTTACAGCCTTACGGGGAGGGAACAGCAAAGCGAAGGGCATGTTTTCTTCATCAAGCCAGCTCCCCGGGCTCCGGCACGGCTGAGCCTCCAACCTCTGTGCCGCTCGCCCACGGCCGGGCGCAGCTGTGCCAGGTCCCTGCCCGCAGCCCGTGAGCACAGGGCACAAATGGCAGGAGCGGGGTCTTCCCCCCACCCCCAGCCCCCAAATTTTTCCAACAGAGCTGTTGCTCTGAGGGTGTATGAGCAGCACCTTGTGCCCATGCCACCTCTCCCAGTGCAGCAGGGGGAAGGTCGGGGCGCTGCAGCATCCCTGCAGGTGATGGGGAAGAATCCCGGAGCTGCAGCAGGTGCCTCGGGCTGTTTTGCCATGAAAGCGACACAGGAGTGAAGCACTGCAGAGACCACGCATTTTCCTAGAGGTTTATTTATGACAGAGTCGAGATACGAGTGTCTGGCCCAGCTCCCAGCGTGAGCATCTGATGCCGCGCACCCCGTAGCTGGTGTTTTTCTTGCTGTTTTTGTGTTTTCGGCCTGATTAATGCCCTCGTGGTGGCTGGAGCGTGGAGACCGCTTTGTGTTTTGCCAGCAGGCTCCAGCTCTAACGTAATTTCCACAGCCGAGCTGGGGCTGGGAGGCAACGACACATAAGAAAACATTTTTCACCAGCTTCCTCACATCGTCCCGCTGGCCTGGCCCTGCCCGCTCCCCGGGGTCAGGCAGCCTGCCGGGACAGGACGGCTCCCAGCCCTTCCAATAAGAGCCCTTCGCCCACTGTCCCGAAGGGGCTCGAGGCCGGGGAGCCTCAGCGAGGGGTTGGGGGCTGCCAGGGGACCCCCGCCCCGTACGTGGAGCTGCCGGGAAGGGACAGGACCCGTGCCCAAGCACACAGACGTTTACAGCTCTTCTCTAGACCTCAGCACAGAGAAAAATCAATCCCGTAGTCAGGAACACATGCCTAGGGAGTAACCAGATTAGCTTTTTGCAGTGGTGCTAATTACTCTGAATTAATTAGCAATCAGTTAACTCTGGGTTATAAAAGCCCCTGGTGAAGGAGAAGGCCTAGCTAGAGGGCTCTGAGGGCTGGGAAGAGTGCTTTGTGGAGCTTTTATTCCCTTTTTTTGCCTTTCTTCTGCTCTGATGGGGAAGGGGAAAGGCACAGAGGGAATATAAGGACTTAATGTGATCCCAGCTGCAATCAGACGAGCGAGTGGCAGGGAGAAATGTTGCCATGGTGTGCTTGGGGATGCTGGCTGCAGGCAAGGCAGAGCACGGCTTCCTGGAGAACGCAGCCAGCTCCCAGCAGCAGACTGGGAGGGAAGCAGCCTCAGGAGGAGAAATGGAGATGGGAGCGAGCTGCAGCGGCTCCAGGGGCTGCTGAGGGAAGATTTCCTGCTCCCAAGCTCAGCCTTTTGCATAACGCGCTCAGGAGCCGCAGTGGCTGTGGCATCTCGGGGCTCGATGTGACTTCCAGCGAAATGAGAACCTGTGGGCTGCAAATTCCTGCTGCTGGGGCTCTGAAACCAGCCTGTGTCTCACGTCTGCAGCGAGTGCATGAGGGATGTGCGTCCTACAAGCACACACAAATGTCTGTGCACGCCTCTCTTCCAAGGCGCGTGGTTTGCTCCCTGTCCTGTGCCAGGAGAGGTCGATGTGCAGGTTGCTTGAGATGAACCCATAGCAGGAAAAGGGGGAAATGAATGTGCTCGCTGGCACGAAGGTGGCAAGAACTGCTGGGAGCTGGGCTGGCAGGGGCAGAGCTCCTCTTGCCAGTCAGGGAGCTCCAGCAAGACGTTTCCTGCAGCTCTGTGTGATTGTTGGCACCCGGCACGGTGATTAACGCTGCTGGACCATGGTGGCACACATACGTGGGGAGCACATCACTTTTTCCAGCGGCCTCTGCCTAAATGCTTTCAGCCAAAGGATCTGGGAAGCTTTCCAAAAGCAACCAGGCTTTCTGCAGGCAGAGCACCACCGAGTGCCCAGAGGCCCTATTAAGGCTGCTGTGAGCTCTGCAGCCCTGCCCTGCCGGCGGGGCTGGGACCCAAAAACACGGCCCCGTTCCTGGAGGGGCAGGAGGAACGTGTCCTGCCCCGGCCCTGCTGGCAGGGCTGCAGCGGCTCTGCCCAGGGGCTCGGCTTTCCAAAAAAATGGAAAATGGGGATGGGGCTGGTGGGGAGAAGCTCAGAGCCCTGAGCTCCCCTGGGTACGAGGGAGCAGGATGTGCCTCGCAGGGGAGCAGCTACAGCACGCAGCGCAGCACAGCTGGTTGGCTGTTTGTTTAAAAACAGATAGGAATATTTAAAAAGCGCATCCCTATAACGTGTGTGAGTGTGCAGATGTGCCTGGCTATACACATACACACGCCTTTGTTGAAGGAGCCCTCTCATCCTTTTCGCAGGGAAGACATCTGTCTTCACTTGGGCTGGATCGTTACCACGTTCCACGCTGCTCCTGCCCTGAGTTTCGCAACGCCTCCCTGCACGCCTCCCCGGGCCTGGCTCCCGCTGGGCTCTGAAGGCTTCCTGGGGGGGTTTGGGTGCTGGGGCTTGGCCATCAGCCCCCAGCCCTGCTCCTGTCCCCGGCATGTGCCCGGTGCCAGCTGCGCCCCTGTCCCATGGCACCACCGCCTCTGCTTTGCACTCCACAGCTTGGCTCCTGCCCCCCTGAGCTCCTCCACGTGTGTGTGTTGTGTGAGTGCCTGCAGGAGGAGGTCACTGCCCGGGCTGGGCACAGCTCCCCACCGCTGGCCCAAACCCAACCAGCAGCTTGAGGAGAGGACGGTGCCTCCTTGGTGCCGATCTGCACCGAGTGTGACGTCCAGGGGTGGTTGGTGGGGGCAGCTCTGGGGCCCTGTGCTGCCCCCGGGTGCTCTCCCCGTCCTCTGGGCTGCATTGCCTGGAGCAGAAGGGATCTGCAGGGCGCAGGCACCTGAGCGTTGGAGCCCTTCAGCTCGCTCTGGGGCAGCAGCTGGGGGAAGAAACTGCAGCTGAGCCGCAGGGCACTGCCTTTCCTGCGGGGCTGCCGTGTGCTGTTACATGGCTGCAGCCAGCCCCAACTTCTGAGCTGTAACTACGCAATCAAGCTCTCCAGCGCAATAATTCCACAACCTTTCTGGAGTCCTGTATTAAATAAAGTACATTTACAGAGTATATGAATTCCAGATTCAGCCCGGGACTCCAGGGACACTTATTCCTCTCCTGGAACTTGTATATCCGGCCCTGGGATGAAAACCCCCTAAGCCCCAAGCATAACAAGCATTTCTTGTGTTTTTTCTGTCTCTGTCACATCGGGCATGTAGTATATGCTCGGGCTGATAAACAGCATCTGGTTAGAGTCAGGTAAGGACCACTCTGGGGAATAAGTTTGTGGTCAGCTGCCAACCTTTCTCTCCCTCCTTAATGTGCTTTTGCAGATGGATGAAAACTGCAGCCAGTCGAGGTTATGGTTTCAGATAGCGCCGGGGAGAGGAGGGAGAAGGTTGCGCTCAGCCCTCATCCTATCGGGGCGGCTCTGCTGCCAGGGCTTTGCTTAATGAAAGGCACATGCACGGCTGAATCATCCCGGCTCCTCGCGGGGGGATGCAGAGGGAGCTCCAGCAGCTCGGAGGAGCGGGGGCTGGCGTGCGGAGCCCCCTCACCTCGGTGAGTGCAGCTCTTTTAGCTCGGTGCTTTTGGCTCCAGCAGCCCGTCTCACCGCGATGGGAGCCGGCGAGCGGGGGCTCTGCAGGGCGCCTCGTGCCCTGTCCCAGCACCTCGCTGGCCGCTCTCTGCTCTGTGCCCTCGTAGCGTGCCCACCCCGAGCCCTCCGGTGCTCCAGCCACGGGGACGGGCCCCCACTCGCTTCTCCTCCTCTCCTCCTCCCCGTCGGAGCTGCCAATTGCGCCTCCTTTCCCACGCAAAGACAGCCGAGAGGCCAACCTCCCCCTCCGCAGTGAGGGAAAGGTGCCAGGGGGGAAATCCGAGCCGAGCAGCTCTGCAGCCTGCTGACCCCCTGCTCGGGGAGGATGGGCTCTGCTGGCGAGGGGGTGGCCGTGACCACGTCCCAGCGCTGCCTCGGGGCTCGGCACCAAACAGCTGGTGGCCAGAGCCGGAGCTGGGTGGCGCTGGGCTCAAAGGACCCACGATGAAATGCTGATGGTGTCAGTGCAAGAGGACGGATGGTGGCACGAGAGGCTGTGCCCAGCAGCAGAAATCCCCAGGCCCTGGCGATGCCACCTGTCCCCGCAGCCGCTGCTCAGCTGGCGCCCGATGTCCCCACGTCCCTGCGCTGCGCTCTCGAGGAATGGAGCAGCGCTGTGCTGGGCCACTGGATTTTTGTTGGAAACCTGGAAGTCCTCCTGGCCTCGTGGGATGGCTGAGGGCTTGCTGCCAAGTTCTGGAGAACCGTCCCAATTCATGTTCCTCACAAGCCCTTTTTTCTGCGAGAGAAGGAGGAAATTCTTGTATAAAAATGGAAATGCACCCCTTTTGCCAAGCTATTAATTCTGCTTCCTATGGAAACCGAGACATCCCCGTCTTTATTCTTTCTGCGCTGAACTTCCAAGTTTATTTTTATGCCCAGATTTGGCAAAGCACTTAAGCCTGAGCAGTGTTATGCGTGAGCTGAAGTCCATCCCTGCGTGAGGGTCTATTGAAAACACCTTACGGCGCCCGCAGGCATGTGCTTCAGCAAACACCCCCTTGCACTGGGTTTGTTCCTCACTACAGAGACTTTCTTTTTTTCTCCTTGCCAAGTTATCATTTGCTTTAATTAATTTCGCGCAGAGAGCCTGGGAGTTCAGTGGTGGTTTCAGGCCTCTAGAATAGCCAGGGAAACCAATTTAATTAGATCAAGTGAGCCAAAGTTACTTAAGCGATTCGTAATAAGTTCCAGGTTCTCCCACACCAAAGGGTTTCAGCCGAGGACAGGAACTTCCTGAGCGTGTTCTGCAGCGCGGGAGGAGCGGGGCCGCAGCCCGGGACTTTTAAACCTGCATCAGCTCAACACTTGTGCGTGGACAGCGGGGAGCACCCGGCGGGGTGCGGGGCGGGCGGTGCCGCGGGCTCTGCGCCCCCGATGCTGTGATTTTGGCTGCACCTCCGTGGCCTGAGCTGCAAGCACAGCAGCTCCCCATGTGCGTGGCTTTCCTCCGCCACCCCCCTAGCGAAGGGCTGCAGGACACGGGGCCCTTCCCGGCCGTGCAGGGGCTGCCTGCAGCTGGGACCCCCGGTGCCTCCCCGCCCCGCTCATGGGCTGCCCTCCAAGGCAGCGCGAGTTTCTGGCTGCGAGTATTTATGTTGTTAAAAACCTGTGATCAAAACAGTTTTCCCTTTTTTCTGCTTGCTGGGAATTTCGTGTGGGTGTGTAAATCTGTCTGGAAATCTGTTCCTTTTGCAGGCAGATGGAGCAGGTTGCGCTCGGCTGCCCCGGCTCTGCTGGCACCGAGGCTCTTCCCCGCGCTGGAGGTAGGAGCTGCCCTGATTCTGGGGTGCTGCCTGTGCTGCCCCAGTGCTCCCAGCTTCCTGGGCAGGCTGGAGCAGCGTCCCAGCATGCCAGATGAACCCTAGCTGCAGGCAAGGAGCTGGCTTCAGCCACTTGTCCTCTCTGCTGGAGCCGCCAGTAATGTGTCTCACTGCAGGGGCGTTTGTCCCCCGGTGCCCCTTGTGAAGGATGGAGCCGGGCCAGGCAGCACATTTTGGCACCAGGCATGTGCCAGCCCTGCTCCTGCGGCTCTCAGGGCCAGCTGTGCGCCCCTACGCCCCCAGTTTTGATTGCAGTGAGCCTGCCTTTGCTGTTACCACAGAAATAGTGGCTGGGCTTTGCACGCTGAAGGCTTCTGCAGCCCTTGAGCAGCATCTCGGCCGTGGGCACAGCTCTGCTGCTCCCTGCACCTTCCCGGGGAGCACGGAGACCCCCGGCTCCACTCGAGCACCCGGAGGCCACTTTCCTACAGGAGGCATCACCTCGCATGGAAGGCTGGAAGGGAGCGTAAATTAAACCTACGCAAGAAACAACTTAATTATTGGGGAATAAAGATCCCATTATTCTCTCCCTGCCCTGAAGCAAGAGGGAAAAATCTCTCATTTCCTTCCGAAAGTCAAATGAGGGTGGGAGAGGTTTATGAGCCTGGCACGGGCGTGGGGAGCAGCCAGCACTGCGGGCACCTGGCGCCGTGCTGCGGGCACGGAGCCGCCTGGCTTTGGGCACCTGCGGCTGCGCCCCCCGCACGGACACACGAGGACCTTGCCACGGTGACACTGCCTGCCGGGAACATCACAGGTTGCTTGCACAAGCCTCGAGGGGTGCGGAGAGGGGCTGGCTTCAACTTGGAAGAAGGCAGCCCCGGGCATGGGCATGGGTCATCCTGGTGAGCCAGGCAGCTCTGGTGCATCCCTCCCTCGTGGCAGCGCAGAGAAGTGGGGCCTCTGCCCCACAGGAGCTGCTGGCACCCTGGGGACAGGCACACACCTGGGGTGGAAATAACCACCCCCCAGGTAAAACGGGTGCTTGGGGGGGAAAAACTGCTGAAACCGCACTTTTCTGGCAGCACAATAGTTGGGTCTGAAACAAGACATTTTAAATTTACACCGTGAGCCAAAAAAAGTTGTAATTTGAATATACAGCATGGCACATTCCTCAGAAATTGATCATAAAGTTCTGCTAAAACACAGGCAGGGCCTGAGTAAAATAAATATTTTTGCTTCCAGAGGAGTGAAAGGTCTGGCCAGTGACTCAATTTATAATATTTTTAGCAGGTGATTCATCGAAGAGGGAAAAAAATACCCAGGGCAGCTGAATCCAGCTTTGTTTCCCCAGCACTGCGTCCAGGCGTGCCGGTGTCACCGGCACAGCGGCTCCGTGGCTGGGGCTGCCCTGGCACAGCCCCGCTTCTTGGCAGGGCTCTGCCCGAGCCCCTGGCAAGCCCTGGGTGCTGCAGCTGCCCCGGGTGCTGGTGGCACCGAGGTTCCCCTGGGGGTGTTGTTTACCTCCAGCAGTGTCGGGAGCTGTGGGTTTGGACGGGGTTTCTTGACCACGCTCCACGTACCGCGGTGCTGCGGTTTGGAAGCGGTGAACGTGACCCTCCTGGCCTTTCCCCCTCCGCTTCCAGGCAGAGTTTTCTTTTCCTCCCCGCAGGTTCTGCCTCTCCCCAGTGTGCTGCAGGTCATGCAGGCTCCGGACACGTGGGTGCTTTCTTCTTGGTCACGTCCCCGTTTGTGCAGCGAAGGTGAGCACGGGGATGGGAACTGGGGAAATGGGTAAAAATACCTCTGTGTTCTTCCTTTTGTGCACAGGCAGCTCAGGCTGTGCTCCCCACGGGAAGATGCGTGCCCTGTGAAGTCGGTGGCTCTGGTACTGAAGGTGGCTGCTCTGCAGCGTGCACGTCCCCGTGTTGTGGTGAGCAAGGTGTGAGCGTGGCCACGGCCCCGTGTCCCTGTACCCGGACCCCCACTGCTCCTCTGCCTGATGTGGTGAGAACTGGGTGGTGCTGGGGCTGCAGCCCTGCGGGAGCTGCGGGCACCGGTGGTGGGCAAGCAAAGAGCAGCCTCTGAACGAGCTGCTTGCGATGCACGGGACACCTGCTCCCGGCTATAAAAATGGATTAGCTGCATTGCATCTGGAGCCCATCCAGGCAGCAGCGCCTTCCCCGGGATACCATTTGGCAGGCAGAGCCCGTGGCCTGAAAACATAATGAAGGGGAGAGAGGGGACAAGACACAGAGTTGAAAGGAGGGTCTGGAAGCTGTGATCCTCTCTCGGTGAAGGATCGGAGAGCTTTGAGCGGCCCCAGATGCGGCGCTGTCACCAAGTGCTGGATCCTGCCTCTGCACCCGCCCCTCGCGATGCCTTTTCCATTGTTCTTTGTACTTGAGTCTGGTCCCAACATGCTCCCAGCTGGCCGGGGCTCCAGCCTGGATACGAACTGCAGAGCAGCAGATACAGATCCTACCTCATTGTGCTCGGAGCACTGGAAGGACTCCATGGCCCAACGCAAACGGAGCAGCGATACACGGCACACCAGGCGAGCCCTCCTCCTTCACGGGGCACCCAGGGTGCACAGTGCCACCTCCAGCACTGCCCAGAGAGCCTGAACCCGAGCCCCTCGCTCAGCACTCCCAGCAGGGCTCAAGTCCTGTGCCAGAAATACTCCCAAGTATTTCTTGCATATACTGTATGCATTTCCTCCAGTCACCTGGAAAAATCTCGTTCTCCTGCTAGGCATCTGCCACAATGCAGTTCTGCCTGGATCGTGAGCCACACGTGGGGTTTAATTGTGCTCCGAATACCAATTATTTCACGTACTCGTGGAGCAATCTTTGCCCCAAATGATGCAATAGGGAAACTGGAGCTAAGCTGAGGCTCCATTTGGGTGATTGCTATAAATCTGCTTTTATTATAAGCTTTCTGGTCAGCGTGCCACTCAGCCACTGACGCTCTGTGATCCTTCCAACTCAGGCAAGGCTGAAAGCTTGGACCAGCTCTTGGAAAACAACTGGGAAAGTCAGGGTAGCAACTGCAGGCTCGTGTTTCTGGCTTTTGCAAGGCTTGGAGAAGCTCTGAGGTTTGTGACACTGCAACACACGGTGCCAATGGTGGTGATCTGAAATGTGCTGGGTTTTGGAGCAACCAACTGAGCAGCTGAGGAGGCATGGAGCTGGGAAAAGGCAAGGCTGACGGACAGCTGCGGAAAACCAAATTGCTCAACGCAGACCTGGGAGGGACCATCCTGAGCAAGGGCTCCAGCTCCCCAGGGGCTTGGGCCAGGCGCAGGATTGCTCTGCAGATGAGAAACCATCGTGGGAGCGTCTGTCCCACCTCCCAGCACCGCTCCCCGTGGCTGATGGCTGTGTTCTTCCCAGTGCTCCCGCCCGGAGCCGAGCACAAGCGGCACCCCTGAGAAAGGCAGCTGGAACAAAGCGTGCTCGGGAAATTCATGTGGCACCAGCCTGAGCTCAGCGACCGCGCCGTGCCGAGGGTGCGCAACACGGGTCAATTAAGCTGCCACCACGCAGCCCGGCAGGGCAAATTAAGTGCCAATTTTCTGCACTGCTGAAGAGGCGAAGAACCGAAATGAGAAATAACAGGAAGTTTCAGCTGAAAAGAAAGAGCAAGTTGGGAGATGGGAGTTGGAGGCTGGATGGCAGCCAGCGATGAGACAACCTCGTGCGCCACTGCCCTCTGCCGCAGCCCACAGCGCTCTCCTCCCGCAGCCAGCCCCGGGGCGGTGTGGGGCTGGCAGCGTGGGGACCTGAGCCTGCCTGAGCACAGCTCCTGGCTGCAGTGCCTGGGATGCTCTGCTCCCAGTGCAGTGCATCCCCTTGGCATGCCCGTCCCAGTGGGATGTGCTGGAGTTTTGCTGCCGGCTCACTGGGAAGTAAATGTTTTTTTGCTGGGCAGGTGGGAGGCTGTGGCCCTCAGAGCAAGATGATGGAGTGGGGCCCTTCCTAACCGAGGTACCTGTGCTCTGCTCAGGGCCAGCAGGTGCAGACAGAGCTCCCTGGGGGGACAGAAGCGTTGCGAGGCTCCTGGGCTCACAGCCCCATCCTGTCAGCCCCAGACATGGCCCAGCTGAGTCCATCCAGCTCACCGACCTCCTCCTGCTCTTTGCAGCAGGTGGGAATGCAGAGCGCTGGTTTAATTCCCTCTGCTTGGCAGGGGCTGCGCAGCTGCTGCAGGTCCCAGGGCTTCGGGAAGGTGACGGTGGCCAGGGCGCGGGGCTAGGACCGGGATGAGGCTGGGCGCATGGAGGCAGGGTGCAGTTGGTTGGTGCGGGGTCGTTCCCGGGCTGAGCAGACCTCTCCTCCTCCTTCGGGCAGCAGCAGCCCCTGCGCTCCGTTCTCCGAGGATGAAATGGCTGCTCCCAGCCTGCTCATTCCTGCTCCTTGTGCTCCCTCTGCAGGGAGCGGCTGCAGGCAGCCGGGGGCCGGGTCCTGCGCGCTCCTCTCCGCAGCCACCCGGAGTCAGGCTGGTGCTGCCCGCACCGCTGCTTTGGGGTGAGTTTGGGCTGATTTCTGTGTGCGTGCATGTGTAGAGCTGAGCCCCAGCCTCTGGGACCAGGCCATAATTTGGTCAAACTGTGGGGCTGCGATGCTCCCTCAGGGCTCCAGAGAACGGGGAGGAGATTTGGGGTTTGCCCCGGGAAGGAAGGAGCTGGATGGGCAGCAGCAGCCTCAGGGCTGGGGTGCGGGATGCAGGGATGTTTCCAGAGCTATTCTGCTGCCTCCAGAGCTCAGCAAACCCTCTCCCCGCAACCCCAAGGCCACAGCTCCCGCTCCCTCTGTAAGCAGAGAGGCTCCCTCCCCGCCAGAGGCCAGGCTGCCAAATTCCAGCCAAGAGCACATTTTTCCAGCATGACACCAGTGGGGCCCCAGCAGGAGACGCGGGATGCAGGCGGAGAGGCTCCGGTACCAGCAGAGCTGTGCGTGGATGGCTCGTCGAGCGCCGTCGGCCCCACTGGTTTCCTCTCCCAGCTCGGGGAAGGGCTGGCCAAATCTTACAAAACATCCTTTTTCCTTTCGCTCAGACTGTGTAGGGTGCACTGAGATACCCTGACGCCGCCTGGCCCTCCCTACTCCTGTCCATCCCCTTCCTTCCTCCTTGCTCCTTTTCCAGGCAGCTGCTTACGCAGGCGGCTTTCTAAGGAGCCCTGGGACAGGTAGCGGAGGGTGCCGGAGCCGGGACGAGCCTGCACTGGAAAGGTAGGAAGGAGAAGGGAGCCGAGGGCTGGGGCGCTCGCCGAGCGCTTGCCTGCGCACTTTGCCTCAGGCTGGAGGGAGGAGAAGAGCAGGGAGCGAGGTCTCCCCGGCCACCCCAGCAGCCCCCCTGTGGCAGCAGACCTCGGAGGACACCCTGGAGTAGAGCATCGCGCCCTCCTGCCCGCTCTGGCCCCACTCTCGTGGTGCTCCCCAGGGCAGAGCAGGGCAGCAGCACCTGCAGCGCCGCAGCGGGGCCGCGTGGGCACGTCGGGCTCGCAGCCAGGGCCCGAGCTCAGCACGTTGCTGGCCTCCAGGGCCCTGCTGTGACTCCGTGTGCGTTGCCAGGGAGGAGCCGTGAGCGCTTGGGATGCTGCGTGCCGAGCTCCCGCTGGGTGGTGGACAGGCTGCATCCCCTGGGGACCACGAGGGGAGATGTCCCCGGTGCTGTCACCCCGAGCAAACCACAGCAGGAGAAGGGCTCGGGCACAGCAGCCGCCCCCCGAGGTCGTTGGATGCTGCCCCCACCACCCGAGCACCTCGCAGCCCAGCACCACTGGCTCTGGGAGGGTTTGGGGTCGGTGCTGTTTATACGGAGGCTCCATGGAGGCATTTAAACACCACCCGGGTGACAGCCCGGCTCTTAGTCACAGTCCCCGGAAACTCCAGTGGAACTCTGCCCTGGGGCAGCAGCCAGGGCTTGGTGAGCCCCTTTCCCAGGCACATGGAAATTTCCATGGAATTAGTGTACGGCTAATTATTACCATCTGCCTTCCCTCAGACTGCAGCCACCCCGCCGGCCAGCTCCAGCACAGCGCTCCTTGGGGTGCTGGATGGGCTCGGGGTGCGGGGCCCCCCCAGTGCCAGCTCTGCCAGCAAAGCCCCCGCTCTGCTCTGCTCTACCCGTGGCTCCCTCCCCATTCTGCAAGGTGCCTGTGGGGCTTCTGCGGGCATTGCCGGTCCCTGCCCTCGGGGAACAGCTTTCCTGGCAGAGTTTCATGGTGTGAGCAGCACGGCCGTGATGCTGTGTGCGACTACTCAGGGTCTCGTGGTGCATTGCGCAGCTGGGAAGTCAGCCCCACTCACACAGCCCCACTCACACAGCCCCGCTCACGCAGCCGCTCTTACCCCTCCAGAGCAGAGCTGTGCCAGGGCTCCTGGGGCTCCTCAGCAGGATCTTTCACCGCCCAGGGCCGGGGCTGGGGCTTACAGATCATGGCACTGACCCTCGCTGTTGTCCCAAGGGACTGGCAAAGCCTCATGAAGCTTTGGCAATGTTTATCAGGTTGAGTGAGCTCTGGAGCGGGCGGTGTGAAATAGCGCTCCGTGCCACTTGGGTTCCTGGTGTCTGGAAACCAGTTTTCCCTCCTAGGGCGATACATAACTGTCACCGTTTTGGTGCCTTCCCCCTCCTGGCTTTCCCTGAAAGCCTGCAGTTTCCCAGCAGCCTGTGTTTGTTTATTGCTCACGGGGCCCCTGCCAAGGAGCACTGGGTGTGCAGATGTAACCCAAACAGCCACGCAGCGCCCAGCTCCATCAGGAGCCGAGCACGGAGCCGCAGCACCGGTGCCAGCAGTGCAGGCACGTCACCCACAGTGTGTCCCCTGCCTCGCTCAGCCTGTCCCAGCACCACGATGCCCGTTTGCTAACACACCTTGCCATGGCCTTGGCTCCCTTGCCCCCACGCTGGTCCCAGGTTGGTCTGGTGAGGAGCGAGCCTGCCGACAGCCGGTACGCGTTGGTTCGGGTCTGCTCCCTCAGCACAGATCCCTGCTTTGGTAGGATGGGCTTGCTAGGGAACACCGGGTTCTTGCAGCTTGGCAGAGGCTCAGCCGTGCCTCACAAAAGTGTATTTCTGAGATAAATCCTTGAAGCCTGCTCGCCCCGTCCCAGCCCTGCTGCACACAGGTGCCGGCAGCCAGCCCTGTGCGCCCTGCAGGGTGAGCAAAGGGCTCGGTGCGGCCGCAGGCTGCGGCACTGCAGCCACACTGGGGTTTTTACCTGGGCAAGGAAGGGCAGCGTTTGAATTGCCCCACGTGGAAATAGCTGCAGGAAGTCCTTCTGAAAGCAGAGGCACCAAATTACAGGGCCGAGGCTTTGGGAAGGCTGCCAGAGCCCTGCCCTGTGCCCTCCTGGCCCCGCACACGGTGCTGCAGAGCCCGGGCAGCCTGGCACGGCTCGACCTGCAGGCACACACACATTGGCACAGCCCCCGTGGGGTGCTTGTCTTTTAAATGAATGCAGAACATAAGAGCAGCCAAAAGAGCGTTCCAAGATCTGCATCTTAAGCCTGAGACTGAAAAAAGAACAAACCAAACAAGATGTCATCTCTTCTCCTCCTTCACGTACCTGCCCCGAGCGGAGTCAGGGCGCTGGGTTTTGCGCTCCCCTTGCACGGAGCAGAGGCTGGCCCTGCACCTGTGGCAGAGGTAACGTTCCCGTTATCAAAAGCTTTTCCTGGGGAGCTCGGGGAATGGTTGAGGCTGCTGGCGTGGCTGTGGGGTGCCCTCCGTGGCAAGCAGGGGGGTGCTGGGCTTTACCCTGCAACCCACGCACCCGGGCACGAGGGCGGTCAGGCTGATTGGGAAAACGTTTCCATCCAAGGAAGGCTTTTTATAGTTTTCTTTTTTTAGGAAGGTGAAAGCTTTCAAGGGTGTCATCGTTTTTCTTGCCAAAAAATAATGCAACCCAAGCCAGAACACCAAAAAAAAAAATTAAATTAATATTTGAGTTTTCAGTTTCTCAGAACTAAAAAGCCCCAAATGGTGTCAGAAATTGATGTGTTCACTCAGGCACTTTAATTAAAATAAATCCAAGCATAATGTTCCCTTAGCAGGGTCACCTCTGTGCTTTTAAGCTGCTCTGTTAAACCTTCCTCTGCAAAGGGGACTGCTGTGGGTTCTGGCTGCTGCCTGGTGCTGAGGCTGGCCGACCTTCCCTGCGAGGGGTGGTTTGGGGAGAGGTGATTCTAGGGGGAGAGGCAACGTCAGTGCTTTATTGGGCCTCCTTGGCTGAGTCTTGGTGCCGGGGTATGATATAGCATCGGGCTTTCTGGTTGACAGAAGGGAGGAAAAGTGACAGAATAAATCCACCAAAACTGATGCAAACGTGGGGAGACATCGCTCTGCTTGGGATGCTGGTGCTGTGCCCGGGTCAGTCCTCACCGGCTGCACCCGGTGTCCTTGGGGGGGTCACCAACCCCCCCAGGCTTTTCCAACCCTCCCCATTCCGGGGCTTTGGAGGCAGGGGCAGCTCCCACACCGTGCTCCTGGGGCTGCTCCTTCTCCCCAGCCACCCCCGGGCAGCACCGGGTGGGAGCCCGCAGCCCACCCCCGGCACCTCGGGGCTGCCTGGGGGGGTCCCACCGGGGGTCGCACCCCAGGGCGCGGGGGTCGAGGGGCGCACCCGGCTAACGGGCACCCCTGGCCGGCCCCGCGGGGGGGGAGCAGCGGCCGCCGGGGCCGCGCCGAGCCGGGCCCCCCCCCGCGGAGGCGGGGACGCCTTCGGGGCCGGCCGAGAGCGGCGGCAGCGCCCCCCGGGCCGGCGGAGCGCGGGGTGCCCCGGGCCGGTGCCGCGGCCCCGCCATGGGGGGGGCCCAGAGCCAGAAGCCGCGGGAGGGGGGCGCCGCCGGGCGCCGGTAAGTGAGGGGTGCCCGGGGCCGGGGGGAGCGATTGGGGTCGGGGGGAGCGGGTCGGGGTCGGGGTCGGGTCGGGGCAGGGGTCGGGGGGCGCCCTGCGCCGTGCCCGGCCCGTGCGTACCGGGCGGGCGGGGGGCGGCCGGGACCCCCGAGGGTTAAACGCGGCGGAAAGCTCCTCGGCTCCTTCTGCCTCCTCTCCTTCTTCGCTTCCCCTCCTCTCCTCCTCCGTGTTTACCGACAAAGCCCCCCCAGGCTCCGCGGTCTCGGGCTGCTCTCCGCCGGCGCTGCGGGTGCGCGGGGTGGGGGCAGCTCCGGCGCCCCTGCGCAAGTGGCGGTGCGCGGAGCAGGGGCAGAAGTTGCACTTCTCGGTGCCGCCGTTGGAAAAGGAGGTGTGGAAGTTGGAGCTGGCTGCGAGCGGGGTCCCCGCTAGGAGCCGGGAGGCTGCGCGGGGCTGCCCGTAACCAGCAGGGTTTGGAAACTGCGAACAAAAGGAGCAGCCCGCTAGCCCGTGCTGGAGAGGAGAGCCGGGGACAGCTTATCTCAACATCAACCAAAACACTCCCTGGAACACAGAAATATTTCCCTTAAGTGAGCCACCCCGTGGTGCGCTCGGGGAGCTTTGCTGCTGCGTTTCGGAGCGGGAGCAGACCGGGTGCACGCCAGCAGCGCCGGCCTGCTGCGGGTGGCTGCTGCCTGCACCTGCCCTGCCCTGCCCGTGCCCTGCAGCGTGTGCCAGGTTTCAGCGAGCAGGTGCTGCCACTTCTCGGCTGCTGCTCTGCTGAATGCCTACAAACACCCCTCAGTTTGCAAGCTCTGGCTTTGGCCAGGGAGAAAGGAGCACGTTCTGTCCTTTGTCGCTGCTCTGCCCTGCCCATGATTTCCTTGCAGTGTTCTAGATATAAACTAGAGGTGTTCCCAGGCAGAAAACCCCTGCCATTGTTCGCTGTGTGCTGGAGCAAGCAGCCAGAGCTGCATGAAGGCAGCCACGGGAGGGGAACGTGCTGGGGACATGGCAAGGCAGTTGCCCACTGCGGGGCGCTTCAGCGGGCAAACGAGGCACAGCCCCAGCCCCTGGAGCACCAAAGGGAGCTTCCCAGGGTCTGCTGTGGTGGGAGGGAGGTGCCAGAGGGCCTCTGGACATGGCAGGGCCCTGGGGATGCTCCACCTCATGGTGCTCCTCGCGTGGGGCTCGTCACGGGGCACTGCGGGGTCCCTGGTCCATCCCGTGCCACCCACTGCAGCGGTGCTGGGACTGGGTGCGGGCTGGCAGCCCCGGGCAGGCTCCGTGCTGCCGGCTGTGCAAGGACATCGCCTCCCCCTCGCTTTTATCTGTCTGCTCTGACTCTGCTGTTCCTCGCTCCCACCTGTCCTCCTCCACCTTAAGCAAATTTTGCCTTGTTTATTTCTGTCAGTATTTCCCCGTCGCTGTGCCCCGTGCCAGCTGCTGTCCTTGCTCCTCCTCTGCCTCCCCTGTCCCTGCTGGCTCTCCAGGTTGCGAGGCCGAGCTGCTGTCTGGGTTTCACAATATCGCCAAGCCCTAACAAAAATGCAGGAGCCGAGGCCTGACAAACACCTGATAAGAGCATTCCTGCCACATAGCACTGGTATTTTTAGCAGAGCGAAGGAGCTGATAGGGGAGTAAAGAAGCAACAAGATGAAGGAAGATGCTTGGTTCGTAAAGCATCAGTGTGAAAAGCAGGCTGGAACTCACGAGTCTCCGGGCTATTTCTACTGAACTGCTTTGCATGAGCACACATCCACACGGCTAGGATCAGTGAGATTAAGCCACGCACGTTGTTTTTTAACAGGCAGGAATAGCAGTTGTGTTCATTCGTACATTGGTCCCTTCGAGTGCAGCCACAAATGGCTGTGTTTATTGGTGTGACAGCAGCGTGGTGGGGAAAGACAGCTGGGACCTGGGGGCTGCCTGGTGCTGTCTGAGGCTCACATGTGACAGTTGTGTCCTTTACTGCTATTTTTACAGAGCTATTTTGGTGGAATGTGTAGTGATGGGAACCGGCGCATCCCGGAGCTGTGAGCAGTCCCGGGGGCCCCGTGTGGTGCACTGGGACCGTCTCTGCTGGACACAGCCCGGGGCTCTCAGGGACCTGGGGTGTCTTCTGCTGCTCCCTGGCACGCAGGTGGCAGTGGCAGGGCCCGAGGTGGCACCTTGCCTGCCTTGAGTCCTGTGGCTGTCATTGCCACACTTCTCAGCCTCGTGATCTGTATGAAGCCCGGGCTCCATCAAGGTCAGGAGAGAACAGAAGGAAGGTGTGAACTTCGCTGCAGCAGATCTGTCCTCCCGGCGTCCTGGGTTGGCCCTGGGCAGCAGCAATGGTGGGAAAATGCCCGAGGGGGGTGGCAGGGTTGGGCAGTGCGACTGTCACACACTGGGAGGGACGGGGAACACCCGTGCCGTGCCCATGGTGCTGTGCCCATGGTGCCGTCCTGGCGTGCCCCCTAGTGAGCGCACCCCCACCCACCCAGGGCTCACAGGGACAGGAGCCCTGGGGCTGCTGGCCCTTGTCACCGTTTTCTGCCATCCCATCACTCGCCCTTTCCCGGGGCCCTTTCTGATTTGGGCTGCCAGGCAGTGAGAGATGGAGCCTCTCCTCGGATACTCTCCCCGGCCCCAGCAGGTGAGCTGCAGATGGGAGGCATCAGCATTAATCTTTCAGTGTCACCGCCAAGGTCAGGCAGCGTGTTGTGGAACAGCCTCAACCCAGCGTTTGCTGCAGTCACCACCAGAGTGCAGAAAGCTTAGTGTGAGCAGTTCTCCTAATTCCCAAAGTTTGCATTTTTCACAAGGCAATGGCAGGGAATAATTTACCTTTACACTGCTGCAAGGTCCCTTTTAAACTGAGGAAAACACGAGCAGAACGGGGTGGCTCGTATGAAACACCTTGCAGCAGTGTATCTGAGGGGAGATAAGAGTTGTGTGGACAAAGTGCCCGATACGAGCTCATGGGGAGATTTATATAGCAATGAAATGTGGCCTCATGCTTTGTGCAGCTGTCACAGATCCCATGCTGTGGCCTTGCACGCCATTTCTGCAGGTCCCTGGCTCTCCCCGTGTGTCTGTGATGCTGGTGGAGACTGGGGGAGAGCCCGGTCCCACTGCCTGGCTCTGTCCTCTGCCCGTCAGGGACACTGCGGGCACCCGGTGTCGGTGGCAGGGGACCCAGATCCCTGTGGGCAGGCTCCTCGTGTGGAGCAGCAGGGGTGGAGGCTCTTGGGCAGCTGGAGAAGAAAAATGAGAACCCAGAAAAGATCCATTTCTGAGCTAGAAATGGATGTGCTGGCTTGCAGAGCCGTGCCCAGAAAAGCTCCGCAGCCAAAAATAGATGTTCTGCTGCCTAATGAAAGGGACAAGAATGGAAACTCAGGTACACTCCTTCCTCTAACCCGGGGCACTTCAGCTTAAGACATGCCCAGTGTGGCCGTGCGATTCCTGTTCCTCAGCTTTTTATTTCCTGCACCCTTCCTAGGGACTAAGGCGTGGTGGCAGCGAGGATGGGGCACGACGCGCTTCTAGGACCAAGGACAGGCAGAGGCACTGCTGCCAGCCAGGCGGTGCGAGATGGGGACAGTCCCTCCTGGGGCTCAAGGACTGGCATCTTTTTGGCTCCCGCAGGCTGCAGCTTTGTCTCTGGTCTCTGACGCTGTGTGACCTTCAGGTCTGGGTGGCTGCTCCGTCCCCCGGGCAGGGCGCGTTGGTCCCTGCCAAAGCAGAGCGCCGCTTCTCTCCCCCTCTCCTGCACAGGCAGAGCTGTGCGAGCTGTTTCTAGGTCACTCTGTGCTGCAGGAGATGCTGTGCTGCCTGCTGTGTGCCCGCTGCCTGCTGTGCCCACTGCCTGCTGCCTCCTGTAGCAGCTGGGGCTGCCCAGAGCAGGGATCTGGGGGGCAGCCTGAGCTGGTGCATCGCTGCGTGGCTCCGTGCTCGGGCAGTGCGTAGCGCAGCGATGTCCTGCACCAGGGTGGGGGTGACAGCAGTGACACGGACAGCCCGTCCAGCTGCCGCTTGCCCCGTGCTGATGGAAACTGCTGGCAGGTCTGGTTTTGAACAGGTCAGCATCCTCTCCGGTCTGCAGAAATGTCTCTGCTGACTCTGCTGGGCAGTGTTTGGCAGCCAGAGCCACCGGTGTGACCGACAAAGTCAGGTTATCTCCTCGGTGTTTGATTTGCAGCCAGCGCTGCTGCCAGTCTGGGTTGGGTGCCAAGCTGGAAAATGCCACTCGAGGCATTTTCTTAATTGCTCATCGCAGACAGCAGGTGGAAGCAGGCTTCGCTGTTTAGCTGCTCCGATATCCTCCCCCCCAGGGCCCTGCGGGTCCGGAGCTTCCTGGCCGGAGCCCTTCAGCCCCACTGACCCCGTTCCTGCCAGCCGCTCTCCTTCCTCTCCGAGGCTGGTGGGAGGCGACCTCCTTGGCATGGTGCTCGTGCAGGCTGCACAATGGAAGGATGCTGCTGACTTCCTCCCGTGTCCCAACAAGGGGGGGCTGCAGAACTCAGCGTGCCGCTGCCGTGGCTGCTGCAGCTCCTTCCTCCTGCAGCAGAGGCAGCCTGGTCCTGCTGCTGCCACCCGCGCCAGCTGCTGCGCCCCCGTGATTCCCATTTCTGTGTGCTCCACGAGGTCCCTGGCAGGATCCAGGCAGCCGTGAGCCAGTTTGAAATGCAGCGGTGTGGTCGCTCAGCGGGGCTTTTTGGGGCAGCAGCGATTTGTGAAGTGGCAGGCAGGGAGGGGGGGAGGAAGGAGGAGCTGAGGCTGCAGAGCGCGGTGCTGCGGCACGGCTCGCAGCGCGCCACACATGCTGAAGATCTCCTTATGTAAAATTCATCTGCAGAAATCAGCTCTGCTGCCTCAGATGGGGGGAAGTGGCTGCGTGGTTCTGCTCAGAGCAGATGCAGGCAAGAGGATGTTGAGGTTCTGCTGCTGCTTTGCCCTCTTGTTTTTTTCAGATAGGCTCTGATAAGAGTCATTTAGTCCACTTGTGGCTCGGTGTCTGCTGCACAGTGGCCGTGAGCTCTGTGAGGCTCGTTGTCCCCAGGACCCTGGTGACGTGGTGGCGGTGCTGTGCTGCTACCCCACGTGCCTGGGGCCGTTGGCTGCCTCTGCCACTGACCTGCTGGGGCGACCGGCAGCGCCTGTGCTCTTGGGGGGGGTTTGGAAATGCTGCGTGAGGGGCTAAGAGCCTTCCTTTTTCAGAGTCCAGACAGTAGAAGCGCGCAGCAATGACACAGATATTTAATAAGGACACCAACAGATGGAAGCTTGGAAGAAAGGTTCCCTGTAGGGAGGTTATTTGAGATGCTCCACGATGAGGAATGAGGCCCTTTGAAGTGCCTGATAGAGGCTGGTGTCAGAGGCAGCCAGACCAGATGGACGGGTCCCTCCCGATCCAGAGGCCTCTCTGCCCATGCGGAGCATTCCTGGCGCTGCGAGCTGGCCGATGATTCACAGAGCAGCATCGAGCTGTGGTCTTGGCCTGCCACGTGAGCATTTGGTGTGGCTATCGAGGGCCGGCAGTGCTGCTTTTCGATGGGCTGGGCTGGGTTTGCAGCTGGACAGTTGTCTGCCCTTTCCCAGCCTGTACCTGGGAGCTGCTGATGGAGCAGGGTGCGTGTGCCGGCCGTCAGCACGGGCACTGGGGAGCTGCAGGCTCCACGACAGCAACTGTCCAGAGCCGATAATGCCGCTGCCTGTAAGGGATCTGCTGCTGAAGCCCCGGACATTCCTTGCGGTGCTTCAGTAACGTTATGCTCCTCTCTTTAGCAAAGCATGTGGGAGGTAACGGGCTGGGGAGTGAGAGCCCTCGTTAGGGGGAAGGTTCCCAAGGGAGCTGCATGCCAGCCTTGCTTTCTGAAGGGACAATTTGCTGTTATTTCTAAACAATGGTTTAATAAATAAATAAATCTCGCTGCCACGGAAGGATATAGCATCAGCCAGGGCCAGCGAAGTCGGCATTTCCTTGGAAAACAGCGGGGGCAGGTGTTTCCTTCTCCTCCGTCCCTGGCTCCAGCTCCCTGCACCCGACCCCCGGCAGCGATCCCTTTTGGGTCCCGGCCGCCCCCTCCCCGCCCCTGGGAGCGAGGTTGCCCCGAGCCCCCGGCCCCATGGGGCAGCTCCCGGCGGCTGGGGGTCGTTTGCTGGCACGGCCCGGGTGGGTTGGGGTGCAGGTGCAGCCCCTGGCCGGCCTGGGAGAGGTCGGGGAGAGACTGGGGGCTCCCTGCGGCCACGGGGGGGGCTGTGCCCGGTGTGCCCAGCCCGATGTGCCCGGCCCCGGTGTGCGCTGTGGGGTCGCCAGCGGAGGAGCGGCGCGGTGCGGGGGGCGCGATGCCCTCGGCGCCCGGAGCGGGGCAGGCGACCCCCCCCCCAGCCCCGGCGACCCCTCCCCGGCCCCGACGACCCCTCCCCGGCCCCGGCGACCCCCCCCCGGTCCCGGCTCCCTCCCCCTTCTCCCTCTGCCCCCCCGTCGGGGCTCCCCGCCCGGGGCCGCTCCCCCGGTCGGCGCCGCCGGGGGGCGCGGGGCGGTGCGGGGCGGTGCGGGGCGGGGGCGGGCGCTCTCCCCGGCGGCAGCGGCACGGTCCGGGGAGGGCCCAGCGCCGGCAGCCGCCGAGCGGCGGCGGGGAGATGCGGGCGGCGGGGGCCTGAGCCGAGCCGAGCCGAGCCGAGCTGCGGGAGCGGCGATGGCGTTCAGCGCCTGGCAGCTCCTGTCCCCGGTGCAGTGGGCCAGGTGGACGTGGTCGGCGGTGCGCGGCGGGGGCGCCCCCGAGGGGGAGGACGGCGGGGTCGGCGGAGAGGCGGAGGAGGACTCGCAGGCGGAGAGCAAGGCGCTGGGCTTCAGGCAAGTACGGGGACGGGCGCGCTCGCCGTGGCCCGGCTGCATGCGGGGCTGCGCCGTGCATGGGGCGCCCGCCGCTCCCGGCTCCCTCCAGCCCCGCTCGCCGCTCCCCGCCTCGCATCGCCTTTGGCTCCTCGGCAGCGCTGCCCCCGGGGGCTGCCCGCAGCTGCTCGGCAATGGCGAGCTCTGCTCTCCGGGAGAAGGTGCCGGCGAGCGCCGGGCACCGAGGCCGGCTCCCCAAATTCGCTGCGCCGCGGCCCCCCGAGCCCTAGGGGAGGATGCGGCGTCCCTGGAGGTCAGTGGTGGATGCTCGGAAAGCTCGGGGTGACGGGGAGAGCCCCGGCAAAAGCGACCCCCGGGGGCTCGGGGGTGCGCGGGGGGTGCTGCTGATCCTGTTTCACCTGCTCTCCCTTTTCCGTTTGCTAGCGTGGCCTGCTGGAAAGGACAGGGGCGGCCGCAGGATGCCTGCAGCGGGCTGGCCTGGCCCGGGAGCCGGTCTGGCTGGATGTGTAGGCGGTGCGCAGGATTTCGGAGCTAGCCTTGAAAGTGGTAATTCCTCACTCTTTTCCCCCCCCTCGGCAGCTCGGACTCCGAAGGTAATTTTGAGACCCCTGAAGCAGAAACGCCGGTCCGCTCGCCGCTAAAGGAGCTCTGCGAGCCGCCACCGGGACCACCGCAGCCCGAGGCCGGGACCCAAGGTAAGGAGCAAGCGAGAGCCTTCTGCGTGTCGGCTCTCTGCTCGGGCTGCAGAAAAGCAGGGTGGGGTCAAGGAGGAGAAGTCGCTTGTTTTGAATAATGCCTGCCACATTTTTTGTGGTTAATGGCCTGGATGGTTCAAATGCCAGCACTCGGGGCTGTGCGCGCTCTGCGGAGGGCTGTTCTCTGGCGTGGGTTAAAGGCTGAGTTCACCGAATCCCTTCGGGAGGGCAGGGATGACACTGCAGGCTCGAAAGAGTCAATTCAGCCCCCCTTGGCTCATGCCTGTGCAGGGTGAAATTATCAGCGGGCCGTTTTGCAACCACCGGTCACACCCTGCCACTGTCCCCACACCGAGACAGGGAGAGAGCGACAGGGAGAGAGCACGGCTGCAGGAGGCAGGGGGCCGTGAATGGGTTTTGTGAGCTGCCGGGCTGGGGCTGAGCCTGGGGATGCAGAGGCTGCAGCCAGGACGGCTGTGATGGATTGATGGAGAGGAACAAAGGATTTTGTTGAATCATTTTGTCTGTTAAACCGCACGGCTCCCGCTTCCCTCGCTGGCTGTGCAGAGCCCGGCGATGCCTCCCGCTGCTTCCCGGCGCGGGGGCGCGGGGTGGTGAGAGCTGCCTCGCGTGTGCCCTGCGGTGGAGGTTTCGTTGTGCTGGGTCCCTTTTTCCCAGGGAGAGCAGCCTGGCATTTCTGCTGCATTGTTAAAAATGCAGAAGCTCGGTGCTGCTGAGCCCTGTTACTGGAGAAATCGCCGGGGATCAGGGGCAACGCAGGGGGTTCTGTTGCTGGCAGAGGCCAGTGCTGCTGCTGGTGTGTCCCCGTGTCTCACCGCTGCTCCTCTGAGTGTGGCTCTCCGTTAACCCTTGGCCTCTTGGGCACCATCTCCCTCGCCCTGGTTGTGCTCCTTTCTCCGTGGGGAATCGCAGCTGGTCTCTGGGGCTGAGCTCTGTGTTTGGGTTTTGTGCTGCAGGAGGAGGCTTTGAAGCTCTGGCATCTCTGCAACAGGCACGGGAGGTTATCGGGGCAGGGAGGGGACCTCTCCTTCCTCTGCTCCTTTTGCAGAGCAGGGTGACCGGGCGGTGTCAGGAGTTTTGCAAGCCCCAGAAGGAGGAAACGTTTCCGGGGCAAGGGCAGCGTGCGTGGGGCCTTCTCGAGCATCCCCTGCTCTCACCCAGCTGCCCCTCACTGCCAAGCCCCCGCTCTGGGACTTGCAATCTCGAGCTTTTCTTGAATGCTTGCAGCAGCAGGCTGACACCTTGCTGCTCGGCTGGGTTTAAGAGATGTGCCTGGTCTGGGGCCCATCCATCCCCATGGAAAACACAGATTTTTTTTTTTTTCTAACTTAAATTTTTTCCACCCCTGGATGAAGAGAGTGCTCGGTTTGTGCCTCTGATAATCTCAGCTCTCAGAATAATCCTTCCCTTTAAGAAGGGATAGAGGCATCTTTAGTCTGTAGGATAATGTCTGAGGGGGAGAGGAAAGATGAAGGCTTTCCTGGGAAATTCCCCTCGCAGACATCAGGGTCTTTCCACTTGAGGAAGCGCGTTGTTTCGGGGAGCTGCCGTCCCGACCGCGTGTTTGTGCCAGTTCCCCGCCGCCGCCGAGCAGCCGGTGCCTGTGCACAAAGGTGGCAGTGTTGTGGGGCCAAGGATGGTGCTCGCTGCAAAGCTAGGTTTCTGCTCTGCCCTGCGGAGAGCTGGAGGCTGGGGAAAACAGGGCCAAACCCACAGTCTCGTGGTGCTCCCTGCTCAGTCCCTGCTCTGCCCAGGCTTCAGGAACCGCTCTGAGGGGCTGCAGGGCAGGGGCTCCCCGTGAGGAGCTCGGGATGCGCAGAAGCTTCCTGGGGTGTGCGCTGCCTGTACCCCAGCTGATGTGAGCCCTCGTCTCCCTGCTGCTTCCCAGCTCTGACGGGGCTGTTGTGCAGCAGCCTGTGCCCTTGTGTGTGTGTCGGGAGCGGAGGAGCAGGAGGAGATCCAGCCTAACGTCCGTGCGGCCCTGGTGGAGCTGCCATGAGAGTTGGTGCCCTGTGGTGCGCAGGATTTGGCCCCTGTGCTGGTGTCATGGCAAAAACTGCCCAGCCCAGACCTGCGGGTGCAGCGTTCCCCAGGCGTGTCTCTGCTTTCAGGGACAAAAATTCAGCTGGTCCCATCCCCCTGGGTGGGGGGCTGTGGTTAGGCTTTATGCCCGCTCAGGATCCCTCAAACAGCTTTCCTCCTGCTGGCTCGGATGACAGAGGCTGTAATTCTGTCCCATTCTTGCTGAAGTTATCTTCAGTCACGTGCCAGGAGGAGATATCTGTGCAAGGGAGCGAGCAGAAGCAACAAATATGGAGCCGTTAGCGACGGAGCAGCGCTCATCAGCCTTCGCTTCTGTTGCCCTGATGCAGGGCACGTGTTATCCGGTGTGTTTCCGGCAGCATCGCTTGTCGGTATGCTAATTCTTAACAGAAAAGGTTTTAAAAATAGACCGATGTCTGCTAAACGAAAGCGGGAAGCCAGAGGAGGAAAGAAGTCGTTAGCTACGTAAGCCTGAGCTGAATGCACAGTCCAGATATCCTGTGCTCAGGCTGTGTGTGCGAGCAGAGGCAGAACTGCGTTGACTCATGCTGTGCACAAAGCGAGAGGCAGTCGGGGGCGGCGGGGAGCGGAGGGGGTGTTCTCGCCAGCATTCAGGGCTGCGTGGGGAATCATTGCTGCTTCGCTTGGCTGCTGTGGGGGATGAAAAGGGCGCGGGGTCTCTGCGTCGCAGCGCTGCTGCTGCCAGGTTTTACTGATTCATTCGAGGGCTGGCGTGCAGGAAAGCTGCTCGGTTAGTCGGCGTTGGTGCGTAATTTCAGCCTAAGGAAGACAAGCGCACCGATTACAGTGCACGCGCACAACGCGGCTATTACCGCGGTGCCAGACTGTCCCCTCTCCACGCTTTTCTTCAGAGCATAAAATCTCCATTTTCTCCATAGTACCTGCTCCGTGTCCACCAGCAGGACCAGAAGCAGGCGTGCACCCGTGCCCAACCGCAAAGCTGCTGGCACCGCCAGGGACCCCCGGGCAGCGCGCAGGCTCTGCCCTGTCCCCTCTGCAGGCAGCGGAGCAGCTGAGCTGCTGTGGGTGCAGGAAGGGAGTGAGAGGCAGAAGCAGAGGCTCCGGAGGCAGTGTTTGTGTGTTGCACGGCGAGGTGTGAAAGCACACGAGGTGTGAAAGCACACGAGCTGTGCTGGGCAGGCTGGGGCCGTTCCAGCAGGATGCGCTCCCGGCACGCGGGGACGATCCCTTGGGTGCGCGGAGCTGCCCGGGGCAGGCGGATCCTGAAGGAACACCCTTGTGAGCACTGCTGCCTGCGCTCAGCCCTTCTCTCCCCGCCCTGAGGACATCCACAGGGATGGGGAGAGGTGGTTTTCGCTGCCGCCTGCTTGTTATTCAAGAAGTAATTACTCATTGCTTGGGCTGGAAACCAGGATGGGCTTCTGTCTGTGAGAACGTCTGCTGCAAAACCTTCTGGTGGGAATGCAAAATGCATTTAAAAGGCGCCTTTTGCCCAGGCTTTGAAGTCTGTTCTTCCATTCAGGGATGTCTCACTGAAGTTTAAAACATTTGAGCAAGGCAGCAAATTAATCAAGTTTTCTCTGGGTCTGTTAGGAAGGTTTTTTGGTTCCTAGGGATAGGAAGGCAGGGGCTGCCTCAGAGCCTTTTCTGGCTGCGCTCCAAGGACATTTCCACTGGATTTGTGTTTACCGATGCGTTCTGTGGGGCAGCAAGGCAGTGTCTGTCCGGAGGGAGTTTTTTGCAGTCTCAGGAGCACACAGCCCCTCCTGATTCATTTCCACGGCTTTTAGCATCCTGGAGATCAATTATGCAAACCACGAGCTGTCAGCTGAGTCAGGGCTGCTGGCTCGGTGTCCTGGCTTCTCCCAGGAACCAGGTCCCTGCCAGATTCGCTTTCCATTTCTGCCAGCCTGGGACTGGCACGGCTGCCAGCAGTGGCCTTGGTGGGGGTGGCATGGGTGCGGGGCTCAGCCGGTGCTCGCTGCCTGCCCGCCTCCAGCCTCCTCCTGCAGCACCACAGGCGATTCCTGCACCCTCCCACCCCCCCATGGCCACATTACTGGGAGCTGGACATGTTTATGGCCTCAGAGGGGCAAGCAGCTTCCCCCGCCTAAGCTCAGCACCCAGCCTCCCGTGCCCCCGCTGCTGGCCAAGTTTCAAACCAGACCACGCTGTGGGTGAGCACCGGTTTTGTTCTGCCCATGGAATTCATGGCTGCACCTCCCCAAAAAGGTGCCAGCAAGCACTGCAGGGTCCTGGGCACTCCCTGGTGGGTGCTGAGTAGCCCGATGGCCCCTTCTGCTTCATCCTGGGAGTCTGAGCAAAGACCTGGCCGAGGTGCGGGGAGGAAAGACCCCGAGGTGCGGGGAGGAGAGCCGCGGGTGCGCTGGGTGCTGGTGGGTGCAGCTTTCAGGGGACTCGGTTCGTGAGGAGCTTCCCCATCCCCTGACAGCAACGAAAAGATGAAACAGTGAAAGGATTTAGGGGAAGGGCTTGGAGTAATAGCGATTAAGTCATGGATCAGGATTTGTGATTAAGAAGCTCTGACAGCAGCGTGGTGAGCCGGCTGTATCGTGCCGGCGGGGTCTCAGTGTGGGGCCGAGTTTTGGCTGTGCTGCAGGGGTCTGGGGTGGCAGAGCCTCCCCAAACAACTCCCCTCACTGCTGGCCAGCCCCAGGACACTGCTCCCCTCCCACCCCATCACCAAGCACACACGGGGGTGGTGCTCTCCCTCTGCTGCATGCTGGAGTGCTGCGGAGACATTTTGTGGGCAGGAGCATCAGCAGCCTGCAGCTCCTGGAGCACACGGGTTGGGTTCTGCCCCCGACAGGGGTAAGGGCTGTCGGCAGCGTTCGATGCCAGTGGGGGTGTCTCTGTTTTGGGATGGCAGCTGGTTGCCGTGAAGGCAGTTTCCAGGGGGATGGAGAATCCCCTCAAGGGGAAATGGGACCTTAGGAAAGCACCAGGCATGGGAGAGGTGAGCTCGGCCTCGCTCGCCTCCCTGCTTTGGAGGAGCCCTCGGGGAGGGGGCACAGTGGGACCGATGAGGCTCCCCAGGAGAGCCCCAGGAGCATCCCCCTGCCCCATGCCCCTCAGCCCTGCACTGGCTGCCTGCAGGTGGCTGACCCCGAAATCCCCTCTGCAGCCTGTAATGTGCTCACTCATTCAGCACAGCATCTCACTCCCATTCACCCCGGGGCTTAATCACGTTTCCTGGTGTTTTCTCCTGTCATGCTTCCCTGAATTTGTCCCGGTCGTATTTAACCCCCCACCCAGGTGAGCAGCGATGCCCTGCTGCAGCCCCCACTCAGACACGAGTCTTTTGGGCTGTCCCGGCCCCTGTCTGGTGGCTCTGGGCGGCTCTGGCATTGCAAATCCCCTCTGGAGCTGCCGGCACCCCGGGTGGGAGCAAGTGGTGGGAGAGCAAAGACATAAATGGAGATGTTGGTGGCTCTGCTGGCGTGGTGCAGAACAATGCCTCCACACAGGGGTTCGCCCTGCACGTGGTGGCTTATGTACATTCCCTCCACTCCGTTCATGGGCTTTGAATTTTAGAGAAAGTGCTTGGAGTGGAGTTTCGGGAGGCCGAGCTTTGGGCCGTCAGCTCCTGTAAAATTTGGTCCTGGAGCAGGCACAAGGAGGGGAGGGAAACCCAAGCCTGGCGCCTGGCTCCTGCACGGGGCTCGGCTGTGGGGTGCGGGCAGGCAGGGCTCTGACGGGCTGCTTTCTCTTTGCAGGGCACACAGAGCTGCTCGGGGCCGCCTGCCGGGACAGCTCGCGGGGGCTGCACCCCGAAGATGCGGCGCAGCCTGAGATCGGAGCCCCTGCAGCCGATGCGGGGAGCGCAGGGGAAAGCGGCCCTGAAGACCCATCGCTGACACAGCCGCCGGCTGCAGCCCAGCACCCGGCCGCCCTCGGGACTGGGGCTGGCGCTGGCTGTGCTGTGGGGCCGGCCCCGGTGCCCCATGCGGGCACAGCCACCTGCGAGCCGGTGATGTCGGGAGGGGACCCGGCCGGTGGGGACGCGGGGCTGGCGGAGCAGGAGGAGGATGGCTTGGCACAGGAGAGCTCGCCCAGTGGGGGCCAGCTCCGAAAGGGAAAACCACCTTCCCCGGGGAGGAAAGGAGAAGGAAGCGTGGAGCCTGCTGCGGAGGAGCCCCCGGTGCCCCCTGCTTCCTACCACTTCGACCCCGAGCAGTACGATGAGAGCGTGAACCCCTTTGTGGCAGGGGGCTGCAAGCTGCAGAGCTCCCCTCCGACCCCCCGCCGCCTCCCGCTGCCGGTGAGCGAGCCGGGAGGGGACCTGGCCCCCCAGACCAAAGGGCAGGTCCCAAAAGCTGAGGTCGATGTCACGGAGGGTGGAGAGGGCACGGAGACACGGAGAGCCACGCCGAGGAAGGGCAGCAGGATACCGGCCAGCAAGCTGACACCGAAGAGGCACCGGGATCCCGCGAGGAAGCCTGCTGAGGACGCAGAAAGGGGTCCGACGGAGCCAGGGGTTCCCCAGGGCCCCCCCAGGGCAGCTGCTGCGCCGTGGGACAGCCCAGACCCCAACCCTTTCAGTGGCAGCCCAGCGCTGCAGCACTCGCCCACGCTCCCCAAGGGCTCCTACCAGTTCGACCCCGATAACTTCGACTCCATGGATCCCTTTAAGCCCACCAAGACCCTCGCCAGCACCACCGACTGCTGCCCTGCTACCGACAACAGCCTGAACGAGATCCTCGAGTCCCAGACGCTGGAGGTGCCGGATGAGCTCGCGCAGGGCAGGGACTCCCCGAAGAAGCCCAAATCGCGCCTGATAACGTGAGTGCCATGGCACACCCAAACCTTCTGGGAGAGCAACCTGTGCCTCGGGCTCTCGTGTTGCTGCCCCCCTGGTTCTCTCTGCCCTTGTCCCGGTGGGGTGCGTCTCCCCTCTCCCTGCCAGCCCCCCGCTGCTCAGGAGAAGGTGGGGTGAGAGGGACGGGTGTCACGGAGCGGGGCCGGCACGTGGTGCACCGCAAAGCCCCGGCACAGAGCTGGGGGCTGGAGCAGGACCTGCACAATGGGAGGATTTTGGGGTCTGTCTGGGGGCAGAGGTGCCCATGCTGTGGGGTCAGGGGTCTCTGTGAGCCTCTGCAGTGCAGTGGGAGGCTGCCGGGCTCTCCGGGCGCACAGCAGCGTGCGTGGGGCTGCAGCTGGGGGTGGCTCCTGGCTGGTCGGATGCTGCCGGGCCATCCTGGGCACTGCCACTGGATTTCCCTTTTTGCGACAGGGGAAGAGGAGGAGGTTTACAGGCAGGCCCTTTGTTGCTTTGTCACACCTGCACGGGCGGTGGGGACCTCGTTGTCCCTCGCCAAACTATCCCAGCGCATGTGGGAAGCTTTCAGTGCAGGTTTAGTTCCTGCACCGTGCTATTTAAAACCCCCCTGTAAGCGGGGACGTTTCCTAATGCCTGTGGGGAATGCAGGCAGCAGTACCCTCCTCTGGGAGCAGGTTTAATCATAAACCCTGCTATTTTCCTGGTTTTTCACCTGTCCTATCATGAATGTCCTCCAAGCCGTGTGGCAGCGCTGAGTCTCAGCCTGCCTTTAAGAGCTTGAAGCTGTAGGGCGCAGAACAGCAGCTGCTGAGGCAGGGCTGGCCCTCTGCGGGTCTCTGAGCACACAGGGGACGCAGAGGGAACATTGCATGAGGGAGTAATTGCCCAGCCAATTTGGGGTCCTTCCAGGATAATTTGCCATTGCACTTAGCACTGGTGGCTGGAACCAGCTGAAAGCAAAAGCAGGAAATAAGCTTAAAAGGGGAAATTTGGGGAGCACAGGGATTGTGGCTGATTTGACTGTAAAAGCAAAACAAGCCACTGCTCTGCTAATGGGATATCCAGCAGGAAAGCTGGGGGGGGGTTGTGCGGGGACAGGAGGTAACGCCTGGGAGGCAAAGCCAAGGGCACGGTAGCAGTTTGTGTCTTAGACTGTGCAAAGAATCGAGGCGGGTGTCTGCAGAGCCCCCGGGGCCAGCAGGAGCTGGCTGTGGGTGGAAGCAGCAGGGAGAGCTGCAGCCCCCTCTCCGTCACCCAGAGCTGCTGAGGAGCAGGGCTCCTGATTCAGTCTCATCCCACCTCTGGGAGCAGCGAGTGCAGAGTCTGAGCATCCGTTATCTGTGTCCTTCCCGACAAGCCAGAGCTGTGCAACTCGTTGTGTTTCTCCAGACGGGAGCTAATACCCAGGTCTTTTCACACGCTTTTCTTCTCTCCATCTGTCTGTCTCTTTCCTGTCTATTCTCGGGTGCATCAGGACCACTGAACAAGTGAAATTTCTCTGTTTTCTGTTGTAAGTACTCTCTGCTGCCTTTCTGTCATCCTTTCCTTGGTTGCTTTTTTCTGTCCTCTCTCCGACTGGGTGTGTGTTGGCCCCACACGTCTCCATGGCATGCAGGCTCCTCCTCGCCCTGCGCCTCGCGCTCTGCTCCTGACCCGCGCCCCCCGCGCCCGGGGCACCGAGAGCTGCACTGGAGGCCGGTGCCTGTGCTTGCTCTCACAGCATGCCCACCTGCAACGCGTTCTGGTGATGTACATCCTCGAGATCAGTGTGTCGGGGAGGGGGGCAGGTTTGTGAGTGCGGTCCAGCTCCAGATTTTAGTCCTGGAGGGGAGGGTGTCTTTACCGGTGCCGTGGAAAATCCCTGGGGAAGGAGCTGCTGTGGCAGGGGGTAGGGTGGAAAGCACCGGCTGGAAACAGGTCCCTGGGCGAGGGAGCTGCTGGTGCTGCCTCTTGTGAGGGCAGTGGGAGGGCTGGGCTTATCCTTGGTCTTATGTTATCCATCTGAACGCCCTTCTTGTCTGCTTAGTGCCCGTTGCCATATGCACGAGCAAAATTAGAGCTTGGCTCAAGCGCGGACATCTGTGTCTCGGCTGAGAGCTGAGCTGCCTTCTTACAGCCTGACTTTGCAAAGTGGCTCTTTGGGTGTGGGACCTGCAGCCTGGTGGCTCTGCCCATGCCCGAGCAGCCAGCGGGCACGTGGGCAGCGCTGCGAGATCTGGGGTTATCCAGCCAAAAATGCTGGTGCCCAGAGCACATCGGGAACGGGGCTGCTGGTGTCCGCCTGTGCTGGCCTTGGGGCTAGGGTCTGAGCTCGGGCTGCCTGCCTTGCCCTGCTGCACACCCCCTTGAATCACAGAGCTGCTGTCCTGGTGTGTGGGGGGAGATAAAGCAGCCAGCAGGCAGTGTGCCCGCAGCATCCAGAGAGGCTGGGCAGAGCAGACAGGTTGCCACGGGCATGGTGAGCTGCGGTTTGATTCTTGCGTTAGGGAGTGATGGAGAAAAACAGAGCCAACAGCGATTTCTGTCTGACACGGCTGTGGGTGGCAGCGTGCAAATGAAATGCCCTTGTGCCATGGCATGTTGCTCGTGCTCTGCCAGAGCATGTGTAGGATGGGACGGGGAGATGATTCCTAAAACCTAGGGCTGTCCCCCTGCAAATGTGCTCCGACCTCGGCCCTGCTGTGGTGCTGGGTGCTGTGGGCTGCCAGCCGAGCTGCCTGCGGGTCAGTGGGTGGCTGTCCTTGGGAAATTCAGGCATGGCAGCGCAGCTGGGAGATAACCAGCCCCGCGGCGAGGGATGGCGAGCTGTGAGCTCATGCTGGGGTGTGGGCACTGCTCTCCTTCCCGTGCAAGGGGTGAGGGCCGTGGTGGTGCAGTCATCTCACTGCTGGCGTTGGTGGCACCGCATGTGCCGGGGCTGCTCCGTGACCGTCCGTCTGCTGCCTCCAACTGGTTCAAGATGCTGCAGCCCGTTATGTTGGGATGGAGCAATGTCTGCAGTCCCGTGCAGCCAGCCCAGCAGCTGGCAGGATGGCGTGTCCCAGAATGAAGCCTCAGGAGGAGCTTTCGGTCGCGGATCACCTGCGAGAGCAACCTCTGGGCAGAGCTCTGGCCGGGCAGGCCTGGCCCACGTGGGAACGTGGATGCTGCAGAGACGGGCCCCGGCCACGCCAGCAGGGTCCGGGCAGCCTGGAAGTGCTTCGTTCCTGCAGCAAAGCAGCGTGCCCTCAGGCGTACCGCCGCTCGGGATGCACAGGCGAGCGTGCAGCAAGGGATACCTTTTGTCTCAGGCTCCTTGGCAATTGCCTCTCTCGCCGCCAGTACCTTGGGTGTTATCTCTGACCCTTACCTTCGACAGGAATAAACACCTTGAAGACAAACCCTTTGTAGTTGTGTGTTTTTTTTGTGCTTGTTCCTTCTGTTTGTTCCAGAACTTGCCCTGCCTCAGTACCGGTGAGTGTTTTTGCTGTTGCGCAGCGGGTGCAATGCTAGCGCTGGGGCTGCTCCCCTCTGCTTGGGCTGTCTCGCACGCGCCCCCCGCCTCTCCCCCTCCTCCAGCCCCTGCGAGCCCCAGCTCAGCCCGGCTCCTTCTCTCTGTCCCACAGGAGCGGCTGCAAGGTGAAGAAGTACGAGACACAGGCACTGGTGCTGGACGTCTGCGCCCAGGTAGGTGGGAGGGCTGCTGCTGGCGTGGGGTGGCGCGAGGAGAGCTGCCCGAAATGAAGTAACCGGGGTGCCCAGGCATGGCTGGATGCTGGCTGGGCTCGGTGGAGAAGCCTTTCCACACATGGCTTCCCGGCCAGGCAGCTCGGTGGTTTGCTGGGGCCGTGCGTGCGGTGTCTTAGGACTTAGACCTGTCCCCTGCTGTGGGCCGGAGCAAAGCACCGAGCTCTGCGGTCGGGTTAATGGATTCTGCTCATTAATTCCTTCTGTTTGGGGCCTGGGGGGCTTCCTTCTGCCCAAGCCTGCCGAGTGGCTGCTGGGGAGCAGTTGGCTGCGGGTGCTGAGCCTCCCCGTGCTTCCCGCTGGCCATCCGCACAGCCTGGCTGCCTGAGCCCCGCGGATTAGCTCGGTCCTGCTTAACCGCATGCCTTGATCCCGCAGGATGAAGGAGCGTTGATCTCAGAAATCCCAGATATTGCAAATCGGGATGGACATGCCACTGATGAAGAGAAGCTGGCCTCCACCACCTCCGTGCAGAAACCAGCCGGGCTGGAGAAGAAGGGAGAGCCCGAAGATGACCTGGAGTACTTCGAGTGCTCGAACGTCCCCGTGCCGGCGGCAAAGCACGGCATGGAGGCAGGTAGGGAGCGTCCTCGCTGCCTCTGGCTCTGGAGGTGAGCCATGCCCGCACCCGGGTAATCCCTGCAGCCTCTGGCAATGCATTTGTGCTGTCGAGGCAACACAGCTTCATCACGTCTCATTTGTGCTGATAGGACTAAAGGTTACCGCAAGCCATAATGAAACCTCCGATTGCTTATCTGAGCTGCTTTCATTATGGAAACATCGTGGTGCAGGCAGCCTTCATCCAGACTCCTTCAGCCTGGAGCACTCTCCTGGTGGCACTGTGCTGGGAAGCCCTGCAGCTCCCGGCTCGCCCGCAGCCCCTTTCCCTGGGCACGCTGCCCTCCTGGAGGGGACCAGCTTTGTTGTTGCACAGGATGAGGCCGGCACCTCCCCAGATGCAGGTTGACCCGCAGTAGTAAAACACAAATGCAAAGTCAGGGCTGTTATTCAAAGTGTCAATCCTGCTTGGGTTTTTCTCGTCCTCAGTGTGAGCAGAGGCAAAGCACAGGTGATGAGCAGGCTGATTTTGGTTATTGTGGTTACAAGAAACGCTCCCTAAGTAGCGCCTCGGGTGCACAAAGCATCGTGCCGCTGTGCACTACCAGTGTCTGTTTCACCAAGGACAGCCAAGGCAAAGGCTGAGCTGGGCAACTCGTCCAGCCCAAGGGGGACATTCCTGGCATGCCCTGTGCCTGCCTTCAAGGCTGCAGGGCCCCTACCTGTGCCACAGCAAAGCTGCTGGGACGTGGTAGCTCCCAGCACACGGGGCTCTGGCTAATAGAGATCTCCAGGTTGCTACAGAAGCCTGCACTGGCGCTACTGCTGGTGCTTTGCTGCCTGTCTCCTGTGTAATTAACTGCTCTGACCAATCCATTAAAATATAATTAAAAGCCAGGCAACACGGCACTTAATCAATAGCAAAGTTATAGGTGCAAACAGAAATGGCTGCACGGAAGGTTCGCAGCTGTCTCCTGTGCAGCCACCCATTAATCCCCGCT
This sequence comes from Aythya ferina, assembly GCF_964211825.1. NCBI lineage: Eukaryota > Metazoa > Chordata > Aves > Anseriformes > Anatidae > Aythya > Aythya ferina. The sequence continues at coordinate 5,485,365 of NC_140310.1, forward strand.
CCTGAATGTCATGCGGAGCTGCAAACCTCTCAGGAGAGGAAAACAGCCCTTCGTCTCGCAGGGGAGGGAGACTTGTACAGCTAACGGTGAGCCTGGGAGGCATTAATTATTGCTGCTGGTCTCAGAGGACACACGGCTGCTGGCCATCGTGCGGGGATAAATGGGGAAATCCTGGGGAATCTGCAGCCACAAGCTTCATGTTGCATCTTTTTCTCCCTAGCTGCGTTCTTGCATTATTATTATTTATTTATTTTCTGTCTGGTTAACAGGTGAATAACCAGTCATGTCCGCAGTTGTTTCCACAAGGTTCATAAATCACATCCCAAGTTCCATGGGGTGGGAGGGCGTCCCGAGCACTCCGACTGGAGGAGAGCCTTTAGCTTCTCTCCACTGCTGCCAAGAACAGAAGGGGCCATGTGCAGCTCCTTCGGCCCTGGGCCCAGCTGGCGTGGGGCTGGGGCTGGTGCAATTTGGGGTGGCCGAGCAGGGGGCTTCCCCCACCCAAGATGTCAGGGGCATCCTCAGCACCACGGTCCCCAGGAACTGCTGCCGTGGCAGCTGCCGGGACGTGTGGGGCCACCAGAGGGGAGTGTTGGCTTCCACCAGGGCACGAGAGGCTGCCGGGGGTGCAGGATGCGTCCTCTTCACGAGGGCAGGAGCTGGGGGCAAAGAAAAGAATCCTTTGGGGAGGGAGCTCAGGGGACACGGAGACTCAGCTGCACAGCTCTGCACCCCAGCAAACCCCCTTTGCTGCCGGGGTCTTGCTTCCAGGCATCTAAAATGTTGAATTTCTCTGTTTTTAGGCTTTGAGAAGGAGCTCTCCAAGCAGATAGACAAGGATGGGCCTGGTGCCTTCCCTGTAAGTGCCACTTGAATCCTCCTCCCTGTGCCTTGGGGCGGCTCTGCCTGCTGGTGTGGGGCTGTGGGGTGCTGAGGGCTGGTGCTGGTGCTAGTGCTCCTGCCCTGCTAACCGGGAGAGGCTGCAGCAAACGTCCCGCTGCTCCCAGAAGTGCTGCCAAAACCTCTCTGAATTCACAGTGTGCAAAGCAGAAGGACAGAGGCTGTGTCTGTGAGGAGGAAGGAGGCTGGGGCTGGCCCTGCTGGTGCCAGCGCCTCCTGCGAGGGAGGCTCAGACGCAGCTTTCGGGAAGCCGGCTGACAGCAGAGAGGGGGATTAACGAGGGCAGCCCGCTTGGCAGCCCGGCCCTGCAGCCAGCAGTGCCCCAACTCTGCTTGGGGCATCCCCAGTGCCCCCCAAGGGGTGGTTGGGGTGGCCCCGAGACCCCGGTGCAGCAGGGGGGACCCTGTGCCAGCTTAGCTGCCCCTGGCCAAAGCTGCTGGAGGTGGGAATCAGATGACAGTGAGATTAGCAACATCAGCAAAATTAGCGTCCCTGAGACAGATTTAACTGCGCTAAGCCCCTCAAGGACGTGAGGCAAAGTGAGCCTTTTGTTCGGTGCTGCTGAGGGCATGGGCTGGCAGTCGCTCCTGGTCATCCCAAAAGGTGGGGGGATTTGCCATGGGGTAGGCAGCAGCTACAGATACTTGCAGGCCTTTGGGTGCACACCTGCTTGCAAGATGCCATGGAGGCTGCTGCAAAAACCACCCCGGGCTGGAGCCCCTGGGAGGCGTGCGGGGCTCCCTGGTGCTGGCATCTGGCAATGGTCGAAGCGCTGGGGAGGGGGGAGAGGGGAGAGAGGGAGAGAGAAGTGTATTCGTCTCCAAAACACTGCGAAAACAGGTTGGCTTCTCCGCAGCACTTCGCTATTTATGGCCTTGCAGCCTGTTTCCAAGGAGATGGCTGCGAGGGGATGATGAGAGGAGGACGAGGCTTGCAGGAATGCTGCTCTGGAGGCGCTCCAGGCTGCTGGAGCCCTGCAGGCCCCGCACCCTGCCCTCACTGCCGTGCGGCCCTGGGGGACAGGGGGCCCCAGGAGGAGAAGACCCCGAGCAATGCTGCTGCAGACCCCACAAACGTCCCCATAGTGCCAGCAGTGTCAGAGGTGTCCCCACCTGGCCGGGAGGTGATGCAGGCAGCCCCCAAGGCTGCTTTAAAGCCCAGCACAGACGCCAGGCCCCGAGCTGTCAGTGTGTGCAGGAGGGGACACGCAGTGCTTGAGCTGATGAAATGGGGGAGGACACCCCAAATCCGGGAAGGAGGGTGAATAGAAAGTCACCAAAATGCAGTGTCCCAGCCGGGTGATCTCCCCCCACAGGGCAGCCCCGGGCTGTGCCTGCCGGACAAATCCCCCGTGGGCATCACCAGCGGGAGCAGGAGCGACAGCCCCCTGGATGGCATCTGCCTGAGCGCCTCCGAGAAGGCGGCTGTGCTCACGCTCATCAGGGAGGAGGTGAGGCCGGGGGCAGCCCCGACACGCTGCCATGGGACGGGGGGAGCGGGGCAGGCTCTGGGGCCGGGGGCGCACCCTGAGCACGGCCCCAGGGTCTCGTGTCTGCTGCCTCCCAGATAATCACGAAGGAGATCGAAGCCAACGAGTGGAAGAAGAAATACGAAGAGAGCCGTCAGGAAGTCTTGGAGATGAGGTAAAAACCTTCGGCTGCGTCGTGCTCGGGGGATGCTGTGCTCTTTGCTCGCCCCTAGGAGCTCGGGTTGGGCTGTGGGGCCGTAATGGGATGACACGGTTCGGCATCAGCGGGGAGGGATGCGTTATGAGACGTGTTCCCTTTGTGCTTGTGCCGTGTTGAGCCTGCGGTTTCCTTGTCATGGGGGTGAAATCCCATTAGCTGCGGCTGGAGGGGGTCTCAGCGCCATGGTGGGAGCTGGAGCCCAGCTCCTGTGCTCCAGGCTCTGCGGCTGGCTGCTGCTCGGGCTGCCTTCGTGGCAGGACAAGGGGTGGCGGGGCCCCCTGCTAGAGCAGGGCTGTAGGGGGGTGCCTGCTGCCTCTGACCTGCTCCTGTTCTCCCTCCATCCTAGGAAAATTGTGGCCGAGTACGAGAAGACCATTGCCCAGATGATAGGTGAGGCCCCACCGCCTGGCCGGGTGTTAGGGGCAGGGAGCTGCTGCCACAGCCGCCCCTGCTCAGTCCCCGCATCCCCATTGCTGGTTTTCCTTCACAGAGGACGAGCAGAGGACGAACATGACGTCCCAGAAGAACCTGCAGCAGCTCACCATGGAAAAGGACCAAGCCCTGGCAGACCTGAACTCGGTGGAGAGGTCCCTGTCGGATCTCTTCAGGAGATACGAGAACCTGAAGGGCGTCCTCGAAGGCTTTAAGAAGGTCCTTGTCTCGGTGTCCTCCCCCTCCTTGCAGCCCCTTGGGGCCAGAGTCCTGTGCAGTGGCTTTCAGGTCCCATGTGGCGCTGCTTCGGCTGCTGCCCCAGCCCTTGCTGAGACCCCGGCTTGCTGCTGTGCTCCAGCAGCTTGCTGACAAACGAGCAGGGCCTCTTCCATGCCGTGGGAAGCCAGTGGTGGAGCTGGGCTCACGAGGAGCCTGCTCCCCGGGGCTGTCCTGCTGGTGGTGAGCGCAGGGCATCGTGCCCTGGGGCAGAAACTGCGTCCGAGGCAGGTGCCAGGGCAAGGAGCCCTCAGAGCCTCTGGCTCTGTGTACACAGCAGCTTTTCCTTGCTGCTGAGCTGGATAAGGGGCTACAGCCCCTTGTAAGTGAGAAACTGGGTCTTTTTAAGGCCTTTTTCTTTCACCTGCAGAACGCATTCTGTCTCTCTGCTCAGTCCCAGCACAGATGGATGTTCTCTATTTTCCAGAATGAAGAAGCCTTGAAGAAGTGTGCCCAGGATTATTTAAACCGGGTCAAGCAAGAAGAGCAGCGGTATCAGGCTCTGAAGGTCCATGCAGAGGAAAAATTGGACAAGTAAGAGCCGCAGCTGAGGGCTGTGTAGGGTGCAGGCTGAGGGAGGAGGAGGAAGATAGGTGCCTTCTAACCTGTTCTTTGACCGGGTGCAGCACCAAGACCCAGAGCTCGGGGTTGATGTGAAGGTGCAGGCCCTGCAGGGGCTCGCTGGTGCTGCCAAGGAGCTGCCTGGGCACCCGTGATGCATGTGGGCACACGGGAGCCAGGCTGTGGTGGTGCAGCACAGTCTGACATCGTGCTGCAGGTCTCCTGGCTGTGCCCAATCACGTAACCACGGCCTCCTTCTCTCCAATCCCCCCCCAGAGCCAACGAGGAGATCGCCCAGGTGCGCACAAAAGCCAAAGCGGAGAGCGCGGCGCTGCACGCTGGGCTGCGCAAGGAGCAGATGAAGGTGGAGTCCCTGGAGAGAGCCCTGCAGCAGAAGGTAACGCGGCCCCCGGCCTCTGTGGGCTGTGCTGGGTTACTCTGGGCTTCCGTGGTGCTGTTTGAGTGCCTGGGCATCCTTTGGTGCTGGGCTGTGTGCTGCTGCAGGTCCTTGTGCCACAAGTACCGGGGTGAGTTGGGCACCAGGAGCGGTGCCACCACGGGGGTCCTCAGGGGCTGCTTCTCTTCCAGAACCAGGAGATCGAGGAGCTGACCAAGATCTGCGACGAGCTGATAGCGAAGCTGGGAAGGACAGACTGAGCTCACCGCCCCTCGTCCAGCACTCTGCACTTGGCCGCTTTCCTCGTACCTTCAAGCACTTTGCCTTATTACCCAGGAGCACCCCCCCAGCAGAGAAGCACACGCGTGGCTGCCGGGCCCCGCAGCTCCCCGCGCACCCCAGGGTGGGAGCCCAGGGGCTGGGAGCTTTGCTCAGCCCCCGTGGGCATGCTGCTCCTCGGGGATCCCCGTGAGAGCCCCCCTCACCTGGGAGCAGGTTTGGTGGTGCCCCCCACGTGCTGTCATTTGTTGTCTTCACATGCTTGACGGCATGGATCCAGCCTCATGGTAACTCCTGCCCCGTGCTGGGTTCAGAGCCATCGAGCCCTTGCACTGGGGAGGGGGACCTGGCACATGGGTGGGTTGGCAGCAAAGGGGTCTTGGGGACCCCAGGCACCCACCGCAGCCCCTGGCTGAAGCAGGCTCTCAGTAGGGTGTTTTGGGGGAGGCAGCACTATTCCAGGGGCTGATCCTGGCTGCTGGCACATCGGTGAACCCCAGCACAGCACATCCTGGTCCCTGGCCGTGCCAGCCCCTGGGGAAGGATGCCTGCATCGCTGTGTCCGTGCACTTTATTAGCGTTGCACTCGGCTCTCTGCTGACTTCTCCCAGCTGGGCACGGTCCTGCCACGCATCCCCTTCCCTCGGCGCGGGTACGGCCGCTCCATCAGCAGTAACCTCATCTCCATGAGAGCCCGACCTCGCGCCGTAGTGAGGTTAGTCCCCCACTTCTGATGTTGCAGCAGGAAGGAAGCAAGCCCTAAACGTCTCCACAGTTCTGACTTAGAGCTCCCTTTCCAATCAGTACAGAAAGGTGAGGAGAGGTGCAGTCGTGCTCTGGGTCTTGCTGCTCTGAGAAACACCCTTGCAGCACTGAATACTAAGAGAATCAAACAAAAGCTGCCTTTACAAGAAAAGACAGATCCAGACAGCAGTAAAACACGCTTAGAAATCTGTCTGGATTCAACCCAAAACCGGAATGGCCGTGCAGGCAGGCTGCCTGCTGTATTTCAGAGGTGTTTACTTCTCCGGGCATGCCAAGCCCCAGGAGAACTGCTGAGGTTGGAGGGTCCTTCGCTCTCACCTTGCTCGGACAGCCTCGAAGTGTCAAATGGGGAGCATTTGCTGTTGGGACTGTTTCCTACCTGGCCTATCTAAAACCTTAGCAAACCTTTTTGCTGCTACCTTTTTGTAAAAGAATTAAGCTGTTCTCCCTCTATTTTCTAATCCCCGTGTTGAGCATGCAGTGCAAACATCTGTTTAAACCAGAGCCATACACCTGATATATATTTTATTAGTTATATTATGTATAGAGAGAATTTATTACACACCTAAGCAGACAAAGCAGTCGGCAGCCTGCCCTGGCACACGCAGGGTCCCCACCTCCTCCCTGAGCTCCCAGTTAACCCAGTAAAGGGGCTGGAGCAGTGCGGTGAGGAAGCTGATGGCTGATGCTGTGTGCACCTGCAGCTCAGTGTTGAACATTCACCTCTTTGCACAGCTGATAGAAAGGAAAAATCCCTTTTTCTATTCTTTTTTTTCTCCTTTTTCCTTTGCTTGGGGAGTCAAAAAGCCAACCACAGCCCACTGGAGCACGACTCCCCTTCCCTCGGTTTCACCAGCACCTGGGTTGTTGCAGCCTAGCACCGTTCCCTTCCCTTATTCTCCCACTTCTGGCCCCAAAGCAGCCTTCCCGGCCCCGCTGTGGGTGCCCTTCCATTAGCTGGTGGTTTCGCAGGTGGTGGTGGTGCAGCGAGGAGTGACGCTGCCACGGGATGTGCTGCATGCAGAAGGCTCGGTACGATCAGATTAAAACCCTTGAGACCCATGGAGATCCTAGGGAGGCAGCTTCCTCTCGGCAGCCTGTTGGAAGCAGGAGGGAGCAGGCTGCCAGAGAGTGGCTGTGCACGGACTTTTGGAGCCTGTAAGAAGTTCACAGGGGCTGGGTTCTGGTGTAGGAAACAGGTGGGGCTCAGACGAGCTCAAGGTCCCGGCACAAGGTTTGTTCTGGTTTGTTGTTCTGGCCCTCGGAGGTGGCAGGTAGCAGCAGGAGGTTTGATTTCACCACCCCCAGCACTTCCCCAGAACCACGACTTGCATATGATGCAGTAAATGCTCCGGTCTTCCCTCTGCTGCAAAAAGGAGCAAGCTGGGAGGCCAGGCTGTCTGGAGAGCTGCTCCCACGGCAATAATCTGACCTGGCAGCACCTTCCCACCCCTCTCCGCTCCCCGGTGTCTCGTGGTCGCACTTTCACTGCCTCTGTCACCCGAGTGCTGTTGCGTTTCTGTGCCTGTCAGCATGCACTTACGATCCGGGCAAAGATTCCTAAGGAATGATTTATTAACTATAATATGGTTATAGTTACGTATATATAAATATATATATATAATGGGTATAGTTCTATATAATAGAAGGCGTGCGTTTGTAACTTGAAAGGGGCGAGACCTGACCTCGTGCGCTGCTCCCCGCGAGGTGCCCGGCCACATCCTCGGGTGCACCACGGCACCGTGCCCCGTGCTGGAGCCCAGGAGCACCACCGGCACAGGGAACCTTTGCAGCTAGCCTTGTGCGAGATCCCCAGGTGGCTGTGGTTGTCTTCTCTTAGAATTTCAGTATCCCTTGCTGACAGCGGAGGGTGCCTGCCCGCGAGCCCCCAGTGTCGCCGTGTGCCAGTGTGTGTTTTTCAGTAGATCTTGTCTGCGATGAAGTGCCAACGAGTGCCCACCCCCACTGCAAGCCTGCTTCCACCGCGTCCTTCCAGCGTCCCCCCAGAGGCAGGAAGATTTTCTTTGCGTGACTACTACCAGGATTGCTTTGTACAATGTATGTAACTGCCATCGACATAAATTTTATATGTACAATAATTTCCCTTTTATATGTCAGGTAAATATTTGTAAGAGTTATACTCACACAAATGAGATTATTATAATGATTACTAATATATTTTTTCCATGTTTCATTGCCTGAATAAAAATTGTGTTTATCACTCTTGAAAGCTTTCTGGGTGATCGTAAGGTCAGTGAGGGGGCTGGGGAGACAGAAAGTGGCTCAATCTTCTAGGCAGAGCCTGATTCTGCCTCATTTGTGTGATAATTTATTTGGTTTCAAATAAGCGTGGTTATCACCTATTCCTGAGCTGGGTGTCCACAGACTGAACCTGAGACCTGCAACACCTCCGAGCACCCCGTGGTCTGCTCCACACCGCTCACTCGCACACCAGCGTGGTGCTGGCAGCACGCAGGGGGCTGAGCCTGGGGCAGCAGGGAGGGGGGGACCGGCTTTCATCCCTGGGCTGACCAAAGCAAAGCCCAATCCCCTGGTGCCAGGTCTGGCCACCGCCACCAGCCCCCCGGTGCTGTGCCCCGCTCCTTGCCCCGGGTGGCCTCTGCCCTTGGGGCATCGCGTCCCCTCCTCCGGCTCAGGTGGCATTAGCCAGGGGCTGCAGTAAGTGTGTTATCCTCAGCCCATTGATCCAATCACCCAAGCAGATTAACTGTAAGACCTCGGGACAAAACAGAGGCTACACTACCTGCGCTGCGCACTGCTGAAAATGCCCGCCCTGAAGACCCTCCTGGCCCTGGCCCTCGTCTCGTCCCTGGCTGGAGAAAGTAAGTGTCCTCCCCGGGTGGGAGGACGGGCTGTCGCTGCTTGCTGCTTGCTGGCTGCCTCCAGCCTGCTGCCAGCTCCGGGCTCTTGCTGCTCCTCCTGTCCTTGCAGAAGAGCTGCTTTGGGGGGTTCGGTCCCTTCCCTTGGCTAGGACAGTGCCGGAGTACCCTGCCCTGTGCCTTCTGCTGTGCTTGTGCGGGCGGTGGGGGTGAGCAGGGATGCTGGGCTCCAGCCTGGTGGGAGCCGAGGTGGTTCCCAAGGAACAGCAGCTTCTGACCTTCTGGGTTCCTCAAAGGCAGAAGGGCACAGAGCCATCCCAAAAGGCAGGGAGGTGGTCGTGCTGCTCCGAGGACAGTCACAGTGTGCAGTCAGGTCGTGGTGATGGATGGTACAGGATCTTTGTACCAAGGGGAGAATGAAACCCAGCTGTGGTTTTAGCTGACGGTAAATTAAAGGCTGCACGGGGCTGAGAAAACCAAGCAGTGCCACAGTGGAAATCCGTGCTCAGCGTGCGTTAACGGCAGGCGCTTACCGGCATTCGGCCCCGTTCAGCCTCAGGTCACTGAGGCATCGTTTTTCTCCTTTTCCACCAAACACAGGAGCTCAGAGCTCCTGCAGAATGAAACGTGCTGACCACGCAGCTGGGACCTGCTTGCCACGAGAGGGCTCTGTTCGTCCAGGAAAGCAAAAAAAATTTGAATCCCAACACGAGCAGTAATTTAACCATTGCTATCAAAATCAAGTGATCGTCATGATTTCCTGGTTGGGGTGGGAGCAGGTTGTTCAGGTGTCCTTGGTGGTTCTCTGTCTGCAGATATTTAAAACAGTGATGATATTTAAAGTCTCTTTCTGTCACAACGTGATAGTGACACTTTCACATTTACTCAGCTGGTTCCTAAACTGAGCTGGGACCAGTGTGCATTTTCCTCTCCTGCAGGGTCAAACAGTTCTTATGCCTGTCATCAGCTCTGACACACGGGGAGCCTGCAGAGGCAGGGGCTGGTTATCCCCTCGCGTGCCTCTGGCTGGGAGATGGCTCTGCCTTTGACACGTGTCTGCCTTTGACACCTCGCTGCTGCGCTTGTCCCTCTGAATATTTTGGGGGCAGGATCTGTGCAACAGGTTCTGGGGGTGAGCTGCTTTATAGATGCACAAACGCACAAAACTGCCTCCGTAGTTTAGAGGAATCCGCCCCCTGCAAACGCTTATTAAAAAGAAATTCAGTGCAAAAAGACAAAGATTGAGCTTCTTCATTGTTTTGAGTCACACTTGGGCGAGCACTGCAGGCGTTTTGTGGACAGCAGAGCCCCCTGAAGCCCACCTGCCCTGGCCCTGGCTCCCCCGGCCCTGGCACCGCCTCACCGCTGCTCCCCCCTCGCACAGGTGCAGCGCTGAAATGCCACAAATGCGTCGCGTCCAACGAGAACGACTGCAACAAGCAGGGCTCCCACAGCTGCCCCCAGTACGCGGACGCCTGCTCCACGATCACTGCGCCGAGTAAGTCCCTGCCACTGATATCCCGCTGCGGTTTGGCCCCAGCCGTGCCGGAGGGGTGTCCTCCTCCTCACATGGGGCTGCTCCCCTTCCATGGTCATTGCACGCAGCACTGGGAGCTGCTGAGCCACCTCAGCTGCCAACCTGCCCAAAAGTTTTGGCAGGGAGGTGGAGGAAATGAAGGACGGAGTCAGCAGGACAGGACTGCATCCCAGCACCCCGAAGGAACCCAGGGCTGTGGGAGGGATGCCTGGGGAGAGGGGGGGGATGCCTGGGGCTGGCTGCCCCTCGGACCCTTGAGGCAGGGATGAGCCACCAGTTTTTAGTCTCTGGGAACAGGCTCTTGGTCTGAGATAACAGTGCACTTTTCTGGTGTAAGGGAAACGTCCCAGCAGTGTGTTAACACCCTCAGTGCAACCTCACAGGTGCCAGACAGCACCGTGGCCTGTGGGACAGACACGGGCAGGACCCCAAAGCACCCCCTCCTGCCTCGGGTCGGCCCCCTTGTTTTCACATTTGGCTATAAACTGTTGGTTGCTCCTTCCACAGCAATGTGCTCTGCGGTGGCCTAGAGCGATGTGACCACGAGGACATCCCTCGGCCACCAGACCACTGCTCGGCTCTCCAGCAGTCCCGTGTGCAGGACGAGCCCCTTTTATTCCAGATCTGCAGCATAACGTGCTGGGATGCTCCTCTGCTTTCCCTCTGCCCCCTCTCAGCTCAGCAGGCTCAGAATAAAGCCCCTGGGATCACCTAACCCTCTGTGATCTGCCTTCCCTTGCAGACAGCGTCATTAAGTCCTGCTCCTACAAGTCCTTCTGCGACCAGGCGCGGCGCGGTGGCTCCAGCGGGGCCACGCTGCAATGCTGCTTCAGCGACGACTGCAACGGGCCGCGGGGCTCGAGGAACGGCGGCGGGGCCACACCACTGCACCCACCCAGCCTGCTGGCCGTGGCGCTGGCCGGGAAGCTGCTCCTGGCCTGGCTGTGACGGCAGCGGGGCCGCGGGCAGGTGGCCGAGTGCGGCTGCTCACCGCAGTAGCGTAGGCACCGTGTGCCAGGGGCGCGGTGCGTAGAGTCGGGGGTAGGAGTGCGGGAGAGGCCAGGCCGCCCGCCGGTCAAATAAATGCTGCAGCTGGAAAGCACGTTCACGGCCACTGCGTCTCATTCACAGGAAACCCCTAACCTAGAGAGATAATGGCCCTTGCCGAACTGATTTGGCTTCCTGGGGCTCCTATTTGAATGCGAGCTCATCCAAGCGTGTCTGCCGTGGGAAGGCTTTGTCAGCCCTGCCGAGCAGCGCGGGGCACAGCCCTGGGCACGGCACAGCCCTGGGCACAGCCCCGCTCCTGCACGCTGTGCACCCCCTGCACCTAGGTGGGATGATTTGGGGTTCCTGTGTCAGCTGCAGGGAGCAGTTTATTTCTTCCTGGGGCCACAGAGACTACGGGCCTGGACAGACTGTGGATATGTTTGGTGTGAAATATCATCTGAGGCTGTTCTGTGAAGCTCTTTGCACTGCCTGACCAGAGGGAACTATCCCTGGGCACCCCCAGTAGCACCTGTCCCTGTCCCCATCCCCTTCCCAAGCCTGGGATGCTGCCTGTGTCTGCAGTCACAGTGAGATTAAATGTTCTGGTGACTAATTCAGGCCCTGACTGTCACCACCACCTCTGGGAGATCTCGCTTTTCCTCTTTCCACCAGGCTTTCCCTTTGAACCCTCACGAGGAGGTGTGTCCTGCAGGTGCCTGTTGTTACGACCTGCCAGATTGTGGTTATAAGGAGAGGTCGTCCTGCAGCCAGGGCCCCCTTTGGGCTGCTCTGATGAAGATACAGCTTGGCTCAGCAGATCTGGTAGTCTAAAGAGAAGAAAAGCAGTGCCTGGCTAAGGTAAGGAGGAGGTGAGGGCTGTGGGATGCTGCGGAGCTCCAGCCCCAAGCAGCTTCATGGGAAGCTCAGCTGGGTCTTAGTCAGGAGAAAGCTCCCGAGGCTCGCTGGTGGATGCTGTGGGATCCGGTGCCAGGCAGCAAACCACTTTTCTTGTTATTTTTGTTGTCTGATGCTTATGAATGTGAAAGTGCCTGTGCTGAGCCAAGCAAGCACCAGTGCTGTGCTGTGGTGGCTGATAGCATCTGTGGGAAAGTCCACGGAGCCTCAGCCAGGTTTGGAGAACCTCCTCTCCTCTGTGCTGCTCAGCCCTCGACAGCAAGCAGTGTTTTGGGGCTGTCTTGTGCTTGGGGCTTGTTGGGGTTGTGAGCTCCCAGGTTAATCCTCCCGGCCCCGTAGTCCTCAGAGGGCAGCGTGGACGTGGGGCTGGTCCCATGGCTGGTGTCTGCCCAGCTCCTGGTGCTGCTGGAAAGGAGCCCCGGAGTACTTGGTGCTGCTTTGCCTTGTGGAAGGGAGTGTCAGAAGTGAGGAATGAGAATGAGGAGGAAAGAGAAGGGAGGAGAGCCCGGGATGTCTGGGAGTGCAGAGCGGGCAGTGAGAACGTGGCTGCAAGAAATGCGATGCAGGGCGAGACGGCAAACTGCTGACTGAAAGCACTGCCACTGCTCCAGCACAGCAGTCTGCGGGGAGTTTCCCTTAGTCATAATGTGAGAAAAAAGGGAACAGGTACTGAAACCAAAAAGGGCAAGTTCAAACAGAAGAGGAGAAATAATGTGGCGTGCTCGGATCCAGCTGTGGAACTCACTGCTGCAGGACGCCACTGAACCCACCCGGTGAATTTTGCAGGGTAAGAGGGTCAGAAATCCCAGAGAGCAGGGATGCCGAGCCCTGTTCGGGTGATGCTCAGGGGCCACGCTCTTGCTGTGGGCCAGGGGGTGTCCCAGCAGCACCACGGGGCCCTGCTCCTGCCCACAGCCTCCAAAAGCACAAGGGATGCTTTCCCCAGGGGGCTGGGGAGGTGTGGGGACCTCTGGTAGGGCAGAGCCCTGCTGGCCCTCGCTGCTACCGGGAAGGGTCTCCTGTGAGGTCTGGGGGCTGCTCGCACCCCCGGAGAGGCTGCAGCAGCAAAATGCATTGAAAGCATCAGGAGCGCTGAAGGCTCCCCCAGATAAAGGAAGAGCAGCAGCGTGACTGGCTGCCATGTGACTGCCCAGGGAAACAGAGCTGCTGCAGATCCAGGCGCTGATGCGAGTCACAAGGTCTGCAGAAAATGCCCTGGTATAAAAATACCCCGTGGAACAGTTTAGTCTCTGCAGGGCGGGCAGGGATGGGGGGACGCCGCAGCTGGCAGGACGAGGCTGGGGGAGCTCCAGAGGGAATCGCCGCTCCCATCCCACACCGTGCCAACAAAGCGCAGCTCCCCTAAAAGTGCAGCCCCTGGGAGGGATGCCCTGAGCCTGCAGGGCCGCCTGGCTGCTCGGGGAGCTCCCCACCAGCACAACCAGCGGCAGACTGGAGGCAGCGGCCAGGAACTGGTCTTTCCAGAGAGGCAGCAAGCAGTGGGGAGGAGAGGACAGGCACGGGGCGGATGAGGGTTATGGGTGAGGCTGCGCTGAAATCCCGGCGCTGAAGCTCTGAGCGTGCCTCCACCACGCTGTGCTCGCATTTCAGCGTGTGCCTGTGCCCCTCTGTGCGTGTTGTAACACAGGCACAACGTGGGTGTAAGTGGGTGAGCGGGCAGCGGGCTGGTGGGCATCCAGGGCTGAGAGCTGAGCGTGCCTGGGCTTGGCCCCGAACCTCGCCCGGCACAGAGGCCAGCCCTGCTCTGAGGCAGCAGGGTTGCTCTTCCCCCCACTTTTCTTCTTTTTGAATCTAAGTATAACCCAGTTGTTGTGGCCTTCCTTTCCATAACTGGTGGTTTTCATGCTTCAGGTTTTGGTTCCTTTCTTATAACACCCTCAGAAGCCCTGCAGCGAGCGCTGGGTGCGTTCAGGCTGCCTCTGCCGGCGTTTGCAGCTGGGCACGGCTGGGTATGAGGGGCTGCAGCATCTGTGCGTGCAGGTGGGCAGCACGAGGAAGAGCGTGCCAGCAGATCCTTCCCTTGAGAGGTCCACGAGGGGCAATGCCCAAATCCTGCTCTGCTGGAGCCCCCCTGCGCGTATCAGTTTGTGGTTACGCACGGCCCTGCCGGCAGCTCCCTGGGAGTGCTGGCAGCTGCAGATGTGCAGGGAGGTCATCAGTTCTTTCCTCCTGATGTAATAAGTGATGTGTTTGGGGCTGCGGCTCCCAGCAGGGTGTGTGGCCGGACTGTCCCCCGTGGGGCGAGAGTGGGGGAGGTGGATGAGCGCGGGGAGGGCCGGCTGCTCCTCGGGCACGTGGCTGCGGTCAGCCTGCAACGGCGAGGGGAGCTGCACTGAGCATTGAATTGGGCTGGATGCTGTGCTTTGGACGGAGACAGGAGGGGGAAGCAGCCGGTCAGAGCAGCCCAGGATGAAGTTTCTTGGGAAAATCGCCTCCTGCCCGAAGTGCTGGGAAAGCACCACTTGCACCCTCTGAGCGAGGCGCGCTGCGTGCAGCACCGGCCCAGCATCGGCGTCAGTTTCGCTCGCGTGGGGAGAAAGTGCTTCAGGGCCAGATGCAGCAACAGCATCGGCCAGAGAAAGCAGGGGCTTTCCGGGGCGCCTCCCATGTGGTGGGAGCCCACACTGTCCTGACCATGCAGCACGGGCTTCCTGCTCCCCAAATCCACCCTGGTGAGCTCCGGCGGCCTCTCTCCCAGGCCAGGCTTTTGCAGGAACTGGAACCCAAGCTGGGCAGCTTGTCCCTGTTCAAGGCTGTGCTCAAGCACATGCTTCAAGTCCAGCTGCCCCCGGCCCCCGCCTGCTGTGCTGCAGCGCTGCTTCTGCGCGGGGTGAGAGGCGGCCCCGGGCCGTGACAGACTGTGGTTTCATCCGCTCGAGGCGGTGACACGGGCACAGCGCAGTCACACAGAAATGAACACACATGGTTTCAGTAACAGCATTTGGGCAATCTTCTGTAACATGGAAGGGGAAAAAATAACAAAAAAAAACTTTGTTCTAAAAATGACCCAGGCCATAGGAAATGCTCGGGGTTGAGGCAATGTGTTTACTTAACAACACTTCACACAACAAGCTCTGAACTCTGCAATTGCTCTTGGAGAGGGAAAAAAAAATCTTCTAATGCCTGACACCGAATCTTCAGACTCGAGTCTTGCTTTAAAATATGCAAAGGCAAGAATGCCCCAGATGCATCAGCAGCGAGGTGCATGGAGCTGCAGACCAGGGTTATTTGCACTGCCCAGAAGCAAGTCCTGCTGCTGCCTGTATCCGGGCAGGGGCTCTGCAGAGCTGCCCCTGGGCGTGGGAGCGCTGCTGAGTTTGTGCTAATTCAGCCCCAGCCTCCTGAGCGAGTGACGGGCTCGGCAAGTGACTAACAAGTGACAGACTGATGCAGCTGGGAGGTTTTCTGGGTGACCAGGCAGCACCTGCAGGCCCTTTATGATCGGTTGCCCCCTGCTCAATGTGAGGAGCAGCCTCCCTCCAGGCAGCGACCCTGAGACTTCATCCCAAAGTGGAGCAGTGACTCACGCTGTTCTCAGTGGTCTGTCTCAAAACATCAGTTATTAACTCCAGGCTTCATTTTTGCAACTTTTCCTGGGTGAGGGAGAACCGCAGGGTTGTGTTAGATGCTGTAACACATGGGTAACTTCGGAGATTTCACTGCTGGCTTGCCGGAGACCTCACCTGCTGCAAGGGCGCCCAGAGTGTTTTTGGGAGCGGAGCTCTGCGGTTTGGGCACCCTCCACACCCACGAGGGTGACGAGCCGACCCCTCCGGGTGCTCGCTCCCTCCCAACAGCCCTGCTGCTGGTGCCGCGGTGGCTTTGTGTGGGCTGCGTGTGCGCAGACAGAAATCTGGCTGCGTTTTCGGGTGGCTGTGAAAGCACGCGAGGAACTTCCATTCGCAGGCATGCTTGGACCTAAACAAAACCGGGGGGGCAGTCGGGTCTGACGGGGAATCGGGGGAAGCTCCCCTCTGGAGACGCTGTGCTTGCAGGGGCTGACAGCAGCCTTTGCCCTCGGGGGCCGTGGGAAGGGTTTTGCACAGCAGTCGCGGTGCCCCGCGGGGTTTGGAAGCCCCGGGACTTTGTCGGGTTGAGGCCTGACCTGAGGACGGGACCCCCCGGGGGTGCCTGCCCCTAAAAGCTCTCTCAGCCCAGGACCCGCTCGTTATCCCGAGCGCCCGAGCTGGCGGCGCAGACGCTGCCCGTGGGGCTGGGGTCGCGGCTCTGGCCGGGGGAGGTGGGGGGTCGGGGGGGGACCGGGCTCTCGCCCACGGAGCCGCAGGGATTGGGGGGGGTCGGAGGGGCGCCGGCTCGGGGGGGTTGTGCCGGGAGGGGGCCGTCGGGGCAGGGGCAGGGGCAGGGGCTGAGCCCTCCGCAGCCGCCGCAGGTGCGGGATGGGTGCCGGGGCGGCCCCCCCACGGCCCCCGGGGCGCCCGCCGCCCCGCACTCACATCCGGGGCCGGGTTTGCTAATGGGAGGCGTAATTAACCCGGAAAAAAGCGACGGCGGAGCCGCGGGCACACCCCCTCCGCCGCCCGGCCCTCCTCCGCGCCTCGGCGTGCGCGCAGCCCGCAGCCCCCGGCCCGGCCATGCGCGGGGGGCGCAGCCCAGGGACGCCGCGGGGTGAGTGCGGGGCCGGGCGGGGGGGGGACAGCGCCTCGCGGGGCCGTGGGGGGGTCGCGGGGCCGCCGCCGTCGTGCCCGGGGGCAGCGCCCCCCCTGCAGCCCCTCCGGTCCGGGCGGGGATGGGGAGGGGGCAGCGCGGGGACCCCCAGCATCCCGGGGTCCCATCCCCCGTATCCCGTCGCTGCCGGCTGGGGCTGACCGGCAGAGCCCCCCCTGCCCCCCGAGGGGGCTTCCCGGGAGCGGGGTCGGGGCTGGCGGTGCCCGGGTGCGGGCGGGCGGGCGCCTTCCCCGGGGGTCGGCGCTGTCCCGGGGACACCCCCGCGGGTCCGGGCCGTCGGCGGGGGGGGCGCTGCAGAAGCTCCCCCCGCGGGGCTGGCGGCATCGGCCCCGTGCGCTGGGGGCGGCCTCGCTGCTGCCGGGGGGGTCGCGGCGCGGTCCCGCACCCCAGGGGCTGTGGGCAGGGGGCGGCGGGGGCTGCTCCTGCCGCGGCGGCTCGCGGTTTTGGGGCCCTGCGGGGAGATTTGGGGGTGCTGAACGCACCGCTCCCTGCTGTGGGGCTGTGCTGCAAGGATTGGGCAGCAAAAGCGCAGAGAGGATTGGATCCGCGGTTATTTAAAGCGTGCTCCCCAGACTGCGTGGTGAAACGACGAAGCGTACCCTCGCTGCTCCCAGCCTGCTTTCAACAGGTTAATTATTCCATTAAGGCACGTCTGGATCGAGCAGCAGTGAGTCGCTGGGCTGTTCCTACGCCGTCTCTGCCTTGTGTGCCTGCCACCAGACAGACGTCGATAGGGCAAGCTCTGGAAACTGCTCTGCAGGGCAGGTAGAAGGAAGTGGCGCAGCCACCGCCGCGCCTCGCAGCCCTGCACGCACGGGCGCTGGTCCCACGCCCTGAGTGGCACCGGGGCAGCTTGGACAGATGGATGGGGAGAGGAGGAGGATGCCGTGACCATCTGCAGGCACAACGGGCTGTGTTGCAGAGTGGGGTGCTGAGGATTTGCCTGCACCTCCGTGGTGCTCAGGGCGGCAGGTCTGCAGGCGCCTTCCTGCTGCCAGGTTTCCGCGGGCAGTGCTGCCGTGGCTGGAGCTGCACCCTGAGTGCAGGGAGTGGGGTACAAAAGGGCACAGGCAGCCGCGGTGGGGCGGTGCTGGCGTCCTGGGGGTGCTTCCTGGAAAGTCTGGCACTGCAGCCACACGTGAGGCCGTGGAACCAACAGGAGCCACATAACAGGGTTTGCATATCAGGACGGCTCCCCGCCCGCTTGGGGGCAAAGGCAGCGGCGTGCCTCCGCCTCGGAATACAAGGGGAGGGGATTTGGCACCTCGTTTTGCTGCAAATCTCTGTAGCTCGATTGCTCTTGTCATCCCATCAACTGAGCTTGAGAAGGGTTGGCTGTACCTTTTGGTGGGGCACCAGGGCTTGGGCAATGCTGGTGAGCCAGTCAGCTCTGAGGCTGGGGAGAACCCTGGAAGCCCTCGCTGTGCCGCTCTGCGCAATGGCATCAGTTCTTGATTTGGATCCAGGAACGAGAAGCTGAGAGCCTGGGGCAGTGCAGTGCTTGGGAGGGTCTTTGGGCTGTGGCTGGACAGCAGGTTAGCCTGCACGAATGAGGCCCTGGCATCGTGGTAAATCGTAGCTCCGAGTGCTCAGGTTTCCATCACGGGGCTCATCTGAAGCTCGAGCACCTCCTCCCGTGAGGACTGCAGGGCTCGGTAGCACTCCTGAACAGTGATCATTTTCTGATTCTCTGCTCAATCCCTCCTACTCTCCCCCCCAGATCTAGTCTTGTGTCCTTCCTATGGCAAAGGCAAGTTTGGGTCCTGCATACAAATATTTATGACTCTGAGTTTATAAAGCGCTGTGTAAATAGTAAACATTAGTGTAAAGTGAGCTTTTTCTGGCCCTTGTGGAGTTCCCGAGCAGGAGGACCAAATACCCACATCCTGGCAGAGCTGGAGCTGCTACTTTTGTCATTTTCCTATGGGAAAATGGAATTCCCAGCGGCCACAAGGAGCCGGGCAGCCCGTGTGCTGCGAGGGGCTGGGAGCAGCCGGGGAGCGGCACGGCCCCGGAGGAGGGATGGGGAAGATTCCTGCTCGCTGAGAGCAGCGCAGTCCGGAAGGCAGAGTTTGGAGCGATCGTTATCTCCTCTGCCCGATGATTTTTGCATATCCAAGTGCAATCTGAGGTCAGCTTGCACGGAAGAATTGAGCTGCTTTGCGTGCTTTTAGTCGAGCCCCTGCTAATCCAGGATGGCGAGGGGGGAGATAAGGAACCGCGGGAGGGATCCCGGGGGTCCGGCACCGCAGCCACGAGGAGCTGGGGACTCGCCCCTGAGCTGCCTGCCAGAGCCAGGTGGTGCTGCACCCCACCTCACACCCTTCTCTTCCATTTCATAAGCAGAAACCTCTGGATTTTTGTTAGCAGCAGGAGGCGATTAAAGAAGCCTGGTCTGAACATATTAGTACGGTTGAAGTCGGCTGGGAATCTGTTTTATGTGCACTCCCCCACCCCACAAAAATAAACCCACAAAAAAGCAGCGAAATGTGAAGTGCCCACATAACCTTTGCATCAGCCCACCGTGTTGTTTTGAAACAATCCTTTCTACTGCAGCGGGGCAGCTTCCCCCCCGTGCAGCCTCGATACCCATCTCTGGAGCGCTGACGTGACGCCGAGGTGCTGACGCCAGGTTGCCTCGTGCGCTGCCACCTCTACCTCTGCAGCTGCACCGCAGCTCTTGCACAACACTTGCCACTCCGGGCCCCACTCCACTGCAGCTACTCAGCTCAAAAATAGTATTTCCTCCTTTTCTGCATGACATCTTTTATTTGTGCAGCCTCCTCTTCTGGCACCTGCACGAGTCACCTCCTTTTCTACCGGACAAACCGCACCAAGCTCAGCGCGCATCCTCTCGGTAACCGCTGCCTCCGTCCCCTGTCACCGGGGCTGGGGGCTCTGCCCGAGCTGCAGCCCGTGCCTGGCCAGCCCGCGGGTCTCCGTGCTGGTCCTGCTCCTACTGCGGGGCTGGAAGTGACAGCGACCTGGTCCGACGGGCAGCAGAGTGGCACGAGGTGCCACCGGGCTCCCCTCCCCGTGGCTGCCGTGCACAGCGGGCGGGTGCTGCAGATGCGAGCGGTGGCAAAGTGCACCCGCTGCCGCTGAGTCAAAGTGGCTGCTGCTCCCGTGGGGTGACCGAGAGCGATGCTGGGTCTCGCCCACGTCTAACTCCCGCGGGGGACGCGAGCACCCTGGCCCCGTGCTGCCCGTGCGGCGGGCGTTGGGCTGTGCCTCGAGCTGAGGAGCAGCACTGCAGAGGGTTTGTGCCCCGAGCAGCCCCGGTGACACGGCTGCGCCCCGTGGACGTTGGTCATTGTTTTCCCTGCTGACTCCGCATCCTGGCTGCACACATTTTCTGCTGGAGTTGCAGATTGTTTTCCATTTCCTGGGAGTGTGCTCAGGCTCTCTCTAGTGCACAGCCTGCTGCGGGGTTATTTTTTGTTGGCAGTTCCCGGGGGCCTTGCGTTGCCCGGGGACCTTTGCGGCTGCTCTGCCCCGTCTGGAGGGGCCGTGCTGGGGCACGGGGCTGCCCCTCGGCGTGGTCCATCCCTGCCCTGCGGACCCCGCTGGCGCTGGCTGCAGAGCCTGGGGAGAGCCACGCCGTGCCGAGCACGCCTGGAGCCGTGCAGCAGGGCCAGCGAGCTTTTGTTCAGCTGCGTGCGGTGATCGAGTCCATCTGTGGTTCCTGCAGGCACCCTGGTGTCCAGACTCCTGCAGTTCCTCCGCTGAGCTATTTCGGTCCTTGCTCACTGCTCTGTTTTGCCCGGCTCTTGCCTGCACCCGGGGCCGTCACGCTGGCACCCCCTCCTTGCCACAGAAGCGTGCTGGATGACTTCTGTGTTCGTCTGGCAGCTTCCCCACAGCGTGACTGCACGGAGGGACAGTTTCATTTTGCTTTGACTGTGTTGAGCCGTGTGCTTTGGAGGCCTGGGAGAGGCAGCAGAAGTTTGGCTGGGAGCTGGGGACAGCTTGAGAAATGGGAGCTGCAGGAAGCTCCGGTGGCCGTGGGATGCGCCGCAGGGGGACGGGATGAGGAGTGGATTCCTCGGCTGCTCTCGGGAGCCTTGTGCAGGCTCCTGCGCCCTTCCAGCACCCTTCACTGGGGTGGTGGGCACATCTCTGCAAGGCCTCATTCCTCAGTGAGGGGGCAGCCAGCACACCCGTTTGAATCAGTCCCAGCAGATTCTTTTCCCTCTCCCTTTTGGCATCTTTGTGCTGCGAGCTGGGGGCTGAGCCCTCACCCAGGAGGGGTTGAAGCTAACGGAGGTGGGGAGCGGGGCACGAGCAGAGCACCCACCTCTCCCCTGCCCTGTCCCTCTGCAGGGTGATGCCAGAAGGAGCCCGGCATGCCGTACCTGGACCGACAGAACCGTATCTGCGGGTTCCTGGACATCGAGGAAAATGAGACCTGCGGCAAGTTTCTGCGGAGGTATTTCATCCTGGACACCCAGGCCAACTGCCTGCTGTGGTACATGGACAACCCGCAGGTAGGGCTCCGCGGCCGCGCTCCCGCTGGGTCCCTCCCTGCAGCTGCCCGGCACGGGGGTCCCCGCGCTGCCCTGCGCTGCCAGCCACGAGCCTGGTCTCTCTCCCAGGGTGACCCCCCCGGCACGGATTCTGCGTGGTGTAGTCAGTGATGTAGAAAGGAGGCCTTCTCCACACACAAAAAAGTGGGATATAAAAATATAAAAAGCGAGCAGGCCGGTGAGGGCACGCCTGGTGTCGGGGACAGCAGCGTGTCACGTTTGTGCCTGTTCCGCTGCGGTTTAATTGAGGGAAATGCTTTCTGCCTGACAGCAGCACGAAGCGCAGGGGTAGGGCTTTTCCCCCCATCTATTGCTTGGGCTCATTTTGTTTTCCAAGCCTGGGGTTGAATTTTCCACTCCTGCTGCCTCATCCAAAGCCTGGTGCAGTCTGCAGGGAAGCTTTGGGTTTCTCCCTGCTCGGGGTGAAGCTGCTGGCTTGCGGAGCAGCGGCGGTGCTGAGCCTGGGCCCATCTGGAAGCAATCTGTCATTCCCAAGTAGCCCGGGCTGGTTCCTGCTCTGGGCTTTCTGAGGAAGCAGCAGCGCAGTGGGATTACATCTGTTACCAGCCTGGGTCACCAGCAGTCCTGAACTCTGCATCTCTTTGGATGTCGCATCCAAGGAAAATAAACCCGGCGCTCCTATTTGCACGTGCTGGGCTGCACGAGCAGCCCCAAGCTGCAGCAGCGTCTCCTTCCTCTGCCCGGCCCTGCTAGCCATGGGCTGGGGCTGCCACAGGCTGCACTGGGCAGGAGCCGACGTCCTGGCATGGTGCAGGGTCTGGCAGCACGTCCTGGCACCCCTGTGGTCTCCAGCCCCCCCAGCAGCACTTGATACCTTGCAGGAGCCCGCACAGCCCCTGCAGTTCGTGTCTTGGTATAAAGGCAGCGAAAACAGGAAGGATGCAAGCTCCTAGGAAATACTCCTCATCTTGGAGCGGTGTCACAGGGCAAATGTCAGCGCTCGGTGCAGCCAGGTCCCTGCCTGGTGCAGTGCCTGCTGTCTCTGGGGGCTCCCCGGTGCCTGCTGTCAGGCTCAAATGAGAAGGAGCCAAGGCTGAGCTCTGGGATGAGCCTCCCGGTGCTGCTGGCAGCTGGGCAGGCACCTGCCCCCGGTGAGCATCCCCAGGGCTGCTTCAGCACCATGCAGTGGGGAAGGAGAAGCGCCCGGCCGCCCTGGTGGGCAGTGGCACAGCCTCGTGCTCGGGGCCAGAGCTCGGCAAGGAGCTGCTGGGAGGGATGGGGGCACGGGAAAGGTGGGCGCTTGGAGAGGGGCAGTGACCGAGCTGGGGACATGGCTGGTGTTTTCACCACTTGGCCCCGCTGCTGCTGAACGTTGGGCGCTTGGCTCGCCCCTTGCCTTCTCCCTCTCGTTTCACTCCCGTTGCTTGTTTTGTTTTTTGCAGAACCTGGCCATCGGTGCGGGTGCTGTTGGATCTCTGCAGCTGACCTACATCTCCAAGGTGAGGGCAAGGGGGCTGGGGTGCCCTGTGCCATCCCCCTACCCCGCAGTGCTCCCAGGAGAGGTGCAATCCTGCCCCGTCCCCATCCCCGCTGGGTGCCTCGGGGGCGTGGGAGGAAGAGGAACCGCTCTGCGGTGAGGAAGGGGCCGGGGGCCGGGGCCGGATGGGAGCACAGCATCAGTGGAGCTGGCGGTGGCTGGGGCTGGGGCACCGAGCCCCGCTGCAGCCTGCACCGGCCGGGGACGTGCCCAAGCCCTGCGAGAGGTGCTGTGGAGATGGGAACGGAGATGGCCCCATGGTTCCTCTTGCTGTCAGGCAAAAACGCTGCAAAACCCCAAAACTGCCCCCCAGCCTGGTGGCACAGAGCTGCGGGCACGGCTGTGTGCAGCTGCGTCCTGCCCCTGCGCCGGGTCCCGCTCATCATCGGAGCCAGGAGAGAATCGAACAGATCTCCGTGTTCCTGCTGAATCATGATTTATAAATTAAGCTCAGATGAAGCAATGCTGGGAGGCTGAGCCTTCCCCATTTCAGAAAGAGCCGCACTTATAAATTATATAGGTTTTAGTCTGTTTGAAAATTGCTGCAGGACGGCATTTGGTCACAAACTGCGGGACTGGGTTATGCCCGTGGCTCTAACTACCAGCTGTAAATACGCCAGAAAAATGGAGCTTTGCTTGAGAAAACATATTTAAAGCATTATAGACTGGCTCGGAAGGAGGAAGCCTGTCAGAATAAATACTCCATGAATGCTGTGCTTGGAGCCCCGGGGAATATTATTCTTATATAAATGATTCCTGCTCTTTAGGGAGAAACCACTGCTATTTTCCTTCAATTTTCTTAATTGCTGACAAGAGCGACAATGTTGGTCCGGCAGGAACGCGCACTTCCAAGGCCCTTGAAAGCTTTCTGCTCTTCGCAGTGCAGCCGGTGCCTCGGGGGGCTGGCGGCGGATGAAAGCCTGGGCTGGTGCTGACCTTCCCTCGGGGCTGCCCGCCCGTGGGCTGCGCGGTGCCGGGGGCAGGAGGCTTCTAGTGCAGTAGTGCTGCTGCAAAGCCTGCCTGGGCAGTGGGGAGCTGGGGCTGCTGCCCGAGCAAAGCAGGTACCGGGGGCACGGCCGGTGCCTGGGGAGCGCCAGCTTGCCCGTGGTCTGGTGCACATGCATGGAAACTTCCACCTCTCTGTCACGTTGTTAGTGTTCATGGTTATCCTTCATTTTTTCTTTCATCTGCTCTGTCGCAGGTCAGCGTCGCCACCCCGAAACAGAAACCGAAAACTCCGTTCTGCTTCGGTAAGCCCGGGGACAGCAGTGGGGTGTGGGGGAAGCGGCAGCACGGGCACACGCGTGTCCCAGAGGAGCAGCGTTGCCTGGGCAGTGCCTTACCACGGGGGCTGTGACCCCACACAGCGATCAGAGCACGCAGCGTGTCCCCCCCTGGGTGTGCTCCCCGAGGGGCTCTGCCTTCTCCGTGCTGCGGACCCACCAGGACGGGGCTGGGGAGCACCAGGGCAGCTCTGGTGGCACAGCAGGGCCCGTGGCTACTTCCTCCAGAGCTTGTGCAACCCGAAACATCCCCGGTGCTGTGGTGCAGAGGTTCCCCGAGAGCTTCCCCTGGCCCACATCCAGCAGGCAGCGTTGCTGCGGGGCCAGAGGGACCTGTCCCCAAGGAGGTTCCCAGACCCTGCTGGGGCTGCATGCACATTTCGGAGGAGAGCTGAAGGTGGAGAGTGAGGGAGTGCCTCGGATGGTTGGGTCCTGGTTTGGGCCATGCCACAGCCTTGGCCTCAGGTCCCTACATGGTTTCTGTGGCTTTGGCACTGAGTTCTGGGGTGGGGGTGCTGCCAAAGGGGTGCCCAAGCACCGTCCCCTGGGGCTACAAGGGGTGACAATCCAAGAGGCTACAAAATCGGTGTCTGCAGAGTGCTCCGGGGTCAGGAGCTGAGAGCTGCTGCCTTGCAGAACCACTCACTTGTTCTGACAACGCTGAGCACCGAGCGGGGTTCCCTGACTCTTCTGTTTCCCTTCTCTGGCAGTTATCAATGCGTTATCTCAGCGCTACTTCCTGCAAGCCAGCGATCAGAAAGACCTGCAGGACTGGGTGGAGGCCCTCAACCGGGCCAGCAAGATCACGGTATGTCGTGCTGCGCCCTCGCTCCTGCTGTGCCCGTCTCTGCTGGAGACGTCCCCATCCCCATGAGCTCTGGGCTCTTCTCCCTCTGTCCCTCCTGGGGTGGGGGCTGCCCGTAACCGATTCCCTGCTGCGGCTGTCAGGGCTTCTTTCTTTCAAACCAACTGCACAGGCTCTGGCTTGTGCCGCCTGCCCCCTTTACGGGCTCGGGTGGCCGTGTCCACAGACAAATCCTCCACGGCAGGGTGGGAGGCAGGGAACCGAGCCGCTGGGCTGGCAGCGGGGTGCCCAGGGCTGCAGCTCCTGCCTCGAGCCGATGCGCTGCGCCAGTGCCCACCCTCCTGCGAGCGGCGGCTCTGGGTGGGAGACCGTGGCTGCCCCCCTCCCTCTGCCCACATTTATCCTTGTGCCCGGCTTTCCTCAGGTTGCGCTGTGCTGCGACGGCTTCTGAGGCTTGGTGTCAGTCCCCAGAGGCACAGGGGGCTGCGGGGAGAGTTTTGGGGCTCAGACCCTTGGCAGCCTCTCGTCTCTCTCCCCGTGCACTGAGCAGGGCTGGGGGCACCCCGGACTTGGGGGCATTTGTGCCCGGTGCAGGGTGATGCCTGTGGGACCAGAGGATGGGGCTGTGGTTTGGGCACTCCTCCCAGTGCCGAGACCCAGGTTCAGCTTCTGCTTCTCACGGGGACTTTGCTCTGGGCGCATTGCCCGGTTCCTGCCTCTCCTTGCTGCTCGGGCGGCTGCTGCCCATACGCAATGTCCCCCGTGGCGAAACCGCTTCCTGCGGCTCCCCGGCAGCGCTGCGGGGCTGAGCCACTGCTGCTGCCTGCAGAGAGCAGGAGGGTGGCCCAGAGCCCCCGGTTGATGCTGGTAGAGAAGCAGAGTGCTGGCTGGGGGGGAAGCTTGGCCGCCTGCCGTTCTTCCCAAAGCTGGGGGTAGCAGCACAAGGGGGAAAATGGGCAGGAGCTGGGAGCTGGGGGCCGTGTCCCTGCCCGCTGTCCTGTGCCGTGCAGACGCAGCCTGCCCGGCGTGTCGCTGTAAAACAGCGCCTGGACGTGCTGCAGCTCAGCCTCGTTCGGCGGCTGAAAGCTCTGAGTGGGGAAAATTAAAGGAGCAAGTGTCCCGGAGATGCGCTGGGCTGCAGAGGCCGGTCGCAGACTCCTGCGAGGTGATGCCGCGTTACTCACCGCCTCTGTCTGGGTTCCTCCTGTGAACCGCCCGGGTGTGGCCGCGCCCGCCTTAATTGGGGTGTCCCTCCTTAATTGGGGTGTCGCCTCCCTTTATTCTTCTTAAAGGGCCGTATCTGGGGTCAGGTGGGGATGATGATGTGGTGGTGCCTGGAGCAGCCCCGTGGCCTTCAGCCTCTGCCTTTGCCCTGCAGGTACCCAAGGGCGGTGGCGTCCTGCCCGCAGAGATCACGAAGCCCCCGGCGGTGCCGCAGGCGCAGGATAGGAAGCCTCAGGTTGCCTACAAAACCGAGATCATCGGGGGCGTGGTGGTGCACACCCCCATCTCCATCAACCAGGTGAGCCTCCGGGCCGTGCTGCTCTCCGACAGAAGTGCCCGGTCCTGCTGCTGGCGGCCCTGGGGAGCCACGAGAGCAGCAGAAAGCACACGGGTGTACGAGGCTGCTCCTTGTGAGCCTGTGGGCTGCAGCTGGGGTTGGGTTTTGGAGCTCTGCTGCAGGGACGAGAAGGCTGAAACCAGGAATTGATGTGGAGATGTCTCAGAGAAGGGGGCTGCAAACCCTGGCAGCTGGTCGGCCTCTTGGCCGCAGGCTCTGGGCTGGTTTGGATGTGACAGCAGCGTGGCACTTGTGTCTGTGCTCCCAGTGCTTTTAGAGCGGCTGGTAATGGAGTAAGCAGAAAGGTGGCAGCTTCCTTCGTGACAGGCAAGGGCACCTCTGCCACAGCCATTCTTTGTGCCCTGTGCAAGGAATGGAGAAATACCATTTAATACCCAGCAGTAATGGGCTCTGTCGTTCCCTAACCTGGGCACTGGAGCAGCAGAACTCATGGATGTGGCCCTCGGAGGCTTGGCGATGTCCCCATGGATGGAGGCTGTGCTCCAGGGGCTGCTCCAGCTGGGCAGATTTGGGGTGAAGGGGCAGCACTGCACGATGTGGGGTCCAGGGGGTGGCAGGTTCTGGCTGTGGGCTGCCGGGAGGCTGGTTTGCATTTTCATTTCTGGAAACCAGCTGAGTGCCTGCCAAACCTTCCCACTCGCTGTATAAATAGCTGCACTTAGCACCTTGAGCACCTCTGCTTTGTCTTGCTCTGAATTATGAAGAGATGGGGAGGGGTGAGGAGGGGGGGGGCACCCGCTGCCCCTGGGCACCCCACGGCACCACCTGGCTCCAGATCCTGCCCCGAGGTGCCTGGGGCAGGGGGGCCACGTGCTGCTGCCCCCATGGGAGCAGCCAAGGGGCCGGTGGGGATTTCTCCCTGGGGAGGCAGGGACAGGCTCATACCCGGGGTGGGGGCTGGCACCGCGTCCCACGGTCCTGCAGCCCCCTGCCCTCCACTCGTGGAGGGGGAGCAGGGCCACGGGTGACCCCCTCCAGGTGCTCAGCAGCCGGCTCTGGCTCCTGACGGTGGCAGCACCGAAATAGAGCAGGAATTAAACCCTCGCAGTGCTTCTCACTGGTGGGTGCTTCGCACACTTCCCTGTCTGTGGGGGCTGCATGGGGCTGGGGCTCACGGCCACCCATTCCCAGTGCCCCTGAGCAGCGAGCTCGCCTTGCCCTCCTCCCCCTGCCCAGAAGCAGCGAGCTCCATCCTCAGCCCTCGCCTGACTTTTCTTTCACAGAGGAGCTTTTTTTGGAGGTGATGCGTCAGCCGCTGGGCTATTTTCTGCGCTCTCGCTGCTTGCCCTGGGGTGAGATGGCAACTCTCCCTGCTTCCTGGGCACGCTCACGGTTTCCTGGTCCTGCCCTGGGATGGATAGTGCCATCCCCGGGTTGCTCAGTGACTGCTGGGGGGACCCCTGCTCCTGCTGCACCCCCAGACCTGCAGCAGCATCGCCCCAGCCCCTGGGTGTGCCCGGGGCGGTGTTTTGGGCACGGAGCTGCCTGGCTCGGTGGGGCTGGTGCCGACCCAGGGAAAGGTCTGGGGGTGCCCGGCTGCAGCTTGGGGCTGACCCAGCTGCTGCTCGCCTCTGTCCTGGAGGAACCAAACGCTGCCCCGAAGGTGCTGGAAGGAGCCGAGCAGGGCAGGTCGCTGGTTAACCGCAGCGGTACTCGCTCAGGCGCGGGTGCCATATAAGGCTGGCTGCTATGGCAATTCGCAAACCTCAGCCTCAGAGCAGGAGGAAGGGGTTGGAGGGGCAGGAGGGAAGGAGATGAGCACAGAGGTTTCATCTCGAGCCATCCTCCACGCTGCCGCGGGGGGGGAGGGACGGCGCTGCGGGGAACGGGGCGATGCTGGCTGGGGGCAGCGGGGCTGGGGGCAGTGGTTTTTTTTCTACCCGAACTCCAAACATCGAGGTTTCCTTCGGGGAAATGCTGGCTTGGCTGTGAGAATGTGGAGCGGAGACTTTATGGCTCTCCTGAGCAGTTTATGCCCGTGATGGATTGCTTTCTCTGGCTGGAAAGCCTCCCTGCCTTCTAACTTGGGTTTGTCTGGCTCCAGTTTCCAGCCGGTGGTTTTTGTTCTGCCTCTGCCAGATGAAAGAGCTCCCGTACCTTGCCTTTCCCCCAGGACCTCTCTGTTGCAGTTGAGTTGCTTCTCAGTGTTAGATAAGCCGGGCTGATGAAGTTCAGCTCCCCTGCTGCAAGGGATTTCCTCAGCCCTCGAGTCTCCTCTAGGGCTTTTTTGTAGCCTCTCCAATCTCTTAACACTGTTTTTAACACGTGGGCACCGTCGTGGTGAGTTGTACTCCAGCAGCAGTCTGCAAGCCAAATGCAATGAGAGGAACCCCTCTCTCCTCTCGTTCATTACCATGCTCATGTCCAGGCGCTGCAATTCTCCCTGTGCATGCCGTGCTGTGCTCAGGGCACGCTCTGGGCCGCCCTCCCCTCCAGCTTTCCATCGGGGAGTTCCCCTCCCTGCTTTCTCCGTGCCCCCCCGGGTAATCACGCTCTCCTTTTCAGAACGGAGGGGACGGGGCAGAGGGCAGTGACCTGGCCGCCCACCCGCTGCTGCGGCGCTCGCAGAGCTACATCCCCGTCTCGGCCACCAAGCCGCCCGCCGGGCCCCCCGCCATCAAGAGCGGCTACTGCGTGAAGCAGGGCAACGTGGTGAGTGCTGGGGGCCCGCGGGGTGGGTGCTGGGCTGCTGCTTCCCCCGGCTCAGGGGTGCTCTGGATGCCACCAGCATGTCCCTGGCACGGGGAGAGCGCAGGGCCCAGCACCCAGGGGTTTCCTCGTCTGTTTTCCAGAGGAAGAGCTGGAAGCGCCGGTACTTCGTCCTCGATGAATTTTCCATCAGTTACTACAAGTGTGAGCAGGTGAGCAGCCCCCAGCCCTGCCTGCGTCCGGCTGCTCCTGGAGCAGAGCCCTGGGTTACGGGGTGCTCGCGGGCACACCCCGGCACCAGCAGCCCTGCGGGGAGTCCCAGCCCACCGTGGTCTCCTCTCATCTCTGCAGGACAAGGAGCCCTTGCGTTCGATCCTGCTGAAGGATGTGTGCAAGACCCACGAGTGCCTGGTCAAGTCTGGGTAATGCTTCCTCCTGTGCCCTGCTCCTGCCGTAACCCCGTGTTGCAGCTCGCTGCTGTTTCACAACCCTCTAACGCCTCCTGCTTGCCCCCCCCGGCGCTGTGCAGCCCTCCAGAGGGTCCTGGGGGTGGGCAGTGAGAAGTATACGGGCCTCAGCAGAAAGCATTCTGGATGTGTTGCTTTTCCTTGTTTTTTTTTCTCGGAGTCACATCCAGAGTCCCCTTCTCCCATCCCTTCCCCTCCCAGTCCTGAATTCCCCCATTCTCCCCTGGAAACCCTCCCCTGGCTGGAATGGGGGCAGCAGGAGACCCCTTCTCAGGACAGCAGGTCCTTTGGCTCCCCCCATTCTGCCGTTCATTCCTGTGTTATTCCCAAGTGTCTCGAGCTTGCTTTCTCCAGACATTCTTCAAACATCCCGGTTTTGGTTTGCTCTTAAGAAACTTCTCTTCCTTCAGCTTCCCCAGGCAGGTTGGGGAAATCTGGATGCAGGATATTGTCATTCTGTTCTCCTCCTTGTGCTGATAGTCATCTCTGTGGCAGAGGCGTGCTCGCACAGCTCTTATCTCTCTAGATTAAGGAGTACGAGGCCCTGCACAGTAAATAGCATCATATGACAGAAGAACAAAGGTGTTCATAAAGCAGCTGAAAGCTGGGTACAGGCGTATTCCTTAAACTATCACAGGTGGCTACACAACGTCTTGGGAACAATTTTATTGCAGCTAACGCTGATAAAATCAAATAACTTGAAGATTTGCAATGAAAATGAACTAAGAAAACAAACTTCTTTAGCTTGAGCAAAAATGTAATTCATTAATTACAGCTTTGTATCAGTTATTCTTAAGAATTCAAGTTTAAAATGAGGCTGGGGATTCTGGGACTGGGGAGGGGACAGAGGCTGAACTGCAGGAGCTGAAATGTTTGTGGATGGAGGTGGTGGTCCCTGGGGAGCTGGGCTCTTGTTACCAAAATCCTGATGAGATTGCTCGCCCTGAGTGTGTTTTTTTCCCCAGCACACTGTAGGTGTGAGGGTCATTCTGGCGTTTCGCTATCCACGGTGACTTCTGGGTAGTGACTGTCTCTTTCTTGCTGTTCCCAGTGACCTCCTGATGCGGGACAACCTCTTTGAAATCATAACGAGCTCCAGGACCTTCTACATCCAGGTACGGCAGCCGAAGGGAGCTGGTTCCTGAGCCGAGGATGGGTGGAGGCAGTCAGCAAGGCAGGGCATTGCCAGGCCTGGAGTTTACTTTGCTAGGCAATAAATTCCAGTGCTGACAGCCAAGGCAAGCCACCCTCCTCTAACCAGGATGTTCCCCAGCAGCCTCAGCCAGCAAACATCAGCGGATGAGCTCGCACACGGCTGCCTGGCTTCAGGGCACGGGCAGCGGGGAGGACTCCGGGTGGTTTCACTTCTCCGCCGGGGCTTATTTATAACAGCAGCTCCTTGTGTGAGCAGGAAAAAGCAGAGACGAGAGCACGCGGCGATCCGATGAGCATCGCGGGCGTGCGGGGCTGTGTCTGCACGCGCTGCGTGCTGCCGATGTGGCCACCACCTGCCCCCGCCGCCTGCCTTGAACTCTTTTTGCAGGCGAGGGCAGGGCAGTGCGGTCGCTTCTGAGCAAGCAGGAGCCAGCAGCAGCTGGGCTGGGGGCCGTGGTGCCCCGTGCATGGGTCAGCCCGGTGCTGTGGGGCTGGGAGGCTTGCAGAGGCACGGGGGGCTGACTCCTGGCTGCTGTGGTTTGCAGGCGGACAGCCCCGAGGACATGCACAGCTGGATCCGCGCCATCGCAGGGGCAGTTCAGGCCCTGAAAACCCGCCCCAGGGTAGGTCATATTCGTATTTTGTGTCAAATAATGATCATGCTAACTCACAAGATGCTTACTTCGGGCCTGTGTAAACGCTCGGTGAGCCCGTTTCCAGGTGAGGTGCCTACCCTACTGTCCCTGCCTTTGCTTGCCAGTCCCTTGAAAAGGATTGAAAAGGGAGATCCGGCTTCCAGGCTGGCCCTGGCTGAGCCCTGCTCTGCTCTCGGAGCTTTCTGATGGCAAGGGGCCATTGAATTCAGGCTGGTGGTTTGCTTAGCGTTTCTTTCCTTTCTGCAGAGTATGCAGAGGGCCTAATTCTGGTCCCCAGAGCTCTGCAAATTGCTCACAGGAGCTGCTCACACACAAAACCAACCGGCACTCACTCTGCATCTGTCCCTGCAGGAAATCTCCTTCATGAGGTCCTGCTCCATGACCAAGCCAGCCCCTTCCCAGCAGAGGCAGCCGGCGGAGGAGAGGAAGGCTCTTTGCAAAGCCCCCTCGACCTCCTCCTGGCAGCCGTGGACGCCGGTGCCGCAGGCGGAGGGGAAGCAGCCGGCGCTGGCGGAGGTGCCGGTGCCGATGAGGGACGCGGTGTTCGTGCCGGCATTCACCGAGCGCGACGTCGGTGCCACGCAGGGCCAGCGCCTGCGGCACAGGTCGGAGCCGCAGCACCTGAAGGAGAAGTCCTTCGCCTTCGACCTGGACGATGAAAGCATCCGGACCTCCGACGTCTGACGGCGCCGAGCCACGCCGCGGCTGCAGGGCGCGGGGACTTGGGGACGCGTGGCCGCTGGTGGGGCTGGACGAGCTGGTCTCCTCGGTACTTCTGCCCAGCCCTTGGGACCTCGCCTGCCCCGTCACCTTGGCTGGGACGAGATTTGGCTCCTTTCCTCCACTGTCGCTGCTCCGTGCGGCGCTGGGCTGGGCCAGATGCACTCCCTGGTGCCTGTGCTCCGTGGGGAGAAGCGGGGCTCCCGTCCTGCTCGCCCCTCGGTTGTGTCTCAGTGAGCCCGGGGGCTGTGGTCTGGCAGCGGCTGGCTGAGGTAGTTTGGGGTTTTGGCAAGCTGCCTCCACCCCGGGCACTGCCTGCCTCCTGCACGGGGTGGGAAGCGCCAGCTCCGCACTGCTGGTGGGGGGGTGTCCTCTGCAGCAAATGCATCACTTCTCCCCAAAAACACCCCTGGAAGAAACAGCAGGAGGACTCAGAAGCAGGAAAGGGGGGAGTGAGGTGGCCTTTCTCGTTTCTGGATAAATGTTTTTCTCCCCTTTTGTGCTGCTCAGTCTTCCCCCGGCACAGCCAGGGAGCTGCACCACGGCGTAGTTGCGCTCGGAGCAGGGGAAGCGCTGCAGCTTCCAGTGCTGATGACATTTTTTCCAGGAGACCAGCTCTTTACCCTGCTCGACTAATGGTGTATTGGCAAATCTGTTTGCTTTTAATTCCTTCTTTTTATATCTGTCGCCACTGCTAAGCTCCAGCAGACTCCCTGCTCAATGCCCTCTGCAAGGTTTTAGTGATTTTTAGCTGCGAGCTGCTCCTGGGCAGGCTGCCGGTGCCGCAGCGACCGGGGGCAGGAGTATCCTCAGGTATGTCTCCCGTTCTGCACTGCATGCAGTTAGGCACCAAAGAGACGTGCCTGAGTGGTGAAGGGCTTTTAAGAAAAAGCAACAAAAGCCGAGTGTTTAATGAAACTCGGAAGACTCGTCCAACTGGCCTCTTACCCGCCTTGAAATGAAAATGAGCAGCACCTTTTTAAGCAACGCGAGCCATTTCCATAACCAAATGTGCTCATGTAGGAGGTGTGACAAATAGCACATAGAAAATTGAAGTGAGATTGCCCGATATCTGCACCCCAACAACGCCTGTGCAATGCCTCGGACACCGAGAAGCAGCACACCCCTCCTGGCTGCTCGCTCAGGGCAATAGCTTGCATGGCTGTGACTTTGGAAAGCTGCACCCAGCCCCTTCAAGCACAGACGTTGCTTTACGCTCATTCCGTGGGCCTGTTTAGGCTGGAATTACACCCAGAACGAGGGCTGTGCCCTCTCTGTTCCTCTGGGTGTCTCCGAGCTGAGTGCACCAGCCCTGTGCTCACTGGAACCGAGCTGCCCCCGACACAGGCACGCTCGTTGCCGTCTGATAAACCAGGGTGGCAAGTGTGGGAACTGCACAGCAAGCCTGGCAGAGCACGGAGGGCTCTGGAGTTAGCAAGGCTTCCCTTCACTATGTGCTCGTTGCCATTTCTTTGTCATTACGTGTTCTCTGCTTTGCAAAATCTGTTTAACGTGCCCCCCAGAAGCAAAATCTCTGATTTGTCCCTGCCTTTTCCAGGTCTGTGTGCTCTTACCCAGCTCAGGCAGCCTGGGATTTAGCATTTTTTTTTTCACCTGCCTCGCTGCACATCCAAATGAGGTTCGGGCATCTGCCGAGCCGTGGTGTTGGAGACGAGGCCAGAGGGGAATTTCGTAGCTTGGCCGTGCCCTGCAGGTTTTCTCCCCTGTCCCTTCACACCAGCCCTGCACAGCCGTGCTCTGCACAGAGCGTGGTCTCTTTGGGGAGGTTTGTGCTCACACCCACACCTCCGTGCCCGCAGCAGGAAGGGGAGGCAGCGGCACTGCCTGGGGCAGGCGCGGTCTGCTCGTGGAGGCGTTCTCGTTTTTCACAGAATCAGTTGGCCAACACGTGGCTTGCTAGCAGTACGTTGTCAGATGGCATTATTTTGCTTTCCCGTGGTCTGCTCTAGGCCGCGAGGGGCAGCTGAAGGTACACTTTATACAGCCTGTGAGGCGGCGAGCGGGGCCTCCCGAACCCGGTGGGCGAGAGTGGCTCACAGGGGGCTTGTGTGGAAATCCTGGAGAAAATTGAGAGTATGAAAATGAGTGGGAATCGACGCAAATGGTACTGGGAGAATGTTAATATTTGTTATTTAATTGTAGAAATCTAGGTTATGCTGTTCCTTTTTGCTCTATTTGCACTAGTGTTTGAATTTTTTTCTCTAGGCTGACTTGTTCTTTGGCTAGTTAGATGTTCTGTTTCCGAAAATGTTTTAATAATTTGGTAAGACTATCAACCATAAAGTTATGGCACTTAGTGATATCAGCGCTCTGACCTCATTTCTGGAGAACATTGAATGCGCAGGGACGATGGTTACTTTGTGCAAGGCTTCAAAAACACAGAGTACCAAGTATTTTTGTTGCTTGATAATTGCAAAGTTTCCTCGGGCCTGGGATGGTAAAGCAGAAGCTCGTTGCGCAATTACGGTTAATTATCCAGGAGGAGAAGCTACCAGTGGCTCCAGCATGGTTGCGACATCCCCGTCTCATTCCCACCCTCCCTCCGTCTTCAGGACAGCGCGACGGCCTCGGCGGTGGCACGTGGACGTGGGACTAAAGGCAGCGTGCTCAGAGCCGGCCCAATCCGTGATGGTGACCCCCTCCTGCAGAAATTGCTCCTATCCAGAGGACGGACAGAAACACAGACAGGAGCACAGCCAGACCTCGATGGGGCTCTGCAGCGATTCCTAAAATCGGTGCCCCACGTCCTGTAGGTTTGGCTCTTGGCACTGGTGTCGGGGTGAACGCATCGTCCTGGTGGCTGCCCCGTGTCCTGCGTGGGCCCTTTGGGAAATGAAGCTTGTGCCGAGTTTTCCCTGCTTTAGTAGCGGGTGCGGGTTCAAGGTGTCTTGTGCAGAACGAGCGGAGTGAGGAATGGGTTTGCTATTTTTATATGAAAACTCCCAAATGGTTTCAGCCATCGGTCAGTGCTGGCTGCATGCTCCAAGTGCTCTTAGGGACTGGGGTCCCTCGCCAGGCGATGCTCCACAGCCCGTGGTGCCGATCGTCCGCCTCGCGCGTGTAAATGCTGGCTGCAGGAGATGGATCTCCCTTTTTTTGCCCTGTGTTTTTAAATAAAGAAGGAAATCCCAGTTGCTTTTCCAAGCTGTCCATTGGTGTTGTGTATTTTGGGTTGTGAGTCGTGAGGGGGGTCAAATGCCATCCCTGCTGATGTAAGATCCCCCAGATCGTACTCAACTTGAGCACTTCCACAGGTAAGTGTCCCAGTAAAACTCTTGCTTTAAGCCTGTTTTTTCCTTTTAATATTACATTTTCCAGTGCAGTCTAGCTGAGCACGTTTCTCGTGGCCATTTTCAGCCTGTGCTGTGTTGACGAGGAGCGGAGCAGGATCTCCTTTCTTCAGGACTCCTTGAATAAATAGACAACAGAGGAGGAGGCTGCGAAATAACTTCCTCCCAGACCAGCCTAGGAAACCCCTGCTGCGACCGGTTGCAGCTGGGGGCATAAACAACAGCAGAAGTGCAACGGGAGCAAACTTTTCCCAGTTGCTGGGAGCTGGGAAGCAATCCTACAGAAACAGAAAGGTTTGGAGAGCTTCACATGAGAGCTGCGCCATTTTCCAACACAGGGTTTTGTTGATGGGAAGATGCATTCCTGGGAGAAGTGGTGCATTTTTTTATTTTTTTTTTTTACTAACAAACTAGCCCAATTGAGGACTAGTAGTAATGCTAATACCTTCAAGGAATGAGACAAGCAAACGAACTTGCTGCAAAGTTTCTCGGGCAAATGCTGCAGGGGTGGCTGCTGAGATCTGCAGACGGCGCGGATGGGGATGGGAGTCGAGCCTGGGCTGAGGGAGGCTGAGTGTGCGGGGAGGCTGCTGCAGAAACGCCTGCAAAGGGCTCGAATGCTGCCTTCCCAGACTCATCTCCTACCCGCTCCTCTCCTTTTCCCACTGCGCAGGACAAATGCAGGCACCGTGGGCTGGGCAGTTGTGATGGCATCAGGAAAAATGCAGGACATAAATGCTGCTGTTGTGCACAGGTGAGTTTCATGTGTAGGATGGGAATGAGTGCCATTAGAAACAAAAACATCAACGTGCCTATTTTTAAAGCCCAGGTTTAGAACCCTAGCAACTATCTTTTTTCCCACCCCTCCATCAAAAGGATACTTTTGATGTAAGACTGCTTTTCCAGCTTTGTTCCCCATTAAAGTGAATCAGAAATCTACTTAAGAAACGAGTGGGTGCCCATTAGAAGCGTGTGTGTTGCACTGAAAACACCAGAGGTGATTCATGCAGCAGAGCAGCACGTAATTGCACTGAGGAAGGCAGCACGGTAAAGATTTTTCCCAAAGTAGAGAAAGAATTGATAATATTTCTGACTGGATTGCATTGCCCTCTTGCCTCGAGAGTATGAAGGGATTTTTTTTCAAAAGATTTCCCCCAAGCAGGTGACACGGCTGGCATGGAGGTACGGTGAGGAGACTGGACTTGCTAGGTCACGTTTTGGAAGTGTTTTATGCCAGTCTGCCCTGCAAATGTGCGTGATCCCCGGAGCACTGGGAGTCGGCTCCTGGGCACGCTGTGCATGGCGCACGGGACCCCAGCAGCCCCCAGCGCCTTCTCTTGATGCTCCAGCATTTTGCATCCCTGTGTGAGCTGTTGGTGCCTCCTGTACCAGCGCTGGCTTTCTGAGGGCCTGTCCCCAAGGACTCAGCGTGCTGTGACCTGAGGGAGCCCTGCAGCCTCAGCACAGCTCCTTGCAGAGCGCAGCACCGAAACACCAAACCCCCAACTTCAGAGGGTTTGGGAGCTCGTTCCAGCCTTGGCTGCCTCACTTCTCTGCTGCCCCAAGCCTGCCGGAGGTAGCTGGGGTCAGACTGAGCAGCGTCGTGCTCTGAGCGCTGCCTCTGGAAGATGCCACCGAGCTCAGCAGCGACGGGCAGGGAGGGGACGAGGAGCTCGGCCTGGAGGTCTCAGACACGGGCTGTGCTCAGACAGATGCTATCGCCGATGTAAGATCAAACTCCAGACGCTGCCCCCGGGGCTGTGGGAACCACAGGCAGCAGAGAGCACTTTGGTCAGCTTTCAGTGGGATTCCTGGATGCTTAGGGAGCGATGCCCCAGAAATTCCCAGGTTTGGGCTCTGTGATCCGCTCTGTAATTAGCAGCAACTGTCTCGCGGGCGCCTCTCCTCTTTGCATGCACGTCCGCGCGGCGGTCGCAGCAATATTGCAGCGGGAAGTAGCACCCAGGAAGTGTCTGGCCTGAGCCCTTCTTGCTGTAATTACGCTCCTGGCGGGGAGAACCAGCCCTGCTGGCCCGACCAGCAGGAGGGAGAGGGCTCGCGGCTCAGCAGGGGCTCTGCTGCCAGCCACAAGCTCGTCCTCGTCTGCGAGGTGGTGCGGGTCCTGCTCAGTGTTGGAGATGCCCTTTGTGCTGTCTGAAGACCGCAGGGTTTCTGTGACGCACCTCGGGCCAGAGAATCTCGTCGTTTACTAGAGGAATTCCCACTTTTCTAAAGCTTTGCTCCCTGCTTTAAATAAACCATGGGGAAGCACAACCTTGAGGCTGGGATTTCAAACTTACTGTCACTGGGAGTTCAATTCATGTTTCTCCCAGTAACTCCTTCTTGCTCTTGCGCCATGGGTTTGTTTCTGAATTAATGTTCACAAATGCAGTGCTGCGGGTGCCTTCATGGCCTTAAGGTCATCTGAGCAGCTCCTGGTCCAGCCCTAGTTGTGCCTGGAATACGCTGGTCTTGGGAAAGCACAATTCAGAATCACTTCACGATTCTGCCTTTGTGCAGCTGCTGCTGCAAGGGCCATCATCCGAAACGGGGACAGGATGGCAAAGTCCCGGGGCTGGGCACGCTGACGGTAAGTGCTGTCACCTCCTCTGCAACCTGCTCTTTAAAAAAAAAACAAAAACAAAACAAAAAAAAACTTTAAAACCGTACAGCACAATAATCCATTTTTATTGCACGAGTGCAGTATAACAAGTTGCCCTATGCCTTGCTCACAGCAAGTTGTAGCATAACTTCAGGCAGAGCAGAGAATGCATGAGAAGTTTCAGCTTAGTATTGAAGGAAAAAAAAAAGGCAAGGAAGTTGAGATTCGGGCCTGGAAGGGCCAAATCCATGGGCAGCCACAGCAACTTCTGTCCTTCTGGGTACGAGGGCGTGAGGAAGGGGTGCCCTGATGGCCAACACCCCCAGCACTTGGTGCAGTCAGCGACGGCCTCGTCTGCGGGAGGAATCTGAGCCCCCGCTGTTAGTTGGCAGCTGCGGGGCTGAGAGCACGGGGAGCTGTTAATGATGATGGGCTTTTTGCACACAGGATTATTATTTTTTTTCTTTCTGGCTTGCAGCTTAATTTTTTTTCCCACCGTGGGCCTTTCAGCCCTGTTGTTCCACTCGTCTGAAGAATGTGGTAGTTTTATAATGAGCGCTCCCCCCACCCACCCCACAGCCCCGAGACCTATTCAGAGCTGCCAAATTCAGATTACTTGTGACCTAAATGGGATATAAATCCCGTTCCCCAGACAGAAGGAGTTGCTGCAACAAACCACAAACCAGAACTGGAACAGGCAGAATTCCCTGCCAAATCGAACCCCTTCGCAGTTCCACGGAAGGCAGAAGTAGAAGTAACACCGGCAGAAACTCGCTGAGTGCAAACGACTGGAGGGTGCTTAATTTGCAGAAATGGGTGGGAATGGTGAGTGTACGTCTGCTGTGCTTTATGTCAAACGTTAATTGACTTTTGCATATATGGTTCTGGTTCTGGTGGCTGGTTCTGTCTGTGTGTGACTTACTGTAACAGCTTCCTTTTCCCGTTTTTATTCAACTTGTGAAGTTTTCAGACTGCATCTGCTGGGGCTTCCTCTTTTGTGTGTGGTTGCTTGAAGCTTCTGCTCATTTCGGTAGCACACGTGCCCTGTGCCGTGGCTGCCAGTGCTGCAGGCAGTGGGCTGCCTCGCACAAGGACATGCGTGATGCAGGATTTACCCTCCTGCCATCCCAACCCCGTCCCAGCTCTCCCATGGCTCCTGGCCATCCCCTGCAGCTGCAGGGTGGAAGTAAGCCTTTCCTCACTAATGAGGCCAAGCTTGTGTTTGGCAGTTCTGTCCGTTTGCTGTCAGTTAACTGGGGCACAAGTTTACTGATCAGGACTAATGTCGTCACAGGCAGAAATGTGTGCAGCGCCTCCAACGCCACGGGAGCCGAGCTGATTGGCTTTATGGGGACGTTACCAGAGCCTGCAACGGAGCTTGGTGGAGTGACTGTGAAGTGCAAACGGTTGCTGCTGACCCACCGTGGGTTTTAGCAAACATGAGTATCCAACAGCAGTGGGAAGGCAGGCAGCAGCTCACCGTGAGGCTGCTCCATGGCAGAATTTGAGATTTAGATTGACTGCAAGTCCCTTCTGTGCAATCAAACGCTTTTATTTTGCCACTTTGCAGACTTTTAATGTCCACCTCTCAACCAGCTGCTCCTACAGGTCTCACCTCAGCTCCCCTCTCGTTCACGCTCTGCAGCCTGTCCCTGGAGCCAGCGCTTGGCTGCAGCACCAGCGGAATGCCCTTAGCCGTGAAGGGCAGGGGACAGGAGAACCAGGTAACTGTAAAGTAATACATGTACTGCTTTGGGGTAGGCTTCTAGAACGTGGACATGGTAGGGGAAGCCTCATCAGTGGAAGCAAGTGCTTCATTTTGTGATACTGGATTTATTTTTGCTGCAGTGTGGGTTTTCCAGCCTGAAAGGGAAAGTGCCGTTCTCCACAAGGGTTTGGCCTCTCCCAGATCTAACCCAGCTTCACATGAAGCAAGTGCACATGGTCTTGAGCAAGTCAGTTAGAATTGGAGCTCATGACTTTGCCGCAGTCTCTATAACACTGCTTGGTTTCAGCTGTAAAGGTTTGTCAAATCATCACATGCAACCACAGGACGGGGGCCTGCATCTCCATGTGGATGTACCCTACCAGCACCAAAAATAAGTGGAGTCAGCTCTTTCCAGACTTTATTAATTTGACTGCCAGTGTTTGCAAGGTCTGAGTTCTTTAACTTTTACCGGCTGAGGGGGAAAAAAGCCCAGATCATTGTAAACAAGCAAAATATATACTGAACAATTTTGTGACCAAGGTATGTACAGAGGAATTAACAAGAGTAATTGTTCTGCAGATCAAGCTACAGCTTTGTAAATCCACGTTTGTGCAAGGCAGAAAGCCGCACGAGAAGTCTGTTCTGGTGCCACGCAGCACGTGGCAGCGTCCATCTCCAGCCCTGCGGAGACGCTGTGGTTTTCTTTGGGACCAGCTTTGCTCCTCTCAGTACACCGTGCACCAGTTGCTGCCATCGCTGGGCATCAGCCCTCCGGTGATGAGGAGAATCAGATCCACGAACCACCAGATCCCGAGGCCTCCGAGCGTCAGCAGCTTCCCCACGGCGGTCCCCGTGTGGCCCAGGCAGAAGCGATCCACTCCGAAGCAACCCAGGAAAAACGAGTAGAGCAAAGTGGTTATAAAATAGTGTCCGGTGTACCTGCAACCGCCGGCAAGAGGTGGGTCAGAGGGGGAAGGACACGGGGCAGGGGGCTGGCAGAGCCCGGCTGCTGCCCGCTGCCGGCGGCGCGGCTCCCCCCGGCGGGTGCCGGGCTCCCTGCAGCCGGTGCCGGCTCCTACCTGATGCAGGGCTTGCTGCCGCGCAGGAAGCTCCGCGGCTCGGCGCACTCGATGCCATCCAGCGCCCGGCACTGCACCCGCGTGTGGTCCACGTCGCCGTGCGCCTGCCCGCCGAACTGGGAGGAAAGGGGGGGCTCGGGCTCAGCCTCAGCCGGCCCGGAGGCCGCCCCCCCCCACCTTGTCCCCCGTCACGGGCCCGGAGGCCGCGGCTCACCTTGACGCAGCCGTGCCCCAGCTCCTGCTGCGCCGTGGCGTTGCCGCCGTGGTCCACGGGCTCCTCGCACTCCACGAACTCCTCGGGGCTGCGGGGACGGGACGGGGACGTCAGGGGCGGCGGGGAACGGCCTGAGGGGACCCGACCCGGCCTGAGGGGACCTGATCTGAGGGACCCGGCCCGAGGGGACTGTCCCTGCCTGAGGGGACCCGTCCCGGCCTGAGGGGCCCGGCCTGAGGGGACCTGCCCTGAAGGGCCCGTCCCTGCCTGACGAGACCTGGCCTGAGGGACCCGTCCCTGCCCGAGGGGACGCGGCCTGACGGGGCCTGCCCTGAGGGGCCCCTCCCCGCCCCCCCGCCCCGCTCACAGGTAGGTGCAGAGCACGAGCGGCGCCTGCGGGTCGCTGTAGGCCCAGGCGTTGGCGGGCGGGTCCTGCCCGGTGGGGTCGGGCTCGGAGGCGTTGTGCGGGGCGGCGCGGGAGGCCCCGCGCAGCAGCAGGAGGTTGGCGAGGAGCAGCGCGGCCTGGCCGCACAGCAGCGCGTAGCCCAGCGGCCCGCCGCGCCGCCGCGACATGGCGGCGCCCGCTGCTAGGAAACGCCGCCGCCGCCGGGCCGCGCTGCGCAGCCGCGCTGCGGGCAGCCAATGGGAGAGCGCGGAGGGAGGCGGGAATAAGCGCCAGTGGCCAATGGGAGAGCAGAGGGAAGGAGGAGAAGGGAGGAGAGGAGGAAGTGAGCGCCGGATGAGGAGGCGATTGGCTGCTAGCGGGGAGGGGCAGCCAATCGGAAATGAGAGGGGGCGGGATAAGGCGGCCGGGTCCTTTAAAAGGGGGCGCCGCGGGCGGTGCCGCAGGGTGTGGGCCCGTGGGGCCGGTCGCGGTTGGGTTCCGTGGTGCTGCTCTGCCACAGGGTGCTGGGATGCTGCTTCTTGAAAAACACCAAATTCCCCTCCTTTAGCCAGGCAACACTGAGATTATTTTCAACATCTACCACATGAACTTTGTTTTCACGCTAGATAGGACGTTACCTTTGGTGTAAATAGTTAGTTCGATGGCCTTTTGGCTCATCAGCTGAATCAGCTAATGGTTTCGGCTGTCAAATTGCACGCCTTGCTCTTGCATTACCAATTTCCTGTGGAAGTGAGACATCCAGCACGCGCAATTTGTTTCTATTTATGTACATTTATTCTTAGTAAGTTCACTTTTAAATGTTTCCCGATTCTGCCTTTCATTCCTATTTAAGAGAGTATCTCTCATAACCAGGCCTTCAAAAAGGTTAAACATCTTGATTTTAACATCGAGTAATCTCCCAGGTTCTTGCATGCTGTGGTTCTTCTCCTTGTCTTATTCTGGTCATATAGTTAGTGCAGGACTGCTTGCCTTTGAGGTTTCATTTGTGACTTCAGCCATTGCAGCAGTTCCAGGATTTACTGGTTCATTTCACCTGGTCCTTTTCCAAGAACATCTTCTACCACTGCTGAGCGATGGCTCTGCTTGTTCATGAATTTCAGGGATATTGCCGCTGGCGGATCTGATAAGCTTTTCCTTCCAGAGCTGACGGGCTCACATTTGACCCAAAACATCTGTTCAGAAGCTGTCCCAGCCTTCTCGCCTCCTTTCTGATTTGTTTCTGGAGTTTGGGGCTTTGAGGTGTGTTGTCTTAATTCATTCCTTTTACTGCAAAGCCAGAATGGTGGTGGGAAGCAATAGAAGTCAAGGGAGATGGATGTGGCTCTTGCTAAGTGCAGACCTGGGAATCTCGTGCCCCTCAGGCAGGAGCCACTTGTGTATGGGATGACTGATGTTTGTGTTATTTGTACAGTGTGCAGTGATATCCGTATTTGATCCATGATAAGATCATAATCCATGGGAAGCCTCATATATCTCCAGTAACGCCTAGCTTACATGAAGCACCGGGTATCACCTGACCCAGAAGTTACTCTGACAGCCCTCCCACGGCACTCGTGCAGTTGCCTTTTGTTTGTGTCTGTGCTGCTGAGACCT
The DNA here is from genome assembly GCF_964211825.1 of Aythya ferina. Classification (NCBI taxonomy): domain Eukaryota; kingdom Metazoa; phylum Chordata; class Aves; order Anseriformes; family Anatidae; genus Aythya; species Aythya ferina. The sequence continues at coordinate 5,527,906 of NC_140310.1, forward strand.
GTGAGGCCTTTGGCACAAGTCTGGCCCTGGATCTACTGGGCATCGGTTTTGTTCAACAGTGGCAACGTGGATGCTCAAAAACAAACAAAAAAAACCATAATTTACCAGACTCGGAAGACCAGAAAAGGTCAGTATGTGAAAAGTTGTCAGTGGAACTGGGTTTTCTTCACGTGTACTATAGTACAAACTACAAGAGCCTACTGTAAGTACTACGGGGTAGCCTCTCGGCACGCTGTCGAGGTGACTAACACCTCACGTGTTGTTTATGCTGTCTGCGCTCAGAGGAAGGCGCCGTGCTCCGCGGGGTGTTTGGGACGGGTGTTTAACGTTGCTGCGTGCTGTCAGCGGCAGGTTGAAGCAACGTGCGCGATGCTCAGGGCGGCAGTGAGGTCTGTGACGTGTTGCGTTCAGAGGCAGCTGGTTCCTCCTACTCACCTGTATCCTGTTGATACCGCGTAGTGGAACGCTAACGTGAAGTTTCACCTCCATGTGCTTCACGTGCACAACCTAGGATTTTTTTTGGAAGGAAAAGCCAGCAGAATAATTGTTTTGAATGAGGTGTCCAGGTGTTTCTCCCAAAACAACGGGGCTCTCCGAGCTGCGGGGTCGCTGCGTGTGCTTGAGGCTCAGCCCCTGGGCGTTTGCTCAGAGCGGGCTGGCTGCTGCCAGGCGGCTTTCAGCACCCGTGGGTGGCACAGGGCGCCTCGTTTACAACCCCACGCTTCTAAATTTTAACCTGAGGCTCCCGTGAGCTCCCAGCGGGGCTGAGCTCCCACAGCTCCCCCTGCGCTGTTACTTTGGGGGGGCACCTCCCGGGCACGGCGCTGCCTTCGGGCGGCCTCCCCTCGCCCTCAGCCCCCCGAGTGCTGGTGTCCGCCCCCCAACCCCGTGTCCGCCCCTTGTCCGTGGTGCTGCCGGCTGCGGGCGGAGCGGCCCCGCCCGGGGGGCGGCGCGGCGCAGGCCCGGGCCCGGCCCCATCGCAGCCCGCGGCCGGAGCTGAGCGGGCGGCCCGGGAGGGGCGAGATGCGGCCGGGGGGCGCCATGGCCGGGGCGGCGCGGAGCTGCCTCTGCCTCCTCCTCCTCCTCCTGCTCCTGCTGCCGGCAGCGCCCGCGGGGCCGCAGCGAGCGGGTGAGTGCGGGGCGAGCCGCGACCCCCGGGGCGGCCGGGCCGGGCCTGCTCCTGCGGGCGGCCCCCCCGCACCCTCAGCACCGCCGGGCCGGGCCCTGAGGGGGGGGTGAGGAGGGCGCCGGGGGTCGCGGGGAGGCCCCGGGGGTCGCCGAGGAGCGGCCGCTGCCGGCCCCAGCAGCCCGGGGCCCTCCCGGAGCCCTCCCGGGGCCCTCCCGGCTGGGGTCCGGCTGCGGGAGGTGTTGGGGTGCTGGGGGTGCTGCTAAGGGGTGGTTCCGTGCTCAGGGCATCCCACTGCAGGCGGCTGCCCTGGAGCCGGCAGCCACACGCCGTGCTGAGCGGTATCGCTCCCGGGGGGCTCTCGGCGTGGCGCTGAGCCCCCCGTTTCTCGCCTGGCACCCGGCGTGTTGTCGGCAGGGGCTGCGAGCTGCCAGCCAGGCAAATCCCGGCTCGGGCAGGTGGCCGGGGGCTGGCTGTGGAGGCAGGGCCCTGCGTGGGCACCGCGAGGGGCAAAGCTCACGGCACATCCCCGTGGGCTGGATGTGTGTGTGCGCAATGGGCCCGTGCTGTCCGGAGGGTCAAGGCTTCGTCCCTGCCCAGGGTGAGGAAGGAAACGCAGGGCACTGGAGCCACGGGTGGTGTGTGGGCAGCGTGTCCCAGCTCATAACGCCAGCTCTGTCCCGAAAGATCCCAGAGCCCGGCTGTCTCAGCTCGGGGCACGACCACGAGGCCAGAACCTGGCACCTGTGCCCGTTCCTGCAGCGTTTGGGCTGGGATGTGAGGGCTTTGGGGGCTCCCCAAGGAAGAGGGGTGTGAGGCAGAAAGGGGCTGTTACCGGAACCTGCTAATTGAAAATTCCTGAATGGACGTAATTGCACGGGGATGTGTAGCCCTAGGGGATCTGTGTGTGTTGTAGTTTTTCCCTTCCTGTTTGTGTCTGTGGGAGGTGTCAGCATTTGCCTGGATAAGTTCATAAAAAAGCAATCTGACACAGCAATAGGCAGGGGTTTTGCCTTCTGCCTCCCATTTCTTCCCCAATTCTTGGTGTAACATACTTATCGGAATGGTCTAGCCGCACTTTATCAGTTTTTAAAGGAATTTTTAAAGTGTCTGAATACTTTGGTTTGAGTTTTCTGAGGAGATGCAATGTTTGCTTAAGATAATGCTTTTGTTCAGCTCACAAGAAACACAGCGCGGCCTCACCCGTATTTCAACAGATCTGGGACAATCATTCAGCAGAGTAAAGAGGTTTTTGTGGTTATTTCCTCTGAGTGAAGAATAAAAAGAGGAAAAACCTCAGTGTAGCTAATGTTGGAGCTTGTAGTGCTTTGCGTGTGGAGAGAGGAAGTTTAAAACACAACTTTGTAGTGTTTGCACGTCTCGAGCATTCTCATTTCTTAAGATTAAAAAAAAAAAAGTTTATTTGCTCAACTCCACTGAGCTCTGTGATTGAATTCGTCCTGCGTGGTTTCCTTTGGTGACCAAATGTAAAGATAGTGACATCCCTGAAAAGAAGCGTTCCCACGAGCCTCCGCCGTGTGAGAAGAGTCGGCCCCTGCAGCTGGAGGAGGTGAGCGGGCGCTGCCCTCGGAGCCAGCACCAGGGGAATCGTCTCCCACCCTCGGGCAGCGCGGCTTTGCTCAGTTTGTCACTGTAAAATGAGAGGCCAGGCTGGAGAGGATGTTAGTGGCAATACCAGAGAAGAAGACCGATGGTCCCTTTGCGGAAGGAGGGTGGCTGCTGTCCTGCAGACAGATGAGAGCGTGGCTTCAGAAAGGGCAGAGGGAATACCAAGAGTCTAGACAGGAAACCCTTACAGCAGAGGTCGGGGTTTTGGTGGGAGGGAGGTGAGAACATTGCTGGAAACGCTGCTGTAGGAGAGCTCAGTGTCATCGTTAACTTCCCACACCGCTAGTAAAATACCAGGAGAAATCCCATTAACCATTCTTGTCTAGTTTAGTGTGAAGTGTTTCAGGCGAGCAGCAAATCAAGTGCACGACTGTTTCTCTTGCCATGATAGCAGGTCATGTTTTCCTTCTAAGAAGGCAGTGACACCAGGACACCTGTGCGGTCTGAAAAAGTGGAGTAAGGGAGGGAGATGTGAAGAGAAGCTCCGGGCAGGAATGCCCTGCAGCAGGAAGGCGTGCCCCACGTCTCCAGGTGCTTTGGAGATGGAGCACGACCGTGGACGTGCAGGGCACACTGTAGTCTTTGAGGCATCAGAGGAACCAGAACTGCTGGCTTCCTACGAAATGTTCCTTTATTTTTGCAGTAGATTTGTTGGCTTGCTGCTTTGTGTGAAGCTCTAAATATTTTTAAGTGGACTTGGATAATATTTACATAGTGTAAGTGAAGGAGTTTCTTGCTTCCAGTAATTTGAAGAATAAATCTTAACTGCAGCTGTCATCTTAGAGCGAAGGTCAGCTGCACATAAACGTGCCTTCCCCGGGATGTGATCGGCTGAAGAATTATACAGAAGTAACTGATGGCTGGCTACCGTTCCGGATGGACGTTTTAATCCCCTTCACAGAATTTTCTCCTCAAACAGTTGCTGCTTGGCAAAGTCCTTTATGGTGTTGATAATGGGGTACAGAGGACACATGCGGAATCTGCAGTGATGCCCCTTCAGTCAGAAGGGATTCGAGCTCCTCAGACAGGGATCAGCAGCACAGGTAACGCGGGCACGTGAGAGGAATACCTGGCAGGAAGGTGCAGCTCTGGGAGGACAGGTGCAAAGTGTTCTTCCGAGGTGGAAGTTGTCTGCACATGAGTGGGGCGCAGGAGCATGTTGGCAGGGAGGGGAATGAGCCTTGGAGTAGGTTAAACTACCAGTGAATCACCCGGGCTGCTTGGTGTGGAAAAGAATAAACCTGTGCAGGCAGATAACCACACGGAGCTGTCCTTCACAAAGCGTCTGAAGCTTGGTACTCGTGAGGCCTCGGTGGCACCCCGTGTCCCGTTCTGGTTCCCTTTTTGGGGTAGGTGCAGTGTGACTGGAGAGCCTGGAGCCCTAGGAGGTGTGCTCCACGAGGGACTGCTGAAAGAGCAGGGTTTACTTCCCTAGGGGAAAGGAGAGGGGAAAATGACAACAAATGGTGCAAATACAACAGCCGTGCGGCCAGATGGAAGGGCAGGGACCCGACCCCTCCGCTGGGGGTGGGTGTGCGGCTGAAACCCCAGCGAGGGGGAGCTGCCGGGCAGGGTGGGAGGCAGGAAGGGGGCTGGAGCTCTGCGTAACCGTCAGGTGACGGTGCGGTTGACCTCATCTGTTAATTGCAATCAATTAGAGCACAGTGGTTAGCGCAGTCGGCATATCTAATGCGTTAGCAATGTGTGTCTGTCTTTTGATTCAGTCTCAGTTGTGTGCATGCTTAAACTCAGCGCTGTTAACTGATACTCTTGCTTTGGTATGGCTGTGACCACACCTTTACAGGAAAATGGCTGAGAATTGCCAGGATGGGTGCAGGCACTGGATGAATCCAAAGCAAGTGTCAGCTTTTGCCGTGCTTCTGTGTGAAAGGAAGAGCTTTCCTGTCTCAGTGGGAAACCTTCCACTCCCACGCAGGGGCTCAGTAAGTGGCAGATAGAAGCGTGTGGTTACACTGGCAGTCCTCTGTGGCGTTCGCTGATGGAAAGCTGTACACAAATCTGGGGAGGATCAGAGGAATTGCAGCGTTTTGCTCCTTGTGAAGAAGGATGCTGTCTGTCAGCAGTCGCAATGCTGAAAGCAGCAGGGGATCCGAAAGGGGTGCTGAGCAGAAACCTGGCCATGCAGCCATCGCTGGCATTTGGAGCGCGGCAGTGCCCAGAGGTGCTGCAGGTGGGATGGCTTTGGAGGTTGCTTCCCCAAGGCCTGACCTGCTTTTTCTCTTCCTCCTCCTCTTCTTCCTCCTCCTCAGTGCAGGAGAAGGCTTGTGGGTTCCTCGTCCTGGCTGCCCATAGTCTGAGCTGGTCGCCTGCTGAGTGAGCTTGGCGTTGGGGAATGAGTTCTGCGGTGCAATAAGCTGCAGTCTGAACTTCCCTGAGTTTTCTTTTTTTTTCCTTCCATGGAAGAGGACGCCTTTGGGCTCACCTGAAGGGCTGGGCAGGAGGTACTGTAACGGCTGGGCCGTGCCTCTGTAGGCACAGCGAGGTGCGGGGAGGCAGGGCATGCAGCTTGGCCTCCGGGCATCGATCTCACCTGTCGGGGAATAAACGCCCCGCCAGCTTCCCTCGGTGTCTGAAAAGCCACAACAGCTCGGATTCATTTCACTGGTTTTCAAGCTCCCACATGTGAGGAGCATGCACGGCATTCTTACTGCGGGTTCAGGGCGGGGAAGGTGATTCACGTCTTCCTGATAATTACGGCAGTCCTTAATGAGACAAGATAAACGCAGAGGATGCAGTTGCTTTTCCCTGCTTGGAAATAACTTCAGCTGGTGCTGCGCCCAGGCCTGAGCAATAAGAAGTACGGCGGTGGTGAGCAGTAGCTGTCAAGATTTGGGCTCCTCCCTAAGAAGAAGCCAGTCGGGTCCCACAGCAGCGAGCCTTGAGGGCAGGAGGAGGATTTAGGGGCAGGGCTCTCTTCGCATGCTTTAATTGCTGAGCCTTTGTGTTTGCCCCTTGTGTCTGATTACTGAATAACCAGTCAGATGTTCCTCTTGAGGCTTGCTAATGAGTGAAATGTTACGTGGGGCAGCCAGCATGGAAGTGAGAGTTAAAGGGAAAAGGATTTGCACTGAGTTCCAACTTCTAACGTGAGCCTTGCTGTACTCCTTCCATCTGCTGAGATGAGAAGCAAGGAGCTGCCTTCCTCCTCCTGTGCTTGAGCTTGTTCTAGCAGGAGGAGACAAACACACCTCCCTCTGATACAGACAACGAAGGGAAGGGTAAGGAATTGCACCTGAAATCAACCCCCAGGCTGGCAGTGGGGAAGTGAGGAAAGGAAAGCAGAGGTGTCAGAAATCCCTGAGACCTGAGGGCGATGCTCCTTCGCCGCTGCTTCTCTGCGACGCAGCCTCCCGGGCTTGCCCTCCTCCCCGAGGTTCCTCCCCAAGGTTCCTCCCCGAGCTGTGTGTGCTGATTCACGCCTCTGTGTGCGGCGTCCAAGGTGCTTTTGGGGAGGCGTGCGGCTCTCTGAGCGCTGCGGGGACCAGTGGGGCCCTGGTGTTTCTGTAGGCTGCGTCCCGAGAGATCCCCCAAAAGTCTCGCAGCGTCTCGTGCCCCCTTCAGTAACCACCGAGGTGAAGCAGCGACGTGTGAGAGCCTGGGACAGGATGTGAACAGAACCGGGTGGCTGGAAGTGACAGAGGGAGAGAGGTGACTCGCCAGAGCGCACTGCGGTGGCTCATCTTGGGGAAGGAAGCAGCCCTTCCCTCTGCTGTTCTCAGGCCAAGGAAGCGTTGCCACAGTACTTGCTGTAGCCTCTGAACTACAGTTCAAGAGCTATTTTCAGGAAGTGTCCCTGATTATGTTTTCCCACACTTCTCCAATGATCGCAGAAATGAACCAAAGTTCTGCTGCCGTGTGCGCGCTGTGCCTGCTGCTTGGTGGGAGGCAGCGTGGCTCTGCCCGTGCTTATGTGACAGAACTGCAGTGTTACAAACAGCACGCAGTAATGCATACGGCTGTGTTCCCCAAGCAGGTGTGTGCTTGCGCTGCAGCCTATGAGAAACTGGAAGCCATCTAACTGCTTTTGCTTCCTCACTGGGATCCTGGTGGGAAGAGCACGGAGATGATGGGCGTAGTGTTCCGTGCTGCGCTGGCGGTGTCGGTGCAAGGCCTGGCTATTGCAAAGTGCACTCTTGGTGTCAGACATAAAAGCATTTGTGGGCTCCTAAGGGATCTCCAGATAATTTGGTAACTGTGATAAATCAAAATCAGTCTGTCCTGCTGTAAATTCTGCTTTTCAGCTGCTGCTTTGCATGCTGCTTTTGTGCAAAGCTCCACCGAAGAGGGGTGCATCCTTCACAAAACTGAAATCAGCCCAATCTGTGCCTCAGGCTGAGAGATGCTGAGCTTGAGAAGGGAAAAGGTACCAGAAAGGAGGCTGTAGGAGGACGAGGGGCTCACCCCAGAAGCAGGAACACTTCCCTGTCTTCTCTTTAGCCTCCTGCTAGTGCGGTAAGCTCGTGGTCGCAGCGAGGAGTGCGGCTGCTCCCTTCCCCTGCCTTTGGCTCGGAAGGCTCACGCGGTGCTGCGAGCTGAGCTCACCCACCTGTGGCTGTGAGCTCGCAGGAGGCTGCTCCTCGTCCGTGGGCCGGGCACAGGGGCAGTGCCTGTGGGTTGGGAAGGTAACTTAGGTGTGCACTAAACTCCTGTCTGCACGTCCATGCAGAGCAGGTGCTGGAAAACCTGGTGGCTCATGCAGGACGGTAGAGTTTTGGTTGCTCTCTGCTCCATCAGGTGATCTGTCTGTTGCATATGCAAATTGTTCACACAGTAATCTGCAAAAGTTTTTTTTTTGCATGTATTTGTTTCGCCCCGCTTGTTTTTATAAGGTGCTTAAGTGCTCTCTAAGAACATAATGAGCAGTCCTGGCGTTCTGTCAGCAGCTCGGCAGTGGCGTGCAGGGCTGAGGGCGTGACGCTGAGCTCTGCTGGCCTCCAGCACGGCGTTGGAAGCCCAGGAACTGCTGGAGCCCCTGGGAGCAGAGCTGGAGAGGCTCTGGAGCCCAGCTGGTGTGTTTCTGCAGCTCGGGAGACCTGGATTTGACACTGCCTTTCTTTCTGTCCTTGAGCGAGTTATCTCTGTGCTGACCTCCTTGATGTGCTCTGATTTCTGCTAATGGAATGTGAGATAGACACCTGTAAGGGAGTAACTGAACCGTGAAGCTTTCAATTCAACGTGTTCTGCTCAGCTCGGTTGTGTGGCCTTTCCCAGGGCAGCCCACGAGTGCCGTGCTCTGAGCCACACCGAGTCCTGCGTGCGTTGGGCCTGGGACTTTGTGTGTTTGGGTGCGGAGCTCCAGGGCTGTGCTGCACAAAGGCTGTGGTGGGGTCTGCCCGGTGCCGTGCACCTGCACGGAGCTCTGGGGGTCTGCTTGCCTCCTCCCTGCCCAAGGGAAAGTTTTTCTTCCTGCTGCCTCATCCTTCCAACTGCTTTGTTTCCTTACGTGGACTAATCTGCTGGCGTTTCTCTCTTACTTTTTAGGTTTCCAGGAAATTTCTGAGCTGTCCTCCTATGAAGTTATAATCCCGCAGAGGTTAGGAAGAGAACGGCGAGAGGCCTCCAATGTCTCCTCGGTGCAGGTACGGGGCAGTATTGACCCAGCTGGGGGCTGGGGTAGACACCTCCAGGGGCGCTTTCCAGCCTGTATTGTTCTGCTGTAATCACATAACTAAAGACTGCACGCCTCAAGGTATTGGGATTAGACCAAATGTTTTTAGTCATGGATTTTATAAGCCTTGGCAGAGTTTGATATTCAGAAAAATGCCTTGCAGTTTATTGCTGTCGATGACTAGTACTCTTGCTGTGATATTTAATGTAGTGATCAGGTGATTCAGCTTACCCACGTAATGTGTAAGGACCCTCGTTGCTGTGCATAGCACTTGGCTGACGCAGGGCTGTGGAGGTACTGGCACACTGAATGCTCAGTGGTAAAACAGTGCTGTCCTCTTCCAGCTGTAACTAAGAGTTTTTTTCTGTGAAAGTCTTGTTATAAACAAGGAATGTGAAAACCACAAAGCTATTTCGAAATAGCTTTCTTCATGTGACTTTTCCCCAGCTACGCAGGAAAAGATGCCACATTCTGGAGGTAGGGACGATTAGAAAATAGGCTTCAGGCTCACACACCCTGCTTACTTCTGCTCTGGTTCAACCAGCAAGATTTAACAAAGTGTGGTGTCTGTGTGTCTGGCAGTTTGCTTGTGTGGATATGCCATGTAGAATCAGCGTGGTTTGTGTTGGAAGGAACCTTTAAAGATCATCTAGTTCAACCCCCTGCCTTGGGTGAGAACGTGTATGGACACAGCAGCCATCAATTCTTTGGGATCTCTGGGAACCAGAGCAAACTCAGATGGCTGAGGCCAGGTTCTCATTGCAGTCTTGTCAGCACAGCGAGGTCGGTCAGGAGCACAACAAACACCCGGCCCCCTGCCCAGCATCGTGGTACCAGCCAGCAGCACCACAAGAGGAGCAGCCGAGGTCAGCAGAGCTCCAAATCCTTCAAGGAAGCAGTTTAAATTTTGTTGCATCTCCCACAGGGACTTTGCTGCTAAGGCCATGTCTGTGAAGGCTAACGGGACAGACCGCTCCTGAGCTGTGGAAGGTGTCAGTAGTGATCTGAATGCTTGTACCCATCGTAGTAGCTTGCAGAGGCTGTTTCTGCCAAACTTTTGGTGCTGTTGAAGAACATTTTGTTCATTAACATAATTAAAATGCAACTTTTTCTTTTTTACGTTCAGGACAAGGTGTCGTACGCTATTGAGATAGAGGGGAAAGAATACACAATTCATCTAGAAAAGAACAAGTAAGTGATGAATTTCTCGATTACTAAATTCCAACTGTTCTGTCCAAATAACAGGTTGGCAGGTAGCATGCTAGTTTTGATTGCTGAGGTTCCTGATGAGAAAGGCAGTTACAAACTAACTCTGAGAAATCTGCAGAGAAAGGCAGCGAAAGTGGGTTGAGCCACATTGTCCTGGCTATCAGCCAGCAATGTTGTTGAGCTCCTGCGACACTGGTGATCCTCTTGCAGTGAAGGAAGTAGTAGTTTGCTCAAAGGGGATCTGGGGAATCATTGAAATAACTCTCCATTCACATCTAAAAATAAACAAACTGAGTTACATTTCAAGTAAATATTTCTGCTTTCCTTTGGGTTTTGTTTATTGTTTCAGGTTTTTTTCCCTGTCTCAGTAGCACAAGACTACTAACAAGTGAGGAAGCGAACTTCATCTCCCAGCTCTTAGTATCTGTAACTTACAGAGAACGTAGATGTTGTCTGTCTTGCTTTTAATTTTTAAAGGGCTACTTGAGCAACAGCAGGTTACCATACATCAAGCTGTTTCCCATGTAAAACTGCCTTCGTAATGGAAGAGACATAACTGTCTAAACAGAAGGCCACAGAGATCTGTCTGCCATTTGCCAAACTCCTGACCCTCAGGAACGTGGGAATTCACCTACACTTGCACCTCTGGATTTACGAGTACGGGTCAGCTGTCATAATCATAGGAGACTTTCCCAATACACTTTCTTCCAAAACTGGGGATGTCATAATCAGCCACCCGAGTGCTGTGCTTTTTTTTTTTTCTGTGTGAAAGCTGGTGAGCTGCTAGCACCATCTAAAGACTTTTGATGCTTGTTCTGCTTACCCAGGGTGAGGTGTTTGATTTGTTTTCATTAACGGTTCAACCATTGTGATATCTTGGATTTTGCTGCAAAAGTTCACAATTTTTTAGTTATTTTTTTTCCCTTTTGAATGATACATTTAATTATAATTTACATACATGTGACACTTAATTAGGATCATCTTGCTACCTGCTATAGCATTATGGTTATGTCATGATTTTCCTCTTTCCTCTCTTCTACTCTCTTTCCTTTCAGAGAACTGCTGCCCAAAGATTTCACAGTTTATACATATAGTAAGGAGGGGAAGTTGCAATCTGAATATCCAGATGTCCAGGTAGGACTTCTTCTTTTTTATACCTTTCCTGAAGGTGTCTTGAACATTGAGCATCAAGACCTGCAGCAGAACTGGGGGTTACCTGAGGCCTAGGGAAAGCTTTTCCTTTTGCACACAGTGGTCTTCCAGATTGGTCAGCTGCTGACCCATCTTTTTGGTTTTATGAGGCTCTGTGTTAGTGACTCTTAAGAAGCTCCAAGGGCTGACAGCCTAGCCATCAGTCCAGACGTTTGGGAGCTACTGGAAGGGGTGGAGGACCTCTGAGAGGGACATTATATGCATAGTGTTGGAGTTATTTCACTGAAAATGTTTGCAGCCCTCTTCAGTAAGAGCAGACTGCCTGCTAGGTTGCCTTTGAAAATTTAATTACTTCTGTAGAACAAGAATAAATAGAAAGTAGCAGCTTTTGCAATACAAAAAGCATGAAAGCGTTTCTAATGGCTTCACTCTTCTTACATACCGGCATTGTTCCTTTGAAAGGGAAGTGTTAGTCATATATGATTCATGGGATCTTGTTTTTGAAAATAGAGCACCTGAACTGACTATTTACTTCCTATAAAAAAATGATTGAGAGGAAAAATGTTTTTTCTGCACAAGGTTACAGAAGTTACGGTGACCCTGAAGGATTATTGCACGCCTCAGCATTCAGTGCTGAAAGAACAGGCAATGTAACCTGCCTGACCCCTATAGTAACATTCAAAAATGCAATTGCCAGAGAAACCTGAATGCATTTGCCATGTATTACCCTATTTTCAAATTTCCAGAACGTCTAATACAGAGGATAAAAAGGAGCTATTGTGTCTGCTCAGGGCTGATGGGGGATGTTCTGTGCTTTTGAGAAGTTTAGGCAGCACAGTGCCTTGGCGAGGATAGCAGGTGTTGGCCCTTTTCTTGCTAGAGGGAGGCTACATGCAGGCCAAACTTTCTCCAAAACTGTTTTTTTTCAAAGTCTGAATGATGATTTGGCCCAAATCAGTAGGGAGGGGCTAGCCTCAAAATATTTGAGGCAGGGCGGAGGACAGAACTGCAGAGAAGGATGGCTTAGTGTCAAAGCTAAGAAATCCAGTCGCTAGATAACGCCTCTGAGCCCTGCCTGTCAGTATTGCTGCACGTTAACAGTGTCAGCTCGGAATCTGGCTTCAGGTAGAAGGACTGAGTGGGCGAGTGGGATTTTAAACTCAGATCTAATGAACTACTGGCTGTATCGAGTTGTGAAGAGCGCATTCTTCACAGAATAGGACTCAGACTGGGTTCCTACCTCCCTATACATCTGACAGCTTGATTAGCTTCTGTTATAGAAGTCCTTGTGGCACCAAGGCATGGGAGGAAGTTTAGGTGCGTGCTGGAGAAGGAAATGCTGTTATGTTGTGGTAGTGCCAGAGGCAAGTTAGAGGCTGTAGACTATAGGTACTTTAAACATTATGTTGTCAACTTGAAGCCACTGCGGGTCAGTGGCAGGCATGGCGATTTACGTGCTATGGGGTCGCACTGGGTGTGCAGAAATGCATGGAATATGCCTGTAATATGCTGTTGTTTTCCCATGCAGGATCACTGCCATTACCAGGGATACGTGGAGGGGATCCTGGATTCTGTTGTTGCTGTCAGCACTTGCTCGGGGCTCAGGTAGCAGAACTCATCTTTTGTGCTGCAGTTGTCACGTGAGGCTCATGGTTCATTTAACCTGAAACAAAAATTCTTTCTCTGTTTTTAACTACTGTTCAGCCAGATGGGTATTCATGGACTGGGGCTGAGCTGCAATAGCGTGTATCTTTATGTAGTCTTTCTGCAGTATCGTTTGTTCAGGTGGAGGTAACAGATATTTCCACTAGCTTTAAATATAAGCTAATGCAATTCGGTATCAGTACAGAAAGCCATTTGTTGACACAATTTTTGCCTTATTTGATTTGATGGTCATTATGAAGAACTATACTCAGTGCAAAAGTGTAAAGTGTTATACCATTCTGCAAATTTTTTAGAATTGCACTTTAGCTTATGCACTTCGAATGTGATTGAAAATTCTTTTTGTGTTAATTTCCATACCTTTTGTGCTAATTTCCATATCTTTTGGGACTTCATTTTGATGCAGCAGCGTGCCAGACACAAAAGCAGTGATAATAATGGAGCTACATTTTTTCTGCATGTGATTTAATTTCTCAGGCATTGCAGACTGATGGAAACGTTTAATTTGCTGTATTTGTGAGGGCTGTGTTCAGCCTTTAAGTGAAGCGTACTGTTTTGCAAGGACAAAGAGGACAGAGATGCAGTTATTCCTTCAGTTATCAAAGAACAACTGTTTCTTTTTCTTTTACTGTAAAAATCTGCATAGTTATTGTGTGTTTAATGAAAAAACTTCTTGAACATCACCATATTTTAGGGGGTTGGTGACCATAGAGAACATCACCTATGGGATTGAGCCCATGGATTCGTCCTCTGGCTCCAAACACATTTTATACCCATTGGATAATGTGAAGAAAGAGCCCACAACATGTGGAGTAACCACCGAAGGCCACGAAAGGGAACATGCAGGGGAAAATCACCATCCCAGTATGACTCAGCTGCTGCGAGTAAGTGCACCACTGTTTTCTCCATAGTCCCCTATAATGGATTTTGTGAATGTTCAGCTAAGAATATGGAAGCAGCTTACTGGATTTCCTGGGGTTTAGCACATACCTAAAGGTTTCTGATCCAGAGGGTTTTCTACTCTGCTGGAAAATGCAGTTGTCGCAACAAAGCAGTTGCAATTTTCTTCTGCGTCTGCACAGAGCAGTGAGAGTTCAGTGGTTGGCTAGATTATTCATTGACAGAGCTTTCAGGGGCTTTTAAAGGCAGGAACAGTGCCATTATTGGAGAGGCTCATTATCAAAGTATTACATCATAAGCCGGCAGAATATTGTGTTTAGTCCATTCTCCTAACCATCAGTCTAGCAGTTAGGTGTGAATGTCCCCTTTGCTGTTTAAAGACTGGCTATATGGGAACACAGATGCTCAATTTTAGTGTAAAATGCTGTAGAGAAATTGTCATTGCTTTGGATTGCACTTCTTGCTTTTGGCTAGTTTTCAACTTGGCGGAGTGACTCTTAAACCACTAGTTGTGCCAAGTGAGATATGACAATATAATATTTCTTGTTGTTACTTACTTCTGAGTTAATAAACTTGAAATTATCCAAAACCTTTTTCCCCAGAGAAAAAGAGCCGTCCTACATCAAACAAGATACGTGGAGCTATTCATAGTTGTGGATAAAGAAAAGGTAGGGATTGTGTATTGCTTTCTGTTCCTTCTCCCAAGGAGATGACTTGAAAAGCCCCCAGTCTCCGTTATTCCCAAATGGGCTGTTGAAAGACAATGACACTTTAGACAAGGTTATGCAAAAATGTTAACCTGTAACTGAATAAATATGTCCTCTGTGATACTCCTCAAGAAAACAGTAAACTGTCAGACACAGAGAGTTTCTATCTGCAAAGGAATTAATGGTAGGAAAACATATGGCAAAAATTGCCTTTCCTGTTCTCTCTTGGATATTGAAAAGCTCAGTAACAGCAATGAAGATGCTGTTTTCTTGATAAGCAGGGGTTCAACTTTGTATCTTTTAAGCAGGAGATTGGGAGCCTGGCAGGAGTAATTTTTGTTATTAGTCTTAAAATGTTTTATTCGTTTTTCTTTTTTTTTTTTTTTCTTCTTTTCATGACCAAGTTTATTTATCTTGCAGTTTGAAGATTTTGGGAAAAGTGAAACAGAAGTAAGAGAACACATGGTGCAGCTGGCAAACTTCCTTGATAGTGTAAGTTACAGACACGCTGACCTTAAGGAGGAATGACAGCATGTGCAACAGCCTTTCAGCTCTGTTTATGTTTATAAACTTCCACCTTGGAGTTTGTTCTCTTACCACTTTAGAGAGAATGAAATAAAGGTTTTTGTCAAGCTAGGAACTAAACCTGTTCCAACATTTCATCACTATGAAAGCTTTTTTCCTGCCCTAAATTCATCTGCAGTTATTCTTGAGAATGAACTTAGGGAACTGTTATAACCTGTGACACAGTGACAGGACAGGTTATTGCTGTCTTTGTGTATGTAACCTTTAGGTTAGAGAAAAAGCATCTCTTTCAAATTGACTGTTTCAGATGATATTTGTCAGGATTTAGAATACTTTTTATTTGTGTCTTGGATTTCCTTGTAGTATGGCCACTGTGGCATTTAAGCGTTGATTCCTTAGCTAATTAAAATGTAACTTACCGGGAAAATGCATCCCGTTCATTTGAACGGTGTACTTAATTTAAAAAAGGAAGTGGAAAAAGTGTGTGTGGGGGAAAAGTAGGTTCTCACAGTTAGATACGTAACACAACACCACTTGTTCTTATCTGAAGGTCTTCAGAAATATTTCTCCTTATTTTATTTTTTCTTCCCCAGATGTACGTAATGTTGAACATCCGCATTGTACTGGTTGGCCTGGAGATCTGGAAGTACGAAAACATCATCAGTACAGACGGAGGTGCTGGTGATGTGCTGGCAAACTTTGTACAGTGGCGAGAGAAGAATCTTGTTTTGCGACGGAGACATGACAGTGCCCAGTTTGTTCTGTGAGTCGAGGTTCCTTCCCTTTGGCTTTTAAGAAGCTTATTCTATTCCTGTCGGCTTAGCTGTGCTCTAGCATCAAAAGTAGCTGTTTTCTGGCAGAGTATCGAATGCAATCTGCTGTGTTTTATGGGAAAACACTCCAAGTCAACTTACGGATTTTAAGGTTTCTGTGGTCCTTGAATGTCCTCCGTGACAGATACATTCCTAAATTTATTTTCTCGTTGCACATCTCCTGCAATGTTATATTTTTGTATTGTGTAAAGCTTGTAATCAGATAATCCTTTGTCAGGATTGTACACTGTTCAGACTTGTAATGTAGGGCTTTTTTGCTTGGAAGTGAGCATTAGCCTGGTGCTGAGCACTGCATCTGCACGGAGTAAAAGCTGTTTCTGCAGTTGGTATCCAGAAACCGGCTGCGCAGTTTGAGCTTTGCCGCGTGACATTAATCTGTCTGTTCCTGTTGCCTGAAGCAAGCACAGAATTTGCAGGACGCGTGCCCCCGTGCACTTCCTGCCCCTGCAGATAGCACAGGACTTAGGAAGCCACTACCCAAAGTACAAAGGAGGGCAGAGGCGAGAGCACTGCTTTGCACGGGGGCAGCTGCCCGATCTGCCCTGCCACAAAGCAGTAGCTCCCCTTCCTGCAGGGCAGCAGGAGCTCAGAGCCTCTTCTCCACCGAGGCAAAGCACCACTGGTCAGGTTATGAGGGCAAGATGGCTGAGAAAAGTACTTTTAAAAATTGTTTTGTATGAAGTAAAATGTGGTTCGTTACACTTAAGCTTTAAGATCTATGCAGAAAAAAATAAGATAGTAATGAAAAGGAAGTCAGCAAGGAAAGGAACCTATGTTTGGCAATAGTAGAAAGGCAGTTAATGGCCAATTTAAACACATGATTGTAAGGGTGGAGAACTTAGCTTTTCATGTTTAAAAGGAATATGTGGGAGGGGCTGACTCTCTGCAATCTCTTAATTCAATTTAAAAGAAAAAAATGAACAGAAAGATAAAGCTGAAGTAGTACCTTCATACCCAAAATAAACAGTAGCGCTTGTAGCAGTGTTCCTCCCATTTGCTAGCATGTGAAAGCTGAAAAGCCAGTGTTTTGTGCCCAGAGGCTACTGAGTGGCTGTATGGATGGGCTGTATTATTAACAGACAGTATTATGTTGTCTGTATGATTATATTTCTCCTTTTCTCTCACTGACTTCAGGAAGAAGGGATTTGGTGGCACTGCTGGAATGGCCTATGTTGGAACAGTGTGCTCCAAGAGCCACGCAGGAGGCATTAATGTGGTGAGATATCTTTAGTAATGCTGTGAGTATGAATGAGATAAATAAATTGCACTCCACACGTCTTCCTGGAAGTACAGAATCTTTACCAACACAGCTGCAGTGGCTTAATGGGGGCTTTCGTGGTGTCACAGTTTCTGGCAATGCCATGATACCTGGGTCACAACTCTTCTGCTGTCTTTTGCATCCTCTGATTAGCCATCCTTCTCCTCAGCGTGCAGTGCTCATGAAGAAGGGACAGGATTTCTCTGCTGATGTTTTAAGCACCCAAGTTGTAGAAGTATGTGGGAGCTGTGAGCATTTATCTCAGATCTGTCCCCTGTCGGTGTCTGCTTGACATCTGCAGCTGTGCCATTCTGTGGAACAGTGCTGGTTGGTTGCCCTCTTATGTGAAATTCCAGAGCATTAGTGAGCTGCATTGACTTTTTGGCACATAAGGAAGCACTGACTTTCTCAATATAAAAGCGTCCGCTAACTTCCTCTGTTTTGCTCATGTGCAGTTTGGAAAAATCAGCATACAGATGTTTGCATCAATTATGGCTCATGAACTGGGACATAACCTGGGGATGAACCATGATGACGAAAGAGTCTGTCACTGCGGAGCAAGCAGTTGCATTATGAGCTCTGGGGCATCGTAAGTAACTGAGGAAAGGGGAGGCAATTCCAGGCTGTCAAAACTCCCTGTGTATATGCTTAGTTTTTACAAGTCACAGGAAAGCAAATACGATGCTTGTTCTACAACAAGCATGTGGATTGACATGGTGTAAAGATATGCTCATGTTCTCTGTACAGGGGATCAAGGAACTTCAGCAGCTGCAGTGCGGAAGACTTTGAGAAGCTAACTCTCAACAAAGGTGGAAGCTGCCTGCTCAACGTTCCCAAGCCTGATGAAACCTATAGTGTCCCATACTGTGGGAACAGGCTGGTAGATGTAGGGGAGGAGTGTGACTGTGGTTCGCCAAAGGTTGGTAGCTTGCACGTTTACAAATGCTGCCTGGGTAGCCTTGCATGCCCCTCACTGGAGAGCAGCCTGTGGCTGGCTGAGGGTGTGATTTCCTGACATTCACAGAACTTCTGTTTTCAGGAATGTGAAAGTGATCCTTGCTGTGAGCCAGGTACTTGTAGGCTCCGATCTGGTGCTGCATGCGCTTACGGTGACTGCTGTAAAAACTGCCAGGTAAGAGGCTGAGGTGTATTATTTGGAAGCGTTCTTCAGTGGGTTTAGAAAAGGAGCGTGGGCCTAGCCAGGGCATCTGTGAGATGAGCAGCACACGCTGTGCTGGGAATTGCCCTGCACTTTTACAGCACCCCCAGAGGG
Organism: Aythya ferina; assembly: GCF_964211825.1. Classification (NCBI taxonomy): domain Eukaryota; kingdom Metazoa; phylum Chordata; class Aves; order Anseriformes; family Anatidae; genus Aythya; species Aythya ferina. The sequence goes on from NC_140310.1 coordinate 5,545,809, forward strand.
CTGCAGATCAATGCCCTTTCTGTGGGGAGCACACTGTGGGTTGGGTGCATCATTCACTGCTGTGAGGTTTATATTTTCTGATAGTTTCTCCTCCCCAAACTCTCTCTTTAGCTCCTTCCTGGAGGAACTGAGTGTCGGGCGAGTAACAATGAGTGTGACCTACCAGAGTACTGCAACGGCACATCCCAGTTCTGCCAGCCAGACTTCACTGTTCAGAACGGTCACCCGTGCCACAACGAGGAAGCCTACTGTTACAATGGTGTTTGCCAGTACTACGATGCACAGTGTCAGGATATCTTCGGCTCAAGTGAGGAAGAGCTCAGTATTACAGTTTTTCTAGGAGACATAGTTAAAAGAAAACACTGAGCTTATTTAAAATGTTTCATTGTTTTCCTGTAACAATGACCAGATGGCTCTGGCAAAGGATTTGTGGCTTTACCTTCACACATTTTTCCTTTGTTGCAATTAATGCTGTGCTGGTGATTCAAGTAGTAGTTTTCTGAGCATTCGTATTACAGTGAGGCTTCTGCTTTATAGGACTTGAAGAAATAACATCCAGTCAATTATGCCATTTGATAAGTAACTTTTTTAACTTTTTTTTTTTTTTTTAACTTGGGACCTTGTAGTGCTGACAGTTTCACTCTATCATTTTGATCAAGCTCTTGAGCTATCTGTGTTGCATGGAAAACATTAGGCATAGCAGGGTAATTGGTTTGGGGAATGGAAACATGATGATGTGAGATGTTTCTGTCTGTTTAACCTGGTTCCTCTGTCTGGGGGAATGGGCTGTTTTTTTCAGAAGCCAAAGCTGCCCCGAACATTTGTTTTGCTGAAGTGAACTCCAAGGGTGATAGATTTGGTAATTGTGGTTTCCATGGCCATGACTACAAGAAATGTTCCAGCTGGTGAGTTGAGCCTGACACATCAACAAATTCCTAAATGTATCACTGAGATTTATTTGGGTGCCACAGTGTTAACTTGGGGTTGTACAGCAGGCTCGCTGAGGGAGAGAGACGTTATGCCATAATCTAACTTTATCAGCAATGCACGTGTCACTCAGTAACCACAGTGAGGTGGTTTAGGAAAGGTCTGAAAAAGATCTGAAATTTCTGAAGCTGTTAGTAGCACTTAACTAACTCACAGTCCCCACACCTGCATTCCTAAGCTTTGATGGCTTTTGTTTTAGATTGTCTGGCTTTTAACTCTTGCCCTTAATAGTTGAAATGGGTTTGAATATTCAGGCAATTCTTCTGTAGCTGGGTTTTGAAGCTTTTGTGCTTGTGCTGCAATTCCTATGCATGCAGTGTTCTGTTGCCTCAGGGTGTCTTTGTGTCGTGCACTCAGACTTGGGGCTATGGCAGGGAGAGTTTGTTCTACATCTGCCATCATTGATTGTTCTTATCCTGAAGTCTTTACATACAGGAAAAAGAATAGGAAATGGTCATGTTTTCTTTAATGTAAAGATCCTGGCAGCTTGCAGAAAGAACGGGTAAATCCATACCCTTCCAGCACTGAAACCAGGCCCAGCTGAATTCTGTTTGGCAGGTTGCCTCAATTTTATTTTCAAGTAGCGTCTTCCAGTAGAAAGAAAAGGTCATATCTGCTCTTAGTTGTCTTCTCAGAATAAATTAGTGTCATCATTACAGTATTTGTATGTTGATGTTGTAGGAATGCCATGTGTGGGAAGCTGCAATGTGAAAATGTGAAAACTATGCCTGTTTTTGGAATTAAGCCTGCCATTATCCAAACTCCCATTAGAGGCACCACGTGCTGGGGTGTAGATTTCCAGCTAGGCTCCGATGTCCCTGATCCAGGAATGGTGAATGAAGGCACTAAATGCGGTGCTGGAAAGGTAATTAACAAGTCAAAAGTGACTACTAGTAATTTGGGTTTTAATGTGAATAAAACTTTGAGCTGCCTTGTTTTATGGGTACATATGGCCACTATTTTTTTGGGGGGGAGGGGTTCACATAACTAATGCAGAACTGAGTAAGTCCATTATGTCCACACACTGCTTAGTATTGCAGTGCATGTCCAGAAAAAAATAAATCTAAAACCCCTCTCATATGTAGATGAAGCAAAAGAAAACAAATATTTTAAGAGTCAGAATCCTTCCTCCATTAGTGAGCAGGAAGAACTAGGCTTGCAGAAATGCCTCCGAGAAAATTTTCAATTAAAATCAACCTAAACTAAATGTACTTGAGAAGCTTAGCACCAGTAGAGGAATGTACATTCCGCATCCCCATACTGCACACTGCTAATCCTTTACATTCAGACAAAAGCCTTCAAGTGAGAATTCAGACCCCATACTGAGAAACCTTTTGTAGAAGAGGTGTTCCTGTGGAGTTAAGGTTTAACACACAAAAGTCCGAGACTTGCATTGCGGTCCATGAGAACAGAGTGCCTTGAAAGCCATGTGCAGTAGAGCTATCCGAGGTGAAGCAGGCAGCCTGGGGAGCAAGGAGTGGGAAGAAGGGGTGGGTCAGTGAAAAGCCAGCATGCTTCACTTGTGTGCATCTCTTTAACTCCCCTAGATCTGTAGGCATTTCCAGTGTGTGAGTGCCTCTGTCCTGAACTATGACTGTGATGTAGAAAGGCAGTGTCACGGGCATGGGGTAAGTAGTGCAGGAGCCTCTGCTCCTACAAATAGTCCACTTAGAATGGCTGCTAAGGCTGTAAGTTTTGATACAACTGGCAGTGTTTCTATACGAGGCTCTCTGACATATATATACTTGAAAGCTCTTAAGATAATAATTTGTTTGCTGAGCAGGAGTAATTCCCAGTTCCAGGATTGCTAATGTAACTTGAAACTGCATCTCACAAAAAAAAGGGCAGTTGGGACAGCCAATCTTTGGAAGCTCGTCCTGAACAATGCTGTGCTTGCTCAATCACGTGAAATCTTGAAGACACGTGGCCTGGCCTGGCCTGGCCAAAGACTATCTAGAATTGACATGGGAATTACTGGTTAAAGTTCTCCAGGATGAGTGATGTGGAAGGGACAGAATAGACAGTCATGGCTACAGCATGCTGCTTTTAAAAATACAGAAACATAAGTTACCAATCTGTTTATATAGACCTTTGCAAAATGAGTATTCAACTGAATATTAAAGTGCCTATTGCAGTGAGTTTTCAAAACAATTCGTCTTATTCCAGCAACTCTGTCACGGTGTATGTATAATGCTAACTATTACTCTGTATCCTAGGAGGAGAAATTCCTGAGTGCAGTGTTAGTAGTTGTTCGTATAACTTTTTTTTTCAAATTTCCAAATGGGCTGTAGCAGTTGAAGACACCTTGCTGTCTTTGTGTTCTCACTATTCTTAGCCAGAAGATACTTTCTCTGGGAACATGCAGTAATAGATGGCTTCTTCCTCTGTTTTGTTTTTTATTTATGTGTGTGTGTGTTTTATTTCAATATAGGTGTGCAATAACAACAGGAACTGTCACTGTGAAGCAGGCTGGGCCCCTCCTTACTGTGAGACTAAAGGCTACGGAGGAAGTCTTGACAGTGGACCTCCTTATAACGGCAAGTAGTGCGAAGGCAGCTCTGGAGCTGTGGGCCTGTCTTGCTAGGGGTGATGCTGGGCTGAGTGCAGTGCCTGATTGCTTGGAAGCAGCTCAATTCTGGTGTCTGAAGTGCTGGTGGTTGGCTGTTGACCAGGTTTCATTTGCAAGCAATACCAGTTAGGGTTTTGAGCTCAAGGTGTTGCCCTTCTTTCTTTTGGGGTGCAGTAGATCTTCAAAGAAACTGGTCTGTTTTAGCTGTCTTCAGCTGATTTCTGCCAACTTGGACCAAAATCAACTTGGACTTCTCTGTATCTGAGCTGGGAAAATGGCCCTTTTTAATCTTAGATCCAAAGAAAACATGACGGTTGTCTGAGGATACAAGACATATGCCCAAATATTTTATTTTCTGATCATCTTTTTTCAGAAATTCTCTGGTCACAGGTGGAAAAAACGTATGCTTTATGATATGCTGGGCTATAACAGCATATTGCTTTACAAAATTAATTCCTAATTTCTTTCACTCCATCACTGTGAAGATTTTGAGCTCAGCTGAAAGACAAGAAAACAGAGTTTCCTCCCTTTGATCCAATCATACCTCTGTTTACTTTACGCAAAGAGCTCAGGTTCTTAGCAATCTCTGCATTTTTATACATACCAAATTTCTCCACGACAGGCTGTGGTGCGATTCCCCAGTCTGTTATTATGCTAACACAGTATCTAGCTTCCCTCAAAAACCTCTACCATCTTATTAAAAATGGTCTTCAAGATCATTCTTGCGGTCTTAATAGTTTCTTTAGGTTTTTCTTCCATGAAGAATGGAGGGTAGTTGGAAAAAAACAATCCTGCTAAATGCTGCAATGAGTTGAGGGGTGGTAATGCTATATAATACTTTTTTCCTCTCCATCCTTTTGTCCCTATCAGACAAAGACACCTCCTTGCGGGATGGACTACTGGTATTTTTTTTCCTCATCCTACCACTCCTTATAGCTGCTGTTCTGGCATTTGCAAGGAGAGACAGGCTGAAGAGATGGTTTAGAAGGTTAATGTCACGCTGTCATTCGTAAGTATATTCTCCTCCTTACCTTCTGCCCTTTTGAGGTAGTCCATAGACATTTCCTTACACAAGCCAATACCAACATATGTAGGCATATTCCAGTCCCAAGATGGTCAAGCAAAGACTGCTGCACCAAATGTCATGTGTAGCTTGCCCTTGGCAATGACACAAAAGATAAAAGTTTTTCTGTTCCCACAACGTATTTTTTTTCTTTTTACCATTATGTTTGAAGCCGTGTCTTTGGTGATAGGTTTTATGTTTGTTTGGTTGGTTTTTTTTTGGTTCCTATGTTTAGTACAGAGGCAAAGCAAAGCTGTCATAATCCTAAACAGAAAAAAAGGTTGTTTCTTAGCTGTGTGGCAAATACTGTCTTCCTGATGTTTGATATTTGCTAAGATACTGTAAATCCATGTAGCAAGTAAGAAGCACTCGGATTCATAGCCTACTTGGTCATTCTAACGCGTTTATATGCTCACACAGTTTATATCACTTGGATTTCAGGCCACCTCCTAGAACAGAAACAGAACCAAGAGACTACCAACACAGAGGCTTTTCACATGGCATGCCTTATTCGTCAAGAAGTGTACCCATGGTAGGGATGATTCACTTTCCATTACTTTGTCTCTAAAGTAACACATGAGGACAGTATTTCTTTTTATTATTCTTGCACTAACAGAGGCTTCAAAGCTATTTTATTTTTTCGTTTCTGTAATCATTTTCTTTCTTTGCTAAGAAGGGAATGGAAATATTTCCTAAAGGCAGTGGAAAAGCTCCTCCGTTCTCCCCTGTTCAAGCACTATGGGTTTCTCTTACAGATTTTTTTGGCTTGGTGGGCAGTTTACCTGCTCTGCTACCCCCTCATCCTTACACTGGAAGCAGTCATCCCACCTGGGGAGTGGAGCACTCCTTCCCACCTCCTTGACCTCCCTCCTTTGCAGACCTGTTCTGTCTCTGAGTGCGATAACCAGTCAAAGCACTGCTGCTAAACAAACCAAACACTTGTCAAGATCAGCCCTTCTATTTTTTCCAGAAAGCAGTACTCTTCAGACTGCTGTTACTTCTTTCTACTGAGCTTCTTGGAAGGAAAGAGTAACTCTGACATTTCCAGATCTGTTTGCAAGAGGTCTTAAATGTCAACTAAATAATGAAACAAATATTTCAATTTCCTAACTATAAATCTGTGACTGTTCTTGTAATGTTTCCTTCATAGGATATGGAACCAAATACCTTCCCTGTGCCATCTTACCCAGTTAACCAGCATCCTCAGCAGGCTTACCACCAGTCCTACTACCCGTCTCCACAATACCAGGCAGCACAGCCACAGAAGCTGCCAACAAGGTTGGTCTGAGTTATTGCAAATACATCAACACAATTGGTAGTAGTTATATAGCTTGTCACTGCCTTCATCTGTGTGTTAGGGTATTTCATCATGTGTTATATGCATGCAGAACAGACCTATTATTGAAGAAAGTTTCTCCTTCATTTCACACTTCAGAACTGAAGCGCTATTACCCGTAACATTCATTTTACACGTTGTCAGAGCTAGATTTTGATTAACAGGTTTCAGAATGCTTTTCTGGGGCTAGATTAGCCCTGCATGCAGGTGAAGAAAGTGCCTCTCAAAGGACATAGTTTAAAAGGAAATTACTCAAAAATCTGGCATCTCTCTGATTCATAAATATTATTGCCAAGTACAGGATCATTTCTTAATTAACTTTGAATAGGTTTGCTTTATTTTTCATTTTACTTTTGAATTGTATTTCTAAGATCTTAATGCCTGTGCTGTAAAATATGCTTATCCAGAAAGTACAATGCATCAAGAGAGGAGAGGGAGTATTTTAAAATAGCTTGCGTTGGTGAGAAACTTGTGGGGGTCTTTGAACTGTTTTGGGAAAAATTGTAAATTGAAACTGTGGGAAGAAATACAGGCAGTGGAAAGAAGAGTTTGACCATGAGGAGTTTGAAATGAGCCTTAGCTCTGGGAGATGGGTGTGCTAGAAGCAGTGTAGCTGGAGAGGGGGGAGTCTCTGCCATCGGCCTTGGGGCATGCTTGTGCAAAGCAAGAGGAAGAAGGGGCAGCTTTACTGTGTGTGTTTTTAGACGTAGTCATCTGAACTCACAACGGCTTCTCTGTCCCCCTTGTAGGCCACCTCCTCCGCAACAGAAATGTGTACCTCAGGGACCTCTTCCATCACAGCAGAAATGTTTACCTCAGGGACATTATTTTCCTTCTCGACCGGCACCTTTGCCTCCCAAATAGCTTTTGGCTTCTTTGAGGCCTTCACGTGAGCTGACCTGTTCGCTGAAGCAAAGCTGAAATTGCATTTATCCGTCTTGCATCGAGTGGCCCATGGTAATCCCAGAAAGCCTTCCTTCTGCAGCCTTGGATAAGGCAAATGAGATATTGAAACAAGGAATGTAAAACTTTAAACTAAATACCTCTACCAAAGCTACAAGAACTGAAAACATCAAACCTGTTCTTAGCTCTGTCTGAGTATTGTGGCTTTGTAAACTGCAGCAGGGCTGCCCAGCTGGAAGTGGAGCAGTCTGCAGTTAATTAATCTTTAAAGTACAGCACTTAGGAGTTGCTTTTTGTTTCCCAATTTCTGTGGTGAGCCCTAATAATGAAATTATTTGTTGTTGTCTTTCCAAATGTACAGTGAAGAATTAAAGTAACCCATACTAGTATCAAATCAAGGAAATCTGGCCGATTAATTTAAAACTTACTTTGCACGGACTGGAAACTGCTACCCATTTACACATAAATGGCACAAGCGGAATAAGGTATCAGTGTACTTTATCAGAGGAAGATAAATATATTGTAAACATGTTTATGCATGTATATATGTTTATTGATGTGTAATAATGCACTTAAATTCTTAATTTCATGCTGACTGACACTAAGCTGTACTATATGAACATTAAGTTTAATTTAATGTTTTTAAATTAGTAATTGTGAGTTGCTAAATGAGAATCCTGCACTAACTTCCACTAATACCATGAATGGGCAAGGAAAATAAAGGTACGAAAAGACACGGCCATATTTTGTTTTTAAAAAAACAGAGTGCTCTCAGATTTTAAACCGGGTCTAGAGACTACAAAGGAATCTCTGCAGAACACTGAGAAGCAAAAAATGTGTATCTGCTTAGACCACCTGAGCTTCTCCGTGCACTTTAGACAGGAGCCTGTTGACTAATGCGAGTTTGTCACCTAATCTTCAAACCCTTTTAACGTCAGTCAGGATGCTTATATAGGCTAACTTGCAGTACCTTGTACTGCCGTCAGTTTCTGCAGCATTGACTAAACCAGGTTTTAATACTGCTTCTGAAAAGGAGTGTTTAGCACTTGGTGTGTGAGCAGAGGAGGTCTGTTAGTTGTGATACAGTTGTGCTGTAAGTAGAAACTGAATGATGGTGGTGACGAAGAGAAGTCCATTGCACAACCTTGCTAAATCTGAAGGAAACACTGAAAAGCGTGCTTGGCTTTCTCACTTTGTGCTAGCCACTGAGTACAAACGCGCTCTGTAAAGATCCCCCATAATATTGCCAAAAAAATCTTTTCCTTTGTATATACATATATAAATATATATATAGTGTTTGCATTTGCAGTAATAAAATACTTGAACTCTTGTGGTTTCCCATAAACTTAGACTAAGATTTATAACACTATTAAAATACGTAAAATGTCAGCTAAGGTATCACCAGACTTATCTGTGGGGGTCTTCTTTTTGTTCCAAGATAATCACTTCCTACTTTTTGTTGTATTCTACTCAGTTTGGGCTGTCTGTAAGTACCTAGCTTTGCTGTTTGTAAGGCGATGTCTGGCCGAGCCCCTCGAGGCAGCTCGCAACAGTGGCCAGGTTCGCTGGGTGTGTTTGGGAGGAGGGAACCCAAGTCACAGAGTAATCCTGGAGGAAGACGTACTTAACTGAGTTTAAAGCCGTACGTGTGAACTAAAACTATGCTGAAAATGGTGCCTTCTAATAGCTAAGTTTTTATACTTCGGTGTGCATGTTAGCAATACTTGCAGGGCGGAGGTCTAGGGCAACGAACGTGCAGTTTTTAGAAACAGTTCTATGGAAAGGAAATCACTCATATTTTAAATGTATTAAATACTGAGTATGACTACTGACTTTTTTAAAGTGTACACTCATCCCTGTCACCTGATCAGGTTTGAAGGAGCGGGAAATGTTGTTCATGTCCCATACTCATTTAAAACGTTGCACTGGGAGCAACGTCGCCTGTTTCTGTGCACCTCCGGGACCGCGCCGCGTGCCAGTTTTGTAGCGTTTGGGTGCAACGAAAGGGCTGTTACCGAAACCCTTTGTAAGAAACGAGCAATAAAGATGCCAGTTTTGTACAAAAGCGCTCTTGTCTGCCCCTGCTTTTCCGGTGCAGGAACGGTCCCCAACGGCCGCGGCGTGGGGCGGATCCTGGTGGGGCCGTTGGCAGCCAGGCCGCAGCATGGGGCCGTGCGTGGTGCTGCGGGCGGTGCTGCTGGTGGTGCTGTGTGAGTCTGCCCACAGTAACCCATGGGCCCCCAGCGTGCCTGGGGCTGCAGCTGGTAATGCCTCGCACGGCTCTTTCCCTCTTTCTCTCTCTCTCCAGGTTCACGAGCACTGTCTCAAATCACAGTCCCGCTGCAACTGCCCCCAAACACAACGGGAGAGTCGGTACTTGAGCACCCCTCTTATTTCCTACATATGTGTGTAGGCGTGAGTGGGTGTACATGCAGGAGGCTGTGCTCTGCTGGCTGCAGAGTGGTGATGGGGTGGTGAGTGCTGGCAGCTGTAACTGCAGCCACAGGGGCTCAGCCTGCCCCGTGAGGAGCATTTGCTTCTTGATCTCCTGCAGTTGTCCTCAGCGCTTGCAGCCTGCCCTCTGAGCTTGCTTTTCTGCGGTCGCTGTTCCTAATTCTTCCTTTCTCTGCTCTTCTGCACACACAAGGGCACGCTGTCCTACGTCCTCGCGATAGAGGGGAGGCCGTACACCATTCACCTGCAGCAGCAGTAAGTGCCCTGGTGCTGCCCCGTCTGAGCACTGCTGGCTTGTGCGCTCCCACCGGAGGCTCCTCTGGCACGGGACGGTACCGGTCACCTGCAGAGGACGCGTGTTTGTGTGCCACGCATCCAAATGCTGTGAGGGGTTGGAGCAGGGTTGGAGGGATGCTTGTGCCCGTGACCGCTGGTGGCAGCGGGTTTTGGATGTGCAAGGAGCCCCGGCACCATCGGTGTGGCAGTGCCTGCTGCAGGACCCAGCGCGAGCTTGAGAAGCTCTGTGTAAGAGATGCTAGTTTTAGTATTTGACTTCATGCTTTTCTTTTGCAGTCTATTTATACCTGATGATTTTAGGATTTATATGTCTAATGAGATGGCGTCCTTTAAAACTGATTTGACTCATATCAAGGCAAGTTTGGGCTGTTTTTTTTCTTTTAACCTGAAGTATTGCAGAGCTGCTGTTCAGTGCGTGCAGTTAAGCTGTCTGGGTGACCAGTTCTTGGGACTTTAGGGCTTCCTTTGCTTTGCTGTGGTTTAGGGCGACTGCTTCTACCGCGGGTACATCGAGGGCGTCCCTGGCTCGGCGGTGACTCTCAGCACCTGCTCCGGGCTCAGGTACCGGGGCTGCCTGCGCCTGCCGGTGCCCGCGGCTCCCCACCCTCCCCGTCCCCTGCCGGGAGCCGGGGTTCCCAGCGGTGCCGTGCCCCTCGCAGGGGCTTGCTGCAGTTTGAGAACGCCAGCTACGGGATCGAGCCACTGGTTAATTCACCCATCTTCGAGCACTTCGTTCACCAAATGAGCAACGAGAACACTGCAGGCTTCCTCTTCGCAAAGAGCCGCGCCGAGAGCGGGGCCCAGCTGGCAGCGCAGGAGATGGTGCTGAAGATCGTGTACGGTGAAGTGAGCTGCCGCCGGTCTCCTGGCCGTGCTCACGTCTGCTCGGTTTGGGTGGGAGCTGTTCCTGCAGGCAGCTTTGCCCCACGTGCGGTCTGGATGGGCAGCGATGGGTGGGGGATTTTAGGAGGGCAAGGGCTTCATGGAGCTGTCGCATGGATCGTCACTGTCCTGGTGCCTAACGAGAGGCATGGCCAAGTTAGAACGGCTTCTTTGAAAAGTGAGGAGTGGTTAAAGTTAGAGCGGCTGCTTACCTTGTGCTAAATACGAAGACAGCATCCACGTAATGCTGTTGAGCAGACACTTTGTAGTATAGCAAATTTCAGGAATAAGATCGATGGAATGTAAACATAAACAGCTTCACAATATTTTCTTTTTTAGCCAGCATTATCTGCAGTACGGTCTCCTAAGTACTTTGAGGTGTATGCAGTTTTGGACAAGGCTTTGGTAAGTCAGTGCCAGCCATCTTCTCCTTGTATTTGCTTGACTACTACAAATGTAAGAATGGTGCTGTTTCCAACTTTTATGCATTTTTGGTTTTCCCTTTATAAAGGTGTTTGTACTGTGGATTTTACAGGAAAGAATGATTGAAAATTGGTAGCTCACATTTACGTGACTGGATGCTGGGAATCCTTTCCACCTTATCCTGCTTTGCTGTGATAAACGACTTGTCCATTCTTACGCCCTTGTGTTGTTTTCCAGTACAATTATATGGGCTCAGACAAGAAAGTTGCAACATGGAAGATAATCCAGATTTTCAATTTAGTCAACAATGTAAGTTTTGAAACCTGGTTTGTATCGTAATAGAATGATGAGGGGCTGATTTTAGAAACAGCCACCTATTTCCTAGTTGCTTTTGGTTTGGGGAGGAGGCTTTGTAACTGCAGTTCCAGCCTTGGCTCGTGATGCTTGGCATTGCGATGCCAGGCACAGCCTGGCAGGAGCCGCCAGCTTCTCTGCCTCCTGGGCCAGACGTGATAAAAGGTTGGTGAAGAGTTTAACCCCAGTGGGTGAATACAAAGGCTTTGCTTTTTCTTCCCCTCCACACTGTCCAACAAGCACACTTTTAAGAAGTGTCCTTGGGCTGATTTGTGCGTATGATGATAAGCTACTTAACAGAAAAACTGAAACATTTTTACCAAGTTATTAGGCTTTGTTCATGTGCCTCTTGGGACATTGTTTTATTTTTGAGTTTAGTTCATTCTATTTTGCCATACAGATGTCATTCCATGGCTGCCAACCAACAGCTACTGTCCATCTTTTCCTGTCTCATTTGTTGCATGTACAGACATAATTGTGCTCTGAAAAAAGGTGTGTGAGCAGCCATCTCACCTGTCACATTTTCAGATATTTAACCCTCTGAACGTGACCGTTGTTCTGTCCTCCCTGGAGTTCTGGATAGAGGAGAATAAAATCTCGACAGCAGGGGAAGCCGATGAACTTCTGCAGAGATTTTTGGAGCGGCAGCAGCCATACCTCGCTCTGCGGTCGTATGACATCGCCTGCCTCTTTGTGTAAGGCTAGAATTCCCCCAGGGACTGGCGGTGCGGGGCAGAGCTCAGCCAGCCCTGCCATGCGGGGGGCACTGGGGGGACCACGGGGCTGGGGGCTGCGACCTGCGGCCGGAGAGAGCTCCTGTGTTTCAGGTACCGGGACCAAGCTTCCTTCGCGGGTGCGACCATTCCAGGCAAGGCGTGCCAGAGGGATGCCGCGGGTGCGGTGGCCGTGGTACGAGGCCTGCGGCTGGGACCAGGCCGGGTGCTGCAGCCCTGGGGTGGCGCCGGGGCCGGGTGCCTGCAGGGCAGCGCCGCACCCAGCTCCTGGCTCTGCCCTCCCAGTACCAGCGCAGCGTGACCCTGGAGTCGTTCTCTGTCCTCCTGGCCCAGATGCTGGCCCGCAGCTTGGGCATGAGCTACGACAACAACAGGAGCTGCCACTGCCCCGGGCACATCTGCGTGATGAACTCGGAGGCGCTGTGAGTTCCTCGCGGCCTTCACCCGACAGAGGCGCAGGGCGTTCTCAAACCGAATGGTGGTGGATGCGTTGACACCTACACAAACGGGGATAATCCTTCATTTTAGACATGTCGGTGGGGCAAAAGCCTTTAGCAGCTGCAGCGTTGAAGACTTTGAGAGCTTCCTCAAGCTGGACACAGGGGACTGCCTGTTCGACAGGCCGCGCCTGGCCGGGCTCTCCTACCGGCAAGCGGCCGCCTGCGGCAACGGCGTGGTGGAGCGCGGTGAGCAGTGCGACTGCGGCTCCGAGGCGGTGAGCGCTGCAGCAGCTGTGGTAAATGTGGGATTTTGTGCTGTTTGTCCATTCGGAGCAGTGAGATGTGGAGACACAGGGCGCAGCTGAAGTAGGAGCCAGCCCAAGGACTTGGGTCTGCTGTTTGCTCCTGTGCTGGCATCGATCCGACAGCAGCTTTGCCCACTCTCTCGTGTTATCCATTTTATGGATAAGCAGGAAGGGGAGGACCTTGGACAGTGAAAAGCTGAGAGGGAACAAAAGTGCAGAATAATGTGGCTTTGTGATGTGTTCTCAGGCATGCTTGAAGGATAAATGCTGTACTAACAAGTGTCGGTTTAAGCCAGGAGTGAAATGTTCCTCTGGACTGTGCTGTGATGGATGTCAGGTAAGTCATGTTCTTGCGGTCATCACAAGGCCGTCGTAATTTTTGGAGAAATATTATGTTCCCATGCTTACGGATGAGGACAAACTCCTCTGCTGTGCAATTGCAGCAGTTCCTGGGGTGGAGCTTTCCAGCTCAGCTCCCTAAAATCCCAAGGAAGGAAATTACTGGGGGAAGGTTGTCATGGGATGGGATGGGATGGGATGGGATGGGATGGGATGGGATGGGATGGGATGGGATGGGATGGGATGGGATGGGATGGGATGGGATGGGATGGGATGGGATGGGATGGGATGGGATGGGGGAGACACATGGTTAACCTGAGTGCCCAGCAGTGGTCCTAGCACTGGGGAGCTGTTGTAGAGGGTCCCGGGGGCCCGAGAGGGACCCCTGCCAGTGGGTGCCTGAGCATTTGTGAGAGAGGAATTGTGAGAAAGGAACAATTTCTGCCTCTCTCTCCAGTTTAAAGCAAAGAACTCGCTGTGCCGCCCTCCTGCCGACGTACAGTGCGATCTGGCCGAGTACTGCGATGGGTCCTCCGCGTCCTGCCCCCCCGATCTCTACGTGCAGGATGGGCACAACTGCGAGCACGGCACCGGGTACTGCTACAAGGGACGCTGCCAGTCTGCTGACCTGCAGTGCCGGAGGCTCTACGGGACAGGTAGTGGGGCGGCTCTGCTCTCACTGGCACTGCTGCCCTGCTTGAGAAGGCAGCTATGGTGCTAGCAAAGTTGGTTTGTGTCCTTGCCCTCTAAAACACCAAACTCAGGTGGGTTTCATTATGGCTTTTTGTAGCCTGGTTTCTGTGGAGGTGAGGTTTCGTGGTTAGTTGTTAGACTCCGGTCTGATATTTGGTGAGAACTTCATCAGCGAGCCAATTTTCTATTGGCCCATGACATGCTTCTCAGGACTAATTAGAGAAAAAAACAAAACATTTTCTCTAAATAATGTACAGCATCCACGTTCTGCTGTGTGCAAGATGAAAATTTGTAGGTACCATAACATGTCATTTCATGTTTCTTTAGCACTAATATTGATTATAAATTAAACTTGTAGGTTCAAAAAGTGCTCCTGTGGCGTGTTATGAGGAAGTCAATAGTCAGCGAGACAGATTTGGACACTGTGGGTTCCACTCCCGACATGGCTATAGGGCCTGCGCGTGGAGGTAGGTTGCAAAGGAGGGGCAGCTGTTCCCCTAAAAATGAGTATTTAATTTGGACTGTACAGAAGAGGACAGTATCAAGATTCCAGCTGACAGTGAGATTTGTGAAGCAATAAATAGTTATGTGTGTTTTCTCTTCATTGGTAACGGAGCATCTTTCCTCGTATCACAGATCATCTCTTGGGCTTTGCCAGCCCTACTTATTTTTTCTTACCATGCAGCACTCCGTACTTCTGTTGTGTGGTTTAATGGTGCTGTTGTTTCACTGTTTAGCATGTGTATGTGATACACACACACATTCCGTGCAAATCAATTTTACAGGAATCTCAGATGTGGAAAGTTAATCTGCACGTATCCGTATAGCACTCCCTTTGCAACTGATGCTGCTGCTGTCCTTTACGTCCAAGTGCGAGAGCATTTATGTATATCTTTGGATTACTTGAATATACCAGTGAGGCTGGATCCTCTTATGATTCCGTCAGGTACAAAGTGTGGCTCTGGAAAGGTAAGAAAACACTTTATAGTCAACTAAGACGTCAGATAGGAATTTTAAACATTAACAGTTTTAGGAATACTCGCTCCTGTGCAGCATAGTGTAAACACTGCAAATATACACTGGCATCACATTAAGTTTCTGGTGTGGTATAAGCATTGAACATAACCCTAAAGTAGTAAACGTAGCTTTTCAAAAGCACAGGGTTGTTTTTTCTAAGGAAGCGTATTTTGAATCCCATGTGGGACACGAGGCCAATGAGCTGAGGACTGATGGTAAAGCACTGAACTGGAATGGCCGTGTGTTTTTCTAGGTGTGCATAAACAACACTTGCCACCCCCATTCCGTCCTTGGATCTGACTGCAACAGCGAGGTGGAATGCCACGGCCACGGAGTAAGTAGCAGCAGCACTGCTCCGAGTGCTGCGGGTGTTTGGTCCTAAAGGTTTGCTGGGACTCGCGTGGGACCTGCCTGCAGACACATTTTAGGCTGATCCAATTGAAATCCCGGCCCTGTCAGCCGGTACCGCAAGTAAAACCACTTCAACGTACTGCTCCTAAAACCAACTCCGAAATGAGGAGGACAGGTTTTATTCACCGAGAGGGAAAACTGGGAGGTTTGGAGGGGGGGCAGCGATGCTGAAGGATGCAGCACGGGCGGGCGGCCGCGCTCGGGGCTCTGCCTTGTGTCGTGCTGCCCGCCCCGACGGGGCTTCCCCGCCGGGTTGCTCCTCGCCCGAGCTGCGGGGGGGGCTGCCCGGCCTGACGGCGGGCCGGGGGCTCTCCCCCCTCCCCAGGTGTGCACCAACCAGCGGCGCTGCCACTGCCACCCCGGCTGGAAGCCGCCCGACTGCCGCCAGAGGGGCTCCGCGCTGGGCGTCAGCGCCGACGGCGGCCCGGGGCCGGCGGAGCGCGGTGAGTCCCGCGGCCGGGCCCGGCGCCACGGCGGCTCCGCGGCCCCTCCGCCACCGCATCCGCGCTCCCTTCTCCCCCCGGCAGGACCCCCGGCGCTGCGGGACGCGGCTCGGACCTGGCCGCTGCTCCCCGCCTGCCTCCTGCCGCCCGCGCTGGCCGCGGCCGCGCTGCTGCTGCTGCTCCGCCGGGAGGCGCGGGGGCGGCGCGGGGTGCGGGGGGGGCAATAAACGAACCTTTACAAACCAGAAACGGCCTCGGCAGCGGCTGCGCCTCTCTGCGGGGCCGTTACCGGGCGGGGGGCGCCATGGGGCTGCGCCTGGCGCTGCTGGCCGCGATGCTGGCGGCGAGCCGTGAGTGGGGCCGGGGCTGTCCGGTGGGGCTGGGGCCGTCCGGTGGGGCTGGGGCCGTCCGGTGGGGCCGGGGCCGCCCCAGTGCTGCCCGGGGCTGCAGCCGTCTCGGGCCGGCCGGGAATGGTCCCTCCCGGCGTCGTGGTGGGGATGCTCAGGGGTGGTGGTGGTCCCCGGGGAGGGCCGGGGGCTCGTCTGCTGGGCTCTTCTCACCAAACGCTGAATCCGGCTTCTGGGGGTTTGGGGACTTCACCTGCTCCGGGTAACCCCCTCCTCGCTGGCACGGGGGTCCTGGGTTTTGCCGACGTGCCAGGCACGTGAAGGGGCACAACATGGGCGGCTGTGCGTGGAGCGCAGCACACAGAGGAGCAAGAGCACTGTGGAGCCTGCTGAAGTGGACGCTCACTGTACGGCAGCCAGCGGTGTTCGACTGGGCTCCCCGAGCCCCATTTCTGTTCCTGATGCAAGTTGGGTTGGGTTGGTTGAACTGGGGCTCGCTCTCATGCTCCCATCATACCGTAGTTACATTCCTGGGCTGCAGCAGGGCTGGGGTCCAGCACTGGTGTGTGCACATCCATTTGTTTTTTTTTTCTATGGAAGTGTCCAGAAAAAGCAGGGCTGGTATCCCTCTCCATGCCAGCCTACGGTTTGTAAAAGTGCCTCTCACACGTGCTCACAACTCCAGCTGTGGCTGCCAGGCACAACTGTGGTGGCATTCATCTGTGATTATAACTGAAAAACAAATTGTTTCTCTAGGCTCACAAATACCTTTGCACGTCACAGTTCCTCAGAGGTTACCCTCAAAAACAGCTGGAGAGACGGTACTGACACAGTTAAACTATTTAATGTTTGTGCATGTGTGTGCGAGTGGATATACTGGTGCAGGAATACAGAGTGTAACAGTCCTGGCGTGGCTGCTGCTGGGACAGTTTTGGGAAATGATGCTCTGTCTGCCCTGAAGGGTGTGTGTGTTGGGGGGTGTGGGGGGGTGACCAGATCTGCTGAGCTCCTGCAGTTGTCCTCAGCGCTTGCAGCCTGCCCTCTGAGCTTGCTTTTCTGCGGTCGCTGTTCCTAATTCTTCCTTTCTCTGCTCTTCTGCACACACAAGGGCACGCTGTCCTACGTCCTCGCGATAGAAGGGAGGCCGTACACCATTCACCTGCAACAGCAGTAAGTGCCCTGGTGCTGCCCCGTCTGAGCACTGCTGGCTTGTGCGCTCCCACCGGAGGCTCCTCTGGCACGGGACGGTACCAGTCACCTGCAGAGGAGCATGTTTGTGTGGCATGCACGCAAGTGCTGTGAGGGGCTGGAGCAGGGCTGGAGGGATGCTTGTGCCCGTGACCGCTGGTGGCAGCGGGTTTTGGATGTGCAAGGAGCCCCGGCACCATCGGTGTGGCAGTGCCTGCTGCAGGACCCAGCGCGAGCTTGAGAAGCTCCAAGTGAATACTCCTCAGAGTATTTTCAGAGGATTTTGCTGTATTTATGTTCTAGGTTCTTTTTACCTGATGATTTCAGGATTTACACATACAATGAGAAGGGATCTTTGTACTATGATTCACCCCAGATCAAGGTAGTGCTTTGTTCTTGCATTGGATGAATTGTGGGGCAGCCTTGCTCTTTAGTATATGGGGAGATGTCACCCCTTACACAGAGGAGTGATGCTTCCCTCCTTTCCCCTGTCCTTCAGCAGAGCTGGGTGGGACAGGGCCGTGCTTTGTCATACGAATGCCCTGTCCTCACACTGGGATAGTGTGTAGAGACTGGAGATTGTTTGCAGATACTTGAACCAAAGTGAGATTGAACAAAATCTTCATAGTGCTGTTGCCTGACAGAGCTGCCCCTGTGGTTCCCTTTGCTTCCCTTTGCTTTGCTGTGGTTTAGGGCGACTGCTTCTACCGCGGGTACATCGAGGGCGTCCCCGGCTCGGCGGTGACTCTCAGCACCTGCTCCGGGCTCAGGTACCGGGGCCGCCTGCGCTGCCGTGCCGGTGCCCGCGGCTCCCCACCCTCCCCGTCCCCTGCCGGCAGCCGGGGTTCCCAGCGGTGCCGTGCCCCTCGCAGGGGCTTGCTGCAGTTTGAGAACGCCAGCTACGGGATCGAGCCACTGGTTAATTCACCCGCCTTCGAGCACTTCATTTATCACATGAGCAACGAGAGCATGGCAGATTTCCTCTTCGCAAAGAGCCGCGCTGAGAGCGGGGCCCGGCCAGCAGTGCAGGAGGTCTCCTACAAAGCGCACACAACGCTGGAAGTGAGTGCTCTGATGGTGGCACTGATGGCAGCATCAGTTCTGGTGTCTCTTGGTCCATCAAAGAAATTAGCTTTTCTTACATATCATGACTCAAATGGAGAAATTAATTAACAACGGTGAACTTTTTTTTTTCTCTTTTCCAGTTACTGTCAAAGCACCACAGAGAGTTGGCACTCCATTTAATTTTGGAAAGGAATTTGGTAGGTTTGCACCAGTCAGTTCCTGTTCCGTATTTATTTCCTTGGCTCTGGATAGAGCTGCTGCAGAGCTTTTCCATGGTCTTTCATGTGGTCCTGCATGGCTTTGTGTGGGCTGTAGCTTGTGGCTGTGGTGAAAGGCCGTGATAACTCCACGTGCTTCAGCACGTCAGTAATCTAGGTACAACCTCATGTCGTATTTCAGTACAACTACCTGGGTGCAGACAAATACGTTGTGACGCAGAAGATAGTTCAGATCATCAGCTCTCTCAGCAGTGTAAGTTTGAACTGTTCTTTAAATACTGCAATAGAAATTTTGGGCTTTAATTTCAGCCTACTAACAGCTAGGTAGGTATTGGTAGGATTTGTCTAATTTTTGAGAAGATAATAATTAATTAAATGTGCTTTCTGAATACTGAATCTCATCTTTTTAGCTACTGATTTTTTAGTTTAGCCTGTCAGAAGCTCCAAGTTTCCCTAGGTCTTGTCTAGACGGGGTTAGGAGCTGTGGCAAGTAAGGTTTTATCCTTTGCTGTCCTCTACAAACACATGCTCTAACTCAGTGCTTCTCTCAAATAAATCAGTAGCTATGCCTAACATCACCTCGATACCATACTGTCCTCTAATAGTTCCACTGAGGGGTGATCATGCATGTGTGCATGTGTCAGAAGCCACCACTGCTTTTTTCCCTGTGTCTGTCATAGGGGACTGTTTTTTGTTAGATCCTGCTTAATAAACACTTTTCTCTTCTCTTTTGGACACATTGCTATTTCTATTTTTTTTTTTTTTTTTAATTCTCTGTACATTTCATTATACACATACACAACAGTAGATCAGTTGCCAACTGCTCCTGTCTATTTTCCTTAGGCAATGTGGCTACTAATAAGAATAAAAATTTACACAGGGCATGAAATGAAACACACGTGAGTAGCCATTTCCCGTTTACTTTCCAGATGTTCAGTTCTCTTAACATAACCATTACCCTGTCCTCCATGGAGGTCTGGATGGACAAGAATAAAATTCAGACAGGGTTGAATGGAGAAGAAGTGTTGATGCAGCTGCTGGAGTGGAAGATGACCAGCGCTGCTCTGCGGCCCTACGAAGTGCCCTATCTACTGCTGTAAGGATAGACGGTTGTTATTATTTCAGAGTAGACAGTAATGACCTGTAAAATTCATGAACTCTAGACTTTACTAGGGCTGAGATGCCTCTTGTGGAAGCGAGGTGGGGATGCAGTGAGGACCAAACAAAAGCTCCCCGCTGCCCTGCGTGGCCTGGGGGCTTTGACCCGGAGCCGCTGAGGCTCGGAGGCCGGAGAGAGCTCCTGTGTTTCAGGTACCGGGACCGAGCTTCCTACGTGGGTGCGACCATTCCAGACAAGGCATGCCAGAGGGATGCTGCGGGTGCGGTGGCCGTGGTACGAGGCCTGCGGCCGGGACCGAGCTGGCACCGTGGCCCTGGGGTGGCGCCGGGGCCGGGTGCCTGCGGGGCAGCGCCGCACCCAGCTCCTGGCTCTGTCCCCCCAGTACCAGCGCAGTGTGACCCTGGAGTCGTTCTCCGTCCTCCTGGCCCAGATGCTGGCCCGCAGCTTGGGCATGAGCTACGACAACAACAGGAGCTGCCGCTGCCCTGGGCACATCTGCGTGATGAACTCGGAGGCGCTGTGAGTTCCTCGCGGCCTTCGTGGCCTTCACCTGCCAGAGGCGCAGGGCGTTGTGAGGAGGATGCCACGGCGTGCCTCGGGCGTGGGTGCCCTCCTGTCACAGGGTAACACAGAGATCTCTGCTGTTCTTGCTCTGGGAAAGGAAAAAAAGCATAAATAGCGATTCGATGGTTACATCGGAAAGCAAATCTTTTCTTTCGAAAAGCAAGATGTTTCTGAATGCTTCTCATCCTTACTGATAGCACATGTTAAAGTCAGGTTTGCCAATGAGATGAAAGACCCCTGGGGGCTGCTTGTCCTGCCTCGTGCTCACCCACGAGCAAGTTCTCAAACTGAACAGAGATGTTAAGAAATGGAACGGCGGTGGATGTGTTGGCACGCACACAAGTAGGGATAATCCTTTGTTTTAGACGTGTCAGTGGGGCAAAGTCCTTTAGCAGCTGCAGCTTTGAAGACTTTGAGAACTTCCTCAAGCACAATCCAGAGTGCCCTTACATCAGGGTTGCCCGGAGGAGCCCGCTCTCCAGAGTGGCCGTCTGCGGCAACGGCGTGATGGAGCACGGCGAGCAGTGCGACTGCGGCTCCGTGGTGGTGAGCGCGGGGCAGCGGGGGGCTGGGGTGTCCCCTGCCCTCAGGAACGGTCCCAGACACGGGCTGGAGGTGGTCCAGGGGTTCATAATGCAGCTCTGTGGCCATGCACAGAGATGCAGCTGTCCCCTTCCCTTGGGGCCCCTGAGGCGTGCTGTTTGTTAGGGGGATGGGGGCCAGGGCAGGCAGGTGAGGAGATGTGAAGCAGGGAAGGGTTCACGGTGTGCTTGCAGGCATGTGCGGTGGACAAATGCTGCACTTCCCAGTGCAAGCTCAAACCGGGCGTGAAGTGTTCCTCAGGACGGTGCTGTGAAAATTGCCAGGTAAGGCACGTTCATAATTATCAGCAGTTAAGGCTATTTTTGAGGTCTGGAGACGTAGTATTTACTGTAGTAGGACTATAAGCCAGCTTACTGTTTTTGCTGATGGTCACCTCCAAAAAACTTAACAATATTGGTGCCGCCTTTTGTCTTTAGCAAGATGAGCATTTTCCCTAGCATGCAATGTATGGACAAGATAGCATCCAGGGGATGGGGATGGGGCATGGGGGACCTGAGTGCCCAGCAGCAATCCTGGCACTGGGGGCCTGTTGTAGAGGGTCCATGCACTGATGGGTGCCTGAGGATGGAGAGAGGAACAATTTCTGCCTCTCTCTCCAGTTTAAAGCAAAGAACTCGCTGTGCCGCCCTCCCGCCGACGTGCAGTGCGATCTGGCCGAGTACTGCAACGGGTCCTCCGCGTCCTGCCCCCCCGATTTCTACGTGCAGGATGGGCACGACTGCGAGCACGGCACCGGGTACTGCTACAAGGGACGCTGCCAGTCTGCTGACCTGCAGTGCCGGAGGCTCTACGGGACAGGTAGCGGGACGGCTCTGCTCTCGCTGGCACGGGCTGGGAATGCCTGTGCAGACTCAAATGCGTAGTGCTGGGCTTCCTGCACTTGTGGTGAGGGGAAAGGAACGGGCCATGGGAAGGTGATGGTTTACGTGAGGATTTCAGGCTGAATGTTGGCACAGCCATACATCTAGGCAGAGAACAAGCCACAGAAATACCCAGATTTTGTGGACGGTCTCTGAGACTTTACCAGCAATTCCACTGTCTGCGAGGTCTGTCCTGCAACTCGAACGTGGGCAGATAGTGATATAGCCACTTTTTACTCCATCAGATACAAGAACTGATAAATGTTAAAGCCAACACAGGTATTCTAATCTGTATTACCCTCAGTTATAATCAGTATTATTTCCAAACTTCCAGGTGCCAAAAATGCTCCTTTGGCTTGTTATGAAGAAGTCAACAGCCAGCAGGATAGGTTTGGACACTGTGGTAATCACCCGAAGGATGGGTACCAGCCCTGCTCTTGGCTGTAGGTTTCAAGGGAGAGGGAAGTGTTTAACTAAGAACACGTGTTTAATTTGTGCCCCCTTTTACTGTTGATGCAAAGCATAAAAATCTGTCAGAAGCTTCTTCAGTAGGGTTTTCTCCTGCATGGCTGCCTTTTCTTCCACTGTTGGCTCTAGCTGTTCTTAAAAGAGATGGTGATGCCGGGCAGGTCTTGTCCTGATGGATAAGGGGCACGTAGGGGTGAGCAGAGCACTCTGTGGTGGGCATGACAAATGCTTACCCGTGGCATAACCCGAGGTGTGGGGGGGGACGGGAGACTGCAGGGGGTTGAGAAGCAACTTCATCGACTATCCAGCAGTACAAGCAGTCGGTGAGCTTGGGTGCTTATTTCATTTAAATCTCCCTCCCTGAATTGTGCACCTCAGTGCCTCCAGCATTGTGGTCAACCAGATGCTGTGTCCACTCTTCTAATTTACTGTGCTAATGATTTTTTTAGGAATCTGGGATGTGGAAAGCTAGTATGCACATACCCGAGTCGTATTCCCTTCACAAAAGTTAAGGGTGCCATCATTTATGCTCAAGTGCAAGAACATCTGTGTGTGTCTTTTGATTTTATGCGTGGACCAACAGTGCAAGATCCTCTCATGGTTAAAGATGGTACAAAATGTGGTCCTAGAAAGGTAAGAAATATTTTGAGAGCATGGAAATGACATACAATTATCACAACTGCAACAGTTTTAGAACTGCAACTGGTTGCAACTTTGCAGTATAATTTAGAGGTGGTTTGTACTTACATTTTTGGTAATTGATTTACTGATCATTGTTTGAACCTAAGAATCTTTTTTAGAGTAATGGCTAGCATGACGAAGAGTGATGGGAAAGTATCCAGCAGAATTTTTTTCTTTCTGGACTTCCAGGTGTGTGTGAATGGCACGTGCCAGCCACATTCCGTCCTGAAGTATGACTGCAATGTGAAGACTAAATGCTCTGGGCATGGAGTAAGTAACGGTGCTGTTAGGGTGGTCTTGTCATGTTGGCTGATATTGCTGAAGAAGAGAGAGGATCTTCTCATGTGCCTACAGTGGCTTGCTTGGGACTTGGCTAAACCTGTGATTTGGGCTAACACTCATTCTCCAAAATTGTTATGCAGCAACTGTGGGAGAAATTAAGTGAGAATAACTTATGTACTTTCCCTTCCAAGACCAAATATAAATGAGATGAGGGGATGTGGAGTACTTGCTTGTCTAGATTAGCAGAAAACTGGAAAAGGGGTAACTAAAGAGGATTTAACTGCACGTAATTGAAATAGTGTTGGAAACGACCAGTGTATTTGTGCGAGGTAAGAGGCAGCCTGGGGAGCAGTGGAGCAGGACATGGAGGAAGCCCAGTCAGGGGTGTCCAGCAGCAGTGCCAAGTGGCACTGGTGTCTGGCTGTGACCCCAGCACGGGGCTTGCACTGGTCTGCGTGTGGGAAGGAGTGGGTATGAAAACGGTGCTATTGAAAGCTTCGCAGTGCTCCTTAGTACAAGTTCTTACAGGTGGGGAATGTTTTCTTCCCACCCTGATGTTTGCAGGTCTGCAATAACAGAAGGAACTGCCACTGCAGCCCGGGCTGGTACCCGCCCCAGTGCAGGATTCGGGGACCTTCGATAGGCGGCAGCATCAACAGCGGGCAGCAGCTGTGGGGCCGTGACGGTGAGTCCTGCGTGGCAGCTCCGGGTGTCCAGTGGTTTTACCGGGGGCAGTGGCTGCCCCCATGGTCCCAGAAACAGCCTCGGTCTTGTGACAGAGCAGACACCCTTGGCATCGCCTGGCCCTTACCCGGAGGTGTGCCTGTGGTTCTCTCCCTAGATGCTGTCACAAAAAGCTTTCCTAAGGGCACGCTGAAAAGTTGGCTGCTGCTGCTCCTCTGCATCATCGTCCCCATCCTTGTTGGCTGCATCATCCTGATTAAGAAGTGGACCCAGCTGATGAGGCGCTGTGCGAGGAACGCATCGCAAAGTGATGGGTAAGTTAATGGTGGTTGGTTACTGCGAGTCCCCCGTTCTGGGTGGGGGAGATAGGCAGGGGGTTGTGGCAGCGAGGGGTTTGGGGACGCATTCTGTCCAGGTGTGAAGGAGAGTGGGTGGGAGAGAGCCTGGGCATGTGGGGAGCAGGGGGAAGCAGCGCTGGGTCAGGACACAGAGCAATTGTCCTCCACCCATCCCTCGAAGCACTTGCACGCCTCCCAGAGGGGTGCAGGCATGCTCCTCAGGGGTTACTTGTGCAAGCAGTGACACGTTCCCGACTGGACCTCGCTCTCCCAAAACACCGGGCCCTCTGGCAGGGCTCACACGTGCATGCGGGGAGCGGGTGGGCGCGCCTTTCGGGGAAACGTGCCCCGGGGGGCCCGCGGGGCGCAGCCAGCAGCGGGTGCCCGGCGCCCTCACGCCCGCCCCGCGCCCCCAGGTCGGAGGCCAGCAGCCAGCGCAGCTGGGAGAGGTGAGAGCGAGCCCCGCGCCCTGCGGGCGGTGCGGAGCCCAGCGGGGCCGGGGCTGAGCCGCCCCCCTGCGCTCCCCGCAGCACCACCACCGAGGACAGCGTCTGCGAAGCGGAGCCGGAGCCGGAGCCGGGGCCGGGGCCGGGGCCGGAGCGTCCGTCGGAGCGGGGGCCGTGACGGGGCGGGCAATAAAGGCGCTGGGTGCAGCCGCGAGTCCGCGCCTCTCTCGGGGCCGTTGGCGGCGGCCGTTGGCGGCGGCGATGCGGGCGCTGGTGGTGCTGGTGGTGGTACTGGTGGTACTGGTGGTGCTGGTGGTGGCGCTGGGGCTGCCGGCGCGGGGCCTCGGCCCCGGGGGAGCGGTGCCCGGGCAGCCCCGGTCCCCGGCGCAGCGCCGCCGCCAAGCCCCGCAGCGCGCCCGTGCCTACAGCATCCCCATCGCGGGCACCCCCCGCACCGTGCGCCTGCGGCAGCAGTGAGTGGGGGCACGGCCGCGGGGCGCTGCGGGGCACCGAGCGGGGACCCCAGGGCTCCGTCTGTGCTCTGTGCGCAGAGTGTTCTTGCCAGAGGATCTCCGGATTTATACGGACGGCCGAGGGGGGCTGGCGAAATCCGAGCTGGCGCGTGTGGAGGTACGATATGCCCTGCGTGCCGCGCGATTTTGGGAGCAGTGCTTGCTGCTGAGGTACACCTGAAGAAGCGTGCGGTGAGGTTTCCTTCTGCAGGGATGCTCTGTAGACCTTTTGCTCGCCTCGGGCACTGATCTGCTCCGGGCAGCCCTGGTGAGGGTGTGCATCAGCTCACACCCTGCTGCAGCCATCACGAGTTCCCAGGGACGGTGAGGAGCTGATGAAGGGACGAAGACCGAGCAGTGGTCAGTGCAGGTGTCTGCTCCCAGGGGAGCCCGCAGTGCCGTGCTGCTCCCACGTGCTCTGCGTGCTCCCACCGGGAGCCCGTCCTCTGCAGGGACAGGGACCATGGCACAGGTAGCAGCAAGGTCTGGCGCCTTGCACGCTGCCACACACTCCAGGTCTCGAGGGAGGAGGCACCACACCGCAGACACGGCTTTACTCCTTCCAGCGTGACTGCTTCTACGAAGGCTACGTGGAGGGTTTCCCGGTGTCGCTCGTGGCACTTAGCACCTGCTCTGGACTGAGGTAAGCCTCGGGCTGCCTTTGCCCTGCGGCACAGCCACTAGCAAGAGCACCAGGCTCTGTTGGTACCAGTGGTGCTGGGCTGCTGGAGGAGCCATTCCTGCCGCTCGTGCCTTTGCCTTGCAGTGGGGTCCTGCAGCTCGCAAATACCAGCTATGGGATCAGGCCTTTGGAGGCTGCAGCTGGGTATCAGCACCTCGTTTATCAAATGCGTAATGAAAATGTAGAGACACCATTTGTAGAAAACAGCTCCCTTGCCTGGGCTGCAGAGGTGTCACCAGAGCCGTGGGAAGGAGCAGCAGTGAGTATGCCTCGAGGCCGTGGGGTTTTGGTGCAGTCGTAGCAGTAGGCCCTGGAAATCTTTAGGTGAAGGGTGCCTCAGTTTGTGCAGTAGCATTTGTTCCTGTGTGCATTTGGTACATCCAATGCTAAAGGACTTCGTGACTCACCGGAGCTAAGGACAAGGTCAGCAGGGGGGTCTGATGGCAGCGCGGGCTCAGCCTGGGTGAGTGGGATGGGGTTTCCTTGCAGCTGCAAGGAGTTCTGCAAACTTCTGTTGCTGTGAATACAGCCCGAATCTGTGGCTGATGTTATTGTGTTGTGGATTATGGAAGGAATGCTTTCCTAGAAGTTTGGTACTGTTTGTCCTACAGCTCCAAATCGTTGTGGATCCCATTAACTGACTGTGGAACTAAATGTCTCTTCTGCAAGTTGATACAAATTGCAGAGGCTAGTCTCTCTGGGTAATTTTTTGGGGGTATTTTTGTTGCTGTTTAGTTTGCTGTGGTTTGGTTTGGGTTTATATTTCCTTAAGGGCAAGGAAGCTGTCCACAGATCCCCACGATATCTGGAAATGCATGTAGTTTTGGACAAAGCTCTGGTGAGTCTTTGCATCCTCTCCATCATAAATTGTTTTCTCTGTGAAAAAACTCTGCAACAATTTCAGAACTTCACAGAACATCAAGGGAAGCATGCATGGGGCTTGACAGTCCCCATGAAATGGAAACTAACTCCCTTGGGCATGGATAATAATATGTTATGGCAGGAGCTGCAGTGAGCCCTGGGGAGCTAGTCCTGCTGCCTCACACAGTGCACTCAGATGCTCCTGTGTCTGTTGTCTTTCAGTATGACTACATGGGAGCAGACAAGGATGCAGTGACAGCCAAGATAGTCCAGCTTTTCAGCTACGTGAACAGTGTGAGTTGCTTTTGGTTGTTTGTGGCAAATGTGTTGCAGTGGTAAGGAAAAGCAAGCGAGGAACTGTTGAGCAGCTGGGCTCTGGACCAGCCGTGGTGTCTGTCTGCTTCCAGATGTTTTCACGCCTCAATCTGACGATAGCGCTCTCTTCACTGGAGCTTTGGACAGAAAAGAACAAAATTCCTACCATGGGAGATGCTGAGGAGTTGCTGCAGAGATTTTTGCAGTGGAAAAACATACATCGTGTTCTGCGGCTCCAGGACATAACATTCTTATTCGTGTAAGAAGGGGCTGGCTGTGATAGCTGGCACGGGGATGAGAGGAGTAGGACGGTGTCAATACAGAGGCATGAGCATACACATGAGCAGCATGTGTAGGGCTCAGTCTGCGCTGTTCCTCAGCTACAGGGAGCAGTCCCCTTCCACGGGGGCATCTTCTGCGAAGAAGCTGTGTCTCAAGAACCACGCTGGAGGGGTTGCCTTGGTATGCAGCCTGTCTGTTTGTACCCCTAGCCTCCCGTGTGTTGGCACGGTGCTGAGCTGTGCCTCCAGGTGAGCCCATGCCTACCCAAAGGGCGAGGAACGCCGGCAGCACTCCGTAGGGCACGGAGCCCCTGGGGGTGATGGAGCAGGGACCCCAGGGCTGTCAGTGCCTCGCAGCCCACCGGAGCCCCAGAGCAGAGCGTGAGTTTGCTGCAAGGACAGCGCTCTGAGGTCTGCCCGTGTTGCCCTCGCAGTACCGAAGCACTATGACGCTGGAGGCATTCTCAGTCGTCGTGGCCCAGCTGCTGGGGCTCAGCTTAGGGATGGTGTACGACGACCCCGGGAGCTGTCACTGCGCGGGAGCTGCCTGCATAATGCAGCCCAGTGCGGTGTAAGGCTCCCTGTCCTTGCAGCATGCCCGGGGTTTGCAGGGTGAAGCCCCAAGCGCTCTGTCCGTGCCACCCATGTGGGCGCCAGCCTTGTCCTCTGGCTTACAGGCACTCGGCTGGCACCAAAGCCTTCAGCAGCTGCAGCATAAGAGACTTCCAGCGTTTTCTTGCCACTGGAGAAGGGCAGTGCCTGTTGAACAGGCCAACGATGGACGTGTCGTATAAAGCTCCCGTGTGTGGCAACAAAGTGGTGGAGCCAGGAGAGGCTTGTGACTGCGGGTCGGCAGAGGTTAGTTGTGAGCCTCGGTACAGTAGGAAAGAGCCACGTCCCGTGCCCCCAGGGGGAGAGCTCTCCAAAGAGGGGTGTGAATCTCATGCCTCATCAGGAGGCTGCAGACAGCCACTGCTGAGGGGAAGCCCGAGCTCTCTGCTGAGCTCCTGTACCCACAGGAGGGGTGTGAGCTCTCCTGACTGCCTGTGCTGGTGCCTCCAGGAGTGCCGGCGCGATCTGTGTTGTACCGTGGGGTGCAAAAGGAGGAAAGGAGTGCAGTGCCTGTCGGGCCCGTGCTGCTGGAAGTGCAAGGTAAGCTGTGCAGCAGCAGTGGGAACACTCAGGAATAGCCTTTACATGTGCAGGGCATGTGCAATGGGACTTGGTGGGGACAAGTGGCTGCATTTCCAGCTGCAAGTACTGGCTGCTCTGCTGTGAGGGGTCGGAGAGCACAGGTGAGTGAAGTGAGCTGTGTGACGTGGTGGGGCCGGTGAAGTGCTTTTGTGTCAAGAAGGTGTTTTAAGGAGCAGGTACCATGCCTTCTCCTGAAGTACCGAGATGAAGGATATGCCAACTGTACGGACATATGTTAATGTTGCGGGGGTAAACCTGGTTTGTGGAGACCTTTGAAATTGTGTGGGTAGATTTTTCCCAATCCTGATCTAAACTGTAAAGCCAATATTTGCTTTGCCCTAAGAGGAGATCTGTTCTGTTGTCTGTGAGTGCATGTGCTATGCAAAGCTCCTCTTGTTCTGCCTCTTCCCACTAGTTTGCAAAAAGCGGCACATTGTGTAGAACCAGCTCCGAGGATGAGTGTGAGCTGAAGGAATATTGCAACGGCACCTCTGGGGAGTGCACGGCCAACCAGTGGGT
This sequence comes from Aythya ferina, assembly GCF_964211825.1. Classification (NCBI taxonomy): domain Eukaryota; kingdom Metazoa; phylum Chordata; class Aves; order Anseriformes; family Anatidae; genus Aythya; species Aythya ferina. Next base: position 5,574,687 of record NC_140310.1, read on the forward strand.
GATGGACGGGCATCCCTGCAGCAGGAACACCGCCTTCTGCTACAGAGGAGCTTGCCAGACAGCTGACAAGCAGTGTCAGGACATCTTCGGCAAAGGTAAGGGCTGCAGGGGGGCTGTTTGTTGTGCGTGAAATGTAAGGCTGTGGACAAGAATCAACAAAACAGGAAACCCTGGCAGCCCAGCCTGTGTGCAGGCAAAAACAGGCAGCAAGAGTGGAAGAAAACGTGTGTTGGGAGGTCTCTTGACTTCAGCCTTGTAGCACAGAGCTGACGGGCAGGCTGTGGTGGGGCTGGGTGGCAGCTGCAGCACTGCACAGCAGCAGCAGGCTGTTGGGAGCATGGTGAGGTGAGCGCTATGTTCAGGCTCCTGCACGGCCATGGCACCCAGTGCCTGTGAGAGCCAGCAGCCCTCAGCATCATCGGGTGGCCCCGGCAGTGATGTCCAGCCCTGAGGTGGAGAGAGAGGCCTTTTGCCAGTCTGTGAGTGATGCTATGTGTTTGCAGGCGCCAAAAATGGACCCTTGGCCTGCTACGAGGAAATTAATGGCCAAAGGGACAGAATGGGACACTGCGGCTCCAACCACAGCGGGTACCAGAGCTGTGCATGGAAGTAAGTGCTGTAGGAACCCCAGGGGCCCCTGTCTAGGTCCATGGCAGCAGGGAGCCCGGCTGCACTGCAGGGCAGGACGGGAGCACACGGATGCGTCGCCCTTGGCACCGGGGAGGAGCGCGCTGTGCCAGGGTGCATGGGCTGCCAGGCAGATGAGAGAAGGGCACGTGGCAGATGTAAGCATGCCGTGTCCGTGTGCTGCAAATCGGCTGTTTGGGATCTGTTCTCCAAGCCCTCGGTGCAACCGATGGAGAGGAACAGAAGGGTGAAGGTGTCTTGTGTGAAGTCCTCTGCTCTCCGTGCCTTTGCAGGGATCTCCAGTGCGGGAAGCTCATCTGCGAGTATCCAGGTAACGTGCCTTTCACCAAGGAGAAGGCTGCGGTGATCTACACGCGGGTGCAGAACACGCTGTGCATCACGCTGGACTACATGAGGCCTCCCGCAGCGAGGGACCCAATGCTGGTGAAGGATGGCACTGTCTGTGGTGACCACAAGGTGACGTGCCGTGGCTCTTAGGAAAGGAGGACCTGCAGGAAGTGTTTCTGCAGTAGTGGTGTCAGAGACTCACGGGCAGTCAGTGGCTTTTCCAGTGGTTGCATCCTGAAGGGGTTGGGGATGGGATTGTGCGAACCCCATCGCACGGGGTCAGGCTGGAAACCCATGTCTGTCCCGAGCAGGAGATGGGTGTTACTGCCTGCTGAGTGCTGTCTGCTGACCCCTACATTTGTGTTTTAGATCTGCATGAATCAGAAGTGTGTGTCTGCTGCTGTCTTGAAGTATGATTGTGACATAAAGAAAAAATGCAACAATCATGGGGTAAGTTACAGTGCCGCACGTCCTTGTTTTTTTTGGACCATCCCGCTCTCCCAAGATGCGGCTTGCAAAAGCAAGGAAATGTGTTCGTGATCTTTTGTAGCCAACAGAAATCATTTCTCTCCCTCTCTGTCGCACAGGTGTGCAATAACAAAGGGACTTGCCATTGCCACGCTGGCTGGAAGCCACCGAACTGCCAGGAGAAAGCAGGGAAGCAGGAAGGGAGCAAAGACAGCCTGCTCAGCGCCGGTGAGCAGCGAGGGCAGCGACCCTCTGGGCTGTGGGAAAGGAGAAAAGAAATAGGGCAGGAGTTGGAGTAGAATAACAGAATTATGGGCTGTTGAGGTGGGAAGGGACCTCTGCAGGTCTTCTCCAGCATCCTTGCTCAAGCAGGGCCACCTAGGCCCACTCGCCCAGGCCCAGGATGCTGCCGTTCCCTTTCTGGCTGTGGCTCACACGGGGGGAGCCTTGCTGTCCCGAGAAGTGCGCTGCTGTGGGCTGAAGGAGGTTGTTCCCTGTGCCTAGATGAAGTAGGCCTGCAGAACAAGGACCCGCTGAAGATGTGGCTGCTTCTCACCTTCTGCCTCTTTGTGCCCGTCCTCATTGGGGTCATCCTCTTGGTGGTGAAGAGAAAGGAGCTGAGGCAGTGTCTCTACACAGAGCAGCTGGAAATAGAAGAGTAAGTCTGCTCCCCTCGCCTCGGGCTCAGATGCAGTTGTAGGTGACAGTAAAGGGAGAGCCTGGACCTGCACCCTTGCCATGCGGTGTGCACGAGGGGGGGAGAGGAAAGGGGAGGCAGCGCTGTTGGGCTTGGTGACTGGGGGCAACTCCCTGCTCCCACCCTAGGTTTGAAGATAAAGAAAGCACTGAGGAGGAGGGGAGCGTGTTGGATGCGCAGCAAAATAGCTGGAGAGGACTTTAAAAGTAAGTCGTTGCCAAAGTCACCCAAGTTTTGTGCCGATGTTGTAAACAGTCTGCATGTGGTGGCACAGCTGGCAGTGGAAACCAGAGAACAGGAGCAGTCTGTGTGCCTCTGCACCAGCACGTAGGGGGTGTTAGGGGGAGCGTCAGGGCAAGGGCACTGCAGGTGGCCCAGGCATCACTGTGGAGGGCAGGCAGCAGGTTCCCGGCTGCTGGCAGTTCCTGCAGCACATCGGCACCCAGGCACCAACAGACGTGGCCAGGGAGGTCGCAGGAGCTGGAGAGGGCAGTCACGAGGCGGCAGCCGGTCAAATGTCCTTGGGACGTGGCTGCGGGTGACAGCCAGGAGGTGACGAACTCCTGTGTGACGGAGCGGAGAGGCTTGGAGGCGCTCCCTGGGATGGGAGCGGGTGCACGGTGGGGCAGCTGCTGCAGCTCATGGCGAGTCTCAGGGTGGTGCTGTGCCACACACGGGGGGCAGGCAGGGTCTGGGGGGCCGTGGTCACTGCGTGAGGGGCTGGCGGGGACTAACGGGCATCCCTGTTGTGTGCTTGGCAGCTGCCTGCAGGGCTCTGGACTTTGGGGAGCACTGGAAGCAAGGTGCAGCAGCGCAGCACACAGAGACGTTTGTGGTCCCAGGTTTGGGATGTAACCCACAACAGCCACATGGCCCCCCAGGGGCTGTGTGCGGGGGGTGTTGAAGCCTGTCTGAGGGATGCTAAGTCTGTAGTTTGTGTTTTTTTTGTGTGTTGTTCAATAAAAGGTGTTTCTGATGCCTGAGTCCTGTGATCCCTGCGGAGCAACGCCTTGCCAGGAGGGCCAGGGAGGGCGAGGGGACTGCGCCTTTCAGAGGCTGCCCAGAGGGGGGCTCTGAGTGCTGTGTGTGTGCAGCTGTGCTTCGCCCAGGGAGGAACAACGACGAGCAGGCCTGGAGAGCAGACGCTGCTGTTGCTGCAGCCCTTTTCGCTGTGCTGCAATGGCACCGGCACCTGCGGGATGGAGGGAGGGGAGGGGGGGACTGATCTGCAGGGGGACAAAGGCAGCACCACACTGAAATGTGATTTTCAGCAGCCTCCTCTGCAGGGTCTCGTTTGGCCTACTTTCATCCATCTCCGGCCAGACAGTGGCACAAGCCACCTGATGGGCAGGGAGTTTTGGTGCTGTGCAGGACAGTTAGGTCAGAAACCCTCAGACCCTCATCACAAGGACGTCTAATCCCCCTCTGTCAGCTCTGACTCCCCTGGGGCTGGGTGTGTGCAGCCCTGGGGAGAGCACGGGGAGCCCACAGTGCAGGCACAATTAAAGCCATCATTAGAATCTTGTGCTTTGTTTGGCAATGGGAATTTAATGACAACCTCAGCTCACGCTCAGTCATTAGGGAGTTAGCTGGAAATGCAGATGAATCCTCAGCTGACATGCAATGTGGATTAGGGAGTTTTACTCCCTGCCACACAGCACTTACTTTGTGGCAGCAGCTTCAGTTGTGGCTCCCATTAATTTATTTTGGCTGCACTGGGCATATTATTAGCACATAAATCAGCAGCACCTTATTCAAGCACGGGGCTCGGGATGCAGTTGATGCCTGATGGAGCATACATCGCTCCTGCGGGGACAAGGCTCTCGGAGCCCCTGCTCGGGGGGGTCACCAGCCGGGTGCAGACCCTGCCGTGAGCCATGGGCAGCAGCCACCAGCGCTGCTGAGGAGATCTCAGGCTGGGGGGGCAGGCCACAGCCCCCTCCTGCAGCAAGGAGCCTTCCCCGAGCCCGCTCCAGAGGTGGATGCTGACGAGGACGGGGCTCGGCGCTTGCTCCACGACATTGGCTTATCAGCAACCTTTAATCGTGTTTGCTCGACCCCTCTGGCCGCAGGCGGCCGGAGCCTCACCTGCCCCCCCAGGACAAGGTTCGTGGCCGGGGCGCGCTGTGCTGGCTCAGCACATACCGGGCGCGGGGCAGTCGGTGCCTCCACGGAGCCACAGCGCGTCCCGGCCCCACGGCCAGCACCAGGGATGGAGGCCGGCGATGGGAAGGAGGAGACCCCGCTGTCCTCGGCACTGAGCCGGTTTCAGCTCTCGGAGGATTACGGCTTCCTGCTTCCCAACCCTCTGGTAGGAGACGGCCGTGCCACCGTGCCCGTGGGCTGCAGGAAACAGCAGGGAAATAGAGGGGCTGGTGATGTTTGGGTGTCCATTTAATGTTATTTACAAGGGTCTGGAAAATCAGTGAGGAATGCCTGTGATACTTCGGGTCAGGCAGCTTCATAGGACAAATTCCTCACTTTAAAAATTACACTGGCTTCAGCACGTGGCACAGGAGAGAGGGGAAGGAGCTCTGCAATTCAGATATTGGCCTTGGATTTACAGGATTTCACAGGAGTACGAGGAGAGAATTTAGAAGGCAACTCTCCCATGCTGAAAGCAGAGCCATTTGTCACTGGGGCGCAATTTACAGAGGGAGCTCTCAGGGACAGGCAGATACTTGTTTATTGTCCATTAATTCCCCATCATGCAGGCTGATATTACAAGAGGGGGAACCAGACATAAACCATTAGCTGCGACTCCCAGGGCTGGATGGATGCTGGAGCCCGGGCTGGCTGACAGCCGCTTTCCCCCTCCCTGCAGAAACCTCTGCCCATGCTGCAGGGTGGGGGGCGCGGGGTGGGGGGGTGTGGGGTGGGCTCCTGCCCCAGCTCCGTGCAGGCTCCCCAGCAGCACCAGCAGCAGCCCTCGGCACCGTATTGCTGTGCCGGAGCACAGGGAGAGGAGCGCTGCAGGCGCTGTGCGGGGGGCTGTGTGCTGACAGCCCCCCCCTTGCTTCTCATCTCCTCCCAAGACGGAGCTGCCGGCCCCCTACGGCCCGTGGATGGAGATCGCCCGTGAGCTGCCCCAGCTGATTGCGAGCCATCGGCTCCGCTCTCGCGTTCACCAGGTAAACGTGCGGCCGCTGCTGGCGGGTCTGGCATAGCTGAGTCTGCAAATGCCATGGAAAAGCAAAGCAAACCTCCTGACTGCCTGTGCTGGCAGGATCCCCGTGTACGGGCAGCTCCGTGTGTGTGTGTGTGCTGCTCCTGCCTTAGCTGGTGCTGCTGTAGGGAAGGGCGCTGTGTATGGAAAGCACACGGAGTTGGTTATAACTAACACGATGCAGAGGCAAAGCCTTCGGCACAGAAATAGCTCCTGACACAGCTGCTGGGCTGTCCCAGCCGGCCAAGGCAGGCCGGAGTGCGGTGGCAGGGGAAACCCTCTAGATGTCACGAGAGCTGCAGCTCCCGCGTTCCTCCCGGCACCGGGCAGTGACACCCCCGGGGTTCCTGCAAACCATCGCACGCAGCAAACCAGTCAGTCCATAGCGAGCGGTGCAGGGCTGGAGGGAAAGGAAAAGGGCAGGGAGAGGTGACCGGAGGGCCGCTCCTGGCTGGGGGGGCACACAGGGAATACACTCTTTTTACGGCTGCGGTGCTCTGTGCTCACCAGGGTCTCTTTGTAGATGCCCCAGCTGAGCACGCGGCACCTCCGAGGGCGCGAGGAGCTGTACTTGGCCCATCTGGTGCTCAGCTTCATCACCATGGGCTACCTGTGGCAGGAGGGCGAGGAGGGCACCGTGAAGGTAACCGCAGGTTCCCCTGCTCGCGGGGAGCTGGCGCACGCTCTGCTCCCCTGGGACTGCAGCCAGAGCCGTCCCGCTGGGGCCGAGCCTCCTTCCCAAGGCCGGAGCTGGGGCACAACCTCTCCCGTGCTTTGTGCCCCCCAGGTCCTGCCCCGCCACCTCGCCGTCCCCTTCTGGGAGGTGTCGCAGGCCCTCGGGCTCCCCCCCATCCTCAGCCACGCAGACTTTGTCTTGGCCAACTGGAGGAGGAAGGACCCCAGCGGGTAAACAGCGAACGCGGCTCCTGCGGCCGGGTCAGCGGCAACGAGCCCGCACAGCTCCAGTCCTGACCAAAACCTCTTAAACCCGGCATAGCTGGGGGGCAGCTCACAGCTAAGGGCTGGGGAGGGGATTTGCCCCATGGGCATGGGGGCAAGCGGGAGCATCTGCCCGAGGGATGGTGCTGCCTCTGGTGAGCAAACTCGTTTGTGTTAGGCAGCACAGGCCATTGCTAGAACGATTTATAACACCTCTCTCTCTCCCTCTCCCCTTTCCCTGTGTATTTGCTGGCAATGCCCAAAATGCCTGCAGGCCTCTGGAAATTGAGTAAGTATTTAAGATGCTTATTTATTTTCTAACAGTATTAGTTTTGTTTGAATTGGCTTAGTGCTCCTACACTGCAGGGCTCTGCTTAGGTTAAACCTCTCTCTCGGTACACGAGCAGAAGAAAAACAGCTCGGTCCTTGGCACACAACCACCACTGAAACAACAGCAAAGCCACCATGGTCACGGCTGAACCGTGGCCGATCCAGGCTGTGCAGAGCCTGGCTGCCAGGGACCAGACTTGTAGCCCAGCGAGGGCACAAGGAGGGTTCAGGATCCCTCAGAGCCAGAGCAGAGCCTGTTGCTCCCTTTTGCCCTGTGCCCACTTCCCTTTGCTCAGGGTGCAGAAGGCTCTGCAACAGGAAGGATTTTGCACGGGTGGGGGAGCTGAGGCCCGTCCTGATGCTGGGTGGAGGGGTGGCTGCACGCAGCAGCTCCTCCAAAAATCTCACCCACCCCTGGGAGGCAGCAGCAGCGCTCAGCTCCCCGCCAGGATGCGGCGTCAGGGCTGGGGGGCAGGAAGGGCAGGGGGAAAGCTGCTGCTGACCGCCCTGCAGGAACCTGGACACCATCATATCGCTGCCCGGGGGAGAGAGCCTGAAGGGGTTCATCCTCGTCACCTTCCTGGTGGAGAAGGCAGCGGTGCCTGGCATTAAGGTAGGGCACGAGCCCCTGCTGTGCCCTGCAGCTGCCTGGCCCCAGAGCCCAGCCCTCGGGGCTGCCAGCGAGTACCCCGAGCACATCCCAGCCCCTCCATCGCTTTGTGCTCCCCCTCTGCTCCTCACAGGCGATCCCTCAGGCCATTCGTGCCATCCGGCAGCTTGACGAGGAGACCCTGCACCAGGCCCTGCAGGGGCTGGCGACGGCCATCGGGGCCATGGGCAAGGCTCTGCAGAGGATGCACGGTAACAGCAGCCTGGGGCAGCCCTTGGGGTGCCGTGCACGGGGCTGCTCACCAGCTGCACTGCGTGAATGCGCTGGTGCTTGGCCCAGAGAGCAGCTCATAAAGGTCCTGCCCGTGGGAAACGCCGATGCAGACTGCCCGCAGTGACACCTCCGATCCAATTTCCTCCTAGATTACGTGGATCCAGCAGTGTTTTATGCCGTGATCCGGATCTTTCTCTCTGGGTGAGTATGGAGCATTTCCATTCCTCCACAGACACCACGGGCAGGGGGAGCAGGGGCTCCGCTGGGAAGGGGGAGCCCTGTTGGGGCTGCTCAGTTGGGCAAGGCAGCAGTATGGCAAAAAGAGCTCAGCGCCGTGGTTTTGTTATCCCTCATCTTCCCTGCTGGGCTGCAAGCATCCCAAACTGCTCCACTCTTGGGCTTCTCAGGGGGTTTCTATTTTTATTTCTATTCGGCATATCTCAGCATTCCTCAGTCAAAAGGCTCCATGCATCCTGATTATGTTTCTTTCATTTTTTATCCCAACTGACCTTGTCTTGATGGTCATCAGCTTGGAAAAACATGCCTTTTAAATTCCCTTCTGCTTAGAAGAACTTCCCACTACTAGAGGTTACTATAAATACATCCATGGGAGAGCTAAAAATATTAAGGTATTTGATAATGAATCTATTTTCTCTGCAATTTGAGCAAAATCTGCAGTCAAACAGCCCTAACAGCCAGTACTGAAAGCTTCATGAAATGGTGCATTCTTTGGAAGGTCAAGAGATATTTTTGTGCCAGGCACATTATCTCTCTGAAATTATAACTTCTCTTTCCATTTGCAAGAGAGCATTTATCCATTTTTGCACAACAGGAGCATAAACCAGTGTGACACGGGCTGAGAGTTAATGGTGTTTGGGGCGGGGGGGGCAGCAGCGCTGCCCAGTTCCCAGCCCTACTGAGGGCGAGCGTCTTTTATGAGAGGGAGGAAATCACATTACGGGCTTGTGCTCTGCTAAATAAATAAAGACTCTCCTGCACTGTCTTTAAAGACATCATCAGCAAGAATGGAGAAAAATCCAAAGTCAAAACTTCAAGGGCTCAGAGGAGCTCTTGTGTGGCTCTTACTGGTGCAGAGGCAACCGGGCTGCTCCTGATGGGGACTCAGGGAACTAATGCCTGAGGTGCTGCTGTTCTATCCTGCACAGCAGGGCAGCCGATCCCCTCTTCCCTGCTCAGTGCCAACCCCCAGGACCTGGCCAGGGGCTGGGGATGCAGTCACGGCAGGGGCTGGTCCCAGGAGCGTGCCCTGGGGTGAATGCCAGAGCCTGGAGCCCCACACAGCGATCCCTCGCTTGTGGGAAGAAAGGTAGCGATGGATTTCTCCCCACAGCTGCGACCTTGCTGGGCACCTTGGTGTGGTGTTCAGTTCCCAAATTTATCCTGTGCTTGAGGACAGCTGGCAAGGCTCAGTGAGGGGGAGGCGATCCAAGGACGGGGTCAGGAAGGTTTTACCCCAGCTTGTCAGCCCAGGGTCACTTCTCTGCAGTCTGACCTGCTGACAAAGCGTGGGGGCTTCGCTGCGTGGCCACCCCCTTCCTGAGCACCTTGTGCCTGGCTCAGCTGGAAGGACAACCCCGCGATGCCGGACGGGCTGGTGTACGAAGGGGTCTCCGAGGAGCCCATGGCCTTCTCGGGAGGGAGCGCGGCACAGAGCACCGTCCTGCATGCTTTTGATGAGCTCTTGGGGATTCGCCACAGCCAGGAAAGCAGTAAGTCAAACACTTCTTCCTTTTAAAAAAAAATCTATAATAATTTGGGGGGCACAGAACCAAGCCAGCACATTTCCTGTGGCTTTGCCTACAGCAGATTTACCAGCTGATAGGGCCGTGTCTCCAGCTCGCCCTCCCCAAAGCCCTGTCCCAGCATCTGGCTGGGAAGAGGCTCTCCCCAGTACATTACAGAGGAAGTCCATAAATGAGGCTCTGGCAAGCACCTCCACGCTGCTATAAATTCCCGGAGGGACAGACTTTGTTTTTTGCATGTCAACTTTTTACTGAGGTTATATATGGGTACAGAGATGAGGGAGAAGAGCATGCCAGCATCCTGCCAGTAACTGAGCTCATCCATTCACATAGCTTTGCAATAGTCTGGCCCGCAACAGAATATATTTATCAGAAATTAGTGAAACCATGCTAATAGCAAACAATAAATAAAGGCTGAGAGCAAGGGCTAAAACCTGCCTTTTAGGGTTAAAAGCAACTCTAATGAAGCACTGACCTAATATGGGTTTTCTTTCTCAGTTCATTTATTGCACCAAGACAGATGAGAGGACAGGAGACTACGAGGAGGATCTTATCTGGCACTAAATGGCATAGCTCAGTGCCAGGACAGAGGTGGGGTTGGGCAGAGGGGAGCAGCCACCAGGAGGTTTATTTTGGGATTTTGGTGCTTGCAGGCAGTACGCCACAGCACCTGCAAGCAGAGGGCTTCCCCAGGCACTGACGGGGAACCCAACACAGCTCTTGAGGGGCTCAGGCCCCTGCTTGCTCCTGTGCTGGGCTCCAGCCCAGGGGTCTGGGAGGCAAAAGCCCTGGGTAAGCTCCTGGCTGGCTGGGATGCAGCCGCCCCTGCACAGCCTTCCCAAGGGCATCCAGGTGAGGATCAGCACAGGTAGGAAAGGGCAAGGGCAGCCCCAGTAAATGCCAGCTGAGAAGAGTTTTGAGAGCATTTACATTGCGTTATGGAAGGGACCCAGCTATCTGCAGCTTCTCTTCTCTTTGATTTACATTACACCTGCTCCTAAGGTCCTCTGTTGGTTTATTAACTTTATTAGTTTTTCCAGGTACACAGACAGACCTTCATGGAGTAAGCAAGAAGAGGAAAATCCAATATTTCAGTCTAAAGAAATGCCTGGCATCTATATAGTTTTCCCACATGCCCCTAGCTTAGCAGGGATGTATTTCACCAAGATATGAGACAGGATCAGAGATGGGAATATTTGTCATCTTGCATTTCAGGCACAGAATCACGCTGCAGTATCTTGAGCAGGTTTCCTGCCACCTACGTGGCTGCACAGGCCGGGTTAAGGACACCCAGGCTTTGCAGTGTGCGACTCGTGCCCACCGGACGCACTGGCACCCTGGCTGCAGCCCGGCCGCTCTCCGAGAGCTTCCTCCCATCTCCCCTCAACTTCTTTCTTCCTCTGCTGGTGTTTTGCAGCCGCGTTCCTGCACAGGATGAGGGACTACATGCCTCCTCCCCACCGAGCCTTCATCGAGGAGATCGGCCGGGCCCCCTCCCTGAAGCAGCACGTGCTCTGCTCCGGGGACGAGCGGCTGCGGGCGGCTTTCAACCGCTGCGTCACCGCGCTGGCAGACTTCAGGTCCTGCCACATCGCCATCGTCACCAAGTACATCGCCGTGGCCAAAGCCAAGGCAGGGCGGGCGGCGGTGGGTGGCTGGGCTGGGAGGCCCCCGGCCGCGCTGGAGGCCAAAGGGACCGGGGGGTCGCACATCTTCAGCTTCCTGAAGAGCGTCAGGGACACCACCAGGGACGGGCTGATAAGCGCCTGACGCCCCGGTGGCTGAGGGCAGGCCCAGGAGGCCGCAGGACTCAGGCTGGTGTCTGCAGTGCATGAGCCAAACGGTGACCGTCACTGACACCCCCTCCCACCCACCCTCCTTCCCTGCAGCCCCTTCCCACTTGCGCAGGTCCCAGGCTCAGAGCAAGCTGCCTCCCTCCTCCCTAATTCCAAGTCCCTTGCTCTGCAGCATCCCTGCCTGCCCCACGCCACCTGTGGGGGTTGTGCACGGCAGCCACCCCCACCAGGACCCCACCATGGCTCAGATCCCACAGCTGGCAGGCCAGGCACTGCCCCTACTGGGGTCTCATCCCCGAATGCAGCCAGGGCTGCGGTGCTGCCATGGGCCTGCTCTCCTCAGCTGCTGGAGGCTGGTGCTAGCAGACACACACCCAAAGCACCTCTGCTGCTGGAGGTTCTAATTCTGGGCTAAGTTAATTAAGAGCAGGTCCCTTCCAGGCCCAGTCTGCATATTTGCCGTGATTATTTTTCCATGATTTCATGATTCTCTGCTGGAGGTTGCCAGTGCAAACGCTGTGCCACTGTCCATAGCCCCCCACGGAGCACCCAGCATGGCCCCACGGTGCCAGCAGGAGCGTGGCACCTCGGAGCCCCTCGGCGGAGGCTGCAGGAGCAACTTGGAGAGCAGGGGAATTGCACAGGCTAATAAAGCTGGGATTCCTAAAAGCTGGCTGTGCTGCACGGCTCGCCCTTCCCCTGCAAGGGCACAGGACGCGGGTGGAAGCGCCGGGCCCCCAGCCTTGAGCCCGCTCCCATCGCGAGGTGGCAGCAGCATCCTGCGCTGCGCCGAGCGGGGAGCGCGCCTGGCGGCACGGGAGCGCAGCTGGTGCGGGGAGGCAGAGGAAGCACAATTTGGGTTTGTATTTCACGAGTGCTGCAGTGAGTGCTGGGGGGGCCGTGGGGCGCAATCGGTTTGCAGGACGGGGGCTTTCCGCTGCCTTTGGCACCCGCGTCTGTTAGCCTCGGCTCCTCTCGCCCCCCGGAGCAATGAAGTACAGCACTGCAACACCACGGCAGGGCACGTTCCTTCAGAGCCCAGGGCTGCCGGGCACGTGCAGGTCCCAAACCATGAAGGCAGCCTCAGGTCACCAGCTCCCATCACACCTTTACGGAGTGGGATGCGGCGATCCTCGTGGGTCCTTTCCAGCTTGGGGTATTCTGTGATTCTTTCAGCCTGAACCTGGCATTGGGCTGACAAAAACAAGCTGCCTGGTCTAAAAAATAGGGCTCTTGATTGCCCCACATCTCCCTAATTCTTAACAGGTCTGCTTACCAAAATGCCTGCTTCCAGTCTGAGTAACAGGCAGAGATCTGAAATGGATGCTGGGGCTGGGGCTGGGCCACAGTTACTGGAGTCTGCTGGAGTCACTCAGGGCCAGATGAAGGGGGGATGTGGATGAGAGACACGAGCAGACAGGGGCAGTGAGGGGCCCCAAGGAGCGGGTGGTCGCTTGACAGTGAGGCGCCGAGTGATGAGAGTGTGCTTTTATTCACCATTACCAGCTTGAGGGTTCAGGATGCCACCAGGGTAACGCAGCAACTTCTGGGCAGACACAGAGTTCACTTACTTCTCAGTGATCAATATTGTGCTGTGGCAGGGGACATACGGTTTCCAAAAGGACCCAGCAAAGGAAAACCTCCCCAGATGAAGCCAAGGTCCTCCCCTGGGCTCCGGAGCAGGGGATACATGCAGCACCCAGCCCAAGGCAGGGGTCAGCCTGAGACAGAAGCACCACAGCACGTGAAGCAAGAGCAGCCAACGAGCCCTCAGCTCCACACTTCTGCGGCGGCTGCGCAGCTTTTCATAACACCAGATGCCCAAGTGGCCTGATTTTACAGAGAGCACCCCCAAATCCCTCGGTGTTGGCATCCTGAGGGAAATCAGGCCATATGCAGCCGTGTTTTGTCTGCCCGGGTGTGCTGGCACGGCCACCAGAGACAGGTTTCACACCCAATCAGTGTCTCAGTGCAAAAATAGCTCTGGCAGTGCCACTTCTCCTGCACTATCAGAAGAAAGTCAAGGTCCTTTGAAATGAGGTTTCATTCCCATAAGGGTAACAAAAAGCTCAGCGCACGGTGCCTTGAATTATTAAAGCTCCTTGCTAAATTCTATTTTGTGCCCTCTTTTGAAAGGCAGTCTTAAAACTGGGGCTTAGGCGAAGATATCTTCAGTAAACAGCCTATAGGAACATGTCAGCACCTTTAAATCTTTGTCTGGCAGCCCTCATTCCACTCGATCTTCATTTCTGAATAGCTACTGCATATTTTATGTAGGAAATATTTCATACTGATGATTGTCTTGGTCTATTACATTTCAGACCATTTCAGGCAAACAGCAAACTGGAGGGAAAAAAAAGTCACTCTGGCTAAATGAAAAATATAATGAGGGCTCCCAGGGAGCTCATGCAGATGGCCACTGGGGGGGAGACGCAGGGGCTGTCCCCGTGCTGCAGAGCACCTAAGCAAAGGCTGGTCGGCAGCGATGCCAGCGCCAGGCCAGGGCAAAGGGTCCCCAGAAGGTGCTGTCCTTGTTGCAAACCCTCCTGGAGCCCTCACTCCCTGCCCCTGCACGGGCAGAGCCCCGGCAAAGCTCAACCAGGGGAGGGAGGGCGCAGATCTGTGCCCCCTCTGCAGGGAAATGGAGCGGGGCAGCCAGAGGAGAGGTGGGAGGGCTCCGGGACCCTCCTGCGGGGATCCTGGGCTCTGCCAGCACTGCTGCGGGGATGAGGAAGGCGCCTGAATTGCTGTGTGCTTCCTCAGAAACTGCTTCTGAGCCCACGGCTTTCCCAGGCCGACAAACGACACAGCGAGGGCTCATCAGATCTGACTAGAGTTTACGAAACGCTGTGAGAGAGAAGCATGCAGTGACAGCACAGGCATTAATCAGCTTCATCTCCTTTAAAGTCGGTGCGGGCGGGCCCTGCGCGCTCAGCGCCCAGACAGTGATGCACGGCCCCTTCCTGTCTCTGCTCCCGGCAGGCTGGGACAGCTTCTCTGCAAGGGCTTTGATTTCTCTCTGTTTCCAAACCGCTGCTGTCTAATATTGATCACAAGACGCAGACATCTAAGGTCTCAGGTGCATTACGACTGCAGGCACATTGCATTTAAATTATTTAGCGGGCCCCGTGCCTAAAGATGCCACAACACATTTGAAAATAACACGGTGCTTGGCAATTGTTGTGCAAGAGCAAAGGAAATTCTGAAGAGAGGTGCACGGCGCTGGTCGCTGCCCAGAGCCTGCAGGGCACCCGAAGCACCGGGCAGAATTAGGCCCATTTATTCAGCTCTTTATTAAAGTCGAACAGCAAAAGAGCAGTCCCGGCTGGATGTGCCCAAGGGCCAGGCTGGGAATTCCTGCAAGTTCCTGTGATCGCTGCTCCCTGCAGGGAGCTTGGGGCCCTCTCGGAGCTGTTGCTGCCCCAGGCCCAGCTCCCAGGTGGATTTCTCCTCGTTTAGCTGCCCAGCAGCGCTGCCGGGCTGGGGCTGTGCCCGGGCTTTGTTCCGCCCCCCTGAGTCAGGCAGCACCTGCCGGATCAGCTGGGAAAGATCCCTGCCAGAGAGCTGATGCAAAAACCAACAGGAATGCCACAGCCTTCAGCTGCAAGCAGAGCAGTGGCTGCAGACCCACCTTAGCACTGCCCACACAGAAAACTGCCTTATCAATACAAACAGAGGTGCTGCCCCAGCTGGACTGATGCACACATTTCCATTGCGAGACTCTGCAGCATGGGGCCCGCCCAGCAGGCACGGCACAGCACGGCACAGCACGGCACAGCACGGCACTCCCCGTCCCGCTCTGTGAGTCCGCCTTCTGCAGACACGAGCACAGCACACTCAGGTGCTCTGCCACCCATTTTCCAGCCTAGTGTCTCGCCCAGCTGCTGACGCAGAGGCACAATGACTTTTTCCAGGTGCTGCAGCCCTTTTTCTTTACAACCCAGGCAAAGGCAGGCCGGGGAGGGATCGTTCTTGTACCCTGCCTGGAAACCCTAGAGGAGGATGCTCTGCTCTTCGAAAGTCCCTTGTGTAGTGCATGAACAGGGTGAAAGGCGGAAAGGCACCTTGTTACCCTCCCCACCTCAGGTAACGCATGGGAAACAGTCCTGGCTGCATCCCCCAGCCCTGCTGTTTTCCCAGGCAAAAGCCAAAAAGAACAGCAACCTCTGCTGCCGCTGGAGCAGGAACTGGGCTGCCCCAAGCCCTGGGCTCAGCTCCTGCCCTCCCCTGGCAGCTGGAATCTCTGGTGGGCCCTGGGGGGGTGACTTGGGGGCCAGGGGTGCTCCAGGTGCTTCCCAGCTCTCAGAAACTCCGTGTAAAAGCTCCCGAGCTGCCTCTCCCCGCTTGCAGCCGCTCTCCGTGGCGGCTGGGAGGCCGGCACCGCTCCCGCAGCACTCGCAGCCGCCTGGCACGCTGAGCAAGTGCTTTGCCACGACTCCTGCTACCACTCCGGTGAATATTTGAAATCGAACAAGAATATAAACATTTGGATTCTCGACACTTCTCAACCCCAACCTTATTTATCATACTTGGCTGTGCTCCTGGAGCCAGGGCCAGAAGAAGCTCCAAACGGTTTAGGTTATTTAACATGCTGCGCGTAGATCAATCTTGCTCTCCCTTCTAGCCACAGGCTTCCCTCTGTGGTTTGCTGCACAGTTATGATGTCCATCAATATCCAAGTAATTAAAATCCCCCATTATCCAGGTTCTGGCTGCCTTACGAGCTCCTCATAAGCTATAAAACATTTCATGACCAACTTTCCTTAAGTGCCTGGGAGGTCTGCAGCACCATCTCGGGATCCCTCAGCTACCATCATTATCCTAAAGGCCCCCTGAAACTGCAGCCTGCTCCTGCCCAAGGTGTGCCTGACATCCCTCTCCGCACCATCCCATTCTGTTCCATCGCTGTCCCCGAGCGACTTGCCATGATGGACATGTACCAGTGGGGACAAATTTGTGCAAAGTACTTGTCTCTGAGTTGCACTCTCCTCTCCTGCACAGCTCAGCCACTGGTCTCACAGCAATTTAGTAATAACAACCAAGTTTGCTTTGCAATTCCCACTTGGGAGGAACAGGAGGGCACAGGAAATAATTGCCTTAACCTTCTTGGCACTGCCACTTGCCCGAGACCCGATGCTGTATCTGGTACATGCTCTTGCCACTGCATCCCTCTGAATGCTTGACCTGGCAAAAGCTCAAGAAGTGCAGAGGGCTTTATCTCTGCCTGGGGAATTACTCACCTCGGCAGGAGTGACTGCAGTCCAGATATGATTAAAGGACATGACTCAAGCCAAAAAGTGCTAATTACAGCACAGAAGGAGGAGGAGAGAGGAGCTGCTAAATTATGCCTAATATGGGAGGGGAGTGAGGAACAGATTGAAGAGCCATCACCGTGATGAACAGGGGCTACCGGCACTGCTGTGCTGGGGATGCCCTGGGCGCAGCGCCCCGAGGCAGCCACGGCTCTCTCTGGCAGATTTTTTCCTGCCGTTCGTCTCTCCCCTTCTGCCTGCTCTGCCACACTCCATTTTGTATGCTCCTTGCCCAGGGGTCCCTGCCAACGTGTTCCTGGACCTGCCTCCTGCAGCTGGCAGCAGCCTCACCCGCCCAGGAGGAACACTCCATCAGGGCAGGAAGGGCTCCCTGTGCTCCCTGGGCAACCACAACTAAATCTCTGGCTTTTTGGAGTGTTTTACCTACCCAGCCCTAACAGACAGACAAGCATCCCTGCCCCAGCTACATTTACTGCTCTCCATTGCCTCGTGGTAGCTGCAGCCTGTTTGCTGAATCCTGATTTTCCCATTTTTGGCTTGCTGCTGCAGCGTGCGGTCTGCTCAGGTGCGGGCTCAGCGCTGCAGCAGCACAGGGACAAGGTGACGAGGGACTTGTGTGCCCAAGGCTGCCATAGGGCTGTGCTCCTGCGTCTGCGGCTCTTGGCACCTTGTTTCTGAGCTCAGTGTCAGACAAATGCTGTTCGTGTATTCCCAGGGATTTGGTGCTGTTTCCCAGCACCAGTCCTAAAGCGAGTCACCAGATGGAGGGCTCCCCAGAGGGACCTTTGGGAAAGAGCTTTATTTCAAACCCTGAAGTCTCCAAGGTATGGGCAGCGTTTATAAAACATTGCACCATTAAAGCTGTTTGGAAATAGTAGGAACCATCAACCAAAACATCAGCATGAGAATAAAAATAGCTTGGCATGGGGCAAACAGCTTGGAAACTAGCCAGAGCTAAAGCAGTGTCTTGGCAAAGGTCTTTGACCTCCTTACAAATATCACAGTAACTGCACGCTGCTGCTGCAGCCCTGCCAGAGCCCTCTGCTAGCAATGGGAATGTTTTGGGATTGTGTTTGCAGCCTTGTTGTAGGAAATAACACACAGCTGGAAGAGAGGGGTGTGCTTTGTACCTCCCCTCCCCCAAAGACTGAGGGAATATGAAAAATTCATCAGGACAGAGGCCGAGAAACATCCTGGGGCGTACAGGGGCAGGGCCATGCATGGTCCCACACTCGCTGTGACCGCAGTTCCCAGGCTGGAGACTGGGGTGGAGGTGCTGAGCCCTCGGCACGCGCCCGGCCCCACCAGCAGCGCGGTGCTGAGCAGGGCAGGCAGCCGTCCTCGGCCCGTGTTGGGGCAGCAGTCGTGTGCACGCTGTGACTGCAGGCTCTGAGACTGGGGCTGTCTTCTGTATTTGCTCAGAGCTGAGCACAGCAGGTTCCTGGTTTATAAGGAGCTCGGGTAATTTAAATAATAAATACTATGGAGAAAGTACATTATTATGAAATACGGATTTTTCCGATAAATAAATCATGGCCGTCATTTGCATGTATAATACCAAAAGGCTGTGCTTGGGACATCTGGTGCTAGCTGCAGTACCTGTCTGACATGAAGACTTGCAATAAATTGACGTCCCTTTCCTTCAGCTCTCCTGTTGCTCCAGTTCCACCGGGTTTTTCATTTTAGGATTAGCGGAGATGACGCTGCTTGGGCAGAGCCCTTTTTCTACAAATGTTTCCTCACCTAGAAAGCTCTGCCCCAATGCCATGAGGCATCGCTGGGCATGGTGCAGCATCTCCGCAGCTGAGCAGCGCAGGCAGCAGGCGCTGGGAGCCCAGCCCCGGTGTGCACACTCGGTCCAGCAAGGGGAAAGCGGGCGGAGGCTGGGAAGGGTTTCTCCAAACACTCGGCGCGGCCCTTTCATGCCAGGAGCCAGGGTTTAATCACTGGCTGTGCTGGTGGCGTTGCGCCGGTGCCGCTCAGAGGAAGCGCCACGTACGCCCCATCGCCTGCTTGTGGAATTAGTCACTGCAGCTCGCCGTTGCTAGACCAGGGTAAACACGAGCAAACAAAGACGACTGCGTCTCCAACAGCCGCGGTGAGCTTACGAGGCAAACTGTACCACGTTTCCCATGAGCTCTGTCAAACAGATTTCTTCAATAAAATAAAAATAAAAAAAAAAAGGAAAAGAAGAAAAGACTCTGCTATTATTGCAGTAAGAGGCGGTGTCATGCTGGGCTCCGCTTCTAAATATATTCTGTGTTTACTGTATGCAACAGTAGGAAGCTTTCCGAAAAGGCACCGGGGTTGCTCTGTTTTTTTTCAGCAATCATGCTTCACTTGAGCCATTTTTATCCTGACAGAAACGGAAAATATTTTCCTGGTGTCATTTCTACTGATCAAAGAAGTTTCCTCAACAGAGAGGAGCCCCATGGCCCTGCGGGGAGAAAGCCACAGAGGAAACTATTTTACTAACGAGGTGCGGGGGGAACTTGCTGGCAGCAGGATTCGCTGTGAGCAGACGAGGCGAGCCAGGACACGATTCCTGTAAGGCCAGGAGTGGTTAGCCAGGCTATTAATTCTTTTCATTCCCAATTAATTTGCTGAACGAGAGGCCTGGTGTTTACCTGCATGCTGGCAAAACACAGTGCCCGGGAGTAGCGGACGGCTGCTTCTACTGCCTGCCTCGCAGTGCCCGGACGGGGCTGGCAGCAGCAGGAGCTGTTCTGCTGGGGGGGGGACGGGACCCTGCGCCTCAGGGGGTTGGTGCCCGGGGAGGCGTGCAAGGGAGGATGAGGGCACAGGAGGACGAGGGCACGGGAGGACAAGGGCATGGGAGGATGAGGGCACGGCCCCTCGGCAGGAGCAGCCTCCCTTCGGGCAGCTCGGTGCCCCCATCCTGCCTTGCCCCAAGGCTGCTGGGTGCAACCCTGTCCGCAAGGGCAGCTGCCCTCCCGTCTGCCCCACAGCTTCCTGCTGCCCCCGCTGGGGCAGATGTCAGGCTTGTGGAGGAGCGAGGATTTCTGGGGTTAAACAGCTACCAGATTTTGTTTACTTTCTCCATCAGCTTTCCCTAAACAGCTTCAGTCAATGCTCCTTCCACGAACCTCATTGTGGCCGGAACTGACTCAGCTTTCTGCATGGAGGGATTTTTGTGGATGGGCTCACCGGCCTCGTTAACGGCACATCACGCTCGCTGCTGTTTACTGATTGAGGACTTTTTTAAACTTTCATTTGTGTTTCGCGTCAGAGCGACATGCACAGAGCTCCCTGACACATCCCAGCCGCCCCCACAATCCCTGGACCCCCATGCCCCTCTCTCCACTCCCAGGCACTGCCAGGAGCCCGCCGAGGAGCTGGGGCAACGGGGGGCACATGCATTATGGAAAAACGCATGCAGTGCCACAATGGCAATTTGGCACATCAGTTACACGCTGCAGCCTGCTGCAGTGCCAGGCCATGAAGGAAGCCAGCAAGATCAAAAACACTTGTTTTGACCTGTTTTTCTTTCAGGGTTTCTTATGTAAGAGACAAAAGAGGGAAAGGGTTAGGGTTGCAAGCTGCATGAAGGCTTTTGCATTCACCTTGAAAAGCCTTTACATACTGACCACACCATTCAGTGCTCTCTCTTGCTCTGCCCCATGTCATGCCATGAAGCACAGCACCTGTGAGAGCAGAAGAGTCAGAGCATCGCCCTGGCAGAGGCCGGCTCCTGTGTGAGCAGCCCCAGGCAGTGCATGAGCTGCAATAAAGTGCTCACCGTGCTGGTCTGGGTGATTCAGACCAGGCTCTTCAGCAACATGACCTGCAGTAAGGTCCCTGCAGTGTATGTACTACAGTTTGACCTGTTAAATATGAAGCATGACCTACACGAAGAGCTGTAGTTTAGCAGCCAGGCTTACAAGCCCTAAGACGCAGCTTGGAGGGCTCTCTCTTCCCAGGCTGGAGGGGCACTGGCAACGGTGCCCGCTCCCTTTTGGCTAAAACAGCCTCAGCCAGACTCTGGCAACAGGCAGATTTCTCTTCTGAAGGTAGGTATAAAGACATATGCTAACCCGATTTGCTTCTCCCAGGCAGATGCTGATGACTTCAGGGCACAAATTGCAAAACACGCTGATGCTGAACCCCCAGCAGATCGCAACCTGAGTGGGAGGCGTCTCAGCTCATGCGCACGGTGAGCAGTTGCTGCTCAGTCACGCTTCTGTCAGGGGGCTGCAAAGCTCTTTTTACCGTGCCTATATATACCCACACAGCATCATCCTTGTCCCCTTTTCTCCCCTCTGACACGGCTGAAATAAACTCCCAACTCTAAAACTATTCTTTTGTGCTTGAACTGTGTGCATAAATAAACCAATGTAGACAGACAAAAATATCCATAAACCAGAACTGACACTTGACAAGGATTCAAGGGCAGATCTCTAGAACAAAGACAAGGCTTCCTTGTAAACAAGGCATCAGTCACTTAGATTACAATAATTAGGCAAAGTGACCATTGGGAAACTTCTCGAAAGCATCGTGGCAGGAGCTCACCGTGCCTGAGCGCAGGCGCACCCTGTGCTGCTGCCCGGGAAGCCTGGGCACCTTCCCACTGGAGCAGGCAGGATGGAGCAGGCTGCAGCCAGCTGAGCCCAGCCCCGCTGCAGGCACGGGCATCCTCCCAGGGCACGGGGCACCCTCCCTGCCCACGCTCTGCCCCTCGGACTTCAGCCGCAGGCTGGTGCCGCCGGCCGGCCCGGCGCCCAAAACTGCCTGCCTCACCCCCGTGCCGGAGATACGCTTTATAGCCCTGCTATTGCTTTTCTGAGTGGGAGCTGACGTGTTATGGACTGCAGTGTGCTGGGGAAAACAACGGCTGGCACGAGTTCAGTAACCCGCCGTGACCCCGGCATTGTGGCCGCGCTCCTGGGAACTGCCCGGTCCCGGCCCCTGCGGGGGTCCCAGCCCAGGGCACGGCCAGGCCCAGGGTCCTGCGGCAGGGCCAGAAACTGCCCCCAAAGCAGGTGTGCACCCCTCCGTCAGCCCACGCCATGTGGACACCCCTTCTCTAGCTGCCGGTAGCCCCAGGGAAGGCAGAGGCTGGGGGATTTGGGCTGCAATGTGCCCTGAGATAGCAGCAGTGATGGGAGGAGGGATGCAGATACTGCTTTTCTAGCAGCTATGGAGTGAAAGCTGTCAGGCCACAAGAGAGGGTGACGGGGAGGCAAACACCATCTGTTTTCTCTGAGGAACTCTTTTATTACTGGAGGAATGAAATACAAAGCTGATAACACCATAATTTCAAGCTAATCTCCCACACACTTTACATACCCGTTGATTTCCTGATAAATCCCCATAGTGCTCGGGCTGGGTGTTTTCCTCAGCTCTGATGAGTTTTCTTCACTCAGCATTACTCAGCCGAGTGTTCCCCAAGCCTCGGCAGTATGCTGCAACCAAACACCCGCTGCTGTTCCCCGAACCACAGCCCCGATGGGACCTCCCTCTGCCACGCTTCTGCATTGCTGCAAGATTAAGGAGCCAAAACCTGAATTTGCTGGTTTGCTGCTCACAAACTGCCCTCCTGTGCTCCTGGGCACACAGTGGCAGGCAGCGAGGTGCCCCATGCCTCACCACAGGAATTGTGTTTGGGCTGTTTCCAGGTGGTCACAAACCAGTGTTGAATTTTGCAGGTTGAACTGAGAGCTGCCCCCAAACCAGCTGCAGTTGGTCACTGCCCACGCTCCCAAGCTGGGGCATCGCCTTACTGCTGCATGGCACTTCACTCAAACCTGTTAAATAAACTGCACACGCAGATCAAAACCACATTTTGGAGGGAGGGGGCCTTGCTATTTTAATTAATCATCTCCATCGTGCCATGACTGCAGTCAGCTCCTGGCAGTGCCTCTGTGTGTGCCCCATGCCCTCAGCTGCGCACTGTGCCACACAACTGCACGGACATCACCTCGATTTCCTCCACGGTGCCCAGCCTCCAACCAGTCCCAAACCTTTGGGGCAAGCAGGCTACAGCTGGGAGCTCGTCTGGGCCATCTCAGCCCTTACCAGGTACCAAAGATACCGAATCCCTGCGTGCAGCCCTGGGTTGCTGCCTGCGTGGCTCCAGGCACGGCGGGGCGGCACCGCGGTGCCCAGAAGCCGGCGCAGCACAAAGGCACGCGTCCTGCTTGCCACCTCGCACTGCGGAAGAGGCTCAGCAGCAGTTACAGCCCCGACAAAGGGGGCACTTGAGAGCCGGGACGTGTGTCTGGTACTGTCAGACCTGGGCTGGGCTGCGGCAGTGACCCAGGCAGCCCCGCGCCCGAGCCCCCCGGCAGGATTTCCCGCGAGCCCGTCCCTGGGCAGCAGACAATGAGCTGTCTGGCAGCTGGAGACGGCGCTGCCGTCGCCCTTCTCCAGTGAGGGGTAGTCAGGACCTTCAGGAAGATCAAACAGGAAACTCTGCAGAGAAAGAAGAAAAGTTTGTTCGTGATTGAAAGTCTAAACTTTTATTACTGTGCTCAGCCTCGTTGACCCGGGAGGAAGATGTTGAAGTCAGCACGTTAAAATACTTTCCCTGACTCCCATAAAACAGCAGCAGGACTTTGTGAGCCGCTCTGCCAAGCCAGGGGTAGGCACTGCCCGTGCCCAGCACCATCGCAGGGAGCAGCCTGTCTGCGGGGGTACCCGGGCTGGATCTTCACCTTGAAAGATGGTTTTGGGAAACCTCAAGCAAGGAAGAACCCACGCACGGCCTCCTTACTCAGCCTTCCCATCCCCACCACCTCCAAATCCCCAAAGGAGCAAGCCTTTTTCTCCAGAAGTCACTTTGTTGAACGCACAACTTCTTTAAAAGCATGCAGGCTTTTAGATCTGCCAGAAGTTTCTGTTTCTGTTCCTTAGCAGCCATGATTTACTTACTGTAACTGGCTATTCATTATGTCCTGCACTGCATTATTAACTCAGTGATCGTACATTTAGCAGAGAATTTATGAGAAATGAGGAGACATTCATTATCAGTAATACCACAAACTTTACTCTTATATGGTCTCTCTGTGCGGCGATGGGCTCCTGTGGCTGGGCAGCGGTGCTCGGAGGCAGCTGGCAGAGCTGCTCCCCCCTCCAGGCAGCACCCTCCTGGCTCCAGCAAGCCTGGCCAGCACCCCTGGGTGCCAGGACCAGCAGCGGACTAGCCCTCAGGGGTACGTGTGCTGCAGCCACTGTAGCAGCCTCAGCGAGAGCAGGGCTAGGCTCTCACTCCACAGCCCCAGCACTTCTTACCAGCTTCTCTTACTGCATCAAAATCATGCAAATGTCCTGTTTTCTTTAATTTTTCAGCTGTTCTTAAAACGGCTGGAGAGCTAAAGAGCTGCCCTTCACGGCAGCCATAGGACCAGCTCTGCTGTCACTGGGACAAGCCCCTGTGCTCTGGTGAGGGCCTGGCCCTGCACGCTGGACAAGCAGCTCTGCCAGAGTGGCATATATTTTAGGCAGTTGTGTGAGCACAAATATCTAGAACCAAGCTGAGACATTTCTTTACTTTCCAGCGATTGAGCTGTAGCATGTCTGCTGTTTAAGAGCATCGTGTTGCACTGCACATCTGAATCTGACACCACAGGTCAGGGCACTGGAAACACGCAGGGCTAAGTGCATCTCTCAGTTCTTATGAACTAGGAGCACAGAGTACTGCTCTGAGATCTGGGGACAAATGTTCCCAGAAGCTCTATTAAAGAAACAACAACTACAGGAAAACAAAACCAAACCAAACCAAAGCACCACCAACAAAATCAACAAGCGGAGCCTGTGGTGTAGAGCAAAAGGCCGCATTAGTCAAACTTGCACGCGGCAGTAGGTAGAGGAGGTTGGGAAGCTGGGCCAGGCACTGCCATTCATGCGACCTGGATGTCTGACAGATTCCCAGGAATCTGGATTCCAGGAGGAACACGATGAACTGGTTCCTCTCTGACCTCCAGCCATCCCACAGCTGTTTCTGTGCTGTGGAGAACTCCATCTCCAAATGCATTTCCCAGCCAAGAGCAAACATGTCAAGAGCTGTATTTACCACTCCTAAGAAGGGCAAGGATTCTCCAACCTGCACGAACAGGGCTGAAAGTGACTCAGAGGTCAAACAAATACAATGAGGGAAAGGATGGGAAACATGTTTGGGAAATGATGGGGAAAATGGCCTGAAGTTCTTGGACATTTTCAAATTCTCAGATTTTTCCGTTGAACGAACTGAAAGGCAACTCTTGTGTTTTCAAAGAGAAACTCAATACCCTTTTGTTAAGCTGCAAGGCTGCCCTTCCCTGGCTCAACACACCCAGAAATGCAGTTCCCACGAATGGGACGTTTGTTGTGAACCATTCAGCTCTAACTAGTCCCCGTTCAGGCAGGGCAAGTGTGGCCAAGAGGCACGTGCAGCATTGCCCCTCTGTTCAGCAAGCCGTGGCGCTTGCTTCGCACCAGCAGAAAGGGGATGTGGGCACACAGGGGGCTGGGCACAGCCCTGGGGCAGCTGCCCCCCAGCACCGCATGTGGCACGGCCACTGCCCCCATTCGGCTGCACCAGCCCCTGGTCAGACACAGCCCAGGTCTTGGTTGCTACCAACCGTGAGCTGATGGAGAGCCGTAAGTCCCCTTCTCACCACCGGGAAATATTTCATGTTTCCTCTGCCCAGCTCCCAGGGTTCTGGGAAAAGCAATTTGGCGTGGGCAGAAAAGTGCCAGGAGAAGGGAGCTCCTTGTGAGCCAAGCATGCTCTGGCCATGAGCTAAAGACACACGTGTTTTCAAGGCAATAATTTCACATCCCTCTCCTGTCCCAAAGCCTTCTAAAAGCCCTTCTACATGCTCAGTTTCTGAATATTTAAGATATGACTTTGCCAAACAAAGATTAGAGCAGTTAATCCTCATTTCTTTATGAGGAAAGCAATACTGTTTAACAGTTCACTGGTATTTTAAAAGGCAGATGGTCTGAAAAACTAAAAACTCCATTTTCAAGGATAGATTAGCTGACACCCCCCCACCCCCCCTTTTTTTTCCCCACAATCTCTTACAGCTAAAGTTTTATGGCTAAAGAATCTGATAACAATTGGTGCAGTTGAGCACTGATTGCACGCTCCTGCTTCCGTGTTTGAGCTGTCACACAGGTCTGGTTCCTTATTTCACCCTGATTGCCAGAATTAACAGCTGTTTGTGTTCCCGCTGGCAGCACAGAGCACAATTTCTGCCAGAGGTGTTATCCTGCCCTCTCTGCTATTTGCTGCTTTCCCCCGAGCCCCAGCTCAATGAAAAGCACCCGGCCCATCTTCAGAAGTTCCTGCCTCTCTCGCAGGAGTCTGGACAACAGCATCCTAAAGAACAGGCAGCCAAACAGGGATCTTGGAAGCCTACTTTGAAAAATCTCTTCTAGGGAACAACATCAATATTTTGCTTGGTGAAGCCTCTGCAGCTCCAGTGCTCGTTGGGGCTGCCGCATCTTTCAATACCGAGGCAATAGTACAAGGAGTGCGGGCTTAGGCAGGCGAGCGAAAGGAAAGCTATGCAAAACATGCCTTCACAAAATGCATCCCAGATTGCCTTGTTTGGACTGATTTTGGACTGCTACACCAATGCAGACCAAGCTCTCTGCAAGAGCTTGCAGGGGTGAAGGCACCCGTGGCTCCCAGCTGCCACCTCCCCGGCCACACCAGGGCCTGAGGGACCCAGGGCCCAGCGCGGGGCTGTTGGTTGGCAGAGCAGGGAGCAGAGGTCGGGGCTGCCCAGCATGAGGTCACCCACAGGACTCCTGCAGCAGCCCCTTGCTGTGGATGCCCCCCAGGCAGATATTTCCCATCCTGGCCAGGAGATGTGGCCACCAAGTCACCCACTCCAAGTCTTTTCCCCCAGTGATTGCTTGCTCTGATTGCTAGAGCCAGAAGGTTGGTTTAACCTACAGAAAATAGGTGCCTCAGCTTCAAAACTGCCGCGGGAGGACCCCCAAGCTCAGACAAGGTTGCTCCTCCTCCCACAGAAGAGCCCCATGGCAGGAACCCTCCACATACGTCATCTCCCAAAAAGCAGGGATGTGGCTAAGCTGTTCTGCAGAGACAGAATAGCGGGTTGGGATTAATCCTCCCATTAACGTGTGAAACAGAGCGTTTACATTCACGAAGCAATTATACAATAATAGCAGGAGAGCTGTGATAGAAATCGCATCTTGTCTGAAGTTTCTCTCCAGCCCAACACATGAATAATTCCTCCTAGGCAGTACTGGGAAGGCAGTATTAAAAGAATGATATAAAAAATAGTGGAAAAAACAGACGAGGTATGCTTCATCTCTCAGTCAGAGTTGAACACAACTAAATTTATGCAAAGTGGGAAGAGAAGCTTGAAGGGGCAAAGGCATTTGTTACTGCTCAATGCAAGATGAGCTCACAAAAAACACCACATTCTTCATCTTGGCAGCTTTTTGATGTCTTACTCTTAAAGCATCAGTTTTATTCTCGGTTTCCATGGCAGATACTTTTCTGAGCTTGTATCTGCCACAAATATTGCTAATTTATGCTATCAGCCATATTTCTGCAAATACCTGCAGAACGATTCCATGTGCGGTAAAAACAGTAAAAAGTAGGCATATGTTAACATGCCTCAGCTCCTCTTTTCAACTACGGGAAATTGTGCTTTGCAGAGGGAAGGTTTGTTTCCTACATCTACAAGATCACCGCTGATCTCCTGGTGCTGTTTTTTGGCCCTAAGTACGTTGCAAGTGTGCGTCTCTGTTCAGTGAAGCAAATAATGTTTAGCATTTCAGATGGACACTTTTACAGGCAGGTTTTCCCTTCACACAGTACTTCAGGCAGCACTTTGCGTCTGATCAGGAGAGGAAATCAACATGCACCTTCCTTCTTTCTACTGCTCCCCCCTATTTCTTTTTAGCAAGCCATCGATAAAAGATGGAGCTCTTCCATAGGCAGAGGCCCAGAAGCCAGCCACATCAAAAAGATCCTATTTTAAGGGCAGATTTACCCTGCAAATGTTGAGCAAGCATCAGCTGATGTGTAATGCTCTCAAATTCAGCGAAGTTACAGTAAAGTAAGAGGCTTTTAAGTTTTTCTGGCAGGAGGAGAATTAAGAGGTTTTGTAAAGGTTTCAGTTTATACACGGAATCATGTAATAGCTAGCAGATACAAAAGAAACCTAGGAAAATTGTAAAAAGCAAGCCATACAATGGCGGTGATGCAGAACTGCTGGAAAAAAATCCCAGGCACGTGCAGCGAGAGCTCACGCAGGTAACAATGGCACCGAGCAGCGCCTGGTGGAGCCGCCGCAGGAAAACCCCGTCCCCCAGCAGGATGCAGCTGAATGGAGCGTGCAGGGCTACGCCAGGGTGTGCCCAGCTCTATTTACGATTCCCTAAGTCACAGATAGGAAAGTGGTCAAGCAGTTAAATGCAATCCACTCCCTCTCCTACAGATAAAAAGCACGGCGAGCCCCGCCAGCAGGAAGTGCAGAGGTTCAGTTGTTATCTAAGTGCACGGAGCTGGTGACTACCAATTGTTTTGCTGCCTGAGCAGCAGCCTGGCCTGATGTATTGTCTAGTAAGCAATACAGTTCACAATTACTTTATTAGTGTTATTATTCTATGCCTGTACAAATGCCTAGCACATGGACTTTGTGGGCTTTTCCTCAGTAGAGCCAGGGGAGGGTTCCTGCAGGGCTGTGCAGGGACACATCCCTGCCTTCTGTCCGAAGGAACAGAAGTGTTAGAGGAGGGAGGATGGAGTGACAAGCAACCAGACGACGTCACTGCGGCTCTGCTCCTTGCTGCAATCACCTATCACCTCCACGGCTCTCCCATAAACAAGGGAACCCCCCTAAGTAGTGGACAGTCATGGGGACAAAGCTTGTTTGTGGCCTCCTTGAGTGGGAATGAGTAATGGAGAATCATCAGCACAGCTGGTATACAAACAACTGGTTTTCTAAACAGTGCCTCTGCAGCATCCGGCCACTTTTAAGCCATTAACAAAAATACACTTATCTCTGGATCCTTGGCCTTGAGCAACCCTTGAACCCACTGTCATTCCTGGCCAGATTTAGTGGGGTGCAGCTCTCCACAAGGTTAGATTTCTAACCCAGGCAGTACACTCCAGCCATCGGAGCTGGCCCTTTGCAGCCCACCATGCCCAGTCTCATCCTATTGAGAGGGAGCTTGGCATCACTGGGGCTTGGGAACGCAGAGGTGGAGAACACAAACTCCTTTGGAGCAGAGGAATTGAATTCTTTAATTTTCAGTGATGAGCTGGAGGCAGGAGCACAACAACAATCCTCTTGCTGCTGGTGCTGCAGCACAATGTGCACCGTGGGGCAGAGAGATGCCACCTGCTGCCCCGCTACGTGCAAACTGGGCAGCTCCAGGTTGTAACATCCCAGGAAAGTCACTGCAGAAGAATTTATGGATTAGCTGCCTTTGCTGAATGGCTTACTGCTTTGAAAATACAGCTTTGTGAGCACTAAATGTGACCTGGTCCATCTAGAAAGCAGCAGAAAGCATCCTATACGTAGACCTGAGCAGGTTTTGCTGCCTTGTCCTTCTGTCTGGCTGGGATACAGACAAGTAGACATCTGCAGGCACAGGCTCACAGCTAACCACTTGTTAGTATTGCAATAGTTCCCAATATTAACTTTTTATTAGGTGTAAGAGCCTGTTGCAGCAGACAAGGTTTTCTAAGTGCAGAGCTTTTCTGAGCACAATGAAAGGCCACGAGTGCAGCTTGAACTGTACAAGCTCAAAGACACACAGCAGTGCTGGAAGTTGTGCGAATCCCCTTCTGCACCAGGTCAAAGAAAAACTCACAGCAGAATCACAGCAATTTTTTTACACTCGGCTGCACAATAGAGGAAAGTTGGCAACTTAAATGTTAACTTGCCTATGACTATTCAGTGTTGACATCAGCGTGACCTCATCACTGTAACTTGAGCTCTCCGGCTTTTTCTCAGCCTGCCTTTAAATAGCAGCCTTCAGCACAGCTACCACACAGATCCCTCTGATCAGCCCCAGAAGGCAAACCCCCGAGCATCCGACGTAGATGAAAGCAAGGAGAAGCAACACAACCTCAGCCATGTCCACCTCCCTGAGAGTGAGCCCCTCGGTCCACGGCTACCGCTTCGACACAGCCCTGCGCAAGAAAGCCGTGGCCAATATCTTTGAGAGCATCGACGAAGAGTCGCTCCAGAAACTCTTCAAACACTCCGGAGACAAGAAGGCAGAGGAGAGAGCCAAGATCATCCTCGCCACTGACCAGGACGTGGAGGAGAAAACGAGAGCACTAATGGCTCTAAAGCAGAGGCGAAAAGACAAGCTCCTCCAGTTCCTGAAATTTCGGAAATACTCCATCAAAGTCCACTGAGCTGGTGAAGGGAACGGCAATGGAGGAGAACGTTTCGGGATGAGACTGCTCACCACCTCCTGCCGCAGGCGGCACGCTGTGCTGCCCTGCGAGCTCCCGGCAGGATGCACGGTGCTGGGAGACGGCCGATGGGACCGGGACTGCCCGCAGCAGCGCCGCAGCCTGGGGCTGGTGCCCAGAGGGGGCCAGCGCGCCCCAGCCAGCCCGCAGCACCGCACGGCGGGTGCTGCTCACGGACTGAGCATTTACTGACTTCGTGTGTTTGCTTTGCCTTCCTGAACTTGTTACCTAAAGTTTGAAACCTTTCTAAGCCTCGCTGTTGTCTGCTAGAATGGAGAGTCTAGAGGTTGATCAGCTACTGATCATTTATCATTCTGCATTTGTTAAAATGCTTTGAGGTGCACCGTATGGGTGCAATAAGTTCAGCCTTCAGGGAATGCATTTGCTCTAGAGACACTGCGCGACTGTACCTTGTCTTTCTCATGCAGTATGCGTGCATTATAAATTGTTGCACAAAAGCAATAATAATGACATATTTCCCTGAATTTACTGTGAAGTTCCTTAATATTTTGCTCACTTCCCATTAACACTGAATTTCTAAATATCATAATTACCGTTCTTATTTGTATAAATTACATTAGATATTAGACAAGTATTTCATGGTAATATTTTATAACAATGCTATCATTATATTGACTATAATTTATTGCATATGGCAATCTGAAATTTAATAAATTATACCGTAAATATAATTTCTCTTGTCTGAAATGCTCAATTCTCCTGGAGGAGTGGGTTTATCCTCTTTTGGTCATTTCACACAGATCCCGTTTTAAGAGCAGACTGCTTATAATTCTTAATTACCAAGAATGCCAATGTGCAGGCTCTGTTCTTAGCCTGCAACGCTTGTTTTCCCTGAAGTTCTGCCATCCAGTTCAGCAGTACCAGAGTTTTACCCACAGCTGTGCTATGCTGACTCTGGCATTCCCAGAAAAACCTGATGAAATTTAATTGTAAATCAAACTCAGCTGTTAGTTTGTCCTCTATGAGGAGAATGCCTTATGCTCATTTTTCTTAGAAAATGAGCAGCTCCAAACAACAGCAAGTGGTACAGTCCTCAGGCTCTCGCTATTCCTGCAAAGCAGTGTTAGGACTTGGGTCCCAATGAGCCAAAACAAACAGAAGTGAGTTATGAGCACCGGGGCAGCAGAATTAAACTTAGCCTTTCTGCTGTACTATCATGATAGAGTATGTTGAAAATACTTAAAAATAGCCAAGACTAGTTATTAATAAGTGTCCTGTAATAACCTCCTACTTTGGAAAAAAATGTTCCCATGACTCTGTTCAAAACAACAAAGTTAAGAGTTTGGAAGACTGATAGGCCAGCTTCAGTTTTGTTTTTTGCCTACACTTAAAACTCCGAATTACCTATAAATCAGGGAGACTAGAAATAATCCTTTAAATTACTTAAGCGAGTGGATAACTGTAATCATTCACAGTGTGATGCAGCAGATCCAGCAGGTCCCCAGGAGCTCCACGTCTGGAAGTGAAGCACCCCCAGCCCCCCATGGCCCTGGCCCCGCACAGGAACAGCTGCAGCCTGGGGTGTGCGCTGGAGGTCTGGGGCTGGGAGGGCTGCAGCAGGGCCCCAGCAGCACTGTCCCAAGCAACCGTGTCCACCAAGAACCGTGGAGCAGTGGAGGAAACATGCAACCATGCCTGTCCCCAGGAAGAGCGGAGAGCGCTGGGACCCGTCCTGCTTCGTGGTGGATCCAGACCTTTCTGACGGGCATTTCACATCGGCTGTTTCCAAAAAAGGCCAAACCGGGCCCGCTGACCTCACTCCAGCCACCCCCAGGCTTTGTGATGCACTTTCTTTCCTCCCACCCCAGGAGGTTTTCCCATCAAAGCCATTCCTCGTCCAGTGAGCACTCCAAACAGCAACCCTGCGGGGTGACACAGCCACCAGCGTCCGGCTGCCTTTGGGTTATGGCGTGCACTGTGATGGAGTGGCCAGACAACCCTGCTGCAAGAGGAGACTAAAAAACCCACAGTGGGTACCAAATCATCTTTCTACCATGCCACTGCTTTCTATTTCTCTGCTCAGCCCATGCTTGCCTCCTGTCCCAATCCTGGACACAAACTTTCCGTAACACAGCTGCTGGGCCAGGCGCAGCGGCAGGGCTATCGGGGTCTCACCCATCGCTCAGCCCCAGTACCCAAACCATGCACCCCCACACTGAAAGAGCTGAGAGTGCAGAGGGCAGGACTGAACTGCTTCAACATCCCAGGCATTTGGGTAGAGGGGACCAGCAGCAGGACAAACCCCTCACACAGCAGGGTGCCGGCACTGCGGGAAATGCAAAGCAACCTCTGCGGGGCAGCGGGGTGCGTTGAAGCTTTGTCTGGACTTCCTGATGTTACTGTCCACCACCAGGACCCATGGCCCCCACATTTATCACCACATGCTGAACAACTCAACCACACATCTAGAACCTGTCCAGAGAAGTTTGCAGAGCTGGTGACAGCCCCGCTCACATCCCCTGGGCAGAGGCAGCCCCTGCGCCTGGCACCCAAGGGGCTCCTGCACCAGCCTCCCCCATGCCTGACACCCACACCTGGCCCAGCAGCACTGTGCCAGGGGCACCGTGATGCATCATCAGCTGAAATTCTCTTTTCTTGTGAAGGAGAATCTGAAGGAAGTCATGACTGCATCAGACAAAACAATGTAAATTAAAGCATTTGCTGCTGGCACATGCTACTATTGCCCAGACATTCCTGCTCCAAACATTTGCATAATGCGATTGATAAGGCCCTGTGACTTATGGGGTTTATAGTTCCTCTTGCCTCCTTACATTTAAATTATCAACACAAGTAATAAATAAAGTTCACCTTATAAAGCTTTTCTGATAAGCGAAGGTCACTTACCAAAGAGCTACATGTTTAATTGATTTTACAGTTGAAAAAGGCAGTTTTCCTTGGCCTCAGCCTGCATTCTGCTTTGGCAGGCTTGTACTTTGTGAACAGCAGTGCATCGTGCAGTGAGCTGGGTATAAATTGCAATTCATTGTTATGAAACATTTGTCAGTGAGTACAAACAGCCCAGTGCTGCATGCTGGCCACCCACGTTCACTGCCGCTTTCCCCACCGCTCTTGGCCAGGGCTGCACAAAGCGCCCCAGCCCTGTGCTCTCAGCAGCCTGGGTGCTCTCGAGGCCGTGCTGATGGCGGTGGAAGCCTGTGCCCAAGCAGAGGCTTACTTTGCTCTGCGAGCCCGGCACGATCCCCGCAGGGTAGGTGCATGAGGGTGGGTCGGCCTCATTGTGCCGGGCCCTTCCTGAGCGCTCGGTGCCGCAGACTCTGTGTCTGTCCGAGCGTGTGCGCTGCTTTATTGAGACAGCTCAGAAATGCTCCTGCCAGACACAGAGCCCATTGTCAGCCTGCCCCACGTAACAAAAAGAGGAAAAGGCCTGTTCAAGGTATTTCCTCCCTCCAGGAGCCGGGCGTTTCCATTAATTCTTCTCTCTGAGTCAAACTGGCTGTACTGGGTGTCCCTCTGCCCCAGCATCCTGAGGAACATGCGTCCGAATATCTAATTTTATCGGGCTTTTCTAGTGCTGCACCACAGGCAGGAGCAGGGGCAAGGGGCAGCTGGGCACCCACCCTCGGCTCGAGCCACCCAGTCCAGCTCCAGACATCAGCACTAGGGGAGAAGCCACAAAAAGCAGGGAGGAAAACGAGCAGAAGCCTTCTAGCAACATCTCTGGGTGGTCAGGCTGGGGACAGGCAGCGAGCAGCTTGTAGGGTGCTGGAAACCAGCCCAGAGCGAAGGGGAGCTCAGCTGCAGCAGGCAGTGCCTAATCCGTGACCCCATTAGACACCAGTCCCCACCTCCCCAGTGCCCTCCAGAACTGCTCTTGCAACTGTCCTGGTGATGGGGAGACAGGGTTGGAACGAGTCAAAATCCACCTCAACCTGTTCACTGTGTTCAGAAGGAAGAGGAGACGTTGCCCAGTGTCCAAACACCGGGTTCTGTGACCTGCTGGTACCCGGTGAAACCAAACACACTGCATGAGCAGAGTCCAAACCGAGCTGGGCCAGACCTCACATGGTCTGTGCGGAGGGACAGGGTGCTCCAGACAACAGCAACACCTCCCGGGCAAGTTTCCCTTCCGGACCATTGAGCAACAGGGCAAGTTAAAAATTGACTGTTCAGCTAAACTTCATGTCTGTGTCACTCACAAGTACACACTCTCCTTTGCAAGCAGGTGATTCAGCAGCCTGGGTGCACCCAGGGGAATCGGCACCCATGGGAGAGAAACTAAGCACAAAGCAAGCACAAAGCATCTCCGGATGGGCGATGCCAACGCCCTTGCCTCCTCTGCAGCCCAACCCAGCAAAGCCAGCTCAGTGCCAGGGCTGACAGCACCGGGGTGGACACGTGCTCAGAAAAAAGGCACAGACGAAGCACATTTCATCTATGGCTGCACAAGAAAAACCTCTGCTATAAAGCATTCTAAGTGTGAGTGAAGAGCCGTAATGTGGTGAAGTTTATGGGTAGGTTAGTATGCCTTTCATAGAAAAGGGCTGGCTGGGGATTTCAAAGCACAAACGCCTCACAAGCAGCAAAGTGATGCAACAGGGCCCTTTTGGAGTGATGTACAAGGCTGTTTATAAGAAAAGCCTCCAAATAACTGTAGCCAACAGGAAATTACATGGTTGCCATATATCTTTGCTAAAATGTAAAAGTTAAACTAGGACCAGAGTCTTAATATAGGGGAATTTTCCTGACACAGTCATGAAAACCACCTCATGTCCATTGAGCTGTATGCCCGGTTGGCACCCATGGCACAGCCTGCAGGGCACATCCTGCATCTGCTGCAAGTCCGGACTCCTTAACCAAGTAATCCTTTGGGCTTTCACCACACTCATGGAAAGCCCCGCTTCCACCCAGCTCCGAGTCACCAAATACAGACTGGTGCTGCGCTGAGTCACATTGACATGACCAGCTCGCAGAGCTCCCATGCCAAAACCACACAGGGCAGAGGGATGCAATGCTGCTGCTTTGACATTGCCACACATACAAGGGACTACATACAGAATATATGAACTTGAACTGACTCGTATAATCCAAAGGAAAAAAAAAAAAGTCATATTATGCTTGGACATATTCTCCAACTGAGATTCTATGCAAAATTCACCTGCCAGTCTGAATGGTTAAAAAAAGGTTCAATTCTAGATGCAGTTCTCTCTCTCTCTGAACTGTAAAGTACAAGAAAGACGCAATTTGTCATTTCACAAATGTGCTAGTGAGCAATCAGCCCCTCTGCCAGAATTTTTGGGAGGCTCCGATTTACATCAACCCACCCTCGCCTGAGTGTCATTTTTGAGCCCATTTGCAGAATGACTGCGGAGGGCTGCAAGAGTTCAAGTACAAACCCAGCATTCAAAGACATGTCAAAATCTTGACCCGAGTGAAGTCCATGGAAAAAGGCCAAGCGAGTTGAAGGATTTTTGTACAGAGGTAAAAACCTTGAATATATTCTGCTGAAAATGCTGCCAAACATACACTGTTTTTATCCCAGTTCTAACAATAAACCTCTTCCCTAAATATTGTGCATTCTAGCTGCAATAAAAAGTATGCAAAAACGCATTATGACTTTGGAGAGATTTATCAAAGCCAAGAACCAGGTTTTCCCTAGCTAACTGGCCAAGAAATAAAATAGCTTTTTAAAGCAAAAGCAAATACAGCATTATCTACCTTGTGAAACTAATTATCTGCAGATCAGAGAAAAAAAAAAAAAAAAAAGACCTACGTTACCCCCAGCCAACTCCCCCCAACAACCGCAGGCACTCCTTAGAGACAAAAATATCAAGACAACTTTCTGTTTGCTGTAGAATTTCAGTGTCTTTCATGCACACTTTTAAAAAAATAAAAGAAATACAAAACGTAGGATAAAGTAACCTGATGAAATCAAGGTCTCGCATCTGCTTGCAGCAGAACCCAAAAGCCCATTGCTAATATACACCTGGGGAAGCTGTGCTTGCTGTGAGGTGTGACCAGGGCAAAGCAGCCCTGAGCCCAGGGACATGGGGAGCAGCTCCCCCAGACCAGCCCACGGACGCTGCCTCTTCCCTGTGCTGCCGTGCACAGATCACGAGGCCTCCGCAAAGGGGACAAAGCCTCAACATCAGGACCTGCATAATGCTGAATTTCAGCGTGCATCCTGCAGTTGTGTGGCCCAGCAGGAAGGATTGCTTAACCCACGTACACTGTCCAAAGCAAACCCCACTGCAGACAGCACAGCGCTGTCCCAGCCTCCTCAGATCCCTCCTAACTGCAGCAGGAAGCGGCAGAGCCATGTCCAGAGCTCTGCAAACCCACACAGCCTCTCTCGAGTTCAGGGAAACTGCACGCACACCACCTGCATTGCAGATAAACCCTCCCTACTTCTTCTAGGACATTCCCCCCCCCTGCCTCCACACCCTGCGCTGCCCCCTCCCTGCTTTGCTGCTGGTTCCTGCCCACTGCCACCATCCCCGGCCGCTCCCACTGCACAAACGCAGCGTTACCCCGAGTTTGTTCCCTAGGAGGAAAGGTGCCCAGCACGATACCAGATGCATCTAAGCAATTAATACTCAGATAAGGGCATTTTAACAGCCTGTTTGCATCTACCTGCATGGACTGATGTGTATTTTTTTTCCTAACAGATAATGCTAAACTTATTAAAATATTTGATATATTTACCATACATTTTTCTCACAGAAATTCATATTAATCCTATGTTTATCCAGAACACATGCCCTGGAAAAATCAAGTATATGATAAAGAAGAGCAAGCATGCAACAGAGTGAAACTCCAAAACACGCTGCCTACCAGGCGCACGGCAGCTGCACTGCTGATGCAGGAATACACAGGCTGCGCTCTGGTTCTGAGAGCAGAGGGGTTCTCCTGCTCCAGGGGGGCCACAAAGCCTCCCTTGCCCAGTGCAGGCACACACCTCGCTGCCCTGGGACATGTATCCCCAGAGCTCATGCAGAATCACAGCAGGCTTCGTTAGCTGCTGGGCACTGATCAGCCGCACTGTCAGCACCCCCCTGCCCCACTGTGCAGGAACCCATCATCCCCCAGACGTGCGTGTTACAAACCTCTGCACACTCAATTGCAGTGCTTGCGGTCTGCTGTAAGTAAATAAATTAGGTGTAATTTAATATTTGATTGTAAGAGTTAGTGTTCTATTCTTTACAGCTTCTCAGGTGAATGCCCAGTAATTGAGCTAAATGAAGAGCCCATTAATCCTCTGGCTGTGTGGAGTGGCTCCGTGTGGCAGCGCATGGCAGCGGGCGGTGGGGGCCCCAAAGCTTTGCTTCTGCCACCTCTCTGCTGACCCCCTGCAAGGCACGGGGGCCAGGAACCAACTCCTCCTCTCCTGGAGGGACTGTGTTCCTCTGTGCCTCAAGGCACCGTGCAGGGGCCACGCACCAGCCTCACCGTAGGGTGACCCAGAGAGACCTCACAGAACACCCGGGTTTGTCACAAAACCCAGGGGTAATCTGGGGTCTGCTGTCACAGACCGTCATGCAGCTCTGCTGCTACTTTCGAGAACCTTTCATTCTGAATAGGGAAAGCAGCTTTACTATCCTAAAGTACTTGAACTTGAAAAAGTGTTCAAATGTATTTTAATAGCTTCCCCGCGTTGAATTATGTTGAATACCTTCTCTGCAGGCTGTTTTTAACCTCTCTTCTGCTTTGAGCTACGCATAATAGGTTTTGGTTACTACAAATTTAAAACAATTAGAGAACTGAGAGGACCACTTGTCCTAAAATAGCATGCAGAAGTATC
The DNA here is from genome assembly GCF_964211825.1 of Aythya ferina. Taxonomy (NCBI): domain Eukaryota; kingdom Metazoa; phylum Chordata; class Aves; order Anseriformes; family Anatidae; genus Aythya; species Aythya ferina. Next base: position 5,612,173 of record NC_140310.1, read on the forward strand.
AAAATGTTAATCTATTGCGTCACTATTCTCAGCAACTATTGTGCAATCTGCAGATTGGAGTCCTTCAGAAACAGTTCAAACAGGCCTTTAAACTGATTACTTAACCATCATCCTTCGGGAATTACATTTGCAACATGATCTCTTCCCACTAACTACAGATAAGAGACCACGGACATCAATGCCAGAGGAAAGCTAGCAAAATAACACCCGGTTCATTTCTGAGGGAATTCCAAGTTTGTACTTGTGTTTTCAGGATTTGTCTAAGTCAACAAGGATTGCAAATTAACCACTCCCAAACGCCGCCTCCCTTTTAGCGTTGCACCCCCTCTTTGTTTCGCCTTGAGGAGTCGCTCAGCAGCCCAGAGGAGATCTGAGCCCATCCCCAGCCGCAGCAGCGCCGTGTCCTTGCTGGCTGTGCCACCACTGGCCCGGCGTGGGCTGGTTCCCCTGCTGACCACAGCCCCATGACTAAGCCATCCCAGGGATCTTTATCTGGAAAGTCTCGTCTAAGCCACCAAACAAGCCTTCTTTGAGGATAACACCCTTGCCCCACTGCTGACTGAGCTTTGACTAAGCAAACCGAAATATCTTTAGCTGTTTAAAACACCACCAAATCTGTCCTAGCCTGGACTAACCCTTACACAGGCAAAATCCCATTCCTGGAAGTTGTACTTTTAATGCAGCCCATGCAGCCTGCTAGAGAGAGGAAATGATATAAACCTCTCCCGGTTTGCAGCTAGGGACTGCTCTGCTAGTAAAACGTAGTCACCTTGGAATAACGCAATAAACCTCTGCACTGGGCTCACAGTTCTGGTTTCTAGAGCTCTTGCAGGGAAGTTTTAATATTTTAACAAGAGATCAGCCTCCTGAGCTCTGCTGTTTATAAGCTGTGGTGCTAACGCATGCGACCCGTTTGCACACTGATAGCAGTCCGTGAACACCATCGCTTCCTGGCTGCATGAGCTTTTGGGGCTGTCCAAAAGGCTCCTCTGTTCTGCCAGCAGTCCCCAGCACTGCTGAAAGTTTGGGGGGGAAACACCTACAGCTCGACCCTCTCCTCAGAGTCTGCAGTTTGCGTTTCAGGAATGGGATCAGTGCTAAACCCAGCATTAGATCCTGATGTGCTGCTGTCCCTTACCCAACCACAGACCAAATTCCTAATAACAGGTCGGCAGCACAGCATTGCATCCTCTACGTGCCAACACAGGTGGGTCACAGGATGATCACTTCTACAGCCTTGTGCCCCCCCAGCACCTCAGTGTGACCTGCTGAGCCCTGCAGCAGCCCCTCTGCCAGGCAGTGCCCAAAGGCTCTGCTCTGCCCCGCACTGCCTGTTGGCACGAGACAAAGGGGCAGCTCTGGCCACGTCGTTTAGCACAATGGGAGCTGAGCATTTTCAGGTCTAAGAACCAATTAATTCCCTCTTCTCCCGAGCCTTTGTGACAATGCTACTGGGCTTGGTGACTCCTGACAGCACTGTGTAACTTCAGGCATAACCCAAATGCTGCAGCAGAAGCTGAAGACTGTGGCCAAAAAAAGTAATCAGCTGGTTTGGGCAGTACTTTTTATAAGTGTGGTCTGAGTAAAGCAACCAGTATATGCATGCTGAGTACTCTAGACAGGCATTTAAGGGCTCCCCTTTCTTCCCTTTAAGCAGTTTTGTTTTCTGACAAAACCAGCAGTTTGGGCAAGCTGGAAAAAGCATTTTTACAGCTTGCAGTGGTGCCGCCCTCCTGTGGCTGCAGGGCTGATCGAGTTATAATAAAAACAGCTTAAAAACTGAATGTTATAGCATAACTGAGTAACTCGAGCCTACAGTTCTGGCGCTGCTGGGACTTCAGCCTGGCACCTGGAGCTGCAGCACTTCAGCAGTGCCCGGAGGAGCCTCCAAGCCGATGGAGTTTAACCTCAGCAGTCACAACGACATTTTGGCTCTGCAGCGTGATGCTGCTGCAGATCATGCGCTGTGCCCAGTGTGGGAGCTGCACCAAGGATGCACCAGGGGATGCGCGCTGCTTCACTGCTGCCCACCTCGGGTACCAGGGACCGTGCTGTTTCGGTTGGTGCCACCATAGTGAGAGTGAGGCTTGAGGAGAAACAAACCTTTCTTCCCAGTCCTGTGACAAGGGTTTTCCAGGCTGCACTTCATGCAGACCACAGCCCTCGCAGCGATGTGTGACTCAGCCTCATACAGAGACGCAGCCCACGAGCCCTCCTGGAGCAGAGGATGCCAAGCACCAGGGCGAGACCTCAGCACCAGCCCCAGCACGCCGTGCCCAGCTGTGCTGCTTACTCAGCAAGTGGGGACCTACAGGTTCTTAGTGAGTGCCTGCAATCCAAGTACATATGCAACTCACCCACTGAGCAGGGTGAAGGGATATACATGGGTTATATAAAGGAAAGCCTGGAGGTAAAGCTGTATTCCCACTCAGCACTCTCCTGTGGCTGCCTCCAGCTTCTTTTCTAGGGGGAAAGAGGCAGGCAGGACTGAGAAGTGAGGAAAATTCCTCTGCTCCAGCATGCCTGCCTAGTAAAGGCACCACTGCAGTCGCAGTTTGTGTTTGAAAAATGCAGCAATGCCCTCAGGAAGAAAGCTCTGAGATATCTGTACTCAGTGCTGGAGTAACAGTTTGCCTTCAGAGATTAGTCCAAGCAGTTTCAGTCCATTAAAACCTGCTGCTGCTGAGCCCATCACCTTGCAAGGCTCAGACTCTGCCTGGCTCGGCAGCAAGTCCACCATTATCCATGAACTGTTCCTGTAAATTATTCAAAAAACAGGGTCTCCGAGTAGCCCTCAAGGTTTCCAGATCACTTTATGCCAGATGAGAGCTGAGCAAGGCGGACACGGGTCACCCAGGCCACGCTTACTGGTCCTGGGAACTCCCTGCAAGCACTCCTGGCTTTGTAAAGGTCGTGCATGCCACAGGGTTTCCAGGGTAAGGGGATTTGGGACAAATGCTTCACCCCAGTGACTCACCCACTTCCGCAGAGTGTTCCGGGTTTCCTAGCTGTGCTATGGCAACAGCAAGTGCAACACATTTTTGTGTGGTGTTTCATGCAATAACCTTTTGCTGAAGTAACTCAAATCGCTCAAGAGACACGGGCACGCCACAGGAAAAGCATCACAGAGCCAGCGGGAGCAACCCACACAGCTAACAGCACGCTCTGAAATAACGCACTTCCACGCCAACCGGCTCGCAAAGAAGCTGGCAAGAGGCACTGACAAGGACTTCTGCCACACCTCGGGTACTGATCTGGGGCTTGTGACACCACTAAAGAGGAGCTTGCAGAGGGGAAGGGCAGGGCCAGCCCAGGGCTAGTTACGAGTCCCCGGCCAGTCCCCAGTGCCTGGGGAGCCTGGATCGCGGAGCTGCCTGTGGCACCCCCAGCACCACACGAGCCCAGGGCCGAGGAACGTGCCTGAGCTTCAGGGACTCACCTTGGCTGTGCCTCACACCACAGCCAAATAACACCCAGCTCAGGAGTTCATGTGTCAGGAGACACAGACACCTTCCTGACAACCCCTCGAATTCTCCCTACAGTAAGTATTATATCTGTGCAAATAAAAAAGCAAACACATGGTGAGGCAGGCGCAGCCTGGGAGCCCCGCTCCCCTGAGCCCATCCCACTGCCCCCCGCCAGCCTCACCCCAGGTCTGTGTGGCACTGCCAGGGAATGGAGGCTGCTGGGGGGTGTCTTGGTTGAGGATGCTTTGACCAAATCTGTAGCTCATCTCTTGGACAGAAAACAGACACACAGCTACTATAAAGATTTTGGTACAGCCCAAATGTTGTCCCTGCTGTTGGTTGTATCTAAGCATAGAATGCGATTCAGCAAAGGAAAGCCAAATACACAAAAAGCTTACTGTATTAAATATTCATCTGATTTATGATTTTTTTTTTTTATTATTTTTTGCACCAAGAAGGATTAAGCAGAGAGGTGAGTTTGCTCAGTAAGAACCTGAACAGTAAGCCCTGTTTTTTGCAGTCCCTGTGCACCTGCACAGTACTAGTAATTCAAGGGAGTTGCTCCCAGCCACTCAGCAGACATGTCAAAAATGGGATTCAAGCAGAGGGAACAGCTTGCATGGCTGCTATCTCAGCTCGTATTTGTTACCTTTAACGCTAGCAGGGAGTTTATATTCACCCAGGAGCAAGGACCTTTCTGTTTGTTTCCACGCTAGCTTTGCTTTTCCCGCTCTGAGAAGCATCTACCAAAACAGCACAAAAGCCAGGAAGCCAAACACCTGACCTAACACAACCCTTGGCAAGAGCAGGCAGGGGAACGATTTCCCAATGCCTGGCAGTGCCGGTCCCGGCCCCGGTCAGGGTTCAGCCACGGGCAGGGCACTGCTGGTCCCCAGAGCCCCCCGATCCAACTGGAGCCCCAGTTACTGAAGCGACACCCGAGCCTTTCCCAGCCCCTGGTTGCTCCAGGAGCACTGAGGAGGCGCAGGCACAGAGCAGCAGCCAGGCACGCTGATCTGCACCCTGCTCCCTGCCGGGGGGCCAACATGCTCAGCATTCGTCCCATGGCTGGCTGAGTGCTGTGTGGAGCTCGGTTCGGGGCCCTGGGTAATCGCGTGCCCTCTAAGCAGTTGTGCTGCATTGATACCCGGCAGCCAGCTGCGCCCAGCTCTACGTCAGTGTGTACATTTACATGTTGTAAACATGCCTCTTTAACTCCCACAGGCTAAGGACTAGCTGGCTCCGCAGCCAGCGCTGCTGGAAGCAATGCAGATTATGCAACAGCTCTCCAGGAACGTGCATGTTTTATGAGTATTGTAAATTGCAAGGGAATTGTGTTGCATCAACAAAAGCCTGCATGGATTCAGGATTAAAAGCACCCTCGATTCACTTAAAGGGACATGTCAAAGCCTCCCTTAATTGTGATAAATTCCACCCTTTCATTTGAGAAGGTGACATTTCATGGTAAATAAGCCCAAGAAATTGACTGGAACAAGGAAGAGCTTCCTGTTTTGTTATTTCTTTTAATGAACAAAGCACAGCATGAAAATGGTAGGCTGCGTGCCTGGTGCAGAGAGTTTTTTTGGTGTCTTTGTTGATCCCAAGCAGGCAGATGGAATTCATCAGAAGAAGCTAATCAGGGACACTGAGACCTAGTCGCATTTATGGGGAGAAAATCTCAGTTTTGGGAATCATTAGAAACCCTCCTCTCAGAAGCAAGTTGCTTGCTAATTTACAGACCATTTCCCAACCAAACCATTCTGCTTGGACCTGGCAGTAAGACCAAGAAGAGAGCTGTAGGAACTGTGCACAGCAATCAATTAACCTGGGTCTTTTAAGAAATTCACCATTTTAGCAGTCAGGGGAGTGCATACTAAGGGGAGGAGGCTAACGAGCAGTCAAGCAGCCTGGCTCTTAAAGCATCTGGCACTGCACGGGTCCACCCCATGGCAGGGATCTCCCCAGGTTCCTGCAGCTTGGAGGCCACGTTACAAATCCTCCTATGCCCTAGAGAACAGAAAAAGCCCCGGGAGCCCCCAGTGCCTACACATACACCCAGCCAAAACAGCTCCCACATGGAGCTCCCTCAGAGCAGTGCTTTCACCCAGCCAGCCACTAACCAAAGAGACCAAAGAAACCCTGAGTCCTTTGGGAACACAAAACAGCAGGAGCCTACTCCAGGGCCACCACTCGCTTCTCCCCTTCCTCAGCTTTACAGAGCTCAGCCAAAGCTGCTGCTGCCCCAGCTCCTCCCTTTCCAGGGGCAAGAGCCTCCCGGTCCTCCCCTTCGCACCCAGCCCCATCACCGCCACCAGTCCCCCCTGCAGCGCACCCATTTCCAGCTCAGGCTGCCCCAAACGGTGTTCCTTACTCAGCAAAGCCGGGAGGAAGGGCAGCTCCCACCCTTCCTTCCCCCCGTCCGCCTGCAGAAAGCCCTGCCCGTTCTCAGAATTCAGTACATGCCAAATCTGCCAGGTGTCCCTGCAAATCTTCTTTGCCTTTTTTTTTTTTTTTCCTCCTCCCCAGGAGGAGTTGCTGTTTGGGTGGCTTATCGGACATCCCACAGGAGTGGAGCATTTCCTTGATTTGTGCATTTCTGTGCATTTATTTCCAGGAAATGCGTTCTTCGTGGTTTATCAAACCTAGTGCATTTCCAGATAGAGGAAAGCAAAATTCCCCAATTACGCCTTGCCATTTGTCTGACATTTTCATTATCCCTGATGCAGCACCCATCAAATATTGTCTTGTACCAAAAGCCATTTCTGTCAAATTAAGTTAAAAGGAAGTAGTGGAAAACTAAAAGCTCCACATCTAATCCTGCCACCTGGAAAATCAGCAGAGAAATATAATTTTGTAGTCTTTCAAATTAAATCAGATTCTGGGCTCTCTACTGATGAGTTAATCCAATGCTGAGCGGAATAGCTCCACTCAACCATGACTAGGTTTAGACGCGTTCAATTCACAGCAAAGCAGTTCCAGCTCAGAGACTGCTTTTATTTTTATTCTCACCCTATTTCTTTTAATTTTATAATTTGCCTCAACCACTCCCAATTAAGAAGCCATCAGCAGGCAGTGCCTTTTATCTGTGGAGCTCCTTGCAGAAACATATCTGCAAGTGCTTCTTGTTAACCTCTGAAGAGATCTCAGCATTTTGTAAGGGCTCTGTGGTCAGCCTGGGAGCAGCTCTGACCCACACCTCCTGCTTCTCAGCAGCAGGCACACAACACCAAACATCCCTCTGTGCCTTGGGACGAAAAATTTGGAAAATTAGAAAAGATGGATTCGGCACGTGGCTCGCCTGCCCCCAGCTTGGAGCGAGGCAGTGTGGTGCTTCCTCCCCTCCAGGGCCCACGCAGGGCATCTTCTGGTGCCGGGCTGCTGCATCCTGCTGGGGTCTGCCTGGGATGACTGGCCTCTGCAGGCAACAATGCCAGGCTACAAAGATATTATTTGTGAGAAAGCAGAAAGGAAAAGAGTTTCTTCAAATAAAAACCAAGCAAGGGTAAACATGAATGAAGTGGTTCATTCTGAGCAGCTTTTTTTGGTATCAAGAGAAATGATCTTAGCACAATATGGTGTTTTGGTTTGGTTTCTATTTTGTTTTCCTAATTTACAATGTGTTTTAGCATCTACGCAAAATATCCCTTAGGCTGCCAATGGCAACAGGACCCAGAGTGGTGATTTTATGTAAGAGAATATGTTTTCTTACACCATCTACCCAAGTTGTCCCCAGGGCTGCGGGCGGCTGCCAGCCAGCTGCTGGGAGGAGGGCAAGGCCAGAGCCGAGTTTTGTGGTTACCCAAAGAGATTCTGCTCCTGAGGCCAGTGAAGCTCATCAAGCCAAGCTGCAAGTGTCAGCCAGGACATACAAATATCACTCAAGTGGACACATGCTGCTATTCTACAGAATTGACAACTCATTACAGTAACTAATCTAAAGCAAAGGCTGAAAAGCAAGCAGGCAACAATTTATGCCAAAGATCGCAGCTATAACTGCACAATGGGAAACAAGTTGCTGGGGGAGCAGCCTGATTCAAATGAATCTTGACAGGAGGGAAAGGAAAGTCTGAAAGCTGCTCCCTTGACCTAAGTCTGGCTTATTTTCATGTGCAGGGGAAACAGTTTGCAGGGCTGCTCCTCCTGCAATCACGATGGATGCTCGAGAACGAGACAAAGAATTTATCATTCTTCTCCAGGCAGGTGGTGATGGATCATCTCTGGAGCTGTGGAATTTCCCCAGACCCGATGTGAAATCAATCTCCTGGAAATGTTTCACTGGCCACATAGAGGGCTATTTGGAAACTGCAAGGTCCTCTGGTATACGGCTTTACCTGCAATCATCTGGGCTGCAGCATTTTAATTTGTTTCCTTTAAAGAGACTCAAGGGTACCATAAAGAGGCAGCTTCCAGGATTCAAAGGAGACGGCTGAATTTGATCTCTTTCCATGGCCTTGTATGTAATTACTGGAAAGAGTGAGGTAGGCAATACAGATGCAAAAACTGAGAGAGGGTGAAGAGAAGTTATTCAGAGTCAGCAGACAGAAACATACCTCTGCTCAGATTTGGTGGCAGCGTGCTGGCATTGCTAAGCAGGGAGGCTGGGCTAGGGCTGATAACAGCAATCTTGCAAACTCCTGTGGCTGGGAGCATGTTCCCTGGGACTGGTGCGTGGACCTGGAAAGAAGGAAAGGAGAATGTTACTGCCTTCCACCTGCAACAAGGGCAGCCAAAGGTTCAGCTCCATCCTTGGCCCACGTTTTATTTCCCCCAACTCTGTCCTAGCCCTGCTGGCAGTGGCTGTGGGTGTTTTTGCTGCATGCTCTTTTGAAGGATCACCATCCAGCCAAGGGGTTTTGCTTTTCCTGGAGCTGCCTGGCCATACAAAGTGTTTCTTTGCACTGTATAATTATAAAAGACATGCAACTTTTGACACTTATAATATCCCAAAGCAGTTTGTTTCTCTCCGTTTTTGATTGCACCTTGCTTCAGGGCATGGCCTTCAGCTCTGCTAGTGGCTAAAAAACCATTTCAGGCTTTGACAATATCAAGCTCATCTGTCTTTGACTGCACAACTCTGTATTTTAACAGCCTGACTCGTCAACACTGCCACTTTGAGAGAATTTCTTATGTGTTATCTAGTTTTAGTGCTATTCTATTTCATTTGCTACCTTAGCTTAATCATTTTTTAACACTCTTTCAGTTTGCGTTTTTATCTCTTTTCATCATCATCTGTTCCCGATACTTTATTTTTCCAATAAACTAAGTAATTTAATGGCCCTAATCCCAAGTCTCCTATTTAGAGCATGGATGTGGAGGCTGTGGGAAGGAATCCCAATTTAAATCTGTCAGTCAAACGTAATTTAATCTATCTTCTTTATATCTAAAACTGCTTTATGGGAAGAAAAGTATGATTGGGATTCACTTTACCTTTAAAACATCTTCACAGTTTTCTTGTGCTTGCTTTTTTATGCATGGGCTATTAAAAAGTGACAAAATTATACAGGTTTCGGGCAGCATGAAGTCATAACTATTTAGGTCCAGAGGCAATTGCATAGGATTTTACATGCCCAAGGACACATCCACAGTACCAGCGCTGCAGCATGCGTGGACATCCTCATGCTGATGGCTCCCGGCTGCCTGGGGCCAGGGTGCTGCACCCCGTGCTGCTGTGCATGCAGGAGGTGGAAAACTACTTTTCTCTGCTACCTTTCCTGTTTGTGTGCTGTTAGCCCATGGACTCACCAGAGCCTGGATCAGGGCTGAAGCTCAGCTGGTGTCTGGGCTTCTCCATCCCTGCAGGCACATATCCATGGACCATATGTGCTGCGCTGAAAATTAAGTCTGAGAAGAGCCTGCCTTTATCTGCCTGCCAATGATGAGATCAGATGGGAGAACGTGCTTCTTGTGCTGGCATTTTGTAAAGTCTGACAAAGACATAGGGATGGGAGTGCTTCTTTACATTCATATCAGTGTTTGGGCACTCTGAGGGCAGAGCGAGAACTCAGCACGGAACACCACTAAACCTCTTTGCTCCATCTCCTTTGCCCTATTTTGGTCATGCACGATGTTTGCCTGCGGTGATCAGCCCCAGGACACATGCCCTGCCTGAAGACCAACACGGTGTGAGAGCAGCAGAAACGCACAGCTCACTGACAGCTGCAGCTATTATTTAATTACCCTTCCTGCTCAAGGCCCATACGAGAAGTAGTATCAGGCAGCAACAGAAAATGTTCAACAAGACTCACTGAACAAGATGTGAACTTCTGAAATCAATCCATGTGAGACAAAGCAGTTAATTACCATGCAAGCACATGCTACGCCTCTCATCCCAGGCTCCCCAGTCCCCAGCGGCTACTGACACAGAAAGGGTTTTTAGGCAGCTCGAGCGCCTTGCCTCAAAGCTGCTGCAGGCTTCCAGTGCTGTCCAGGCTCCTCTACCACTTTCACACTCGACGTTTTTATCTGGTGTTTATTTTCCCAGTTTCTCTCAGGTTCACGCAGTGGAAGCTGTCTGCAGTACCTCCACCCCAGGGACTAGTAACCAGGGTCTCAATGCAGCCAGGGCTGTCTGAGAGCACGCTGCATGGTGCTGCTTACGGGCAGCTTCGAGCCCAGAGGGATGGGCAGGGGGGAGCATGAGATCCTGCCTGGAGGGCAGGAGATGCCTCCACCCACCCCATGACACCTTCTGATGGAACCTGGGATAGCTCAGGGTTACTCAGGTTTGGAAGAGGAGCGCCTGCTCAGCTGGATGCCTTTGGACTTGTCCATGTCACAACCTGTACAAAAGAGAGTCTCCTGTCTCCTACTGATGAGTTCAGGCGTTGGGAAGAGGGCTCAGTGTGAAGAGAACCTATTTACCCAAAGCATCGGGCTCTAAACAACTGTACCACACCCATGAGATGAGCTCTGTAACTGAGATGTCGCTCATCATGCATAATTAAAAACCTTTCATAAAAATTTCACCAGCAGCTGGATACTGAATGGGCAGGTGAGGGTCCTTGCTACCTCCAAAGCTGGCAGCTGAAGAGTATAAAGCACAAACACAAACAAAAAGGCACAGGATCGTGACTCCAAGTGCCTTAGAGTCTCAGTGTTGTGGACTTCTGTCAAGCAATTCTGCATATTCTCCATTTAGTGGATGCTGGGTCCTTCCCCTTTGCTCCACCTTGAAATAAAAACATAAATCTGATGTCCAGGTTCTGGTTTTCTGAAATAACATCTTCTCCATAAATATCTTCTAAACAGTCCAAACCTCAAACACATAGCTAATAAAAGCACTTTTTATGGTTTTCAGGCAAGTGAAATGTACCCGAACTGAACAATTACCTTCAAATATCTGTTCAGAACTGGCTGGGAGTGGAAATCAGTTTCTTCCTCCCCAGGTACAAATCCATAATAAGGATTTATTTCTGAGGCAGTGGGAATGAGGTAATCCCTCTCCTTCTCAGAGTGAGATAAGGACCAAAAAATGAAATAATGTGGTGTAAGTTTATACCAAAGCACCTGGAAAAGCAAATGATTTGCAGGAGGAAGGGGCGGGAGGCCAACAGTGTAGACCAGCTTTAAATAATAAGAGGGACAAATGACCGGCTTGCCTAAAGCCACCTCGGGAAGGAGAGATGGCAGAAAGCGGGCACAGTGCTCCATCAGCTGGCCAGAAGGCTGGGCAGGGAGGGCCACGCAGGCGGCCTGGGGCAGGCAGCGGGCACAAACCCCCAGCACCCTTCCAGCTGAGGAGATTTTGGAAAAGTGAGATAACCCTGTGCTCCCTGATCCAAAGGGTCTGAGCCTCACAGCCACTGCCATCCAGCATTAATTCACTGAGCAGCAAATGCCTACATCAGTACATACGAAACAAGTCTAAAAATTACAATTAAAAAAAAAAAAAAAAAACCAACTCTGTCATAACTGTCTGGTTTTTAGTATGGACTTCAGATTTAAGCTGCAATAAACCTCCTTGTGCAGACATAGTGGCCTCCCCTGAGAAGCAGGCATCCTGGCAGCCAGGACCCACGGGTGCTTGCCCCAGAAAGCCTCATCTTCCAGCCGTGCCAACAGCTGCACCCGGCTCTCTTTTTCCATGGCTCCAGGCCACACAGACAGTGCTGTTTCTTCCTTTTCAATACTCTTTTATCTCACTTTCTCCCATGAGATGAGTGATTATCGGCAACAAATAACTGTTTGGTAAGGCAGCAAAGAAAAATATGATTTTAGACCCAGAATATGCAGGTAGTTATTGTAAATATTTGACAGTGTTAGGGTAGTTGCTATCAGTCCCTCAGTTATTCTCCACTGCTCCAACATCTGCCAGAAGTCAATGCAACACCAGTGGCAGACAAACGCTTGGGACAGATGGACTGAGCTACACAGCAGCCCTGAACCAAGCAAGTGGCTTTGACCGAAAGCAAAAGTGGTGGCACACAGAGATGGGGACAGCTCTGTCCCACAGGGGCCCAGGGCTTGTTCGCCAGAGGCTTCACATTGCAACAAACAGACACATTGCATTTTGTGGGACAGCTGTTCCCTATTTTGTGGCAGTGAAACCGTTACTACAATATTCTACTTTGGTAAAAGAGGCAAGGTTGGCATAAAATGAAGCAGATGAGAAGAAATTGTGTCACCCGGGTAAAGACACTGTCACCCAGTCTCCGTTTTCCAGCAAAGCCATAGCATAGTTGTAGAAGTACCCTATGCAAATGCAATAATTTGAGAAATAGTGTAGATTAGTATAAAGGTATGCATTTATGGGAAGCAATAGAGAAAAATGCCTTAGCTTTCTCCTGGGATTTATGCTCTGCATTTGCTGATCAGCCTTGTTTTCTGCTGAACCCCCTGGTAGTTCTGTAGTAGGCAGAACAGGAATTTGTTGATGCTACAGAAAATGAAATCCTGCACAGCAGTCAATAGAAAATAATGGATATCAATTACACAGCTGGAACTGCTGACTTGATCAGATTTTATAAGTCTTTACTCTAGAGGTCTTTTTAATAAATCCATTGAGAGAAGTGTCATATCTTTTATAGCAATACGTTTCCATGCTTTATTTTCTAGGAAGGAACAACTGGCAGTTTTACAGAATGCTCCTCGGTGTCTCTCACAGACTCATGAAGGTATCAGAATTGATGGAAGATGGAAATGAGATATTTGTTCTCTAATACAGGACCCAGTTTGCCATAATGTTAGGAAATTGCCGCTGGAAACCGGATAGATTCCCTTCCTCCTGTTTCAATCCTGCTAACAGCACAAGGATCGCACTCCCTGTGAGTGATTTACTAAGCGCCTTGCAGCAAGGTACTAAAAGAAGTGGCCACCTAAAAGTAAATCACCCACCGAGGAATGCCTTTGGTTTTGCTGCAGTCTGAGAACAGCATCATCCCGTGGCTGTATGGGCAGCTGCCCAGTGCCCCAGGGAGCCCTGCACTGACAAAGGGGTAACAACAGGCACCTCCATCCAAACCAGAATGAAAAGTTGTTCCGAAGAGGGAAGATGAATTCGTCTTGTCTGCTACTTGCAGTATTCTATCTGCATCTTTATTTAATCCAGTCACCATCTCAAGTGCTGAAAACAGAAATGCACCCTTCTTACATGGCATCTTCCCCATGGTAAATCTAATTAAACAGCCATTAAAACGTGTGTTAGCTCGATTATATCAAGGTGACCTGGAGCTCCTGCTAAATGTTAATAACTGCATTCCCCACTAACTGGCATTCAGTAGGGAACAGGCAGTGCTCTTTCTATTGACGTAGCCTTTAGATGAGCATGATTATTAAAGTGCTTTGTGTACTAGGAATTCCCAAATAAATGTCTATCTAATTTTGTGACAACTGAAGTGTTTCACGTGCCCCTTCATGCTCCTGGCAAAGGGTGACATCTGGACACACACCCGGGCTGAGTTCCTGCTCTCAGAGGATGTGAAGTGAGACAAGAGAAGTAGCAGCATTGTGTGTATGGACCAAAAACATTCAAGCAGCACCTGTAAAATCCTGGCCAAAGGAAAAACACTAGCAGGTAAGAAAGGAGAGAGGCTGGACCCTTACCTGTAAACAGCAATAACTTCCTCCCAGCCTCATGGAAGCTGATGCAAATCCCTAATTGGGATGCTCATAGAGTACATCACTCCTTCCACCTGTAGATGACAAGATTGTTCATTTCCTAGCCCAAGGGAACACCCATGAATGTCTTTAAGTCTCTAAGCCTTAATACAAGCCCAAATCAAGAACAGTTTCCTTGATTTCCACTGGCCTGACCCATGGCAGGTTTCCTTTTCATCCTCCAGTTTCAGAATCACCCATATTTTGCGTTCATCTTTGCAAAACTCTGTAGACCAATTTTCATATCCCTATCCAGAGCAAGATCTGCTAATGACTAACAAAGAAATATCTTTTTGTAAGCAGGCAATTTATTCTGTGAAGGTTAATGATCACGAAATGCTAATGATCAGATGGATAGCTGAGAACAAGTGCCTGTCCATTACTGCAGTTTTCTATCATGCACCCTAAGAAGTATCATTATGCTGAAGAAAATCTCTACCATGTACTAAATCAAAGACAGAGGGATCTGCATCTAAAAAATGACTTCCTCTGCTGGTTACCTTATGTCTGACTTCACAAGTTCATTCCTTTAACTGCAGCTGCAGTTAAAAATAGGAAACATCCCACCAAGCTGCAAAATAGCAGAACAGGTGGAAGATGTCTAACTGCCCCTTTACACGTTCCAGCAGACATGATTTGGACATTTGGGCTACACGGCTGCATACAAACCACTCCCATCAATAATTAGCAATGACAGAATTAATTTGCACTAATTTCCAGCCATTTAATGGCATCAGAGGAAGAGGCCAGGGGACTCAGCGAGGAACAAGAGCCACTTCCAAAGGCTCCCCAGCAGGATCCTGGTGCTTCATCCCCATGCCCACCTGCAGCTCACATGTGCAGCTGAGGACAACCACGCACAAAGCACGGTGCAGGCAGCTTTCTGCCCACCCCGTGTGCTGCCCCAGCCCCAAAATGCAGAGTGCTGCAGGACAGGCCTTGTGCCTCCCACCTCAAGCCCTTCAGAGTCCCAGGAGCTCCCCACACACCGCAGGCAGTGCCCAGGCTGACGACAGAGCAACCTTTGGTTATGTGTGCCTGGTGGTGCTGGCAGCACAGGCATTTATGTTTTAGTCTCACAGCTTCATGAAAGAACAGGGTTCGCTTTGCATGGTTATGCAAACAACCATCCATGTTAACAGCTGAAAATACAAACAAATAAATTAGATCAATGCTGACGGACGGAAGGTAGCACTAGGCAGTTGGGCTGAGTTTCAGTGTTGTACTGTTAGCAATCTGGTCAGAGAACAGGGGTAAAACACAGCTCCACGTGATTTACTATGGGGCTGCTGTGCTCCCAGAGCTGGGGCTCCTGGGGTATGGAACCCTGTCCTGGTCTCCCCAACCTCCCTTTGGGGGGAGTGAGTTGTATGTGTGTGTGTAAGTCACCATGTCCATTTTCTGGACTCCAAGGAGGATGCTGCAGCTCAGTGCCCTCTTCCCCAAGCCGCCCTGTGCTCATTTCCTTTTCCTATACAAAAAGGAGAGCCAGAAAGGGCATTTACTCACAAGCTCTTTTAGATCCTGCTGGAGGGCTGACCACAAGGACATGCATGGGTGACCCAGTAGAAAACGACTGCTCCAGCCAACTTGCTCTTTACCCCTTGGCAGGACTGACTGCTGCACTGAGAAATTAAGTTTTCCGGTGTCTGCAGGCAGCCCTGCCTGTGGAATGCCACACAGCCATTCCTGCAAGGAAATCTGTGGGTGGCTGAGCTTTGCAGGACTGCCACCAACACTCTATAAGCAGTGGCACAGGGTGGTTAAAATCTTAGGAATGATGAACCCCCATTGAGTACAATGACGAAGAAATGAAATAACATTAAAAGCAAAAAAGAAGAAAGGAGCCAGGCTGTAACCTTCAGTTCCTCCGGCTTTGGCAACTCTTGTAAAGGCAAATATGCTTTTTCCAGTGCCCTTTTCACTTTTCCTTTTTCATTTATCCAAAATAGGTTTGCTGTGAGCATTTTTAAAGTGGTCAGATGTTAAATTTGATTCTCAGCACAGGAAATGATAAATGTACTTGAACAAATGATAGCGTGCACCAGTTTAACAATAATTCTGGAATAATCATTGCACAGCCACTTTATGCCTTTCTGATGCAGCTTGTTGAATGTCCTTCCCAATGTCAGTGGGTCTTCAGGCTGCCGCTGGAGGATTAAATGTGCAGCCGGCATTATCTGAGTCAGAGCTGAGAATTCTGGCTGACGAGAGTAATCCCAAGGCTCACTTTTAGGCTTTTGAGGCTCAGTTTTATCAGAAGCAGTGTGTGCCTGTTGCACTGCAATTTCATCTTGGCCATTTAAAAAATCTGTGTTTATTTTCAGATTTTTGTTCTGTATTATTTTGAGTTTGAATTTCATTATAAAGCATGAAATTCATTTCAATTTTAAAGCATGCCTTTGCATTAATCTTCCTGCTATTAATATATATCTCTGCCGAGTATAGAAGGCACAGTAAAACTAATTAACACCCAAAACTCTTAGCACTCCCATTTATTATTATTACAGCAATACATTAAGCTGTGAGAACTTCTCTTTAAGACTCATTGCAAGGGGTGCACGACGGGCTCATTTTTCATGTGATGGACTGCTTTGTGCAGGGTGGGCAGGGGGACAGAGGGGGCTCGTGGTCAAAGACCCAGACAGCAGGGCCACCAACTTTGCAGGCGGGAGAGGTCGTAGACCTGTGAGTCCAGAGTCTACACAAGGAACCGAAAAGAAAAATAGATAGCTTTGTGAATTACTGACTGCTCAGCTACATTACACGGTGTCATGCTGCAAGCCCACCCTCCCTGGCACAGGGTCCAGCAGCAGGCTGGGACAACACCGTTACCTCCTGCCTTGGCTCAGGCATTTGTGTGCCCCCAGCTTTGTCACTTCCAGCCATTAACACTTAGAGGAGCAAAAATCAAGAAAAAGAGAAGGGGTAGGTGTGGAGGATTGCTGTAGAAAGGGACATATGTGAGCTAAATGAGCAATTCTATGCAGGAATCTACTGAATTTCACAGGGGGTAATGAATTAAATGAAGTGGAAAGCATGGCATGAACTGGAGATTTGCTGCAGTGACTAACATAATTAACCTCTATTGAAATAATTAAGCATCCCAATTTGTGCTGCACGAGCAGTACAACCAAAAGGCCAGGTGGGAGCCAGTCCCTCACCAGCAGCGAGCAGGGGGCACAGGATGGTGCTCATCCCAACCCATCCCACCCAGGACCTGCAGCTCCCTTCCCAGTGGGCTCTTGTCTCCCAGACCCTCCCAGCATCCTGCTCCCTGCCTGCTCTCCCTCTGCTCCACTGCTTGTGCAGATGAGGGATTTATGGGAGAAGCAGAGGCTCCCCCAGTACAAGGTCAAAGCATGGACTGATGGGCTCCAAAACTGTTTCACCTGATCCCTCATCTCAGCAGGACACTGCTTTACAGCTCTGCCTGTGCCACTGAGGTAATAAACCACCCAGGTTTGGGGAAAAAGGATGCTGGTTACATATATCCTACAAATACTATGGCCCATTCCCCTCAGACTTGACCTATCTGCTCATAAACTGTTGCATTTTCCTTCCTTCAGCAAAGGATTGTTTTATGCCAGTCAGTGGAGTGGGCTTTTGTTGTCTCTAGTTATTAATTTACTTTTATTGGCTGCGGTGCCTTTCCCTGTTTTATTACCAGATAGCTCACACTAGCAGAAAGCCTTTTCTTTTAGGTTATACATAAACACTGACTTCCCCAGACAGGCACCAAAGAGGCAAAAGCCACCCCAGCTGCTGTGCTGCCCCACTTGTGCTGCTCTTTCCCTTCGTCCCTGCACCCAGGTCACAGCAGCGTCCACGCAGGGGACCAGGGCAGCACAACCAGACTTATATACATATAGAGATATGGAGAGGCAGAAGAGGTAGGTCATTAAATAAAGAGACACCAGCTTTCAGCTAGTAACAACTATAACCATGTCTAAAACGCTGGGCTGTTAGTAGACGTTCATTCTCCTGTCATACCCAGGTGTGGTTACTGCAGTGCAAACCCCCTCCCCTACACTGCTGGCAGGCAGAAGTACTCTGCAAGGGCCTGCAGCTATTCAGTGATGCAGGAATTGCTTCAACACTTCTAGGTGCCTGGCACTGCAGTAACTGCAGCATGGGAAACTGTTAGTAACTTTTTTTTGGTGCTGTTAGTTCTCTTAATCATCCAAAGGGGCGCTCTTTCTTTGGTCCATTTCTGGACTAGAGGCTTTCCATGTTACAAGTGCTTGTGTTACCGGGATCCACAGAATTTGTCTGGGTTTGTTTCTCTGCTGAAGAGCGGCTGCTGATGGAGGAGCACAGCAAAAATTCTCATCCCCTTCCCTCCCTTTTACTGCTCAAGGCATGTGATGAGAAAAGTATAGGATTTAGACTGATTCTTTTCCTGTCCTAAAATATTCTCTGAAATGCTTTCATTGTCAAAGCTTTGCTGTCTGTGATAAGGCACATCTTCCCTCTATAGCAACTATTTTGAATACAGCTATTAGACTGACTGTGAAAACCCAATAGCATCACACAAGGCACTAGCGATACCAAAACATCGGGTTCCTTCACTGTTGCTGAAAACCAACTACCCGCTGCAGCGATAGTGTCAGTCTGAGTCTGCTGAAAGGCAGGACAGCATGAATGCTGAGAGATTTTGGAGAAATCTGACACCTGAGACAAGTCCCCTGTGCAGATATGCGTTCGTGCTACAGTTTAAAAAGAAAACCAGGTGCTTTCCTTGCTTTGAAGCGTGAGAAATCCTTCATGGGTGAAGCTAAACACCAAGCAGGGCAACAGCAGGCACAGCATCTGCCACCCACTGGCATTTAAAGCCCAGGGCACACGAGACCTTCGGACAATTTCCCACAGCCTGATCTCTGCTCTTGAAAGAGGCGATGCTGAGGACTGTAAAGGTTTGTTCATTTGTTGGGGGGGGGTGTCTCATTTCCCTGGGAGATTGACAGGCTCTTACAAAGTATTTATATTAATCTGTTGAGTCTCTCTACATCTAATTACATTTGACTGACTACATTAACACAACCATGAAATTTTAAAAGCTATCAGTTTTATTCTGTTTTACTCCAAATCTGGCAGCTTCTGAGTGCCTTCCTGGCCCAGTCCTGCCTCCGAAGCCCCTTTCCCTGGAGGCTGCAGCTGGGCACAGCCTGCTCAGGCAGCTCCTGACCCCACACAGAGCCCCAGAAAATGCACTCCAGCAAAGCCAGATTGCCAGCAGGAAAACACTGAGACCAATTTCAGCCTACAGGCTGCGACAGGGGACTTAGTTTTTGTTGTTAACACATGCAATGAGTCACAGTAAGAAAGGTTAATAGTAATTACGGAAGAAATATATGAGAGATCAAACTGGCTCAAGAATTAGCATTACTGAATCGGCATTACTTCCCTCCCCAGGTATTTTGCTCAATCAGAAAAGGCCGTGATCCAGGAATGACCTAATTTAGCCCTGACGCTCGCTGAGGGCACAGGAAAGCACACAGCCCCCACCCCAGGGACCCCCCAGGGGTGGCTCCGTGGGGCACAGGGAATGCAGACACTGCCTGGGACAGGAGGAACCCCCGCGTGCAGGACTCAGCCTGCAGCTGCCTGATGTGCCACATCGGCCACACGCCGGTCTAAATGCACACAGACACCCCCACGAGCACCGCCCGGCCGCCAGGGCAGAACGAGGAGAGCGGTGCAGAAGCAGAGCAGGGCCGATGCTGCCACTCAGAGGCATCTGAGGCTGAAGAGGCATTGCTTCCTGCAGCTAAGAGGACAGATTTATGAATGTGCTCAGCGTGCTTGGTCTCTGCGCTTCTCTATGCCTGCCTGCAAGCAGGAGCTGAGAGGTTTGGAGGGGTTGGCCACATTTGTGGCTGCTGAGCTGACACCTCTCGCCCTCGTTTGTCTCCTGAGCTCCAGCAGGAGCCCAGGCTGTGCACAGCTCCTCTTACCCTCATTCTGCAACTCCTCTATCTTCCATATATTTATTTCAGTCCATTTCCCACTCCAGGCTGCAGCTCTGTGATAAGGCGTCACCCCGTCTTTACAGTCTGGATTTTATTGTTTCTGCTTTTCCTTGTGTACTTAATTGCCACCTTTTAATTTATTTTTTTTTTTTTTTTTGCCTTTTTTTTTTTTTTTTTTCTCTAGCAGATTAACTGTAACTAGGGAAGGGCTTTGGGAAATGCAGCATGCACAACACACCTAGGAGAACAGCCCCACATCCTACAGAGATGCTCAAAGACAAAGTGCAGATGGAGGATGGTGGCAGATGCATCACAGCACTGCACTGAGGGACCCAGGATCCCAAAAGAAGCTTTCTGACACTGTGCACCAGAGGCACAAGTGGGTGATTCTGAATACCAGAAAAACATAAATTCACTGCCTACAACAAATTCAGACAAAACCAGGGCAGGAAGTCAGTAATCAGAGATTGACTAGCATTGCCCAGCAAGACTGTACTGAGAGATGGAGCCCAGAGGATCTCTCTCCCATCCCACTCTTTATCCTGTGCCCATCATTTTGCTAATTAATCCCCTCCCTGGGCACACCACTAGCAAGGACCAGAACAAGGGACACAGTGACTGCAGCTCACGTGTGGCATTCTGTCACCAAGTAAAGCCCTGATGTTTGCACTGTCATTATTCACTTCAGCAGCAAAATGTCATGTCCCAGCAGAAGCAAATGGGGACTTAACACAGTAGTGCATTTGAAAATTATTTGGATCTCAACAGATTTTTTTTTTCCAGAATATCTCCAACTGCAGAGCAGCATCTATAATAAGCCCAGGCTGTTAAAATCTCTGGTAGTGATAATCAAGATCTGTTATCCTTGGCATCCAGTGCTTAGCCCTGTAAGGGAGATATTATTGATGTAAACACAGCACTAAGAGGTTTGAAAAAGCAAGTAGCAAATTCCAGATTTCAGGACAGTAAAATACAGTCATGACTCTTTCTGGCTGAAGAGAAGTTCATAATCAAGATCTGCAGCACTGAGAAGGTTATTTGCATTTAACATGGACAAGAACATATAACTGAATTTACTGCAGCAGTTCTCTTGAGATGCAGCTCATAGAGCAGTGTTTTATCTTCGCCTTTGCTAAACTTGGCTGTTATGACAGAAGCAGAAGCCTGGCTGATTAGGGTGCATTAGTATTCACAGATACTAACTGGCAAATTAGCATATTCTCAGGAGCCATCGGAACGGGATGGATGGTCCATCTCAAGGACTGTTCCTGCTGTCACTCGCATGAAAGCCCCAGCTATCCAGGCATCACACCAGCAGCGTTCAGGAAGGCTGCAGTGGGCTTTGGCTGCCGAGCACCCCAGGGTGGGAAGGGACTTCTCCAACCTCCAGGGGAGCTCTGGATACCCCAGAAAAGTTCTTCAGCCTTTTGGCCAATGGCAGGTATTTATTTTTAGGCCTCCTACAATAACTGAAGGTATGTGCAAAGGCAGGAGTGCCAGGGCTGTGCAATCGCCCAGGCAGCTGCAGGCAACGTGCCCTGCAGAGCTGAGGCTCCTGTCCCAGCTGGGGTGTGCACCCTTACATCCAGAAACAGAAAGGCATGATGCACGGAATGGTTTAAGACTGAGTTGAGAACAGTGGCTCATTCATCAATTTATATTCTAGTCAAGCTCTGTAACAATGATGGAGACCTTTAGTGAATGCAAGGGAATACAGTTCTGCCTGTATCATTTGCTTCGCTATGGCTCACACTGCTATCATTTTTCTGTAGTTTGTTAACAATAAGTATTCACATAATTCATTTCTGTGAAGACAGAACAGAGAACATTGTTTTGTTTGCCTTCATGTATGTCAGGTATTTATTGACTACAAGCTTGAGTAGATGCCACCCAGAAACCCAAAGCAGTATTTCACTGCAAACAAAACACAGGTGTTGGTGTACTTGGAGTAATTTTGCAGCATTAAAAACATCAATTGTGTATAAATAACTAAGCAGTAGGACACCAATTCATGATTAGCAATGACTAATAACCCACCACACCCAGACCACCGTAGGCAATGCTTTTTGATTCCTTTCTGCCAGAACTCACCCCATGCCATGAGGCCTGGGCTCCCCAAGCTGGGTGCCAGCACCCAGTCCCACCCCCAGCACCCAGGAGCCAAGGTGGAGCTGGGGGCAGCCCCTTTTCCACTCAGAAATTCCAGACTTCCAAGGACAGCGATCCTCCAGTGATGCTGGGCACACTTTATGAGGTGCCATACATAGCAGTAAGTGTTCCTTCCTGCAGAACTGGTGCCTTGTTTGCAAAGCTTTACAAACACCCAGGCCCTGCAAACAGCCCCTGCCAGTCTCAGCCCCCTCCCTCCTGCTCTCCCTCCCCACGCAAAGCCTTCGCCAGAGCTGACAGCTCCCTCCTCACCCTTGCACAGAACCAAAATCTCACTTGCAAGAGAGAAAACACGAGTTACAACAGGTCATTGTACTCTGCCGGAGAATTTTGATTTTTTTCTGGTATTAGACATAATAGGATAATACTCAAAAGACTTTTTTCCTCAGACTGGCTTTTTTAAGATTTTTTTTTGTAATACTTTCCTACTTAAAACAGATACAAACCCCGCTAGTAAAAATCACATGCTTTGTAGGTAGTGTAGCGATGTTGTAGAGCATAATGCTGAAAGAATTTATTTTTAACAACTGCTTTTGTGTGTTTAGGACAGCACAATAAGTGCTATAAATACCTACTTTCCTGATCATGAGCAGCAGACAGGTAGCCCACAATGAGAAGTCATTTATTAGGAATGACAGGAGGAACTATGCTGCCTGTTAAATGAATATAGGTACCTTTCATATCACCTCTTTGCAGGCTAAGTTCTAGGTCTCCATATAGATCCTTAAGGTTTTCTTTTAGATCTTAAACAGTACCACAGGAGGAAACAGGCTTCCAACTTTAAAAGTGACTCTTCTGATATGATCACCATTTAGTACACACGCAAAAAGCAAACTGCCCTGGGGAGTTACTCTATGACTTTTTAAAGCTTTTAGCTCTAAACTGTAGTCTTGGAAGAATTTCAGTATATTGCTGCTAGGGTATCTTTTTCATACACTGTTTGGACTTCACTTATGCTTGTCCCATGTCAAAATATAAAAATTCTGAGAGGCAGTCCACTTAACCGGTAGAGACAACACATGAGCACAGTATTTCCAGTAAGTCACTAATGAAAAATTAAATGGCATAAACTATAGAAGCATGAGAGCGTGGCACCAGCAGGATGGACAGAAAAATTTCACACCAACCTCTCAGTTCCTGAAGGCCCTGCCACCTTCCTTGGTGGCCTCTGTGTGAGCTGGGAGCTCCTGTGCTTGCAGACCCCAGATTTTGGCCAGAATCACCCTGGGCAGCCCCAGGCTCCTGCAAGCAGGGATGTGTCCTGCTGCTGAGGCTGCCACAGGTCCCTCACAGCCACATCCTCATCAGAATGGCCAGTCTCATCTTCTGCCACCGTGGGTCCTGCTGACCCGGTGGGACCTGTGACATGCTGCTTGGGGCTGCAGAGACGTGGCCCGTCCCACCACAGCCCTGCTGGGACCATCCCGCAGTGTGACTGGTGCTGTCCCCTGGCTGGCACCACATCTCTGGTCTCTCCAGCATCAGTGAGATTCCTGCCTGCTCCCCGGGCACCACACATGTGCTTGCCTCGCACACAGTGCCAATTATCAGCAAGGACTGATAAGCATAATTAAAATGGGGCAAGTGACGAGGTATTACAAGTGACTCCTGAAATTAGTACAGTTCTTAAACCTTTGTTGTGGACAATTTTATTCAATTTGTAATTAACTTGATGCAAAGTTAACTCAAAATTTGACTTGATGCACAGTTAATTCAAAAATTGACCCATGACTGTGGGGTTCTGGACGCTGTCAGGCACAAACTCTCCCAAGATCAGGCCAGGGAGGAGCTCACTGGGGATGTCCTGGCCTCCTCTCACACAAAGCATGAACAGAAGAAACAAGCAATGGACAAGAAGCTTCTTTGTCTCCGCACTCCCGCAGAATCAGCCGTGCACTGCTTCGTGCCTCATCCATAGCCCAGAGACGTCTCTCCAGGGAATAAACTCATTTGCAAGCAGATGTGAGAGTGATGGGGAGAGAGACAAGAACACAGGAGCCTGTTCCTGCAGAAGCATTGCATGTGAAGAATAATTAAAGCAGTGAAAAAAATCAGTTGCTAATAAAAGCAGAAGCTTCCAGTGTCAAAATTCTATAACATTACAGCCAAGTGAGAAAAGCAGTTTTCACCCTATTGATTTAAAAGGTCCATGGACAAATTTGTTGCCCCCCTCCAAATTATACCAAATTTAACAAATACTTTTCCCACTGGTAACATATAGAAGGCTAAATACTGTTAAACAGAAGGTGCAATGGCTTGCTCAGGCAGCAGTGAGGATGCTGGGAGAGCTTCCACACATGGCAAGGCGGGCACTACGGAAGAGCACAGCTGATTATCTGCATTTGCTGTTCTATGTATGCCCAGATGTTGCCTGTGTCTGAGGCTTGCGCCCTGCTACTGAGCCTCCGCATGCCAAGTCAGACACCAAGGGAGCCTTATCTCACTCTAACCCCTGACAAACTGGCCCACTAGTCCTGACGTACACCACAGGATATCTCCCACTAGGTCCTGTTAAACAAGAGTTTGATGCAGTAACTGAAATAAGTACACTTTTTCCCAGCACTTGCTGAGCTTTTATTCCTGTGACTATTATTTAAATGTGTCTTACCCTTTCACACTTTTTTCATAGACATGCATGATTTAAGTCTGAGGCAGCCATACTTTTCTCACTTTCTGCAGTGACAAACAACCAGACTGAGTCATAACAGGAGAGTACATGATTTCTTGGATAAATCACTAATGCATGCAGACACCCTTATAGAATAATTTTGGTGCAGTTGCTCTGAGGTTACAGAGCCCAAGATGCTATCAGCATCACTGACATGTGGCCCATTTTTTACATGAGAGAAATGGAACATTTGGTGTAAATCCAGGAGGTGGTGTGCAATAATGAATGAGCTCAGCCTTCAGAAGAGGCCTCTGGGCAAGGCAGTGTATTGATTTCAACATGATGAGAAAATGAAGAAGGATGATATGTTTCATATTATTGATCCTATCTATTAGCAATAATGGCAGGTCACTCTATCGTCCCCCATTGCCCTCCGTCTTCCACTGCAAGAGCAAGCAAGGTTTGCATGGGAAAGTACAGGCAGCCTGGGGGAGCTTTATTCCAAGGGACACTCGGTTGTAGCTAACACTGAGATTTAAAGTGGCATGTGACTCCATCCAAGAAGCAATGGGCCTTCCCCTGCTGCAGGAGGGTAAAAATGGGGACTAGACAGACTGACCTGACACGAAGTATTACAGCAAAGGATTTTTCACTGCTGGTCAGGAACAATTTCTCCCAGGGTCACCAGCACACAGTTGTGAACCACAGCCCCCCCACAGCACAGATGCTCAGCACATGGCTGTGCCAGGAGCCTTGCATTGCTTCCACAAGCTGCAGACCAGAGCTGTACCCCATACAGCAAACCTTTGTTCCCCTTAGATAAGACACAAATACATTCAATCTATTTTTCCCTTCAATCCTGTGATTTGGTCTTATTTGTTCTTATCATGAGGATCAAAACTTGGAATTATAATGCAGTCCAGATCAGAAAACAAGTAATTTCCAAATGGCAAGGTGATTTTTTTTAACATTACAAGTTACAGTTCACGCACTACAGTTTAATTGCATTTGCCCTCCAGCCTTTCAATTAAAAATAAAACCGAAAACAGCACTTTCTGGATGGAAATGAGAATGAGAACAAATTCTCATAAAGAGGAAAATGCTATGTTTGGAGAAGAACAATTATTGCCAAAGATATAATAAGGAGGGAAGGATCATCATTTGCTGTTGTATCCAGGGGCCAAAAGAGTTATTCAGACCTTTCAAAATGAGGCCACACTGTAACCGGAGGCAGAAAGGAAAAGTGCAGATTATTGCAGAGCTCGTGGATCTGTGTCATTTTACCTGAAATTCTGAGAAGCAGCGGTGAGAGCACTGAGCCAGGAAGATGCCAGGTACTCTGCCTGGAGTTGCACGGGGGCAGGTGAAGCTGTCAGGAGCCCCGTTGCAGGGCAGCACCCAGCACTGCCCTTTCAGAGGGAGCAAGGCTCCTGCACCATGTGCCAAAGGCTCCACGCCATGTCGTGCCCTCGGGGAGGGTTTGGAAGCATGAGGAGAAACCCAGCCCAGCCCTGGCCACCGGCAGCATGAGGTGCAAGAAATGCTGTGCTGACAGCAAGGGCACTGAGAAGTGGCACTGAGGGCACCCATGCCTGCCAGGGGATTTTGCAGCTTCCCAGCAGGGTGGCAAGCAGCTCCACAGCGCGCTGCAGCAGAGCAGCACTGCAGCTCTGCGTGGTCCTGCTGGGTAGGAAGCTACAGGTACCAACTAAAGTTCGTTAGTGGTCAGGGAATGTATTTCCAGGCTACAGAAGTGAACACCTGCAAGGCAGATAATGAATACATACCAACACAAATACCTGCTGCTATTTCCTGAGGGATCTTAGACTCGTGTTCCTGTTTTCAATTTCTACAGTAGAAAAATAAACCTTAGTGTCACATACCAAGTGCTTCTTCTGTGTTCTCTCTAGCTACTTTCTACCACCTTGCTGGGTGACTGGCTTCTGATTAGCAATTTGTTTCCCCTCACATTACTGCTGCTGCATGCCCACCAAGCAAACAGCCCCTTGCACACAGGGCACCACAGTCCTGCAGCACAGCCCCAAGAGCGTTCCTGTGCCTCCACCAAGAAGAGTCATTGGGATTTGCCCTATAGCAGCAGAGATTTCAGGGTGTTTTTTTTTTTGTTTTTTTTTTTGGCTGCCATTAATATGTGCTTAAGCCACAGGAGCTTCTTAAGAAAAACTAACTCTGTTTCTGCTCATGACATGGAGCATTTATTAAAACACACACATTTCCTTTTCTCCCAACTTCCTACCAGCAGGGGTGGCTGCACTACTAGCACCCATATGGTATTAGTTTCAGACCACTTATCTGTAAAGGACGCACCAGGCTCGATAAGAGTAAAACAAAAGGCAGCAGCTTTCTACACAGCAGGATAAACGTATTTGGAAGTTAAGGGGGGACGGGGAGCATTAGTTGTAATGGATTGCAGAGGCGCAGACTGAGCCAGGCTGCAGAAACTCATTTTGCTGCATGGACAAGTTTTAGACAGATTTGCAAACTTCAATGCCTAGAAACCAGTAAGCATTAATGGAGCCTTCTTACAGCCCAGCTCAATTCAAATGAAAATGCAACCAGCAACTTTCAGTTCTAACACCTAATCAAACCCATAATCTGAATTCATACAGTAGAGGCACTATCTACATGCAGGAAATATTTTTAGGAACCCACTTGTGTAAAAAAACAGCATTGAAAAAACTGCCAAAAGCTAGAGACCCTGCTACTGTAGAGCAATAAGCAGTGTGTGTTAGCAAACAGATCCATTTCAACAGCAAAACAAACGAGGTAATTTAGCAAGCATTAAAGACATCTCAGCAAAGCACTTCTAATTGCAGAGGAAAGGCCAGAAGGAGAAACAGACACTGAAAAACTAGCTGCAAGGAGAATATTTTAAACAAGTGCAGGTTTGCCACTTCAGATCCCCCCCCCCCCCGCAGAATACATATGTGCATCAGCTGAGATGTTGCAGAGGAATGCAGCACTGGACATTTTCAGCTCGCGTCACCAGAGCAGCACACCTTAGGTCTACAGCCTTCTGACTGCATTGTGTGCTACTGAATGGGACCATTCAGTCTGGAGAAGGGTAGGCAGCGGAGATGTGCTAAATCCTCAAATACAGAAAAGGACGAAGCAAAAAATAATGCATTTACTACCCACATGCATTTCAGACTAATTCAATCCATGGCAAAGACAGCACAAGTTAGGCACAGGGAAAAAAAAAGGCTCAGCACCTTTATGGCACCCTTGGTGCTAATGAGCCTGACGCAGCTGGGGCCAGCTGCGCTCACAAGCATAGCGATTCCTCATCAGCACGAGGTTAATGACTGAGCAAGATGGCAGGACAGCAGCAAGTGAAACAATTCTGCATCTTTTCAAGCAAAAAGCTTTTCTCCTTAGCCAGTCCTGTTCATCACCGCCCTGCATGGTGCTATTCAGTGCAGAAGCTGCAGGACCATGACCTCCAGTGCCCATGTGGTGTGTGTGAAAGCACTGCCAAAATACTCTGGATTTCCACAGGGCCTTTCATTGCACAGTCACATCCCCAGTCTGCCAGGGTTTGCAGCGGCTCCTGATGTGTGGCCACTGCTGATCTATAAGGAAATGAGAAAGGAAAAACATTAAGTGAAAAAACACTTGCTGTCCAATTGAAACTGCAGGATGAATTACCTGGCCAAGAAAAATGAGTTAAAGTTTGGGAGGAAAAGAGCCAGGAGATATTTAATGGTCCAGGCTGACTGTCTGATGCAGCCTCAGAAATAACAGCACATCCAGCCCACAGAAATGCCAGGACAGAGTACAGGGCTCGTTAGTGACACAGACAGAGGTGCGTCATCTGCACTCTGTCATAGGAATAAATCTTTTCTGAAAGGCCAAATGACTTAATAAGCCTTGGTCCCTTCTCTGTAACAGCTCTAGGGCTGCTGAGTGTCAAAGCCCTTGCTGAAAACCGAAGAGGTGTAGGTGGGAGACGAGATCCATCACACCTTGCCTTGTATCAGTGCAAACGGTGCAAAGATGTGAAAGCATGCCGCGGAAAATTGTATTTCCTCTGCACAGTCCCTGCAGCGGATATTGCAATTGATCAAACACACTGAAAATAAAAGAAATGGGAGCCAGCATGTCTGAGAGCATATGGAGAGGCAGGCAATGTGCAGGCTGGGTGAGCACCTCCGCTTTCCCGGGAAGGTCAGCAGATTTTTGGACAGCTGAGAACATTGCACAGGCATGGAGGGGCTGCTGGAGGGCCTGTGCTCCTGTGGTGCCAGAGCTCAAGTACCCATAAATGTGCCTCTGCTCATGCTGAGTTGCTTTAGCTATCCTCTTCTACCCTTGCAAAAAATCTCATGCAAGTGGTTTTGACGTGAAAGGCCCAGCTGGCCTTGGTGTGCCAAAGCTGCAAGGCTACCTCTACCTCTTGTCAAAACCCAGGGCTCCACGTCCTGCAGGTGCCCGGTGACGCCAGGGACAGTGACGCAGCTCCTGGGGCAGTGCTGCCAAAGCCCCTGGTGCATGTTGGTGCCCACACAAAGGGCACGGCCAAAACCCTGCCTGCTCGCTGCTGGGTGCTGGGGGAGCAGCACCTTGGTGACTTGGTGAGCAGGTGAACCATGGGCCATCCCTCCGCAAGTTGTGTATGTTCTCTAGCCTCATGCTTAATTAAATGGAATACTCGTACTTTATATTAAAATCACAGCAGCTACTGAAAACATGTATTGACAATCACCGGCTGGGGAATGGATCTGTAGATTGACTTGCAAGAGAAAATGCTGCTAAATGCTGCTCTCTGAGGCCGCTCCAAATGACCCTCCTAGGTCTGACAGTCTGGCATTGCTATGCAGAGACAAATGGGACAAAGCCATCATCTTTGAATTTAAAATATTACTTCACTCCTCACCAAGAATATACTGAGGCCACTGGCAAAGGAAGGGCTGGCAGGGCTGGGCAAACCGGGCACTGTCTCTGCGAATTCATCATGGTGCCTTCAGCGCCGGGAGGGTGAGGGGTGATCTGAGCACTGCCTGTTATCCCTTCAATCCTCCTCCTCCCCTCCCAGCAGCAAGGCACAGGGGGCTGCATGGCTGGCCGGTGACACAGCCACCCCCCAGAGCCACGGCAATGCAGGCAGCCGGTGTGGGCTGCTCGTCCTCTGCCTGGAGCAACAGATGAGAGCTGCTCCTCCTCTTTCCCCATGCAGGAGCCAAGGCTGCAGCTGCAACCACGACTGAAAGCCACTCTCTGACGCTGCCGACCTCAGCTGCTCCCATGTGCGATGCTGCCACAAAACTACCTTTGTCTTTGGAAGTTAAAAAATCCCTAAAGTCCTAAAAGCAGGGTGTGGGAGGACAGCAGATACTCGCTAGATTGTGGTGCAGCAGCTGGCCAGCTGCGCGGGCGGTAGCGTAGCACAAAGCAGCAGTGCTCAGGGGTGCACGGTGACGGCCCCTTGAGTGGTGCTTCAAAGGGGTGCCTCGAGGCCAGCAGCCCCTGTGGGAAAGTGCACACTAAATTACTGTGCTGTCATCTGCTGGCCCTCTGAATGGCTGCCGAGTTCATTAAAATGGTGAAAGGGGCCCCATGAATATTAAATCCCCAGCAGAGTGAACAGGTCCAAAGAAAGATGCTTTTGGCAGGAACAGGTTGTATTGGAGCCTGTGCTGGGCGTCCGGTTAATAACAGGTGAACTGGGGCTGAAAGATTAATATACTTTTTCAAATTTCTTTTCTTTTGGCCTGTGCTAGCATCTAATTGTTGAGAGGTTTGAAGCTTTGTTTTGCTAATCTGGCAGGAGAAAAGGAGCACTCAATGAGTGGGTGGGAATGCAGAGCAGAGCCGGGTATGAGGGTGCCAGGGGAACGTGTCTCAGCCAAAGAGCACAACCAATCTCCGGGTGACCTGGCCGGAGCCAGCCGGGGCAGCCAGCTGCAGCTGGCACTGGCCATTCCCTGCACATCCCCCCTGTCCCCTGCCCTGCCACCACCCCCATGTCACCCCATCCTCCCCAGAGGACACCCCAGGGCAGTGCTGCTGCCTCCCATCAGATGCTCCCTGCACGGCTGTGATAGAGCCAAGTGATACAGAGGGCCTATTTTGAGCATAGGGAATGATGGCTCTGCCACAAGAAAGGAAAGGCAGCCTTGGCTGCTCTGCCTGCAGGAGGCAGGTCCCTGCCTCGCAGATTATGCCAGAGGCTTGCAGGCGGGCGAGGGGACAGCTGGTGGCTGCCAAAGGTCTCTGTGAGGAAAACAGGCACCCCGCTACTCCGAGGACATTGAAGGTGGACAGCATTTAGCTGGCAGGAAATAGGTGCAACTGAAACCCATCCTCAAAATAATAATAATGATAATAATAAAATAGAAAAAATATATAAAAAATCCACCAATCTCACAGATTTCAAATTATTTATTTTTAACATTCCTTTTGAAATACTTCTCTATGATTGTGCTTACTTCAGAAATGGTACATACACAAATATCCTGTTCTCAGAACAGAAATTACCAGGTTGGACATTGCCACGTACAAAACACACAACACGCTGAATGTCAATGGAGAGGATTGTACAAAAACACCCTACATGCAAATCACAATGTGTGTAATTCTTATCTGCCAAGTGACAATTCCATTTTTTTTGTCCACTGCAAAACAATAAATTTATTTCAAGTGCTGGGAAATTAGGTGATGGTTCTAACACTATTTAAAGATCCCAGACTTGAAATAATACATGACGTTTATAATAGCTAATTTTGCAGGTGCTTACTACCTTTTTCCTCCCGTCTAGTTTGCTGCTGTAATTATGTTAAACTGAAGCTGAATTTTTTTTCCAGTCTCTGTCTAGCTTAAAGCTCGTTGCTTCCATTTCAGACCCAAAGAAGAATCTGTGTACCCTAAAGCTTGTCCAGGTTCTAACTATATTGGATACTCTAATAAAAAAGCAGTGCATTTTGCTATAAACCTTAATTTGCTTATATCCTTAGATCATCACCGCTACGATTAATCCTAAATTACACAGAGCTGATTATGGAGGTGAAAGTCAACAAGAACTCTAACACAGTCACTATTGCTATTATTGTAGCTGGAAAGCATCTGCAAATAGAAACCTGCATCTCAAAGGCAGCTCCGTGCCTGCCCCACCAGCACCGACCCGCGCTGCCGTGCCACCAGGGCTGGGGTGATGCCGGCTCCCCCCAGCCCCAGGAGGCTGATGGCCATGCTGCGCTGAGCAGCGGCTCCCTGGCAGTTTGCTCTGCATCCCTCGCCGGGGCATTTTTAGCTGGCTACCGGCTGAGCTTGTGTGAGCGCATGGACGGATCTGACCTGGAGCTAGCAAGGCAGCTGGGTCTTTGGGAGCATCCCTGCTGCAGAAGTGCACGCAGGGTTTTTAATTAGCGGGAGGGAGCAGGTGTTCTGCACAGCTGCCTGTTCCCCAGCCGAGCACGGTGCCACAGGCATGGGTGATCGCCTGTTGGTGCCTCTCCTGGCACCAGCTGAGCCCGGGCCGGTGAGGAATGGGGCCTGGCGTGGGGAGGGCTCTGCTGGTCCAGGGGGGATGCAGGCAGTGAGATGTGCGTGGATGCCTGCACACCACCAGAGCTCACTCCTACAAACCATCCAAGGAGTCCTGGCCAGGAAAGGCAGGGGACAGGCTGAAGCCAGGTAATTTGGAGAAGGAAATCAACAGACCTTTGGTCAAAAGAGCAGAAAGCCTGATTTTTGCCTTCTTATTTTCAGAGCTTGTAGGCACTTACTGTTAAGTGGCCACCAATGTGATGTTGAGGACAACATTCAAAATAAAGATGAGTTTTACCAAAGTGCTGGTTCCTACTGGTAAAGCAGGGCTTGACTGCTTTTCTTGTGCAAATGATTTAATAGCTTGGCTTACGGAGCTTTCCAGGTCACATCAGTGCATGCTGGGCTGTATCAGACACTTTGCTGATTTACGCTGCCCTGCTTATCAACTGTGCTTCACTGCCCACTGAGTAAAATCACTAGAAAAGAGCATGTCATATAGCTTTTTAGTTCTGTTTTGTACGGTTTGAGCCCAGGGGCAGTTTTGGTCTCCTCTACAAGCCGCTTTGCTTTAGTTTTTGCCAGCTGAGAAAGCATACATACTTGTCCTCCATTCTCCTTTGCCTTTTCCTGTTTGGCTCCATGGAGTAACATACCACAAATCACCATCTAATTCAATCAATGCTAGAGCAAAACCTTACGGGCATCCAGTTACCGCTTGGTCTTGTTCCAGACAATGGATCCCAAAGTCGGTGCACCGCCAACAGAGATGCAGTCCTCAGGGCTTGATGCAGGCCTGCACGGTGAGCACCAACAGGCTGTGCCCTGCTTGAGCTACTGCAGCCTAATGCAGCTCGTCTCTTCCAGGTGGCCTCCCCCCGCAGGAGCCCATGGTCTCAGGGTGCAGAAGTTGTTTGGTGGTGCCCAGGTCCCCTCAGGATCTGGGCACAATTTTGCAGAATGTTGGTGCTTCCATCTGCCAGATTCAAGGCAAAAAATAACCTGAGGATTTGGGACAGACGGTGGGTGGAGGGTGGGAATTGTTGTCATCAGCATTGTCATTTTACTGAGATTCATTTTAATGCATCACTGCATTAACGAACCAAAGGTGTATTTGGAAGTGACTCACATCAGGGTAGGGGGGAGCGGTTGTGCCAGGACTCATGGTGATTTAGAGAAGTGTGTTCTAAGCTGGGCTCAGGCCAGGCCTTTGAAAGGTGCACACTGCTTAAGCCCGCAGAAACAGCTGAAGGCATAGACCTGTGCAGTCTGTGCCTCAAACTGCTTTGAGGGGCAGGGGCGAGGAAGAAAGCGGAGTGCCACCTTACAAATCACAAGCCCCCGCCTGGCAGCCTGAATAAAAACGCCCCGTGGCACAAGCATCCCTTCGTGTTCTGCAAGGCCACACACAAAGGAAGCATCCTTGCAGAGGGTCCATCCGAGGTCCCCTCATCCCCAGCAAGGCACCATCACATTCCTGGTACTAGCCAGGTTGCTTGTTCATTATTTAACACCATGCACCTGCTGCATTCCATATTTCCCAATGAAGATAATCATTTCCTCATTAAGAGAAGCTATTGAATCAACAGTACAGAGCTGTGGCTGAATTTAGGTCATTTGCCTGTTAAGACCAGCACTAGTCTCGTTAAAAATATGTGCGAGTGGGACATCACAGAAGATTCTATTTTGAACCACCTTTTTACTAGTGCTTCCCTTCTGGATGGAAGTGCTCATTCTGATCTATTTCTGAATACCGCTTGTCTCCAGGCCTTTGAAAACCCCCTTACAGCCCCAGGGTGCTGATCTCACCTCACAGAGCAGCACTTTTCCACCACAGCCCACCTGCAAAGCACCTCAAGGCCGCTGAGGGATGGGGATTTTGCTTCAGCAAAGGGAACAGCAGCTCCCCCAGCACCTGCCAGACGTGGTGGGGTCTGTCATGCTCTGCCCTATCACCACTGGCCCTGCCTGGTGGGGATCCAGCACTCATCGAGGCATGGAGCAGAAATCTACGCAGAGAGCAAAGCCCCCGTGAGATCCAGACCCGCGATGAACACCGGTGAGGAAGGACACCGTGCTCAGCTCTGCCTCAAGGACAGGAGCCTGCCAGCAGCACTAATTAAAAAGGATGCTTCCTTAGCGTGGTGGGACAGACTGTGGCTCTGACGCCTGTCTTGGATGCCACTGAGGGCTCAGGGCCACCACATCCAATAGAAAATAAAGTAAGGTTATCCTGGATATTTGTTGCCTTTGGCTGACAAGGTGCAAAACAGCTTTTTTTTTGTATTTTCATCATACCATTATTGCTATTATTGCAGGCTATAGCAATGCAGTAAAAGGCAAGCTGCCAAACTGCCACATATTTTGATTCAAGCAATCACTTAAAACATGAACTTGTAAGAGGCTTTATGCTTCAGAGAGCAAGAAAAATCACAGAATATGGTCCTAACTAAGTGCCTAAAGGATTGTTTAAAATATTGTTAGACTGTCTGATGAAATAAAGGCTTTCTACAAGAATTCAGTGTGTACTCAGAAAGAGTCAGTGTTGTCAAATACTAAATTTGAACTCATTCAGTTATTTACATTTACTATGATAACAACTATGATTATATAAATGGATTGAAGCTCTGGAGTGAAACATCCATCCCACGCCTTTGCTTGGTCTTATTACTCCAGCCACTTTCTCTACAGCAATTGCTTGCAGGGGTTTTTTTCCTACCTCATATTGCTCCTTTTGTCCCGTACAGCCTGCAGTGGGAGGCTGCAGAAACTGCAGGCTGATTTCAGATCAGCAGCCAGGTTCCTTTTCTTGTGGAGCCGGTGTGATTGAAAACACCTAATTCTGCACAGCCTCCCTGCTCACAGATCACTGAGAGGGTTCTCTTTCAAAATATTGTCACTCAATATTTATGCAGCGCTTACATGAATAGTGCCTATTCCGCTCTTCAGTCATGCGCCTGCTGCTGTCATTTTGCACAGCAAACGGGGATGCTCCTGAGGCTGGCAGAGGCTTTCCCTGCCTTCTCCTGGCTGCTCCTTCCAGAGCTAGGCATGGGAGGGCAGGGACCCATTTCCAGCTGCAGGAACGCAGCACTGAGCTCCAGCACCCCCTTGCTGGGCTCTCCTCAGCAAGGAGAGCTTTGTTGGCAGAGGAGAAACGATGAAAAACACAGCTCTGTTCTCCCTCCAGATGCCCTTTGCTGACGGTGTGCTTTGATCTCAGATTAGGAGAGCATGTTTAAAATTTAGTGATGCTAAAACTGGACTGGGCTTAAAGCTGCTACTCTCCTCCCAGCAGGAACCAGCAGGAGCCCCTGGCATCCAGCCCACACTGGCCAAAAAGGTTTGCTTTTCCTCCACCCCACATCTCTGCCAGGGAGCTACGAGAGCAATTAGAGGAGTCAGGCTGGGAGGGGGGTGAGTTTATTCCTCCAGATTTTTTTCTTCTGTTTCCAATTTCTTTAGTTTCTCTTTTCATCTCTCTCCTTTCACTCTTGGCTTTTTGCCTTCAGGCCATTATTCTGCTGATCCAAGAGGGAAGGAAGGTGAAGAGCAAAACCAGCACACACAAAATCACCTCCCAAATCTGAAAGCCACAGAGAGCCTGTGTCTGTGCTGTGTGAGAGAGAGGTCTGTGCATCTGACACAGCAGGGGAGAGAAAGGGGATGGGAAAAGCAGAAAGAAAACAAGATAAACACTCTCCTAGTGCCAGGATCTGGAGAAAAGCCTTGGGGACGATTTGGGATTAAATGCTGACAGCAGGGGATGCAAACTGCAGGCAGATGGAGCTCAGCTCCTAAATCACCTAGCCACACTTCAGAACATTCACCTCCTCATCAGTCTGAGAACCTCAGACAAAAGCATTGCTTATCCTGTGGTGTGAAGTTGGAAAACAGTCAGCATGAGGAACTGGCACTCGGGGCTTGTTCTTCACCTTTCCTTGAGCCACCACTCCTCTTGCTCCTCCCGGCACCTCTGCTAGGGAGCAGCACACACAGCTCCAGCTCTGCTCTGCTCCAGCCTCTGCAGGGGGTGAGGGTGAGCCATGGCTTTGAGACTGCATCCAGGCAGCTGGCATCTGCTCAAAGCCTACATCTATGGTAGCTGTGAAATGCAGAAACCCAAAGAATGAGCAGTGCCATTGATCATTGCTGGCATGTAAACATTCTACTGTGGTCAGCTGCAATAGACAGGCTCCTAGACTGGGTCAAGCTTTTGCCATTTCACAAGTCAAAAATGTGATATTTAGGTTATCTTGGACCTGTCACAACAGACACAAAATCCTATTAAATTACGCTTGTTGAGAGAGAGAGAGAGAGAGAGAGAACCCATGTGAGCTATTAAGAAAAAAATAAAAGCAGATATAAATAAAGATAGAGGCAGAGAATAGTAGATCCTATAATGTGTGCAATTTCATCTTTTGTACAATAGACACAGCTTCTTTCTTTCCTCAGACTGGAAGGCTAGGCATGACAACCATCTCATCAACAGCAGCATATAATAACATCTCCTTGCTATTAATATGCAAATTGAAATGCACACACTGATTAAAAACATATTAGACAAAGGCTATTGTCAAAGATCTATGAGAACACCATGAGGCTCGATTAGCAAGCAGCGAGCCACGAAGGGGATGCTGCTTAAACTGTTCTCTTTCAAGCCCTGGCATGGCAAATCCAGCTCGTGCCATCAAGGCAGGCAAGCTGCTACCATCACTACTGCAGCACCACTTCAGCGTGGCTCTCACCCCACCTGCCCTGGGGGAGCAGCCCAGCTCTTGCAGCCCCCCAGGGGCCAGCTGGAGCCAGGACTAGGTGGGGGTCAGCTCCAGGACCAGGGGGCTGTGGGTGTGGGAGGGGAGCCAGGAGAGGCTGGCTGGGGCGATGACGGACTCCAGTGCATTTGGTGGCCCTCTGGCACGGAGAAACATCCAAGGGAACTGTTTAGCCTCAGCTGCTCACGTTCAGCCCTGTGCCTTTAGCAAAACCACAGCCTGCAACCCCTCTGTTAAAGGATGTGAAATGAGGTCCTGGCAAGGGTACAAGCCAGCTGCACTCGGAGATGATTTTGAGTTGTACTGGCAGGATTATGACATGAACAAAGGTGCTGGGAAAATGAGGAAATGATATAGAGAAGGAATTTTATAGTTTGCTTTAGCTCTCCTGTGACTGAGGGTACAAGTAATAAGTAAGAAAGAGCTATAAAAGTGTAATACATTGCTCAGTCCTGAAGAGTTCTGCAGCTGCCTCCTGGCCCAGCACTTGAAAGCCGGAACATACATAGCAAAGATAAACATCACCAGGTCAATAGGAATAGCTCCATCATCCATATTCTGACACTGAAAATAGAATTAGACTAGAAAATTTATCCTCAAGTCTTGAAATCAAGTTCAGTGCAGTAATATAAGTGGGGAACACACTGGAAAGTCAATGGCTATTTGCTCTTTCTTAATGTTATGAATATTGAACAACCAAATTGGGTCCTTCCCATCTCACACTACATCAGCGGCGGAGGTTCCCAATCACTGGTGGGAGAGGACTTCCAGCTGGCCACACACTGCAGGAGCTCAGAGAAACCCAGAGAAGTGTGGCAAGCTGCTAGCATAGCCAGGAGGAGGAATGCAGACTTTTGCATACATAATTTGAAGATTATGGAAGGTGGTTTTAAAGGTCAGGACTTGCTAATTAAGTTGATGCAAGAGGAACTTAACAAAGAAAGTACCACTTACATACCAGAAGTATTCTTCTCCCATGATTAATTTCTTTGTATTAAGTGGAGTGTCTCAGGGCAGAGTCACTTTATACACTGTTGCCATAGAGCTTTATTGCCTTAGCACAGGAAGCCAGTTAAAAAACATGTATTATTTGTGCTGTAATATGTCTGCGCATTAAACACTACAGAAAGGTAGCGTCTTGCCTTCTGAAACATAACCTGCAGTCTTGCATCAGAGCCTGGAGAAGTGTACTAGCATGTGCTACAAAACTTGAACAGAACACATCTACAAGACTACAGCTCTGGTGTTTGAAATCACACTTCCAGCTGCCACCCAGTGCCTGCAGTGCTCCAGTTAGCACGGGCTCCTTAGAAATGCGTGTGTGGCAAGACACAACCAGACTGACAATTATTGAGATGTATTTTCCTTACAGACTGTCTTGCACAGAATTTTAAGCTGGGTAACTTTGATCAGAACAAAATTAACTTTTGTAACGTATAGATGTGCTGCATGGAAAATGCAGCCTGTGTTGTTTTAACGAAGAAATTATAAGCAAGTGTTCTTCACCCTTCAATTTAAACTAACCTTCAGGGATGCAAGGGTTTCACTGTATCCATTTTCAAAGCTCTCCAACATATCTGCACACAGCGTTTAAGCCTGGGATGGTATACTGGTCTCAACATCAGAGAAGAGCATGCAATCTGGAGGCATTTCTGTAGGGATCACTGACTTCCCACTAGGAGATTTGTCTTTTTATGCCTTGCTTTGAAGGCCTAATGAACTTAGGAAAAGCAAGAGATTAAAAGGATTTAGGGACCAAAGCCTGATTGACTGGACCAGGACAACGCTGGCAACAGAAGCAAATATTGTGCTGCCCTGGTTACCCTGGCCTGAAGCAGGGCAGCAGAGGGGGTGGCAGGGTGTCTGGCACTCACCTCGCATGCCTCTTGCTCGCTGGGATGTGGCGGTGTGGGACGTGGCATTGCAGTCCTCACCGCCTCTCCTCCTGCGCTCCCACCTACCTTCACACCACCCTTGCAGCGTCTCAGGACAAACCATCTATCGCAAAGCTGCCAGAGTGGCATAAAATGTTGCTTTTCTAAATTAGATACCGGTCTCCCACCTTTGGTCATTCTCTAAGACCAGACAAGCCACCAGCTCCAGGCTGGGCAGGACAGCAGGGGAAAAGGATTCGTGTGCTGGCCGTAGGGTCTGAGTTCAACCCAGCTCACTGCAGCAGAAGCAGAGCTGTCTATACACATACCTAGGGAAAGAAATTGTGTTTGTGCTGTAATTAATTTGCTGCAATTAGCTTGTAGTGATTACCTGAGCACACAAGTTAGAGGATGCTTTTTTCTCCTTGCAAAATTGCCTCTGCAGCAGCCTAAGTGCAACCTGGAGGAAGGAGCACATGTTGCAGGAAGAATCTGGGGGGAAGGAGGCTCAAAGGAGTCAGGCTGCACATGCCTGAATGATGTGTCCTATTTCTGTGCATCAGCCTCTCTGTAAAGAGGTGGCTTAGCTTCAGAAACACCATCTCATATTATTACCCAGAACACAATAAATGAAACAGCCCCATAGCTATGAAACCTAAGGAGATGCTTACTCATCTGTGAACAACCCATTCTCTTCCACACATGAAAGGCATTGATGCAAGTGTACAAATTAATCATATAGAGCTTCTTTAGGACTTTTTACCATCCCCAGAGAGTAAACAATTAGATTCTGCAGTGCATCTGACCCTCCCCTTTGTATGGCCGAAGACAGAAATGCACGGGTCATTCCCAGGGGCCGGCTCCACAGCGAGCAAAGCTCCAGGCAGTCCCCAGGATGAGCAAAGGTCAATCACGCTGCTCGTTCTTGTGCTGTGCTTGGATCCCCCGGTGAGTTAGAGAGATGCTGCTGGCTGGAGGAGCATGGCATGCTGCAGCGCAGGGGACAGCTCGGATGTGCAGGCACCTCCCTGCACACCATGAGCTTTCTAACAGGAGAAAGCTGTAGGTGTGGGAGCCTCTCAGTGCAACTGCAATGCAGCACGCACAAAAACAATGCAAGTATTACATATACGGGCATATGCAAGTACAGGCACACAAATAACGTAATATGTTTTAAAAACACAACATGAAATCAGCAGGAGTCAGTGAAGAGGTGAGAGCAGTGAAGGGACAGGTTTTAGCGATGAACTCTCTGAGTCCTCTGTAACACAATCATTTTCCTCCACTAGACATTCTCCTGACTATTATGTCCAAAGAAGTGAAGGGAAAAATCACATCAGACAGACTGTAAACTAGAGGAATTCGTAACTTACTTCAGTTGTCCCTTTTGTAAGCAGAGGATATTCTTCAAGCACATCACAGCATCCTGTGCACTTATTTGCAGAAAACCTCAGCACCTCCTCGGCACTTCCCTGACTCCTAAGGGCTGAGGAGCCATGAGCTGAGCCTGTGCCCACTGTTCTCGTGGGTGAGATGATCGAAGCCACCACCTGCTGCTGCTCGCCACGTGCTGAGCAGGGAGAAAGCTTAACAAGCCTTAAATGCTAATTTCAAATAAGACTGGTGCTTCTCTACATCTTTCACAAAGCCACTCAGGCTAAACTAAACTAAGCACAAACAAAACATAACAGGAAAGATTTTCAAAGCAGATAAAGACATTTAGGCAAAATTTAAAATTCCTCATGAATTTTGTGTTAATCAGCTATGAAGATAACCAATGGATCACTCCATTCTGTCAAGTTAATTAGCCCAGCTGTCATACACACATAGCATGTCCTCTGATTTAATGCCAACTGAAAATAAAGCACTGAACATTAAGTATATTTGCAAATGGATTTCATACGGAAAAATAAACAAATAAAAATAAATAAATAATAATAATTAAAAAAAAAAAACAAACAACACAATGCAAATTCAAAAAAGTCTCTTTTCTTCTCAGACTAGTAGGGGTCTCTTTAGTCTTCATTGCTGGCAGGCAAAATAATGTGGGCTTCTGTGGAGCAACATCTACTATTGATTTTCTTCCCGATTTAGGAGAATTATTTTCCTTCTCTCCCAGAGATTTGCAAAGAGTCTTTTCAAAATAAATCTGTTGAGTTTGGGCTTTTAATCACCTTTTCAAGGTATAAGAATCGTTTTCACCAACAAAAATAGGTTTGTTTTCATTAAAGGTTACCCTGGTAGCGAGGTAGTGAGGGATTTCAGAGTCCCAGGTGAGACAGTGATTAAAAAGCCAGTTGCACAGCAAAATCCTAAGAAAGCAAAGCAGAGCAGCTTTCCCTGGCTCTGCTTCCTGCAGCGGCTGTCACGGGGCTGCAGCAGAAACGCTGTGCCACTGGCTGCAGCAGTGCAGATCAGCAGGCCCCAGCAGAGGAACTTCTTCCCGCGGTGGGGAGAGGCACAAAGAACAGAGCCTTGTCAGCAGCAGTGAGACTATTTCTTGTTCCTGCAGCACCACAAGGTCCCCTCCATGAGAAGTCTGCTCTTCATCCCACAGGCTCAGTTACACCTAGAGTTACTCGTAGCTACACAGTCTTACAGGTACCAGTGCAGGTTTCAGGACAATTACCGCTTAGCATGTGCTGCCTTGTGACTTAATGACTTTAAATATTGCATTTGCTACAAATATGGTTGAGCATAAGTTTACATGGAAGCTGCCTTGATTTTACTTGCACATCAGCCACTCAGATCTGTTCTGCTGTATAATCCCTTTGGGTGGTGCTTCACTCAAACTGAGACCAAAATTAAGGCGACAAGCAGTGCCTACAGCATCCTCTGCTACCGAGCTCACTAACTTACAGGCAACTGTATTACAAACATACAACAATAAGAATAACACTGTAAACAGGCCAATGACATTTGCATCATAACTGCAGGTTTCCAAGTGACATGCCCAACTGTCTCTCATCTGAAACAAACAGCACTGCTCAACACCAGAATGCAGAGCAATACACTTTTTCTTTGCTTTGGTTTATTAATGTGCAGAGAAGCGGATGGAGGACACAGATTAATCACCTATGGATGATTTGTTCACTTGGCAGAAAATTCACAAACCTGCAGGCCACTGTGGTGAGCTGTGGATTAAATTAGAAGTTTCCCGATGCAGAACCAGCAGTGGCGGGTCACTGCTCTTCCATGAGATGCTGGAATTCTGTTAAATGAACTGATGGATCCATAGACATCACTGCTCGCTTCCAGACGCAAGACAGCCTCTAGTTGAGTGTGCACAAAAAGGAAATGTCAGAGCCTGTTATTTCAGAGATGCAGAAGCAGGGAAATGGCCACAGTCTCAGAAGAACTGTGCTACTACACATACAAACCAACCAGACTGCTCTTTAAAGAGGTGGTGCTTAATCTCTATCAGCATTCACAAGATAGGTTTGCTGCATGCAAAGTGCACTAACCGAGTTGGTGTAACACAGGCCACAGCGAGGTTTGTTTTGCATTCCTTGTAGGACCTACTTGAAATTTGATCTTGTTTCTTACAGTTCTTTGCATTGCAATGGGCTAGGTAAGAAATCCAGTCTCCTCCTGCTGACCACAGTAGAAAACCTAAAATCATAGTGAGCTCCCTCATTTCCAGTGCATAGAGTTACTTACATATCAGCTCACCCCAAAGCCAGGGACGAATTCACACCCTTCTCATCAACGAGCACTGAAGTGCTACAGACTGGGACCCAGCTGGGATCTGCACGGCGTTCCTCTTGGACATTCAAGGCTGTTGATTTTTTTCCCTTCAAATCCTCTGAGGCTTTTTCCTCCCTGTTAGCAAGGAGCCAGTCCCTGTCGCGGGGCGCTGGCTGCGCAGTGCTTGGACCAGGGTCCCACACACAGCGGAGCAGAGCCTGGCCTGGAGGGCTTTCCTGAGCAGCCGGCAGTGGGAGGCGTTCCTGAAGGGTCTGCAAGGCGTGCAGCTCCTAAGGCTGGCTCCTGCCTTAGCGCAAAGCTCGCTGCACAGCTGCGCTCGCCCTGGCGCAGCCCCAGCTCCCGTGCAGTGAGGGCAGCTCCAGGGACAGGCACAGGTCAGGTGCAGGTTGGCCTCCGTGTCCTGAATGCAGCCTCCTCGCCAGCCTCATGCCCTGCTGCCTCCCTGCACGTGCGGTGGGCAAAGCGCGTGCAGCAGGGGCTGCGCCACGAGCACCAGGCTGTAGCCGTGCATTCAAAGTTGGTAAAGCAGATGGCTCCCGTCTAGCCTCTAGGAATCCTACCAGCAGGAAAAGGATCCTACTCTTTCATTTTAGTTTTCTTTGTTCAGTGAACCATTTGTTTCTCTGAAGACAAAGAGGAAAGGAAAACATTCATCCGTTACACAATCCCTGCGATTCATTTTTGGCTGTCTACGTGTTGACACAAACCATTCTGGAGAAGGTGAAGAAAGCATGTTTATTTCTGGTTGAAGACTGATTACATCACTACTGTGGATAGCGTAATAGAATAATTTCATACTCTCAGAAGAAATCTAGGAATAAATATGAAAAAGTAAAATATTTTCTTTCCACTGTCTC
Organism: Aythya ferina; assembly: GCF_964211825.1. Lineage (NCBI taxonomy): Eukaryota > Metazoa > Chordata > Aves > Anseriformes > Anatidae > Aythya > Aythya ferina. The sequence continues at coordinate 5,655,204 of NC_140310.1, forward strand.
TGACGATGAGTGATGATTAGGTGTTGTATTTACAGGATAGTTATCATACTCTAGACTCTGTGCTGAATAAATATTATCTTGAAAGGGTAAAAAAATCCATTGAAATATTTTAACTCACCACAAAATTAAAAAAAATCCATGTATTTGTCCAAAGCGAAGGTTAGTTACATGTTAATTACCGAATCCCCACGGGATCATTGTCCAAGAAAAGTATCCTCTCTTCTCGCTACGCAGTTCCTCCCCGCAGAAGAAGTCTCAGTGCTTTTCTTTGTTTCGACTGTGAACTACTACTGGTTCTTCAGGCTGCAACACAGGAACGGAGCAGAAGTCACTCTCACCCTTGTTATTTCTGGCTTGGGGCGAAGTCCCCATGCTCCTCACCTGTATCTGCCACAGGAGCCTCTCACTGACACCCCCCCCCCCCCCCCAGCAGACCGGACCCTGCCCCATGCCACCACCTCAGCTCTTTTAATGTGAGAGATGAGGAAAGCTCAGTTCTAAAAAAACATATAGGCACACTTTTTCTGCCTAAAACATTTGAAATTTTAAGCACAGAGCATAAGCATGGATATCATGAAAGAAAAGTGCTGTAACAACTTGAAAAAAGGGCACTTTCTTTGAATCCTCAGTTTAAGAGGCCAGCAGAGCCTGCAAGACTTGCCTTGTTTATGAGCTGGCACATTCTCGGCCAACGAGTTCCTCGTTCAGCAGCCATGGGTGAGGCCAGATTTACACGTTGAGAAATCAGGCTGCTAATGCTTTACATGAAAATAATTAATCTGTACAGCAGACAGCATGGAACAAAGTTGCACCAGTAATTCTGTGGCTTTCAAATTACGATCAAAACAGCAGATATCAGAGAGATCTTTATTTTCACTTACTTTAAAGGAAAGGGAGACAATTTAATCCTGTAATGAGAGAAAGTATTACACACTTGCTCTTTATAGGCAGTGTAATTATTCAGCTGCTCTCCAGAATCACCAAAATAACGACAAATTAAAATGCCTTTCAATTCCATCCACCTTTTATAACTATTCATCTTCTGGAGTTATTATCACTCCAAAGGATTCTTTATATTTTAGGCAGCAGCCACTATACATTACAGAAAGCACATGGAAAATGGTACTGCTACCAATAAAAGTTGCAGTCATCAAGGTAAGAAAAAAATCATTCTACTTTGCTGTGAAGCACATGATACAACTCAAGTATTTAATATAATTTTCTGAAATTCTTGAAATTTATTGGAAATGTTTTCCCAGCCTGGTGAGACAGGACATCACTGCACTGCTTCTGTGTGCATGCTTGCCACATCAAACACCACAGCAAGGAACGTGTCAGCCACAACAGGCTGTAAATATTTGTTTACACTTTCTTAAATAGATTGGAAAAAATATGGAAATGCAATCACAGTGAAGAGTGACATTTGTCCAGGCATGATATTTACAATGTTTTGATTAGCTCCGATTTCTGAATAGCCAAGCAGTTTATGTTAATAAATACCCTATTCCAATTAGACATCTGTGTTCTGAATCAGAAAAAAAAAAAATACTCGCAGGCACTAAGCCTGCTGTCATTTGCTCCTCAGCAGGCCATTAATCATCTGGGCTTTACAATCCAACGACTGTGGGAAGGGCTGGGAGGAAAGATCTTCAGAGCACACCTCAAAGTAAACATGGCCATTCTCAACCCTCCAACATTCGTTTTGGGCAAATACTGCCCTCCTCCAGCATGTTTAGATTCCTGCTGAATCAATCCTACCATGATGGCAGCTGCAGGATCAGGTCCCATTGCTGCACAAATCCTAAAATTAATCAAAAAGCAGGAGTTTGAAGGGGAAACCTAGATGCGTATTAGCATCTACGAATGTGTAAATGAGTGGTTATAGAAAACCAGCATACCATTGCAAATTCTAGATGTGGCAGAGAGGTCTGCCTGATCAAAGAGACAAAATAAAGGTGAGAGGATCAAACCCCGCTACAGATGCTGGAATCGCCACCCCGGTGCAGCCAGGCTCCGAATGGCCAGGGCCCCGCTCAGCTCCCTGCAGCCATGGGGCGAGGGACAGCACACGGCTCCCGCTGCCCCACACCTTACTGGGGTGCGAGGCCATGGGACCAACACGGGCACCAGTGCGGGGCCGGGCTCTGCTCTGTGGCCACGGGACCCGTGGGACCCCTTCACCTGAGGGAACGCTTCCAGCCTGGCCCCGAGGGGCACAGCGCGCCCTCCCCAGTTCCCCCACCGTGCACACTGGTAAGAGGAGGGAAGTGTTTTTCACAGTGCCGCAAGCTGACATCCTGCGCCAGCATTTCTTTGACCCCAGAACTTGAATATCGCCTCTCTCCTTTCACAACCACCAGGACTCTCATTCTCCCTTGGTTATTGAAAAGGACTTTTAGCAGATCTTCGCAGCTCACATAAACCACAAAAGAGCGAAGAGTTTTGTGTCTTTCCTATTGTAAGCAGCAAGGAGCAAGGCCAGCATGTGATTTTCTTCCAGTGTTTCAGAGATAACGTGACCTCATTCGCACGGCTCCTCACAAGCCGCATTTTTCGGTTGCCATCGGTCCCCATAGAAACTGAGCCGCTGGTGCTGACCGCGGTCCAGCTGAGCTGGGCACTTGCAGCCCAGCGCCTCACGCTGCGCTTGTCCTTCTGCTGTTTTCTGCTCATTTTGGGGGGGAAGGAAGGGAGAAAGGGGGATTAAAAAAAAATCGCACATCTATTTCTGGAAAGCTAGTCAAACAATGACTCAATCATCGCTGTGCAGTTCATAAATCCCTAATTAAAGGTTTAGCTCCCCTTCCCACTGCAGATGTTCCAGAGTCCAGCCACATTTCAAACCCCACTTCCGTGCAGTCTGTGCTTGCGTTCCCCAGCACAGACCAGCTCCGTCACTGCACGCCAGTAACCTGCAGCTCCTGCTCAGCTGCTGTGCGAGCGCACAGCTCCCGTCAGAGCGATGATGAGCACGGCCTGACCCCTGACGTAAACTGACTGGGTGCCAGATTTATGATGGCTCAAAAGAAATATTCTTCTGTGTCTGGCTCTGGCTCCAAATTCCTCAACTTATTATATGATATTAATAAAAAGGATGCATTCTTGCTTCATTTTCACATATACAACTGAAAGTATCTGCACCCTGGAGAAAAAAAAGGGAGCTAGTAGCCATTGCCTTGCTTTGCAGAATGATTGGCCAGAGGGATAAGGACTAGCTCAATACTAGCTACCTCCTTCTGCTTCTTTTATTCAACATCAAAATACCAGCCAAGACACTTTCAGCTATTTTTCTCCCCCACATTCCCTCCATGTTTTGGTCATGCAAATAAATTCAGCAGGAAGCATTCAGATGAAACCCCGACACTCCTGTATATAGCTAGCTGAGCTCTCCCCATCAGACCCCGCAGAAGGAAGAGCAGGTTAGCCACGGGCGAAGCAGCCTCTGACCTGCCCCACTGACGGGGCTCTGGCACCAGCAGCACTCATGCTGAGACACAAGGGAAGGTGCAAACGGCATGGCCTGCTGCGCAGCCACCCAGGGGCTGCTGTACAGTGGGTTATTTAAAGCAATTCCAGCAATGCCTTGGATGTATGGTGCCCTCTGGAGAGCTCTCGAGAGCTGTAATAAATATCCACTACTTGAGCTGGTCCTCATAAAAGTTCTTCTCTGCCAAAGCAGCTTTTCAGAAAACTCTTCTGCCTGGTATATGTTGGGTGCTACCAGTTTCCAACTTGCAATCACCTTCCTGGTTAACCCATCCCAAAGCTAAATCCCTCTCCTTTACAAGCCCTTTTTTATTATATTAAGTATGACAGCTACGTAAAATGTTTTGTTGCCTTGGCAACTGCAATGCACTAGCTTCAATCTGGGTTATAAGGAAGAGGACAGTCTTGACACTAACCCACAATAATGAGAATAACAAAAACCGGTGGGCAAGAAACTAAACAGGGCATGTGGCTTCCTTACTTTGCATACATGTGCAGAGCAATTTGCTTCTCCTGCACCCACGGGAGCCAAGCTCACGGACAAGGTAGGAGTGGAAATGAGTGCAGAAGAGCCACATCTGGATTTCAAAATGAGCTTTCAGTGCATGGAAGAGGTAATCATTTGCAGAAAGCACAGTGTAAACAAACAGAGGCAGCTCTGCCAAAATCTACCAGGCTTGTGCAGCTCTGCTCTCCCTTTGCATTGGAAGCAAGGCTCAGCAGAGGGCTGGTGCCCCCTTTGTCACCTGCACATTGGCCAAGATACAATGGAGAATCCCTCTTCACAATGTATTCATTTATAGCACTAGTAATGAAGATTTCTTCATCATTGTCTGCACTATCGATGTCTTCTATAGTCAGGAACGCAACCTGTAAGAGTTGCTTTACCTTTCTGAATCCCTTCACTGCGTGCTGTTACCATAACCCGCAGAGCTGGCCCCAAGCACTGTGTACGAGCTCTGTGCACGCAGCACATGGAAGAACCAGGGCCATGAGACGCCCCAGGCTCATCGCAGGGCTACAGCCCTGGTCCAGCTGCTTTAGCAGCACAGATGGCTCTTACAGACCCCTTAAACTGGAGCGGGGGCTGTGCTGGTTTGGGATAAAAGGTTACGGTAACTTATTTCCTCAGTCCGATATAGAGGACAATGAAGCCACAAAAACGCCTCTAAACAAGGAGAGCAAAATCTGGTTACACACTAATTACAGGGTGGGAAGAGCTTTTGTTTTGCACAAACCCAAGCTGTCGATCTATTGTCTCCCATGCTTCTGTGCTTTCCTATAGGAGCTGCAGAGAGCTGTGCAGTACTCAGATACTTAGGCTCAAAGAAAATTGTATAAGAATGAACAATGGATAGAGGAAATAAAATAATCAGAGCAATTTCCCATAGAAATTGGTCAGACGAATGTCTCTAATTGGCATTTCATTATTACATTTGTAACACACTTTTGTGTGAATTTATTACTTTGTTTCCTCTTGTACTGAATGCCCATGAAAATCCCTTGGGACGAGATTTGAATCATTACCAGTGAATGGTAAGAAACTAAATTTAGAAAGACTGATAAAACCATTAATCTGTAAAAGAAGGAGGTCCTTAAAAGTCCTGCAGGCCTTTGAGCCACTCTGGTGCTCCCTGCACAGGCTGACTTGATCCTCATGGAGATGAAGGAGGAACGGGCCTTCCTATCAATAATTCATGTTTTTTTCAGAGCTCCAGAAAGCTCAGGGACCAGAGTTGTGCACTGTCATGCAGCTTGCTGCCATCCACATGAGGTGCCCCCAGATGCCAAACCCAGTCCTCACTGCCCTGGGATGTTCAGTACATCATACTCTGGTGCTCTCCTATTGCTCACCCTGTGCCCTGGTGTTTCTGGTCTGGAAGAGTCACTCTTGACTAATGACTAATTGCAGGTGACTGAAAAACAAAAGGGGGAGGTGTGGGTGTAAAACAGAATGAGCGGCACCCACCCATGGTGAAAAAGAAAAGTGGCACATCTCTTCTGCACAGTCCTATCTCCTGTCTATGAGGCTGCTCTGATTTGAAATGAACTCCTTTTTCCTTTGCAATAAGAGCAGCACCAACAACAGCAATAAAAATACAAACTCAGGAAGACTGGCAGGGGAAGGATGAATTACAGCTCCATGCCCCGGCAGCACATCACAGCTGCTCTCATTTCAGGTTTCCAACAGGAAGAGCTGTCAGCTCTGTTTTCCTGCAGAGGGAATTGGTTGCGGCAGGTACCGACACTGATCCCACCGGCACCGTCCCTGCATGCACAGCCTGCTGGAGCAGGGATGTGCCATCAGTTGGACGTTCCAAAAGAGAACAGGGAGGCAAAAAATGAAGTACTGAGTCTCACAGGGCAGAGCCTACAGCCACCTCTTGACTGCCTGGCCTCAGCCGTCTCCTCTGCAGAGCCATCCAGACTGGGAGGTGCTGCCAGAGCAATTACGGCCGCTCAGCAGCTGCCTTTCCCTCCACTCCATCCATCCTTTGCAAAGAGGGGGAGGCAGAACAACACCTCATTAGAAAATCTGACGCCATCGGTTCCTTCCGCTAATTAAGATCCTGAATATGACTACATGCTCAGGTCCAGGAAGGGTAATATCTGGAAGACATTCAAACACTCTGTGTGAATAAACAGGGCAGAGATAACATGAATATTACAGGGAATCTTTGAAGGTCTAACATTAGCAGAAGAAGGGCTGCATTTGTCCTTTGGTAGCTTAAGCAAGATGAGGCATTAGTACTTACTGACGGATTTGATCATCCTCCCTCATCATTCAGACTGCACTTAAAACTACCTGTAGTATTTCAGTAACTAATGCACCTTTGATATCCCTTTTCTAATCTGGGCAGCCCTCGGTGCTTCAGCCTGAAATGGTTCCCAAAGCTCACATGTAAGTGTATTAAGAGAGATTAGTTCGTTAATCTACTCTTTGGTACCACGTATCTCTATCACTTCATTTTAATAATTTGTACTAATTGACAGAGCAGATTTCCTCTAAGACTCAGAAACTTGGGTAGTATGTAATTGCTCTAAATCATAGCACAAACATTTTCAGTAGGAAACACCTGAGCCCACTTTGCTTCCAGTGCCTCTCCTGAGGCTTAACACACGAAAGAGGCTCCGGACGCAGTATGGCATCACACGAGGTGCTGTTAACCTCTTGGTTCACTGCTGCCCCTTTGTTCTTTGTCCATCCCAAACCAACATACACTGTTCAGTTTTGTGAGGATGGGCAGATATTTGGGTTCCCAACACACTCTGATACACTCAAATCAAGCATTTCAGCAGGGAGAGACAGCAAACCTTCCACGCGGCGATGGGTAGGGGATGGCAAACAGACTGCGCTGCCCTTGGGGGGGCACCCAGCAGCCCCCGGTCTCAGCCCTCAGATCCCCCTCCATGGGTGCCTCCAACATCCACGTGTAACACTGGCAGCGCCTCGGATGAGGGGCGTAAAGCATTGCTTTATATATTTGCCTGTTCACCTATGTGGACACAGACAGAAGGGCCCAGGAGCAAGGAGATACCCACTTGGTCTGGTGCTTGGAGCCCTTCAGGTGCGCGTGGTACTGCTCTATCGAGTTCAGTGTGACGTTGCAGATGTTGCACGTGTAGCTGCGCTTCAGGCCTGCAAAGAAAAGCCAGAAGTGTTAGTTGTGCACCGGCTGAGCATTTTGGAGTAGGTTGGGGGCAAGCTTAGGGCTATGTAGAGAGAAAAAGCACCTCTGTACTGCAGAAAATGGCAGAATTTGCTCTTACCCATGAAAACTAATGGGGAAAGCGAAGCAATTCTTATCTTGCCTACGGAGAACCATTTGGGGAAAAATAGAACAGTGGTAATGCCGAGAGAAAATGCATGGGTGGTCACCACAGGTAAGGACCTATTCCTCCTCTTTTGCAGTTGCAATTTGCTATTCCTTTTTCCCTCTGCCTTTCTGCTCCACACACCACAGGCCAGTGGCTGTCACTGTCACTGCAAAAGGCATCTGCCTTAGGAAATGTGCTGAGCCTCCTCATCCTGTGAAGGAGAGAAAGTGAGACACCAAGCAGAGGACTTCCCTTCCATTCCAGGTCCCTGGCACAATCCTGCCTGTGCCACAGGCTGTTCTGAATCAAAATGGCAGCTAGAAAGTGCAAATGGATGAAGATGTCTGAAAAAAAGAAAAAAAACAAAACAAAACAAAACAAAACAAAAAAAAAGAGCATTAACCCTTGCCCTCTGCTAGCTTCTAATTAATCAGAAGGCACTCAGATCTTGTGTTTCATTTCCAGTTTCCTAGACTTTCTCCTTACAGTAACCTTTCTATTTACTTTTCCAGTCCAGGGTACACAAGCATTAGGGAAGCCTAAAGGAATATTTGTAAAAGGCACAGAGGGAGCAGAACCAGGCAGGGTTCAGAGGCAACTCCCTTGTGGAGACCGCAGTCCCCACAGCTCACCATCGCAGGCACCTCTCTCCCACGACTCTCACAAAGCATAATTTTGCTCACACTAATGAGTACTGAGGTCTCATTTATTCCTCTGCTCTTTTGTAGCATGCACAGATCAGAGTGTTATTCCTCATCATTGCATTTAGAGGCCGGACCACTTAGGGGCTTTTGTTTTCTCCTTCTTCCTTTTTTTTTCTTTTTTTTTTTTTTTTCCCAAAAAAAGGATCAACTCACATGTATCCACTGAAATGAGAGGCTGGATTTGCTGAGCACATCAGCTGATATCCAAAATCCAGGCACCCAGCAGCCTGTGTCTGAAGGTTGAGCTGCAAACCTGGCACGGGTTGCCTGGGGGCCATCCAAAAGCTGGCAGCCAGGAGCTCGTTTGCCTGACAGATTTACTGTTGGCTGCAATACCTGTCTGCACCCCGACCACAGAGCAGCCTTTGCTTTACTAATTTTAGCCCTCCATGGATGCAAACAACTATTCATAAAGGCGTTACTCTCACTGCTGGCCAGCTGAGCACCACTGAACTAACATTGCAGTGCACTCACTGTGGAAATGTTATTAGGAACTTTTGGGGTTGTTTTCATTTGTTTTGTGTTGGGGTTTTGCTTGTTTTTCATTTTTAACATCCAACAAATCTCTTCACTGCGCCTGCTGTTTTCCTTTTTTTTTTTTTTTTTTTTTTTTTTTTTAGTATGGCCACAGCTACAAGTCATTTTCCAAGCAAATACCTCACATTTCATTTTATTGTAATGTAAGTTGCAGAAAGCTAATATGAGTTAATGCAAGAGCAGGCAGCCCAGGGAAGTGCTGGTCTCCACTGAAATGCACCAGTAACATGCATGCAAGCTTTATCTGCTGCCAGCAAAGAGGACACAACGACACAACTGGTGTCAGCAGCACTGAATCAAAGCACATGGACACCTCCAGGAATATGGGGGGGGGGGGGGGGGGGGGCACAAAAGGGTGGAAGCTGCATTCCCACACTGGGCCACTGGCCCCATGGGAAAGATGCTTAAGCTCGAAGAGGAGCACTCAATTTCGTGGACAGAAAATGTACTCAGAGTAGGCAGCATTTCTCTGCTAATTCACTGCACTGTGTCTGGGCACAGACTGCAGGGCAAAAAAGACCCAGACAATTAAGCAGATTCACGCACATCTCAGACAGAAGCTGCAAAACGATTTATGAGCAAAGTCACAAAAACAGTCTCTGCACATTCACTGGAACACATCCAAGATGAAGAATCAACAAAAATTCACCTGTGCTCCGTCTATTGCCTATGATCACATCTCAAGAGTCCGAGACATTCACTGCAGACAAGACATTTATTCACCTCAAGAGTGTGCATGCACAGAACATGACCACGAGACCCTGCAGGGTTATCAGGGCAGTCACAACACAAACAAGAGCATGATAACAAGAGATGAGCCACCTTTCTTTGGAGATATTCCCAAGTTACATACAAACCGTGTCTAACTGTTGTGTAACAGCAGAAAAAAAAAAAGCAAGAGATGGGAGATGATTTATGCATACAATAAAAATTGCTCATTTAAAAATTGTAATAGCTTTTACATTGCTACCAAAGTTGTATTTTTTTTTTCCTGTTAACCGGGACTCAGACTGGGAGAGTTATTATTGCTTTTCTTCTGATACCATCCTTCCCACTTTGCCTTCTCTGAAAAACTGAAAATCTAAAAATAGTAACCCAGCAGACAGGCAACAATCAGAATTAGAGGCAGAGGAAAAAGGCCTTTTCCCAAGACAGCTTGCTGCCCAGTGGCTGGTCAAAATGACCAATAGTATTTTTGGTTCGCATCAGTGTGTATTTCCTGGAAAGATGCTCAATTTGGTCCACTTCTGAAGAAATTTATTCCTAGTGCCCTGCTACACTCCCCCCTCCCTCTGGAAAGGACATTAGCCTGCTTCGGAAATCACAGATCAAGTAATTATTTACACACTAATGTTCCTATTTTGCCTTTCTAGACAGGTTTTCACCCAAACCATTCATTAATGACTTGTGCAGTCACATAAGAACACAATATTGTCGAGAAAGTTTCTCCACAGCTGCAAGGGCCTTTGGGCCTAGCAGATTCAATTTGTTTCTCTTTTATTATTATTATTATTATTATTATTATTATTATTATTATTATTATTATTATTATTATTTCTCTGTCCGTAAATGGGGAGAGGCAGACCACTATCTGGGTTCAACATTTATTTTTTGCAGGAGGGATCAGAAGCCTCTTTTAGGAAATCCAACAGCAGTGGCATCTCCTTGCCTTTCACAGCACCCAACTCCCACAGGCTGCTCTTGTGCCCCGGTGGGACCCGTGGGGTCTGGAGCCAGTGGGTGCTGCAGCAGGGGCTTGGGGACGGCTGGGGCGAGAGCATCCACGCGGTGCCAGCATCATGCAGGGACCGTACAGCAAGGACGGGCTCCGTGCCCACCCAGCTCCACGTGCTGTGCCAGAATGAAGGGCAGAAAAACAAGAGCAATTTCTGGTTTCTATAAACGGAGCAAACTTGGCAACAAGGCGCCAAGGGTCAGTACAACTCAGAGTGCCAGAGTGCCCGGGAAAGGATAAGGCTCTCTTATCTCTGCCGTGTACATACCGTTTAACTCCATTATTCTTTCACCTTGGGAAAAGAGTACAGTGGTTTCAAAGCAGAATTACAGAAACAGTCACTTCTGTGCCTCATCTAACATGTTTTTACTGAAAAGACAGAGTGCGGCTGAGTGTACATTAAATGCCTGTTTCCCTCCTGGATATCCTTGAAAAAGGGAGATGGCAATCTAAGTGTTCTTACTGCTGTTATGTAGGGCAAGACTTGACATAAATTAAGCATTTAAATGCAGGCCTAAGTGTTTCCAATCCCCTGATTCTGTTGTCTCCCTTAATACCCTGAATGTAAGAGAGTGGTTTCTTCTCTCCTCCCCTCTTTTGTATTTTAACATCCCGGTAATTCCCTTGGCATCACAGGCAGTATTAACATCACTGACATTAAACATACATTGGCATTACAGTAAACCATTGATGCTAAAGTAATTTCTGTCCTGTTCTCCTAGAAATAAAAGGAATTGTGAATTTCAGAGTCTCTGTGGTCAGGTTTCTGCTTTGCACTGATTCACTTCCATGAAGATCTGAACAGAGCGTTTCAACCTTAATTGAAGGGCTCAGCTTAAAATACCAGAGTTGTGGGATTCTTACCATGGGCTGCTGAGCTCTTTAAGAACAGTTTTAATACACCATATATCCGTCTCTTTGAATTGCCACAGTATTATTTCTTCAAAGAAATTGTTCAAATACTCCGTTTAGAATAAGTAATGTACAACATTATCAAATGTGATCAGTTTATGCTTACCATAATTAACCGTATAGGGTATACACTAACCATTCCCCAGCTATATCTTGCAGGCTCTCATAAAATCACATTTATCTTTTTTGAACATCAGACCCTGGCTAGACAAAACAGCCCCACTTTGGTCAAACACCTTGAACATCTCTCACCTAGGAATTTGGCCCAACATAAAGCTAAACATCTTTAAAAATATCCAGGTGAGTACTTGAGAATAGGGAGTAAGCTATAGGGCAGAGGTATTTAAGCAGTCACCTACACCGTTGTGTGTTGTGATGTGGCATGGCAAAAAATCACACTGCAAATACGTTTTTGGATGCTCTCCTTACTGAATGCACTGAAGATGCAGCAGCAATGGTTTTACAGCCACGCTCTGACCACCGCTGGCAGCCCATGCACGTTGCACTGGGCTCTAGGAGGCAGGGACCAGATACACTCATGCCACAGGGCAAGGGATGGAAGAGGCACCGCAGCAGGGACGGGAGGTGCCTCGGCACCTCTTGCAGCCTTTGGACAATGCCGTGACCCCAGCAAGGCAGAGACCAGGACTGCAGCCTAAGAACCTGGCAACACTTTAAATTAAGGTAATAAGGTTCTAATGCTCAGCGGCTAATTTAATGGCAGACACTAACAACAGCCTTACTGAATCTTAATTACTTGTGTAGGTGGAAACACCACCAGTGACTAGAGTTCTGAACTGGGGACACCGATTTCTTTCCACAGCACGTCAGAGCATCTCGCAGTTGCAAGCAAGGGGTTGCCCGACCAGCCAGCCAAAATCGTGAGCCATGAGAAGGATTTGTGGAGCTGAAGCCTCAGGTGTGAAATGGCCTCCATTGAAATTAGACACAGAATAATAAAAATAGCCTTGGATAAACTGCAGGATGAAACTAAAAGCAACGATCACTCCCAAAATTAAGAGTATTGATCTCACTCGAGCTTACCAAGGTTGCCAACTCAGTTGAAACTAGCATCATAAAATGCACCCAGCCAAAGCCTGAACAAAGTGTGCTGGAGTTGAATATCAGTACAGAAGGTAGTCTGCAGTGCCAAGGTGGTCCCAGCCAGAGTAGCTTGTTAGTAAATTCTGTGTTCTGTCTATATTCACATTTACTTTTGCATCCTCATGACATACCAGCATTCTCTCCCCTGAATCATGACAAGCGTGTAAAATTGAATGCACTCTTATATCCATTAAATAAAATATTAAAAAGTAAAGTCATTAATGTCATTCTGCATAAAATGCATTAAAACACATTCCAGGGGAGTACTTGTTAAATTGCTTCTTACTAACCAAAAGCGACAGCACAGTACAAAAAGTATTTATAAGGCATACAAGGAAATTACGAGCCATGAAGGAAAATTAAACTCAGCTCTTTGCCTGATTTTTCAAGATAGAGTCTGCACCTCTGACAATTTAACTTTGTATGGAGAATACAAAGGCTGTAGGTGACAACAACCCGGTGCAACCATTCCCATTCTGCTTTACTGCAGAGGTTGCTATATTTTATTCTAGGGATTCATGGTGCAATCCCCTTGACAGGCACTGGTTTGGGCTCTAGGGACTGGTGCCTTTCTTATTCACCAGTTACCAAGTGCTCTGGGAAGACGACTCATGTTCACATGGTTTACAGCATCCCATCTACAGGCAGGCCCTTAATCTGTCTCCTTCGCTCTGTAAAATCCAAATTTCACTGGCAGGCACCACAGAGAGCCAGCAGAAAGATGAGACCCAAGGCACAGCACCCTGAAAGGAGCTGAAGTGGTGCAGCTCCCTCTGCTCTGCACTCTGCAGTGCCACTGTAATGGCATTTAATTTTAATGCAACCCCACTACCTAGATCTCACACAAAATCATCATTCTTCATCACCCTGAACAGCACCCACTGCTTGGCCAAAGCATTCAGACTATGTGACCGAGTGCTCACATGCATCGTAGCTTTACCTTGGAACACGCTAGTGAAATGGTGCTGTTATTGAGGCATTTTTTGCTCCCCCCTCCCCTTTCTCATTTCTGAAAAGAAGTAAGATTTCAAAATTGCAGGATGAGCACTTGGCAAGAAGAATCAATGTTTTTGTTTCCCATAAATATCACTTGTCCAAAAATATAACTCTATTCTTATTTCTCCAAATACACATTCATATTTATCAATAAATATTTTATTATAGCCATTATCAAAGCATCAAAGGCTGCTGAAATGTTGTACTTCAACTGACACTGCTCTTTCCAGGCTTACACAACGCATCAAACGTCTCCCACAGTAGTCAAAATACAATTAATATTTAACTTGTGTTGGGAAAGCCAGGGACAGCATGGAAAGGAAATGAGTCTGCATTCTAGTGAACAGTGAGGTTGCAAAACAAGCAGAGGGAACAGAGAGCACATGGCCGTGACACCAACCACGTCCTGCAGACACCAAACTGCAGGACACTGAAATCAATGGTCAGACAAGGTCTCAGTTGCCCGCACAGGACAGGTTGCCATTGGGTAACTCTGAACCTTTTTCTTGAAGTAATACTTGACACTATCTGCCAAAGTAAACTATTTCCTTGGACATCCAGGAGATTTCATTCTGTGTTTTTGTTGTTGTTGTTGTTGTTTTTGTTTTGTTTTGTTTTGTTTTGTTTTGTTTTGTTTTTTGGTTGGTTTGGTTTGGTTTTGTACACCAGCAGCAGCCTGCCCCGCTTTCCTTGGCCTGGCCGTGCAGCTCGCAGCACCTAGAGCTCACCTCTGCCCGTGCTGTGGGTGCTCACACCCCACACGGTCCTGCTGGTGCTGGCAGGACGCACAGCCCTCCGACTTCAACCCTCCTAAGCAGGAGCTAAATGAATAAAGCACTTTGCCGTTGATTTATTTACAGTTAGTGACATCTTCAGCCACTCTTGAGCTTGGCAGAGTTCGCAGTACTAAGCACTTCCATGTTACTGCCCCAGGTTTTATTTCCCTGTGTATTTTCAGCAGTGGGCAGTGACTCAGCCACATGAATCATTTACGGCACTGTGAGTCACACCGGGTAGCACACGAAGGATCTGGATAACCATTACAAGGCTTACTGGAGATCAAGAAATACACAACATACTGCACAGTAATTAGTATTTAAAGGAAAATTATTTCATTTAGCAAGGAAAAAGAAGGTATCTTAAAATGTTAATGCTCTCCCGTATGGTTTTGAAAATCAAACCTGTACTTTTTGCTCAGCACATTTCAGTCAGACATACTGTGTACATGCAGGATTATATCTGGAGACCACAGAGAACGCTCTTTCAAATGGAGGTCCTTACCTATTCTCCAGTAATTATATCTCTATATTAAAAAGGAGCTTTGTTCAGAGTTCAGTGTGAGGCCACATCCTCAGGTGGTTTAAATTAGCACATCTCCATAACCACACACAACTTTAAGTGAGCTAATGACCAGCATCTGCCTGCCACCAACATGATACACCAGCAGCAGGCAAGGCAGCTGAGGAGGGCTCGGCTCGCTCACTGCCTGGACCAGCCCAGAGAGATACTCTCCCTTCAGCAGGAAAACAGCAAATTTATGTTTAACACACTGAAAGCAAACAATCAATACTTCTCTTGGGCCCAGGGTGCTGCAGAGTTTCACACACACCGATTAAGTCACATTAGACACCATGTGCTCTCTCTCCCTGCAGCAGGGTCGGGCTCTGCCTGCAGCAGTGGAGCAGCCCCGCTCCTGGGCTCCCAGTCAGGCTGAGCGCTCTGCCCTCCTTTCCTCTAGGCTCAGAGGGATCATCCAACACTTGCTCAAGGATGGATGTACTAACAGATGAGACTACTTTAGGGAGAGGCAAAATAAAAGCTTAGAAAACAACTTCTAAATAATGCTGCTGAACCGCAGAGCGCCATCTCACAGCAGCATCAGACTCGGAAGGCAGCAGCACCCCCCTGCTCTCCCCTTGCCCTCACCTCTCAGCTCGCCAAGGTCCAGGGTCTTCCCCAGCTGCTCCAGCAGGTCGGCTCTGGCCGCGTTCTTCTTGTGCTTCTTGCCATCGTAGTGCTGCTGTGCCATCATGGGGTTGTTGAACCAGGCGGCACACAGCTGGCAGTACCGGTCCGAGTCCCTGCGCTGGTGCGGCGAGGACACCACGGGGGGACGGTCCGTGTGCGGCTGCTTGAGGGAGCTCAGGGCGGTTTCTGCAGAAGGGAACACTCGGGGGTTAGCTTTCCACAGGTGATAGACCCAGACCCTGAAGCAGATCCTGCACTAGATGCCGGGAATAATCAGCAGTGGTTACAGTGTCCCACCAGATATTCCAGATGGCATTGCTTGGAAATCTATCATTTCTCATAAAATAAATAAATAACATAAAATAAAATTTAAAAATTGCCGTTACACATCTCATTGTTGTGACTGAATCTACTGAATTTCTCCTCCTTAAGTTGCTACTTCCAGGAAAAATTGCCAGTGGAGAATAAACAAAACATGCCAAGCCATCAGCTTCTCAAGATAGAGAAACAGATGTATAATATCTCAGGATTCTTATTTTTCATTGTATTTGGTATTGGAAAGAACAAGGAAAATCGTAATAATTTTAGTGTAAGAGATGGAAAAAGATACTCTATATTCAGACCCCTCATTCAAAGGTTTTCATATTATGAAGTGACAAATGTAGCAATCCATGACCTTAATTTAGTCCCATTTCCCCTCAGATTCACCACAAGGCTGTCTGGGATAACAAATGTGATCCAAATACCTTCAAAAGAAAAAACAGTGACAGGTCCTCACATAATGGAGCTGCACCTTGTTTGCCATAAGTTTCCTGCTTTGTACAGTATTTTTGTACAAAACCATGGGAAAACAGCTTCAAGTAGAATAAAATTTAGATAGCATTGGAATACAAAAACACACAACTAGTACTTAATTATCACACCTCATTCAAAAATTCCACTTTATGTGACTATTTTTTTTCCAGATGAAATCTCTGCTATCTAAATAATTAACAGACTGCACTCTCTCTGTGCTACAAAGACGGGCAACTTTTAAGGCTGCAGGCAGGAGCTCGAGGCTCGCCTGTGATGGGAAGGCTCCTTGCTGCTCCAGCTGAGCCCCAGCAGAGCACAGGATGGCAAGCAACGGAACCGCCTCAGTGCCTGGTGCCAGGAACAGCAACAAGGAGCACAACAAACCCTATTTAGACACATAATTATGACCTGAGCCCACTGCACTTGTCTCCACAGCTCCAGAGAGTTCACGTTGCTGCAAGTCTTCTGTTGACCTACTCGGGATTGCACGTCTATTAACCTTCCTGAAGGAAAACATATCTTACTTATCATGTTACTTACAACCTTATCCATTTCCAGGGCTTTATAAGCCTCTATTGTTTTGATGACACCTGCCAAGGTATCAGGTGTTCTCTGCCCGGATTATTGCTGGTTGTGAGGCACTGTCATCCTCCCGTCCACATCTCCTTTGGAGAAACACCTGAAGAAGAATTTTCTCACTTCTGCTGATGTGACCCACGCTCTGCACAGCGCTAGCAAAATGAGCTCTTTTGGGCATTAGTTAATAAAGTGACCGCCTAATTGACTCCTGCTGAAGATGTTTATTCTACTCGTTTTGCTGTCTGGCCAACTGCCTCCTCATTGTGTGTGGATTTATTTCACACAGGGCAGCAACACACAGCCTGCTCCTGCTCCAGCAACAGTCTGCACCTCACCAGGAGCTGTTGTCCTGCTCCTGCCTCTGTCCTTGGCCACAGGAGAGGCCACAACCAGAGATGTGCAGGCTTCTGGCACTGCCCGAACAGACAGCTACTGCGGCAGCCCGGGAGCTCTGTGATGTATTCGACGAGCCACTTGCCAGGCGCCCCAGGCTACAAAGCCAAATCTAAGGGATCCTTTACTCAGCTTTATCCCTCTTTACGTTAGCTGCCGCCAGAGGGGAACCACGGGGACCAGAGGGGAAGCTCTTCGCTCTGCAGAGCTGGTGGTGTCCGCAGGAGTTACGTCTCCCACTCGCTAAGGAAATATGACAGCAGCATGCCATGCTGCTCGGCCGCCAGCTGGACAGCCGGTACCGTGGCCATGCATCCAGGCCTGTCCCGATGCTGTTGGTGCTCACCCGATAGCAGAGAAGGAGGGAGGGTGTCCACAGGACACGCTGCTGCTGCGGGGATTGTGCTGGTATCCCCGAGGCTTGCATGGACCCAGTGCCTGCCTCACCTGCGTGCTCTGGCACGGCAGGGCTTTCCTCTCAGCTCTCACAACACAAAGCATTTTCTCGTAAAGCCATGTTCCTCAGGGGCAGTTTACAACTACAGGCAGTCCTAAGGCGTGCTGAACCCAGTCTGACAACTAATGAAAACATCGCGTGTCTTCCAAACCCTCCTGAAGAGAAACAGATGAAAGTTGACTTCCCCACAAACGTGGATTTATCATTTTGTTATTCAGCACATAGCTACTACAGAACAGGAAACATCATCATTCCCTGAGCAGCAACATGAAAATTAATAATAAACACTCACAAGACGTCAAATGTTAAAAACGTTGCTCTGTCCTAACACAAACATAAAAGCTGCAAGTTTGACTATTTCAAGTACTTCAAAATGCTAAACAGCTCACGACAGTCTGCCTTACATTCCTGTTTGCTGTGGGAGGGAAGTGAGAAAGTCTTACTTTGCTGCATGAAGCAAAACACAAAGTTAGAAACAATTTAGCACTCTGGCAATGAACTAATGTTTGACTTATTTCTTGCATGCAAAGCTTTTTATTCATAGCTGTACTTAAATGGCACCCAACTTGTCATCCTTGCCACTCTCCAGGAATGGAGCATGAGAAGGAGAAAGCAACTGAGCCACAACAAAGGGGCACTGCAGGCACCTACACCTGGATAAATGAAGGTAGCAGCTATTTTTCCCCCGCAGTTCTTTATAACTCAGCCTGGTGACTGGATGCAATCTGATAGAAGATGTTGGAAATGATTGGAGAAATTCATCAGAAATAGTGGTGACATAAAGCCTCTGAGGGCTACAACCTTGTACAGCAGAAGCAACGGAAAATCATCACCAATATTTTGCTGTAGCGATGAGAGATCACTTTCCTATTGTGAAAAACCTTACCGCTAAGGCACCCCTCCCTTTTCTGAAAGCACCACTGGAGAAGTTGGAGATCTGTATTTCATTAGGATGATAAAATAGACAGGGAAGGTGTAGCCCCGTAAAGAGGCTGTGAATAAATCTAATTTTCTATGGGACTGGTGAGACAGAAAACACAGAATATTAAACAGGGGTTTGTTCAGAGGCTGACTGCAGTCATCAGTGCGTGCAGCATGTGTCTGCAGAACAGGTCTGCAACCTTTCCCAAAGCCAGCGTGTACAAAACTCCAGCGTAAGGGAATCAGAAAGTGCTTCTGGACTCCCTGGTACTGGACTCCCAGCTTCAATTGCATTCATTAGTCTTCATTTTTTCCCCCCAAACTCATTTTGTCACTATGCTCCACAAAAGCATCTGCATGTCTGTGTGAATGAAATGACTTCTAGAAAGGTGGTTGTGCAAAGAATTTCACAAATTCATTTCTCCCTTTACAAACAGATGCCCTAATTAAGCAAATGGTCAGTTCAGAGTTTCACAACAACTTAGGGTTATAGAGAATACATTTTTGTGCAAGGCTGCAAATCACATATTGCAACCTGAAGACTGTTACCCATTTTTACTCGCCTAATACCACCAAAGTACTTCATTAGATTAACTGTATATGTTTAATCTCAGCCATAATAAAAGCACTTGGGAAACTTTCAGAATATTTTAAGCTTTTTTTCTTTTTTTTTTTGGATGAATGAATGACAAGATTATGAGTGTTCAAATATTTGTGTAGAGTCTCACTTTTGTTTGATAGCAAAAGCAAGTTAAGAAATAATAGTGTCAGAGCTGCTGCCAAATGTTCCCAGGCTGTCTGGCAATCACAGCTTTAATGATGATGTAGAAGAACCTCTGAAGGGGCCTTCCATGGCACTGGGGAGGAAAAGTGCTGGTATCCCTCAGTACTGAGTCTGTACTGAATTCAGCACAGCCAGCCCTCAGCTCGTGCACAGCCTCTGGAGCTGTCTGAGACTGCGGCCTCCCGAGCTGCGCCAGCCAGGAGGGAGCAGGATGGCATTCCAAGTGGGGGAATGCTGAGGAATGCTATAGGAAGCCCAGAGAAATGCTATGTCCAAAGAGCACATTTCTGAGAACTGCTGGAGAGCAAGAAGGTGCCTATTAACATATTCCTGCGGCTCAGCTTCATCAGATCAAGTATCTGGGGGACTTGATGAGTCCTGAAGTTATTCTTTCCTAGTGATTACTGCAGCTGAAGAGCCCATTACCCACAGAGCATGTGGTGCAGATCACTTATTGCCTCTGTGAGGCTGATCCAGATGATTAAAAAATTAGATAAAAACATAATGCAAAGCTGCAACTCTTTGAACGTCATGCCTTGACACAGCCCTGCAGCCCCTGTACCTACCAGCAGCATAGCACAGCTGGTCACTGCCAGGACACAGAGACCCTCCGTTAAGCCAGCACCGTGGTGCTTCAGAGGTCTGTAGTACAGCAGACTGTACAATTTTTCTTATCTGCACACTGCCTGTCCATGCACATCTCTGACTTCATTTACAGAGGTGCCTATCCCACTGTGCTGGCTCCCATGGGTTCCACAGCCACGTGCCCAAAGGACCAGCGAAGTTCTCAGGTGCATTTCAGCAACCTCAGCAGGGATGCTGCCACACCTTCTCTTAACAAGCCTTCTGAGAACGTCCTCCTTAGCTAAAACAAGCAAGCCATAATCTAATGCAAGTCCCTGTATACCCTCAGGGAAAGGCAATAGCATTTCCCAAGCCAATACTGATAGAGGACAAATGATATGCATCAGCATCATCAGTCTGTGAAGTTAAAAACAACAACAAAAACACACAGGCAGACAAAAAAAACTTACTTAGTCATTTCTAAGATTTATGCACGTCTTGTTAGGCAGGATATAAAGTGCCCAGCAAAATTTATATTGTTCTAAAAGAAGCACCACTGATACTAACAGTGAAATACAGACTTCTGTCTGCAGGGCTACAGCACAACGGTGCTGCCTGTTTAGCATGAGGAATACATTGTTCAAGTGTCCTCTGCCCTGACAGCCCCAGAGGAAGTTTTGTTTTACAGTATATTAGTGTTTTGCAGGGACTTTATGGCTAAGCAAACAATAAGATGGTTAAATTATCTGATTCAAACATTTGACGTTATAAATGTGAAAGTTAATAGGCTCACATTATTGGAATCACTGTAGAGGAAAGCGTGAACACCTGTCTGGGCAAAAATCAAAAGACAATTGATCCAAAACATTTTTAAAGACTACGTTTCCCTCTGAGGTAAAAGCAAATAGGATTCTGCTCTGTACAGTAACAGGAAAGGTTTATTAAGTGTATTAGCTGAGCTGTCAAATAACTTCTGATAATTAAAGCGAGGCTCTGCTATTTGTGCCCAGCGGAGATACTGTCTTCCACTGAGCAAAACATTTCAGGAACATGGAGCCAGATACAGGGCTCTCACAGAAAGGCCAGCACTGGCTGATAAGCCACTAATCTACGTGAACAAAGCAGACAATAACAAGCATCAGCAATTCTTAAAGGTCGTTACAAGAGGGGCGCAAGCAAGGTGCCCATGTGCTGCCCCAGCCCGCTCCGGCCCCACCGCCTCACACCTACCTGCGGCCTTCAGTGCTGGTGGCTCACCTAGCAACAGTTTTAACCTTTTGGCATGGATTTTCCCTTGGTAATGCGATTCAGCCACCACTGCTGAGGTAAAGGACATGTTACATAGTGTGCAGCATTTGTTCTTATCCACTGTGTCACCATCACTGCCCTGGATGGAGACAAAAAAAACACAAAAAACAGGTGCATCAGCCCACCAGGCAGCCAAGCGGAAGCAGAGGAGAACTCCAGGTTATGTTGAGGATGTGATTTCCTAGGGTCTCCTGCTCCATTTCTCCCCCAGACTCTGTGGGTATCCGCACAATGAAGCATCTCAGCAAGAAGGCTGTGTCCCTTTGCAAGCTCCTGGATGTCAGCTAACAGATGAGCAGAAGTTTTAAAACTTCAAGAGCGTGACTGTATTTCAGTCCCAGCAAGAGGTTCTCTCAGCCACAGTGATGTAGGTAGGGCTCGTCCTTCACAGTCACCAGTAACTGCATTTTTATTTTTACAAATAAACCCCGATTTAATGAGAATATTGTCTCCGTCACTCACTAATGTTATTCTTGAACGAATAAGAGCCAGCATGCCTCTGGCCAGCCATGTAGCTGAGCTGAGACCTATCGCTCTTAGCACAGCCTGTGAGAAGAAGCAGTTGCAGCTGAAGGCTGTCAGCAAAATATCATTAACTCTGCTGCCAGCAAATGTTTGCGAACAAACAGTATCCACAGATACAAGGGTAACCGTACAAACAACTATTAAGCAGGGGAAAGAGGCACATTTGCACCATTAGTCACAATTAATTATTCAATCCATCCATAAGGGAAATAAGGATTGCATTTAGGACCATATATGCATGGCCTCTCTTTTCAGAAGATCGCAGTATGGCAGGTTGGTTGCCTAGCACAGTTTCTAAACAATCACTTTTGAAAATACTGCTCTGTGAAGAGCAAGATTTTTACAAAGCTGGGAAATGACCTGCTGTATGCATGCAGTTAGCATCCTGGTTCATTCACCGGGCAAGAGGCCCCATGCCATGCAAGACTGCCTCCAGGGACAAGCCATCTGGAGGCAGTCATGTACTCTGTTATTCTTTATTTTTTATTTTTTTTTTTATTTAAACAAATATTCTTCCAACTGCTGGTATATTGTCAAAACAGAAAACAGTCTGCTTTAGAGGCTGCAATCTTCACAACTAGTTGCAAATGAGTTTTGCAATTCATCCATGTGCAAAGATAGAAGACAGCTCAGGCGTTTACTGGGGCACCCTGTTTAGCCCAGTGTTGGCCACACAGCAAAACCACACTCAAAAATGCAATTCCCCTTTGTCAAATTTCATCCTTCTATTTGGACAGAGAATGAAGGTCCCAGCTTTTTAACTCCCCCATGCACATGTGTGAGACAGTTCTAGCCCAGACTTCTCCCCAGGTCACACGCAGCACCGCCGGAGCCCCAGTAGCGCTGCCACCACCAGCACATCCCGACCAGTGTGCAGCTGGCTCCTCCAGACATGTCCTCAGCTCACATGGACAGTGCTGCAGAGCGCCAGGCACACAAGCTCCTGCCCCACACAAACCCCACGCAAAGCAGCACCACATGCAGTGACCCCGAGTCACGCACCGGAAGGGCCCCTGAGCCCCCCAGCAGCTGGGGAGCAGGATACAGGCACTAGAACAGTGAACTGATTGTGCAGGGGCACCCAACCCACTGTTTAAGGCTGTCTTCTCCCAAGAAATAAGAACAATTAGAAGGAGGACTGATTTTCATTGCTTTTTTGTTGTTGTTATTAACTATAAATCAACTTAAACCTTAGGGAGAAATCTCAAGAGGCGATAAGTACTGTTCTGGGTGTAATTTGCACTTCTTTTAAATAGGATTCTCTCAACATATTTTATGTCTTCAAAGAGAAATCACTTGAAAGTTAAGAGCCGAGGAAAAATTCCCAGACTCTATTGATCATCAGCGGTGGTAACATATAAAGAGACTCCAACAGAGCTCGTTTGAAAACCTGATACACTTCAGTGTTTACGCACTAGGGTCCCTTCCTCTGCTTGCTCTGCTCTTCAGTGATGTTTTTTTCTTCCCAACCTACTTTCATAGCTAGACTGCTTCTAAAAAAAGAAAAAAACGGTCAAATGACCCTTAGACCCCCCAAGTTCACAATTAAACCGAACCACTACACATTTATCCTAGATCACTACCTATCTTATCTAAGCTCACTGATGTTTCTGGGTGAGCATCTCAAAGCCTGGGTGGGGATTTCACCACCAGCCTGGCATTCACCTGACGAGCAGTGGCCCTCATTTCCTGGTGAGTCTGAGAGCCAGGCTCTGCCTAAAACACAAACAGACCCTTGCTCTAACAGCCAGCCATCTTTCACACCCTGAATGCTGTTCTTCATTAGCAGTATTGAGATGTTTGGAGAGACCTTAGGTACCCACACTTGCAGCATTTGTCGCAGTATCACCTTCCTTGGCCTCTGTGCTATGCTGCCCAGAGGCTGGACCCAGCCCTGAAGGGTAATTATGCCTTGGTGCTATGTCAGCGGCTGTTTTACCTGTAAGCAGATGGGCTGGGGGAACCTGACCCCGGTGTCTTTTGTCACCTGTTGAATGACACCGCGTTGATAGGATTGTGCAGCCAACCAGTAAAACAACGTCGCTTGTTGGCCAGATCGCACAGGGACCAGCGCTGCCAGCAGCCCAGCCAGCCTGAACCAGGGCAGGAGCCCCCCTCAGCACCCTTGGGCTCATTCCCACTGCTCACCTTGCCCTGCTCAACCTAAAGCTGAAAACATCTGAATTTAGCTTCCATAAAACCCAGACCAGCAACTCTAGCCCCGTGTTACACAAGCTGAGCCAACATGCAAGGATTTTTTTCTACTGTTTGTTTTTGCAATTTTCTCCAGGCAATCCCTTCTCTCTAACCTTTGCAAAGATGTACCGGTGACAGGGCTAATGACCTTGCATCAGCTGAAGCACAGCACAACATGAACAGCCTCGGAGATCAAGTATCTGTTTCCCAGCGCTGACATTGCTCCTCTTTCCCCCCGCTCTGCAGCAGCGCAGGCCAGCCTAATTCATAGGGCTTCTCTTTGTAATGTTATAAATTTCAAAGCAAATCTTGTACATCCACCAGAATTAACTTCAGTTATTCAGATGCCTGTTAACAAGCCACTAAAAGGCATAATCCTCATACAGGGCCAGGCAGTTGCAGTCCTTTACTGGATGTTGCTTAAGCAATCCTCAAGAAAAAATGTGGATTTTTAATCCGTAGATGCAAATCTGCTGTCTTCATTTCCTAGTTTTTATTAAGAAGAAAAGATTATACAAACCCTTGAAATACAGCAATATAAAACATACCACTCCAGGCACTGCAAAGTGTCTTTTAAATTTGAGTTAATTTTCTGTGCATGAAGAAGGTGCTGCTGTTAAAGTGCTATTTCCACAATGCTCTGTGTGAGGTTTAGACCACTTGCCTGCTCTTTTGGAGCCTGCTCTTCTTGTGGTACAAGCAAACAGCAAGTACCAATTCATGGCAATCTAAATCCAAAACAGGCTTTAAGGAGCATCTTAAGGCCTATACATTCACTGAAAAAAGCCAATCCTAGATGAAGTGAGGGATGCTTTTTACAACACAAGCACGTGTGCCAGAAGGAAGATGATAGTTAAAGCAACTCCACCATCTTACAGTACAAATAGGGCGAGAAAGAATTGGAAGGCTTTTCTCACAGCCCAAAGAGTTCATTTCCTAGCAGATCAAAAATTTTCATCATGTTTGCCCTGATTATAAGTGGAGCCCTACTTTGTTGTTTTTTTTTTTTTTCAAGTGAGAACACCCTGACTAAAACTAATTCTGAGACTTGAGGATATGACTCCTAATTTCAGAGTGGCCTTGACACAAGCTGTGACTTTCTCAGATTGCTTTCAGTTGAAACACTAAATGGAAATTTAAAATGAAATGTCAACCACCACTCAGTACACCAAAGACATGAGATTTGTCCCTTCTCCACACAGAAAAAAAAAATTAAAATAGTAATGAATAGCCCAACAATTAGGATGTCACCCAGTGCAAAACTAATTGTATGTCTAGGTCTTCTTACTTTGCAAGGATAATGGGTGTTTTAGGAATGCAGAATGTTTCTATACTCCTCAAATAATAGCATATGCAACCCTTCACACCAGTGAGAGGCCAGGTAGAAAATGCTGTCTCTCAAACTATTTCATCAAGTATCTACAACTGCAGAAACTTTTCTTTCCTATTGTCATGTGGAGAAAGACAAAGTATTTTTGTTTTGTGGCCAAAGGGATACTAAAGAAATGGCATACAGTCATGTAACAGTGCAGTTTTTGATGAAAGAAGGCTAATACTCCCTTTTTAGTTGCGGAAATTTAATTGGTTTGCAAGGATTATTTCTAATATTCATTTAAGTCAGTATGTCATGGCTTGACTAATGTTGCTAGATATCTGAATTTGGCAATACAGCTGCATTCTGTACACAGTAATGATGTTATCATGCTGCCTCAGAGATGTCCTAAATATTTCTGTTCTATTTAAACGCTAAAAGCTTGGATAATAGCTGATCAGCAATAGGGCTACTTTGCAAATACTGCGCTGTAAATGTTGGCAGATTTTCCCTGCTACATTTTTATAATATAAATAATTTCAGAATGTAGGTCTTGCATAGCATATCATTCACCTGTTTCATAAGGACTTATTCAATTCATGCCCCATTAAGGGCTGCCCTTGGCACAATCAAACACAAGAAAACATAGAATTACCTTAGTCCTCACTGTGCCCTTTCATAAAAGAAATGGGAATTCATTCAGCTTTGATTTAAGGTCTGTTTGGTTCTCTCTGTCCACCATATCCATGTGCTAAGGTGCACGTGCAGGCCTGGGGTTTCTTGTTTGACGTAATGGAGCTCATTAAAGAATTATGTTTCAAGTCTATATGTGCATGTCCACTCTATCTTTAACATCCTGTAATTAATAATTCGATAAAAATAGTGTGAGATTCTGTTGTTATGGGGTAGATTGCATCTGCAATTATCCTGTGTGCAACATAAAAGTTCTACTAAAATTTTAATTACTGTGTGAAGGAGCTTTCAGATCCCTTTGGCAACACTCACAGGCTTCCTCCTTTAATTAGAAGATATCTTGCTAAATATTGATAGCATTAAGCCACAGTCACAGTCGCATAGATCTGAAATGGCTTGGATACTATCTGCTGGAATCTCATCAGCAGCTCTCACACGGGCCTGGGAACACGGGAAAGAGCTGACTGAATAATTCACTGAGAATCGTTCACTCATAAATGTAGTCTGCCTTTATTGCCTGACAAATGGCTGGGAGCTGGTCTGATTGCCTCACGCCTGTTTGTTTATCTGAATGCAGCTGAAGAACCAATCGCATTTTTTTGAACTGCAGACAGATTGCAAAGCCTCCACGAGGAGTCTTTCAGCCGCAGCATTCCGTTTCCATTGACCCACAGAAAAAATCAGGTCAGAGGAGACCTGTGGAGGTCACTTTAGTCTCAGGTGACCTTTCTGGTCATGCTGTGGTTTCCAGCTGCATCATGGCACAGGGACAGCAGGGACACCAGGAGCTGAGTCCAAGCGGGGGGCACAGGGTCCAAGGCACAGTCCTCACCTTAAGGCCTAAAATACGCTGCACTGCACCCAAAGTGCTGGCCAAACAGTAAGTTTTGCAGTTGCATACGAGAAGCTGCTGGCTTCAAGCACAGCAGCTCTAAAGCCTCGGCCAGAGCCACCGAGGAGCAGCCTCCACCCTCCCAAACACTCAGCCATAAGCCTCCCTGCAGCAATTTACCCTTTCTGACTTTTGCACAGTCGCTCACCAGCAAAAACCAGGCCATTACAGGTAGTTTGGTCTTCGTTAAACTAAATAAATGCTGGATATCTGCAGCAAAAGAACATTCAAATAACTAAAAATGCAATTACTGTTGCTGACGTGCATAATATTTCTTGTACAGTTTATTGAAAATTATTTCCAGTTACTTAGCATTTCAGCTAATCTAAATGTTACCTCTGGGTACTTGATTATTTGTAGCTGTTACAGAAAAAAAAAATGCACAGAGTCAATGATTCACAAAGCAGTTGAGTAAACAGGGACTCAAATTATACCCACATTTTCTGATCGGAGCTTTTTAGCTGGACAGCCTCCATCTATGGGATGAAGCATATAATAGAGGCGAACTTTGCTGGCATGTTTCCGACTCTGGAAAAAGAAAGAAAAAGAAAAAGCAAGAAATGAAGTTACAAAAAAAGCAAGATGCTCTACTGCACTGCATACAAAACCAAACTGCAGTAAGACTTCACATCTCTTTGAGATGTGTATACAAGGTGGGAGGAGAAAAGGGGGAAAAGACATAGGTGAGAAACACCTGCATCCTGTGTGGGTTTCCAGGAGCTTTTACAGAGCTCTCCCCCGAGCCGAACTGAGCTGTAGGGAGGTTAGGGCACCTGCTATTAGCAGGAGAAATGGTCCACCTTCACCCCACTCCATGCGAAGTCCTGCTGCCTACAGCTCCCCAAAGGCACAGAGGAAATAAAGAGGTAAGAGAAGAGCAGTGTTTGTTATCGGACCATTTCCACACCAGGAGAGACTGAAAAGATCAGGGTTATTAAGCTTCAGGAGAGACAGGATGGAATCATAAGGGATTAGATGCATACACACAGACAGAAACACACAGTTTCTACACTTCCAGAAGAATAAAATACATAAAGGGAATAAAACCTCACTCTCTAGGAAATAAGCCAACTGATACCTGCCAAAGGTTTGAAAGAAATTTCTCCCATGGGTAAATTATCAGATAATTGTGCATTATATGAAATCTCCTGCTTTCCTTAGAAGCAGCTGGGGCTGGCTCCGCATCGCCCTCCAGCACCAGCACCGCATTGGATGCAGCCAGAGCGTGCCGGCAGGAGCATTGCCCTGGTCACACCAAGAGGCAGAGCCATCCCCAGAGCTGTCAGCCT
Source organism: Aythya ferina (assembly GCF_964211825.1). Lineage (NCBI taxonomy): Eukaryota > Metazoa > Chordata > Aves > Anseriformes > Anatidae > Aythya > Aythya ferina. Next base: position 5,683,173 of record NC_140310.1, read on the forward strand.
GCAAAGCAAGATGTAAAAGCTGCTGCAGCAGGAGCACAGACACGCACCTTCAAAAACACTACCTCGCAGTCGGAGCTCTCGCCTTCCAGTAGATGGGAGGGGAAAATAGCCTGTAACTACTAAATAGGTGCATCCAGAGCCCAGACATGCACGGCAGCTATTATTATGCAAATGTTTTCTCAGAATCTCCATTTTTGATTGCCTCATGGAACAATGGCACCATAATATTACAATTTCAGATCACAGATTTGCAATTTTAAAATATTAAATTATCATTAGCATGTACTGGAACATTCTTTTTCCTGTGGCGTGAACGTGGAGCTAAATTTGCATGGAGCTAAATTTGTATGCATAAATGTGACTATGCAATATTTTTTTTTAATGGAGCAAATCAGTCAAGATAAATAATGGCAAATATCTTTCCCTAATTTCACTTCCTGTATCCATTTAGAAAATGCAATTTTCCCTGACAGAACTCAAGCTCTCTTTGAACTTGCTGCTATCAGAGCTTAGCACAGGAAACCCCAAAAGCTTCAGCTACCAGTGATTAGCAGTCCAGATAGCAATGGCATAATTAAGAAATGACAACATAAATGTTTGAAAGGCAAACAACAGTTGTGGAACATCAGCCTCACTATCTGGTACTGATCCTGCCTCAATGTTTTCTTGTCTGGTTTGGGCTAATCCTGCATTTCTTGATGTCTTCTTGTATGCAGCTCCCTATAGAATTTATAGGTTACAAAGTTTTTCCATCTTTTGGTTTGGGTGGGTTTTTTTTTAAGTCTTTTAAATATGAAAAGATTTTAACACTAATCATTCCTATTGTTCTTTTCTGTGGCACTCACCTGTGCAATACATGATGTCTGAATGGCAGCAGTAAAAGGCAACAAAGCTTCAGCTTTTTGTAAAACACCTCTTACTTTATTTACGCATTTGTTTGGATTTATGAATGCTAAGGAAAAGGAATAACTTATGTTTGGCATAATGTTGAACTACATGGTCCCTATGCGGCCTTATTATCCTATGGTTATAAAAGCAGAGCTTAAAATCACCCCCAGCTTTTGCAAGTAAGTAGTGAGTACCTCATTCCCTCGAAGGAAGCAGAGGTAGCACAGCCTATTTGTCAAACCATTTTATCTCTGGTCTTTCCTACATTTACATGTGTATTTATCATCCTAACACCACAGCAAGAGTGAAATGATTGTTCTTGGTGTGCTGCTTGCAAACAGCCCTGCTGGTTTTCTTCTCTCCACAAAGCCACCAAAACCCACTGCAGCAGTGATACGCGGAGAAGGTGAATGCTGGCAGTGACAGCGATGCTCCGCAATGCTCCATGGCCACTTATGGCAGGACAGCTTGTGGCACGGGCTGAGCTGGGCGCTGCTCACTTGCCATCCAAGTGGAAGTACCTGAGGAACAGGGGGCAGAGGAACAGCCACACACAGGAACCACAAAACCAGCATAAATGGGATCAGGGCTCACGCAGCTCCTGTTTTGATCCCCCTCACAGCACCCATGAGACTTAAAAAAGACAAATTTTTGTCACAGCTGTAAATCTGTGGTCTGGAACAAGAACACCGCCTTTGAAGGTATCTGCCTGCTCATCAATAGCCGCCACAACTTATCCTAGGGTGCACTAAGACAGTGTTTCTGTGCCTGTGAATATTTCCTTTGTAGCTTTACAAAGTGTTATGCCAAAGGCACTTTCACTTGAATTCTGTCTCTAGTGTCTGGAAACAACTCCTATAGCAGGGAAGAAGTCTAGCTTAATACTACATACATGCTTTAAAAACAACCCTCTCTGTGTGATGTGGGGGGGGGGGAGCTCAGAAAGGCAGTTTTCACATAGCAACTGCAGGCTTCTGCATTGTAAGTTCATGCTATTGTTAGAAGTCTCATCAATAAAAGTAAACAGATCATTTCTATCTATATCAAACCTATTCTAATACCAAGGACTATGGCTGAGGCAGCAGCATCCCAGCAATGCAACCCTAGCACAGAAAAGAACAAAGCAGAGCTGAGTTGCACTATGAAATGCGATTTGATTTTGCATAAATCAAGTTTTGCAGCACAGTTCTGTCCAGAGCGTGCAGCAGGGAGGCGAGAGCAGACAATCAGGGCTCTGTGGGAAGGACAGCAGCTGGCAGGACCCTGTGAGCTGCAGGCGAGGCTGTTTTCGGACAGAGCAGATGATTTCTGCCTCTGGAGCTAGGACAGCAAGGGATGAGAAGTGAAAGCACTGGCTTATGGAGGATTTGCTCGCTGCTGCAGTAATTTAGCAGCTTTTTTTTGTACGTTTACCAGCAACAGCAATGTCCTTGGGAAGGACCGAGGCACCTCTCCCTCTACAGGGCCAGGAGTCTCTTGAAGAGGCATTAGCTGGGGGTTCACTGGGCTGGACAGCACCGGCAGCGATGCCTCCTTCCTGCAGCCTGGCAGAGGGTGCAGGAGGCTGCCAGCAGCCCCAGCCCAGCAGCCTGCGGCAGCCCAAGGGTCTGTTCCCACTTTGCACTGCTGATTTAAGCTGACCTGACAGTCTGAAATATTTCACCATCTTGCAAGGGACTTCTTCCCTTACCCCAGCCACCTCACCAGCTTCAAACCAACTGCTCTGCTGCTTTCCTCACGCTGTGATTGCTTCTGATCCGATTTCTCTATTCTCCACAGTTCTGTTTATCATCTGCTTTTTCACTCTTCCGCTCGCAGCATCATGTTTTCAGTCAGCCTGCCTTTCCTTTCTTGCTCCCCCCCTCCTCCATGCCCTGCTCTCGAGCCAAAGCCACCAGACCTCCTTTTGCCGGGGACACGCAGTGCGTCAGGCACAGGCAGAGACTGTGCAGGAAATGGGAAAAGGAACTGTAAAGGCAATGCTAATGGCTGTGGCTTCACTTAGCTTGCAATAAATTCTTTTCCAGAAGACCGTTGGTTGGATTTTAATCCTTTTAATGTGTACCGTGTCGATCCTTTTTGTATGCTGGCAGTTTCTTAATTAAATTGCCACAAAACATGCAGTCATATGATTACATCAACTTTATTATCTATATGTGCCCTACTTGTAATCTCATCAAAAGACAGAAAGTTATTTTGGCTAGACCCAGTTCCCCACACCTCATGCAGAAGGCCAGTCACACTGTCTGCCTGAGACCATGCCGTGCAGCCCGCCCTGGAGGGGCTCTGCCCCCCATCACCTCCCAGGAGCTCCCTGCTCTTCCCAAGGCCTGACCAAGGCCAGCGGTGATGATGCTGGGTGCGTGGCCAGCTCCTTCCGAGCACTGGTTTGCAAATGACTGGACTTGCTGATTCAAAAAAGCAACATCCTAGATTTCATAATCATTTAACAAACTTTCCAATTCCTACTGGAACGGAACCAATTTCTCCCTCATTCTGTGATATAACAACATCCTCTGCTTTTCTAAAATAGAGGACAGAAGTATTTTCAGAAAACGCCTTCCTTTTTTTGCCTCTCCTACCCACACAATGAGCAAACACTATTGTCAAGATCCCCGTTGTTCGCTGCAGAGACAAACTCCGTCTGTTATTCCAGACGATGCTGGGTGCCAATGTCCTTTTTCTCTCTTTGTAATTTTTGCAAAGCCTCATTTATAATTTATGGTCATTTCTATCCACTTCCCCTTTTCCTCTGTGAGTTAATTTTTTAAAATGTGTCTCCTCACACTTGTTACTTCCTGGGCACACAGATACGTGTCCGTAATTCCCAATTACATACAACTGGATTTACACTGCTAGGAAGCTGGCTTCTTTAAAGCAACGGGTAGACACATTTCCAGTTTAGACATTAATTTGCTCACACATAAAGGTAATTAACTGCTGATCTACTCACCCAAACAAAGTGGAAGTAACCACTGGCCCCTTCCATTTTTTCTACATCCATGATCATTCCCTCCCTGCCTGTTTAGTCCAGAGAAGGGGCTCCGATGTGCACCAGGAGCAGTCCCTGCTACATGCCATGGGGACCATTTCACAGCCCCAGCAGCATCTCCTAACTCTTTATTCTGCAACTTAAAAAATGAAACAAAAAGGAAAAAAAAAAAAAAAAAGACTTCAGATGCTCCAAGTAAAACAAATAGCTGTGACCTGCTGCACCCAAAGCCGGTGACTTGTAAGGGATTAAAGGGGCTGCTTTGTCTTCCGCTCTGCTCAGCTCTGCAATCACGCAAGGTCGAAGTGTCCAGCCCAAGCCTGGCAAGTTTAATTAAAATCAACATTGTTGTTGCTACAGCCACCTTAACAAGAGAAAAGAGCCACCCACTCGAGGCTCCTTTGAGGGTGGCCCTGGATCAGCACCCAGCGCCACAGCGCATTTCCTGAGGAGCTCAGAACCAGCACCAGGACCACCTCCCGGCTTACCTGGGCGCCAAACCTAGGAGGAGCCTCAGAGTCTGAGAGAAGGGTTCCTGGGCTGATCTTGTTTAATGGCAGAGAAAATGCTGCCCTTGGGTTTCTTCCCTTGGTGCAGTCTCCAACCCACAGGCAAACCAGGGGGGTCGCACCATGCCCTGTGCAGCAGGGACAGCACAGGCTCCAGGGCTGTGTGATGCTCGCTTGCTTACAGGATTTATTCCATAGCTGGAAACCCCTGCCCTGCCATCCTACAACTGCCCATTCAACCAGGACCTATGCTCAGCTCTGCAGGCTCCTGCATGATAGATAGCTGCAGGCCAGCAGAACGGTAAGGCATGAATTTTCTTTCTCAGGAACCACCATTTCATCTTTAACTTCACCATCTTCTATACTGATTTAAACTGTAGCCAAAGTATCTCTGGTCCTGCACACCGCAGCGTGCCCTGCAGAGAGAACAATCACTGCCTGCTCCCAGCTGCTGCTCACAGAGCATGAGGTGGCATGGCTCGGCACTGTTCCCTCATCCACCCCGAGTACCCGTGACTGCCGCCAACTCCACTTCTCCCCCAGACACGCTGAGAGTCCCTCATTGCTTCTCCAGCATTTCTGATGCAGGTGAATTGTACATTCAGGCTAATGCAAATCTGCATTTACTTTTCTTTTGGTGTTCTGGGATTTATTTATTTTTTTTGCAAGCAGTGCACATCCCTGTGAATGTGCCCAGGGAAAGGGGAGCTGGGAGAGAGTGTGAGCAGGGCAAGAACCTGAGGCAAGCTTCATGCAGCAAGCTTGACCTTTGCTGTTTGCTTGCAACCAGCTTCCCAGCTGTATGCAAGCCCTTTATCAAGGTATTTGTGGCATTTAAAACCCTTTAAACTTGTAGAAAAGCAGTTCCTCACATGTCCCTGCTCAACATGCCTTTACCCTCAGATCTGTGCCAGGGGTGTGTACAGAGGTGCCGTGGGTGGGTGCCTTCGCTGCAGCCATGCGTTTTCTCTGCTGCCTTGACCCAAGCCATGCACAGACATCAGGTTCCCCCTGACAGAAACAGATCAATTTCAAGCAGCTCGAGCCCAGGTTTCTCAGCTCAGACTGGTCTGCCACAGGTACTCAGGGTGCTTACGGCTGCATTAACCTCACTGTTATGGTCCTGACACAATGGGAAACAGCACCAGAAGAGTTAACTCAGATACATCTCCTCCTTACGAAATTTACCCAGCACAATGCTGCAAAGCAGCAAACAGCAGCAATGCTTGGCTGTTCTCATTCTATCTCTGTGTGTTTGAAACAAATCACTTTTAAAGTATGTCAGTGCAACTCGCTTCTGAGAACCTGCTCAGCCCCGGTGCAGTGCGTGGGCGGATTTTGTCACAACACACAAAGACAACTAAAGACTCTGCTTTCAAACACCTGGAATCCAAATCCAAACACAGCTTTGAGTTTAAAATATTAAAGAAAAGCAGGAATCAATATCTGGAACAGACAAATGCCTTCCTGTGCATCAGCACAAAGGGGCTGCCGCAGGAAAGAGAGGCTTCTCCCCGGGGATGGCGTGGCTGGGGGCTCATCCCAATCACGCAGCTGAGAGAGGTGCCCTCACTTCCAGCCCAGGAGCCTCCCTGGCTTGATGGGGCATCCCTTGTGCCCCTCCATCACCTCCAGCCCCAGGATGGATCTCATCCCTGGTGGGTTTTACCACTGCTCAGTGAGTAGCCTAACGAACTTCAGTTATTTTTAGCCAGAAACAGGACTCTGTGCAGAGGGAACCTTGGAAGGGAGCTGCATGAGAAGTCTTTATCTGTTCTGCTGCTGCTGCTGCTTAGCAATAGGTTTGGACACTGGGAGTGCATTAAAAATAATGCTTGGCCGTTAATGTTTACAACAGTATAGCAACATGGAGCCTTGTAAAATACCAGTTTAATTTAAATTGGTTTCCTGGAGCACACTACTCTAGTAGCTAATACTGCCCTGGTGAGTATGTACTTACTGTATGCAGAAAAGGGAAGAGGTATCACAGCAATCTCACCATAAAAACTGACACCCACGTATATCTTTCATATATGCTGTGAGGTCGCATTTACCTCAACATATTTTACTTGCTGCTGGTAAATGGCACGACACAAAGTGGATGCCAAGGCAATTTGCAAAGGTCTGTGTGTGCACATACAAAAAACAGAATGGCACCTACATCATCTTTGCAACCAAACAACACACGCACACATTAGAAGCTTTCTTTAGTCTGAATTTTGTTTCCCAAGCTGAGGTTCTACCAAACACCAGTACAATCTGCAGAATAATCTGCAGAAGTTTGAGCAACCACTTGAAACTATATACTGTGCATACAATGCAGCAAAGCAAATTCTCAGCAGTTGGTGGGAAGGACATAGGAACAACAGGTAGGACATGTCCCATCCTCCTTCATCCTCTGAAGTATTTGCAGGTTTTTCTCACTACAGCAAACCAAAACTTTGCAGGTAGGTGCCATGGCACAACAGACCAGCTAGCGATGCTAACATTCCTTCAGCAGCACCCAACCAACACCAACAGGCACTTTGACAGACCAGAGCCTTGTGTAGTTTTGATTCCAGCTGAAATGTGTCCTCTCTGCTCCTCCATCCTGGAAATGCCCGCAGCACCTCGTGTGGGGAGCTCACATCACACACAGAATATTCCAGCTCCTTGTGTTCTGGTGCAGCATTTATTTTGTTAACTGGAATATATGCTCCTTCGCTGCATTAATATTTCAGATACAAGATTGCCTCTCTGAGCACACACATTTTGATCCTTAAAGCACTGATGTGCCAATGGTAAACAATGTTTATTATTCCTACTGACAAGCCATCATTTTATGCAAAGTTTCCCAGAGCAGGACAGCCCAACTGGAAGCAGATTAACTTGAGCACCACTCCAGCCCGTGCAGACAGAGTATTGATGGGGCTGTCGATACTGTGCGCCTGCTTCGCCCACTGTGACAGGGTGAGAAATTCCAAAGAACACTCGGCTCCCGGAGATGAGCCAAAGGGCACAGCACTGTATTTATTCTCTGGAGTTTGCTCTGCATTTGAATTTTAATACACTTTTCCTTTGCCCTCCCCCTGCCTCTCAGGCTACACAGTGAGCATTTAAACATCATTCCTTCATTTCGCAAGGTGAGCCAATAACAGCACATCCACATGACACTTTCCTGGGCTTCTCTTCCTTCAAACCTGGTGTATTTCTTCATTTTAAATGAAAAAGTAAAGTACCATCTGAACACCTGAAGCAATAAAGATTACAATGAAGAAAAGCGTTATAGCAGCTTAAGGAGCAAATGTGGTGATGAATATGCAGCTCAAGGTGGAATCTGAAAGCAACTTTGCATATTTGGTAATTTTCCTGCAGGATTTTCAAGGAGAAACTTGAAAATAAATTGTACCATCTTTCTAATGGCTGTGAATACTTCTATACAGCAATGAGGATTCAGAACTAACTAAGAAACCTTATCTTTCTAATTTACAGAGCAGCACACCAAAGTGACTGCTACAGCCCTCTCTCAACAACAGAGCTGGTAGAGGGTGTTAAATTACGGGTAATCAAGACATTATTCAGGAAAGAGGTCTGCCACTCCAGAAGGATGCAGAAATACCTAAATCCTCTCTGGAACACAGGTTTTCAATGCACTTTCAGCAAGTAAACCACATCTTATTTCCCCCCTCCTCCTCTGCTTGGCACAGGCTACTTCCACAACCACTGCTGCCCGCTGACCTTCTCTGATTTCTCTGATGCTCTTCCCCTTGCAGAGGGATAACAGCGGTCGCTGAGTGTATTGATCCCCTGCTGAAGTGGTCGCACATCTGCAGGGGCTTCTGCTCACAGGGAACAGCCCCAGTTATCCCTCTGCAATGCTTTTGAAGGGTGAAAGGTGTTGGAATAGCAATGCTTTGCTGATAAAAGCTGCAGGAGCTGATTCACGACCACACTGCTGTGACACAAGCCTGAACCCCAGCCTTTCCACCGGCTCCCACCTCCTTGCAAAGGGCTCTGCGCTAAGGTGTGGACACTGGGTCACTACTCTTTTCCTGCTTAAAAACAAAAATCAGCCCTCTCATTTCAAAGTTGTGTCGGAAGGCACACACTGTCTGTGCAAAGACAGAGCAGGAAGGTGCCTTCTTGGCGCGCTGCCCGGCCCCATGGGAACCCTACAGCAAAGCCCAGGACCTTGCCCCTCTCCCCTGACTCTCCTCAGCCTCCAGACAGAGTTGCACAAAGCACATAAAATAAGGGCAGTATTTTGCTGTATGTCACGTTGGTAGCAAAAATATGCTGCAAATACTCTGATTCTTTTGTCATTTTTCCACTACACTTGCCCTTGGAAATAATACTGCTTAATACTGCACGACTGACATCAAATTATTTCTTATTCCTGGCAAAGTCCTGCAGCAGAAAAGAAGAGTTATTGGTTGATGATTTGGGGAAGGAGACGAGACAGCGATTGGAACTGACTACTCCTGTTTGGCAAGATAAAAACATCCCCCTTTCATACACCATTTCCCTCCTTTTCTTACAGAGAAACGTCTTATTTTGCATGCGCAAAGGAGCCAAGATTTCACCGCCTGGCACAAAGGCTGCAAGCCTCCCTTGGCTGTGACGAGGAGCCAGGGGATGAATTCCCCAGCTCTCCCTGCTCCGGCTCAGTCACAGTGCTGTGGACCCACACAAATCACGGCACAGAGGGAGATGCGTTCCCCACACAGACCTTGAGCCTCAGACTCTGGCTTTGCAGTCCAGCCTCCAGCCGGTGCCTCCCCCCTGCTCTCAGCCTGGGCCAGCACCAGGCAGCAGCAGAGGGGAGCACCTCCTGGCCCAGGGTCCCCATGCAGCTCCCCGAGCAAGGCTGGAGCCCCCTGGCAGTGCTGAGGCACCTGGATGAAGCTGGGCACGTGCCGACGGCAGGGTTTTGCTTTCTGAAGTGCTGCACTTTTCCCTGTGTCAAGGGCTGGCAGCTGTGGGCAGCATGGAGCTCTCGTACCTTCACCAACAGAGTTTTGTAAAAGAATGGTCATGTTGTGAAACCAGACATTACAGAAGTGAATATTCTCGCCATAAACTCAATTTGTCCATCTGTCCAGGGAAAAGAAACACCTTATGACTCAAGTGTCTAGCAGGAAGAATGGCCTTCTCCATTCATGTAGCAGATCCTCGGAATGAACTGCTTATGAAACAGTGTCAGAGCAAGAATTATTTGCAGAAATTATTCTCCAATAATTTTCCATGATTAATGTATGTGGGGAAATCACAGACAGCCTGTCCAGTGTCTGAATGGAAAAAGGCTAAGTTCGCCTAATAAATGATTTACTATGTATTATTTGCTCAGGTTTCTCAGAACCAAATCCAGCTTGCATTGGGAAAGAGACTGGAGCTGCAGAAAGATTTCCAGTTTGGTTTTGCAGCCCATGCATGGGCTGCCCACAGAGCCTCCCCATGATGTTCGGTGCCACACCAAGCCACAGCAGGGCAAATGCTGCACGCATTGACAGCATGGGGAGAAACATCCACAACGCTGCTCTGCCCATGCCCCGGTGACATCCCCCTGTGCAGATGCACCTTATGCAGCATCGCCTTCCCCAAAACCTCAGGGCAGGTCTGCAGACCCCCTGCCATGCCCGCGGTTTCCTTGCACTGGGATGTGAGCAGAACGCGCGTTCCCTCTGGGGCAGCACCCGGAGCCAATGCTCAATAGTGCCATGTCCCACAGCGAAAGGCTGCTGCAGAGGCACTGCTGCAGGGCAGAGGCACAACCAGCTTCCCATGGGGGACAGGCCAGGTCGGGCAGGGGCCAGTCCCATCCCCCCCGGCTCCCCCTATCCCTCCAGTGCCCACGCACTGCTCTGCGCCACGCGGCCCAGTTGGGTAACAGCATTGCTGTGCCGAGCGTCTGCGGCGTCTGCTGGGATTTCACTGGGGATGACAAATGAGCACAACACCTCGCGCTAGAAATATACAACAGAAAAACATGTCGTTTTCCACATTTTGAAAACATCTGCTACGAATTAATGATTCAGCTCATACCTACAATTACAGACACAGAAGAAAAGAGATTGGCTGAGCACCCCACTGCTCTCACGTTGCTACTACTATTTTGCAGCAATGCTTCTGCCTCCTGTAGACCAAAATTTGGCAGCCGCACCACCCATTTACCAGGATCTGGAAGGTGTCCCTACAACTGCAGCCTTTGACTTCGCAGTGGCTGCTGTGGTCTGTGCTGCACAGAGGGCAGCCAAGGGAGTATTTACAGGAAACGTCTCAAGGAATTTGCCAAAACAGACATGTACAGTGCCTTATAAATAAATGTGCATTATTGTTGTTGTTATTTATTAATGCAGCACAGCATCCTTGGATACCATACATTGATTAAGCTTCCTGCATGTCTTCACTGGCCATACTGAGACAAGTGTCTACCCTACTATACCTACTCAAAGCAAATTTTTAGGAAAAATTCATCTTCGAGGCCTCGTAGCAGTCTGGTTCTGTTGAAATGCTGCAGACACACTTAGCTTAGCATATTCAAAAGCAAGGGCAAAATGCAGCTCAGCCACTCAGGCCCTGCAAATGCTGAAATCTGTCATCCCCAAGCTCTCCATGTTCATCACTGCTTTCTCCTGGAGTCCTCCAGGGAACACTGAACCTGTGCCAATGATCCTTTGCACATGCCACCAGCAGCACAGCCCTGCGGCACCACCAAGGCCAGTCCTCTGGTCCCCTGGGATTCGTACCATGCAAAGAGTGATCACCTGCTCGGTAATCCTTTGTGCACCACAAAAAGTGACCCTGCACCCTCCTCTTCATCTGAACATGAAGGAGAAAACCTGTTCTCTTTCGGGTTACTGCCGAGACAGCACCCAACCTGGGGACTCGGCTTGTGCTGCTGCCGGCCTCCCCAGCCTCCAGCATTGAGGCATGGGTGGCAACAGCTCTCCTTTCCTGAAGGATTTCACAGCAGCATATCCTTCAGGAGTTTCCTCCCTTGTTTAATATGAATTTATTTAATTTTGTTTTGAAGATATGCAGTGCTGTTAATTGCTGTTCTAACATGTCTCTAATGATATACCCTTCTAATTGTTTATTGCTTGCCTACCTCTTAAGTGCTTGAACACATTCAGAAATACTAATCTATTCTCTGCACAATCAGTGATTCCTATTCAGTCAAGCATAGTGCAGCACATTTAATATAAAAACTTGAGTTTGTTTTGCTGAACTCTTAAGTGATTCCTTGCTAGCTACATTTATTTGAAAACTATATTTTATTAGAGGTCAAATTGTAGCCTGACTGCGGATTTAGGCAGGACAAAAAAATACATGCAGCAGACAACGTTGCAGTAACATCGTTCACAGAATAATGTGCCACCAACAAAAGTGATTTTTAGAATTTTGAGTTTTCAAAGAGGAATTTTAAATGCTCATTTAACTTGCTTACTGGGAATACAGTAGCCAAAGCCACCCTATAAAACACGTAACTGAAAGAGGCATCGATGGAAGAGTTACACCCCAACAGACTGATTAACAAAAAGCATCCTACCTCGTAATGGGCCACGCGCTGGGACTCGGATATTAGCTGTGCGCTGCACACTTTGCAGTAACTTTCAGTGAATAATTCCTGGTCAATGTCAGATGATTTCATCTGTTCACAGCAACAAAGAGAAGAGACAACAAACAGATTTAGTTCCAAGACACAGGTAGAGCAGTGCAGTTGTATTTGATGAAGACCCCTAAGGAGACACGGGCCAAGCAACACCTGAGTTGCGGGGTTCTTCTCACAAGAACCACAAGTTCGGAGTTCCCAAGTTTTTCACACAGGCAGTCTACACCGAACACACGGTCCTAGCCCTGCCAGCACCACTACCTGCTCCTTCCAGCACCCTGCACACCCGCGGGCTCCTGCTTTGAGCCCCTCAGGCGCATCGGAGCGGTGCCGTCCTCTGCCCTGTCTGCAGGGTGGTGCAGAAACAGACCAAGGTCAGAAGTAATTAGGCAGCAGTTGTCATCAATGAAACAAGAAGTGCTGCAGTTCCTCAGCCTTTAAAAATAATAAATAAATAAATGTGGATATTACGAACTGGAGGAAGATGTTTTCGAGCTGGAAGGGTGCTCTGCTGCATTTCTCAATTTAGACACTCTGCTATATTTCTCAATTTAGAAGAAGGAAATTGCTTAGGTGATTTAGCGAGCTGTGCTGTTCCCAAGCAGCTGTTTAAATATTTGTGCATTCCCCACAATTTCCAGTGAGGACACTTGCGCTTCCAAAAAGAGCTCGGTGTGTGATCTGATTCATATGAACACTTCAGTTCTCTGTTCACACCTGCTTCCTCGCCATGCAAGCAATTGCAGGTATCAGCCTCTGAACTGATAATCACAGTGTGTATCAGGAAGGTTGAGGCTTATGAAAAACTGAACCCAGGCAGAGCAAAACCCACCAGATGTAGCTTCCCATAAAGAATATTTAAAACAAAACAAAATACATAAACTGTGCAATTGAAGAGTGAAACAGAGGGCAGTGCTTTCTAACTAACGCCAAGATAAAATCTCTGTGAATTCACAATCATCACAAACCCAGGCACAATGCAGACTGATAATTCAGTTTTTATAGTGCTTATTCCACTGACTGGGAAGAAAAGTATCATGGTAATAATCAGGTTATGATACCTCACCAGCAGAAAAGCTGCAGGGTTTGGGGACACACCAGAGCTCTGGGGCTGCTGGGTCCAGCTGTGCGGGGTCAGGATGGGACAAGGAAGCTCCATGGGCTTGGCTGCTGCCAGCCCGCTGCAGGTGGCTGCACCACAACCCACACACACTGCAATCTCAGGAGCATTAAGGTATGTGTTACGGGTGTTTTATAAAAACAAGCAGCTGAGCAGACACCTGAGGGTCTCAGCCTGGCTCTCACCCCCAGCCCCATGAAAAAGGTCCACTTTGATGTTTGTGATCTACCAGACAAAAGATACAAACCACAGAGCTCTTCTGCTGGTGCCCTCCCGCTCTGATTCTGCAAATCACTTGCTTGTTTTCCCTTGTTCTCTGCCTGGGTTTAATCTTCATTTACTCTGTCTAGAGAACTGCTGTACTGCGAAACTTTCAAAGACACCAAAAGATCCTTTTAGGAGTACAAGAAGTCTTGCAAAATTGCATCAAAGGCAAAATAAAATGGAAAAACAAACAAACAAACAAAAAAAAAAAACACTCAAAAATACAACAGATTGACACAAAACAAACCAAAGAATCTCATTAAATCTTAATCCAGCATCCAAGATAGAGGCATGTAATATCATTTTCATCTGCATGCAGTTCGCAATGCTCACAGTATAAACTCTCATTGCAAAAATCAGATTAAATCAAAAGCTGCTCAGTATTACCTTAGCCCTGCATGATCTGATAACAGATCCTGGGTCTACACCCAAGCATTCACGCAAGCATTCCACTGCCAGCACCCATGTGTACAAATCACCTTTGCAAAGCTACCACGAAAACGCAGACAGCCTGAGAACAAGTTTAAACTCAAGTACCAAACAGACTTTGACCTGTCCCAAATAAATATAATCGAAATGCAAAAATCCCCTTCCTTTCTCACTATGCCATTTAATTGCCTCTCTGCTGCTAGAGAGCTCTCACACAGCTTTACTGCCCAGAGTGCCTTTCTGAGGACTGACATTGTATTTGGCTGGTGCAAGCTGCTAGCTCTGAATAAAGCTTTTATGTTTGGTGGCTGCTAGCTGGGTCCTTTGCCTTTTTTTTTTTTATATATATATTTTTTTTCTGTACTGTTATATTTTCCCTTCAAGGATAACATGCTGTAGCAGGACATCAAAAGGGCATCAAGTTAATATGCAGCGAAGCAGACAGATGAAGACCTCTCCATGCCAAGTAAACCAGGGTCATCACTCCATTGTGGGGCCCAGGGCTGGTGTTCCCTGGGAGCCCGTGCAGAGCCTGCAACAATGCAAGAACCAAGAGGGGCCTGTCTGCTTCCTACAGAGGGATTCCTACAGAGATCCCATAATGGCAGCAAGGTAACCACAGGTGGCCTGCTGATGGCATCTGTGCATAACTGCAAGGGCTCCCGTCTGCAGCAAAAGGCAGATTCCAGACATGAAGCCTTGGGAAAAAAAAAAAAAAAAAAAAAAAAAAAAAAAAAAAAAAAAAAAAAACAGCTTTGTTGTGTCACTACCTGACCTAAAAACAGTGCTTTCTCAAGCTCGAGAAAAGCTCCTTTCCTTCCCCTCCTCTTGCCTTGTTTCAGATACACTCTACTTTATTGTTTTGTGGGTCAATGCCAGCAGTGATTTATTAACTTCTTCCACCTGCAAGTGTCATAAAGGGAGTTCATAAGCAATTAATATTTAAGTATTCCTAATCGCTTAATTCCATTTTAACTCTTGCTGCCGACAAGTGCCTAACATTCCCAGAACTGACTAGTCTTGGCTGATCTTCACGACATAACCTGTCTGTCAGGAGGCAGAGTGGAAACAAGGCTTTTCTGCACCAGCAGCCTCCAGCCCGTCTGGGGCTGCAAAGTTCTGCACGCCTCCAAGATGCTTGAGGAGAAGCTGATGCTGAGCAAGGAGGGATGTGTTCCCTGCTCACTCTCAAAGGCTTTTCTTGCTGAGAGCTGAGGAATTAATGTGTGATTCGCACCCTCACCAGCCGGACTCAACAACTCAGCCAAGTGGAAGCACTTGGACTGCACACCAAGGTCTAAGTACCCAAAACTCTTCGCACCTTCCTCTGGTAGAGACAGGAGCAGTGGTGCCCCCACCACAAACACTGCCTACCTCGCCCACCTTGCCTCCTCTTCTTGCAGTGGGTTTATGATTTATTATTTCCTCTCGCATCGGTGCTTGAGATTTGGAGTCCCTCCTCCCCACTGCTGATCAATAACCTCTGCACATGTCAGCTCAGCGCCTCCAGAAGTGGCAAACTGTCATAAGAGACTTCATTTTGAATACCTTGTGCCATATGGTGGCGATTCTTCTCAGCAGTTTCAGTGACTGTAACAGCTTAATGAAAATCAATTTGATGGGGCGGACTCCAGTTTCTGGCAACAGCTAGAAAGATGCTAACTGAGTTGCACTAAATTTTAGAGGAGAGCAATCCACATATTGACATCAGAGACATACTCAAAGCTGAATTGCCTCCTTAAGGAGGTGTGTTGCACCAGGCACAGGCATGTGCTGAATCTGTGCCTGTCACGAAGGACAATGATGGAAGTGAACCTGCAATAAAAGCTTCTGCAACCCAGACCCAGCTGGGACAGTGAGACCACTGCTGCCCAGGCCCAGAGAGCCAGCTGGAAGCCGCGAGCTGTGGCCGTCCCTTGCTGCTGTGGCAGCTCTCAGCTCGTCCCTTCAGCACAGCAGCCGAAGCACAATCTGCAGTCACTGCTAGCAAATACTTCCCTTGTGTTTCTGGTAAATACTTTTGTGATCTCCTCTCAGGCAATCTTCCCCCAGCAAGCTGCTTCTATTTTTATTATTGCACACCCCCTGTTATCAAATGTTTCGCCCCCTTTTTAAGCAATGAGCTCATTAGAGTAGGGAGAAAAAAAAAGAAAAAAAAAAAGAAAAAAAAAAAAAAGCTCTTTTAATAACAGCAATTTCACAAATCGTAGCAAATGTTCCAGAGTAACTGGCCCATATTCCAGCTCTTAAACATGAATGTTTTTTCTTATTCCAAGTTTTGCCTTTTATATCCCTTCACAGACTACCCTTGGTAATTTCTACTGTCAATTATTTCCATATTTCAACAACAATAAACAGAAAAACACGATAAACCCAAAAAGCTGCAGACGACTTCACGTCACTTCAGGGCAGGGAGTTTGAAAATGCAGCACCATCCTCAGCCTAACCAGTCTGTTGTCAAAAGCAGTCGGCTTGCAGCTTTTCCAAATGCTCTGCCTTCAAGTGCCCGCACCGGCAGCTCCCACAGCACTTAGAGCAACAGCTCAGAGGGGGACACGTTAAATGGAGACAGCAAATAAAGGAGCTAAATCTGAGATCAGAGACAAATCCCTGGGTAACTGCTGCCTAAACTTTACAACACACACCTCAGGTATACATATAGAAGGTACAGGCAAACATCAAAGAGGTTGCTCCCTTAGCTGCTGCGACCGCTGACCTGCCAGCCCCGTGCATCCCGCCTCTCCTTCCCTGCAATGTGGCCCCACAGACCTCAGGGTCTGCTTCTGCATCATCGTTTAGCCAGCACATATTAGGGACGTGGGAGTGCGCCGGTCCCATGGGTTTGGTCCACCCGTGGTGTTCAGCACACTGAGGTGCATTTTGTGCTGTGCCCACTGGTGGCGTGGGGCACAACCACCCTGTGCTGGGGTGTGTGGGAATGCCTTGTTCTGAGCCCAGCCACAGAGGTGCTATCTGATCACCTGCTTGGTGTGATGCACAACGCATTTCTGCACAGGCTCATTTTTCATACGTGCAACCAAGGACAAGGAATGCTACACAATAAAGCACTGAATTCAGCAACTTGGTTTCTTGCAGTCAAGAGGGGAAAAAAAAATATGGTCCTTTATCCAATTTACTCTCAAGGGCTTTAATCACCTTTCCCAGAATTAACAGCTTCCGAAACCTCTGTATTGAAGAACGAGAGAAGTGACAATTGAGCATGTGCATGAATGCCAAATGCAAAGAAGCTAAAAATTAAACGCCCTGATTTTCATGTTATGATTTGTGGCTTTTGCTGCTGTCACTCTCCCATGGATTAACATCTCGTGTAACACTTCCTGTTATCTTCAGTTGTTTAATTTGTCTTGGAATTAAAAAAAAAAAGTCTTTGCTAATAATTAATGTGCTTTCAGCAACTGTGTCACTGCGCTTACAAGGCATCTGAAGAAATGCAAAATACGGCCTTTTGAAGTGCCTTATTTCACAGCACTATCGGCACAATGGATGGTTGAGCCCATTTCATGAGTTCAATTCTCCTCAGGCTCTTATCACCCCAAGACAGGAGCGCTCTGGGCACTGGAGACCACAGCAGCTCCAGCGTAGAGAGCACCGATGGCCACCGAGGGGGTGGGCAGGGGGAGCAGGCAGCTCGCAGCCATCCCTGCTGCTGGCTTGCCCCAGCGAAGACCAGCAGGCAGGATGGGATTTCACATCCCACCACCACCATGGGACCCGCAGCCCACCCTGAGCCTGGGGCAAGATGCTCGATTTCACGGTCACGGGCTCGGTGCAGGGGGATCTGCAGCCTCCGCCTGTACGAGCACCTGAACCAGCCTGTGCTGCTCTGCAGCCCCAGCAGAAGTGGGATGTGGGCACCTGGAAAACCTCACATCCTGGCAGTGACAGCAGCATGTCGTGTCCCTAACCAGCAGCAGCCCAGCATGAGCCACATCCTGGAGGACGTGCATGCCACTTTCAGCTTGCCCTGTTCTGCCAAACCAAGGACGCTCTGAGTCCCTCAAGCTGTGCTGCACATCTGCCCACATCTCTGCCACGCTTCACCTTCCCTGCAGTTCTTTCTTGGCTCAGGGTTCATCCACCATCTCCCTACTCCCCTCCCCTGAAATCCTCTCCAGAGTCAATTTGCTTCACTTCTGCATTCAGCCTTTGATGCATTTTGACACGCTTTATTGGAGCTTTGAAAATCAGAACAAGATTGTGTGTGGCATGAGCCGGGGAGCAGGAGAAATCCTGCACGTGTCTGCTGCATGTGTCAAAACAGAGAGGAAAGGCTGAGGAGAGCGACACGGAGGAGACAGAGTCTCAGTGCGGGCAGGAGTCCCAGCCTGAGCACCCCACACACCCAGCTCTGCATGACTTCCCCCAGCACAAGCAGCTCCTTGCTGGGACCCACCTCGACGTCTGCCAGGACAAAGAAAGGGGCAGCAGAAGGACAGCAGCAGTGTCCTCTCAGCGGATGGTGAAGATGCCTTTGAAAGGAGCCTGGGAGCTGCCAGGCCGTGCCCTCTGGCTGGGGAAAGCCACAAGTTGTGGGCGATGCCTTCCAGGCAGAAAAGCAGCAAAGGCAGCACTCAGCACCTGTGGGAGCGAACAGCAGAGACGCCAGCTCCTGAGCAGCAGTAAAAATCCAGCCAGTGCCTTTTTGACCTACTGCCTGACTGAGGTGGGAACAAAGGGTGAGACAAAGAAACTACAGGCACGCAGACTTGAGAGCAAAGGAAAGAGCCGTGCATGTAGCAGAGAGCAAGCCCTCTGTGCCATGAATTGCCGCAGGGGGTGACGGAGGTGGGATGCTGCCAAGTTTCAAGGGAGCTACACTGCAGTTTTGAGAGCGACACCATCTCTTCCCTACAAATGTGTGTATCCGGTTATACACATGAATTATTTTGATTATTCACACTATATGGTGTGGCAGGATTTAATTGCAAACATGTGCTGACTTGAATAAAAATATATTTTAAAAGAAGATTGATATATTGTGCCCGATTTACTAGAGTTTGTAGGGACAGAACTAAGAGCAACCACATTTTCTGTCTCAGGCCATTCGTTCTGTGTCCTGCACACTTCAAGGACGAGGCTTTGGCACTTGCCCCAGAGCAGCCCGGTGGCACAGCTCAGCCCTTGGCAACCCAGAAAAGTTCTCAGAAGAAGGGGTTAAAGCAGGCTTTGGCAGGGGCTGCACTCTGAGGGAGAAGGGGCTGATGCAGCCAGATGGCAGGGGGAGAGGACTCGCACCAGGATGCAGGAAACCAGGCACCTCCCAGACCTGGCACCTCTCTGCAGACACAGATTCCCCTTGAGGGAGCCCTGGCCAAGCCCCACCTTGGGGACGAACCCTGCTCCGACACAGCCTGGCACAAAGGCGCAGCTCTTTCCCTTCTGACCCTCTCCACCACCACCCGGGGCTGCATTTCTGGCCGCTCTGAGCCGTGCTGCAGGCAGCAGCACAGTCGCTGCTCTGGCCCCCCAAGGGACCGCAGCCCCTCCAGCATCGCGGGCGTCGCGGGGCTGGCAGCGCGCGGGTGCAGCGAGGCGCCTGGCGGGATGGCATGCTGCGGAGCCAGGGCTACCATGTGATGCTCGTGGTTGTCATGGAGACGGTGGTTTCTCAGGAAAAGATGCAGAAATAGGCTCTGCGCCTCCCTGGAGGGCAGCTGGTGCTGCCAGGCTGCCCAGCCCCGGGGCACGGTTTTGGGCTGCCCAGCCCCAGGTGTCAGGGCCGTGCCGCAGCGCAGAGCCACGCTGGCAGAGAAGCCCCTGAGCAGCTCCCATGTGCGATGTTCTGCGGCGATTGCCATCAGGATGCCACCTTTATTTTTGGATAAGCAGGACCTACTTTTTGCCGTTGCTCCCTAATAATGTACAAAACGGTAGGAAGCGAGTGAAGCTGAATCCCGTGCCTGCAGCTCGTAGCCTCTGGTGCTTTGCATAATCAGGGCTTGTCAGTCCCCATCAGCTTCAGCTCAGAAACCCAAGAGGCAAAGCCATGTAAGGTGGCAATGAGCTTAGGAGAATCCTTTGGAGAACAAATCTGTCCATCACTGATGAGGATTATTTTAATACTGGATTCCTTGATAAAAGTCTGCGTATGCTGACCTCACTGACTAAGCTACAGCATCTCTTGCAGAAAACAGCTTCAGTCTCAACACCACCAACCCCAAATCAGTTTAATGTCACTGCTTGTTTGCCAATGGCACTAAAAGCTGCCTGTCCAGCACAGGTTAACAAAGTTAGTGACAGCAGAAGCAGAGATGCTCCCGGTTCTCCTGGTTCCCCCACCTGTCTATGACAGCCGATATTTGCCAGCCAGAGCTGCAGCACCGAGGGACCCTGAGTGGACCCAGCCTCCTGTGGCAGCCCACATCCCAGCACCCCGCACAGCAAGGGTCAGCAGCTGCCCTTCTGTCTGCACACCCCGGGGTGCATGAGCACATCCTCCTGCTGCCCCAGGAACCCACGGATCTGCGGTGCAACACCACTCCAGACTGTGGCTGTCAGTGTATTTTATTGTGCTGGCTGCTGCAGGGCATGGGGACAGTTCAGGCCACTTTTGTGGGCAGAAGGATTTATAAGAGCCCAAGCCTTCCTGAGGTAGCCAAGCAGCACTGGCTGGAACCCTCGGCTCTCGTAATGACTGATGGACTCCATTCCCTTCAGCTACAGCTTCCTTGCTGTAGCAGAGCTTTTCATAATCAATGAAGTGATTTAGAAACCAGACAGCAGGAATGCAAATGCTGTGCATCTTGGTCCCCTAGTTATCATGGAGCAGCTAAACTTCTGGCCTAAATTAATTGCACTTCCAAATTCCACATCCTCTAAAGGGTATCAGCAGATTTCATTAAACTTCTTCATATTATCATATAATCTGTCAATTTGCATACAACAGCAAACAGCAATGAGCTTTATCTCAAGTAAAACATAAGACATTTACATCCCTCCTACAGCTCTTTCTTTTTCTTTGTCTATCTTTGATTCTTAAAAAATTCTTTTGTTTGCATTTGTGCATTCTTTTGAGAAGCAGAAACATCTCACATGCTCATCCACAGAGAACAGAAGCAAGCTGGACTTCAGACCTGCCTTGTATTTGGTATCATTTCAGCAAGCCACTCAGATAATCCATGCTGCATTTTCCCCTCTGGAAGAAAAAATAATAATAATAATAATAATAATAAAAAAAAAACAAAAACACAACACTACTCCACTATTCTCTCCCTCATCACCAGATGAGCAATGAGAAATGGTTAATCAATGCCCATTGTATTACTCCAGTTCCTCATGTGAAAGGGTCTCCAGAAATGCAAACTGTTCTATTTTTGTCAGTGAGAAATTAAACTTCTGTTGCAGAATGACCAGAGTCAGCCAGGCTCCAGGCTGGGCATTGCCTGCTCCATCCAGAAAGGGAGCTGACACCAGGGGTTGGAAAGGTCTCCTTCTCTCTGCATAGTCTGAGGACTCCTATTACTAAAGGATTTATCAGCCATCCTCCGTGGTACTGAGAAACAACAGAAAGGCATTAAATCAGGTGGATGTGCTTCACAGAACTTCCGTTTTCAAGGTGGGGTTGTGAGTTATCCTTCAGTCATGGCCATCAGACTTCTTCTGTCACACAAAAAAAAATAAAAAGTAAGGCTGAAAGAGTTTTTCGTATGTTCTGCAAAACCAAAAAAAAATCCATGAGGTTTGGCAGATGGAGGGGTACAACTGCTCTTGTATTTCTCACACAGGTCCAATACCTCTAAAAAGGTGCAGCCTTCTCCAAAAGAGCAGGCTACAGAGACGTTCTGCAGTAAAGACACAAACCAGAAGCTGAGAGGTCAAGACCTGGCAGCAGCAGATTTCTGAGAAACGGGAAAGCATCCATCAGGTTACACCAGCTTCCCAGAGCAAAGCCTCATCTGGCACAGTCAGGGCTGCAGAACAAAACGCTCCTTAAATCGTGGCTTATTCCTGGGAAGACTCTATGCAGCGGGGCTCAACATGACCTGCTCAAACTGCCACGGGTGACATGAAGCAGCCCCGTGACCCCTCAGCACAGCAGCGATGAAACTCGCTCAGCTTGGGAACCTGAAAGCCTAAAATGCTGGGTTGAAATGGTGGTGACAGTGCCTGTCAGTTATAAGGAGAAAATAACAGGTAACAGACCCCCAGGCTCCATGTGGCTCCTGCCCCTACTATGCCCTGTGCACTACAGCCGAGCCTTTGGAAACTGGGTGGATTAGTTATTCCTACAATTAGAAGTATCATGAGGCACCTCTGGTGGCAAAAACTAATACTGTGATAAACTTGTATAACTGCTCAATATTTTCAAATGAACAGTTGGATCCAGTTGTCATCTTGATGCTTCCATCGTTGACATTGTAAGGTGGAAAATACAAAACTGACTAATTAGTTTTCGTTTTAAGTCAAGCCAGGCACTGGCTGCCAATGGCACGCACTGCCACTGAAGCCAAGAGCTCTGCAAAATCCATAGGGGCAGTGAGCATGTATGTGGAAAATGCCTGCACCCCGTGATGTAAAGCCAGACCAGGGAGCAGATCTGGCATCCCACAAACTGGGTTGCACAATTTGACACCAACATTTTGACATTTTTTGCATGGTTGTAAGGAAAAAAAACACATCAACTGCTCTAGTCTTCTGCTGGCTTGCAAAGAGGGCACGAATGCATGCACACACCCGGGAGCAAAGCCGACATTTCGAGGCACAGGACAATGGGCAGCCCTGTCGTGCTGCACCCACACCAGCCTGAACACAGCACACCAGCTCAGAGAGGCCGGGCAAGGTTGTGCCTCTCTTACTAACACTGTCAGCTCATATGTGCTTATTATATTTCAAATAATAGAGGAGCTTGCACAGCATCCTGTACAACAGGGGCTTTAACTGATTAATTTACGGCTTCAAAAGCAGTGGGTGTTCAATTCCATCCCATTCCCGGGGTTTCTGACAAGCTGCTCCGGGTGCTGAAGATCCAGCGTTCGGAGTTTTTCCCATTTTCTTTATGTAATTTTGAAACCGGTGCCTGCTGAATATTAGCAGCTAGCTGCTGTGTGTCGTGTCTGTAGCTGTACCCTTCAAGACAGCTTTAAATACCAATGTCTCACTTTGCCACCGAGTCCACCCACTGTTTTTAAGTGGCTGGATCAAATTTAGGAGCAGTTTCAAGTTCACACTGCAGCTCCCTGTGCCTCCCAGCACTGATATCACTTTTCATGAGCCACACGTGCAGCTCCATCGCACCCAGCTCCCAGGCAGCCAGGGCCCAGATCGGGGCGCACACCAATGCTGTCTATGTGATTTATAAGCAAGCAGATCAAAGGGGGAGGCAAGCGGCACCTCCTGAGCCTCATGTGCAGAAACTGGTCCACTGGAAAGGTTTATTAACACTCTCCTGCCTTAAGGATTTGTTTCACCAATAAACGCATAATGGCAAAAAGCAGGTCCAAGCTTAACTGCATCTTCTACCCCATTTCCCCTTTAGCAAGTCAAGATAAACATATTTATGCTTTAGAATTAAAGAGAGTGATACCTCTTTCCAAATCAGGTTGCTGAGGGCCCTGTCTACAGCTCTGTGCTGGCATTTCCAGGCTCTCCCTCCCTGCACAAGTGGCACGGATCAAAGGAGCCCTTTGAAGTGCTGCTGCCTGCCAGCCCCGCAGGGTGAGCTGGGCTCGGCATTTTGCCTCGCCCTGGAAGGCAGATAAAGACCAGAGCCACCAGCAGAGCCCACCTCCTGCCTCCCCTCGCCCTGCAGGCACCATGGGGGGACAGGGCTGGACCCTGCATCCCTCCCAGTGGGAGGCTCCGCTCTGCCTTGGGGGCCCTCATCATCTACCACACACCCACCTGCACATCCCTCATGGGACCTGGTGCCAGCATCATTTTGGTAACCAGTCCCAGGCCCTGCATCTATCGCCACACCACATGGGGATGAACCGGGGGTGCACAGCCCCAGCAGGTCAGATGGATGGCTCACCAGGATGCTGGCTCCCTGGGGAATGAGAAACCCCCAACCCTGTGTGTCACCAGATCTGCCAAGTCTTTGGAAAATTCCTAGGACTGAACCTTGCACACATGGGCAAAATGCTGCCACGGGGCGAACGCTGCGCTGCATGCGTGAATTCACCCCACACACAGTGACAGCCAGACCGGGCTGAGCGCTGGCATCTCCTGCCAGCACAAAGGCTGTCAAGCATTGCACAACAGGCAAGTTTTAATATTGAGAATATTCATCTCCAGCCATTTCTAGTTAATGGAACAAAACAAACTGTCGAGAAAAATGGGAACATTACAGTAAAAACAACAACAAATTAAACCCTAATGCAATTAGAGAGCAATTAGGGATCTATCCTCTGGGAGCATTTTGGAACTCAGGGTCTTTCTCAAAATCTGATCTCTCTGCAACTTTATTTCTTTCTAATTAATAAAACACGATGCGAATGGCATGGCTCCCCCCAGCCCCTGCATAATGCCATCTTCCTGCTTGGCAGGAGTAGAAGGTGGTGGCAGGTAGAAGCATTCACACCTCTGAGCTTAGGAGAAATGCAGCTGTCAGCAGAATGCGGAGCAAAGGCAGTGAGAACAGAAATCACTGCGTGCATCTGTTGCAAGGTGACCAGAAACGCGAAGACCCAAACACTCTCCTGCAAGAGACAGGCTGAGTAGGCATGAGCAGAGAGCAGAACATTACTGACCTCTAGAAAATCCTTTTTTTTTCCCCATGCACAACTTCTACAAAAGCCACAGCCCAGAATAATAGGCATTTAGTTCCTCTTGACTTTCTAAACTTACCCACATCTGCTGACAGATAAGCACCCGCTTATCCAAATTGCTCGAGTATGCTGCAGAAAGAAGCAGGAGAGCCTTTGGGCATTGGTGTATGCTGCATCCTGCCCAGGGCACAAGGGGCTTTCAGCAGCCCTCAGGTGCCACACGACCTGAGAACTTAAAAGAACTTAAAGGAGGGGGCAAAGATGCAGCATCCCATTTAGCCAGCATCTCTCCAGTCTCATGCACAAGCTGCCTGAAGGTCACAGCTGCAAAACCAACATAGCAATGCCTAGCTCCGTTAAACCTTCCTTTAGCAGATGCAAATACAGCAAATTTCGCTATGGAGGAGAAGGTGGCACAGCCTGGGGGAAAACCTTCCCCTTGTTTCCCAAAACTGCCGCTATTCCTGGGATAGGCTCTTCTGCACTACACGACTTCTGTACCTTTCAGCAAAGGGCGTTTTTCAGACATTGTAAGGAATAATAAAACTTCCATATGTTGCTGTCAGGAGGACAACTGCCTCTGCACCCATCAGAGGATGGTACCCGAACAGTGGAGGGAGATTGGACCCCTGAAGTTTATGTATTTCTGTACCCAAATCCACCCTGGGAATGTTGGTGGGCAGGTTTTGGCCTAGAAATTGGCCCACTTTTCATCTCCCAAGACAGTTCTGGGTTTCAAGTCCCACCCTTCTCGGTAGGAGCTCAACCCAGATAAGGCATGACACCCAGCCCTGAGGCTACCCGGGCAGCCCCGCACAGCCAGGACAAGCCCCTGGCAGCACTGGCCTTGCCTGGACACCTCAGGCTCCTCAGCAATTCCCCTGCATGGGGAGATGATAAATCCATAACTGGGCTAGCCCGGCCATTCATGCTCCCACATAAACCTCTGGGCATGGAGAGGGGGCATCACTGAGGACAGGGCTGCGCAGCTGGGAGCGAGGTGCTAAGACAGCAAGGATCATCCCTGCAGCAATCCCGCTACAAACTGGAAGCAGCAATTACAACGGATCCTGGCAAATAACAGCAAAACGCCTCCACACACATAGAGGACAGCTTTCCAAGAAGGGTTAGTTTGCAACACCATGAATAGCTCAGGAAACCTGTCGGGCTGTATGTGCTGCAGCACACCTGAGGAAGCGGAGATGCAGCAAACTGTTCAAACTGTTCTGCACTTTCTGTGATTCCAGCACAGCGAGCAGAGCAGGGCAGCAAAGCACAAGGGAGGGAGGTTGGAATTGTGAGGAAAGTTAAAAAAGGCCAACGCAGACCAGAGTAAAGTGACTTCTGAAACATATGTACCCAGGTTGGCCAGGTACACACAGAAATGCAGGGCTAACCACTACACAGGGACAAGGATTAATTATTTGGAGTGACTCAGAAGTGACTAAGGCTGGTCAGAAAAAAACAGTTGGGATGGGGGGAAATCAAGCCAAGTTTTAGAACACAGTCCCACTCAGGGATGTGACGGGAAGGCAGCATCCTCCCCAGGGAAAGAGATGCAGAAGGCACCAAAGCAGGTGCAGGGTCACGGGGGTTAGGAGGTTTCTGATCGATAGGTCTACTCTCCTAGAGGGAAAAAAATAAAAAAATGTCCTGCCCTCACCATTTCTGACAAAAGGGGGGGGGGGGGAGAGACCCTTTTGTTTTTTTTACCCTAAAAAGCTCCTGCTCTGCCCCTTCCTACAGTAGATGAGTCACTGTCTAGCAACCTTTATCAAAATATCTCTTACAAAATTGTTTATATCGAGTCACTGCCACTCCCACCCCACAGCACAGTACCAGGGAAGCCACAGGAGACCCCCATCACCGTCCCTTTCCTGTGCAATGACGAGAGCCTGAAGCAGGTCCCCCTCTGCCCATTGCCCCTGCCACCCCACTCCAGCTCAGCTGTGCCCCATGGCTCCCCTGCGTTCCCCTCTCACATTTCAGGGACGGTTGTTTGTGTTTTGCAGATGGATAGCACGTGCTCATACGAGAGCCAACAGCACAACCTCATGCAGAAAATGCAAACTGGTGATTTTTTACTGTCTACTCAAGGCTTCGCAAACCTTGTTCTGCGCCCAATGACGCACACTAAGGTCACTCCAGCACCAGAGGAGGGCAAAAGGAGCATGTGGCTGCCCGAAGGGCAGTGATCAGGGAGATCCCATCAGGAGCTGACAGGCACTGCTCAGGTCAGGTATTACTAGTCAATGGGTATGGATCACCAGCAATTCAGACGTCTCAGGAGTCATTACAAAAGATCTTTCAGGCAGCCCCAAACAGCAGGCACCTGGCTCGTGCTGCATGAGGTATGGACAGAGCTCAGGCTCTTGGACCTATGGACAGCCTTGGTGCAACACGTGTGGTCAGCCAGCCCCAGGGGACGCAGACCGAGCCCCTTCTCCAGCAACAGCCGCCGGCATAAGTTTGCAGCTGCTTTCCCTGCGGGCTGCTGCAACAAGCCTGTTCGGAGCTGCCCCAGGGTCAGCAGCCCCAGCCCCAAGCTACCTCCCTGGAAACCCACTTTTGCTCTCTAAGTGGGGCTGGCTCGGGAAGTTCTCCAAACTTCACAAGCAGCAGAGAGAGTAAGCTGTTTTTCTGCATCTGCAGCTATCCACACTTTCATCTGCAGCCCGAGGAGCTTGCTTTCCCAAGCAGGGCTGTGGGAAATGCTGCACAAAGACCTTTCGGTAAAAGCACCCCGAGTTCCCGCTGGCCACCCAGCCTGGGAGCTGCCTCACTGGGGAAGCCCTCGCCAAGGGGCCCGCTCGGCTTTGGCCACCTGCTAACAGGTGGATGCCTCGCTCACTAAAACCACCACCAGGAAAGGACCCTGACAGCCGGCAGGCATCCGAATCACGAGCACACCGTGTGCCAGCCACCTCTGACATCCCCCCATGGCACAAGGGCAGCGCAGCGGGTGCCAGGCTGGCCCCTGAGCCCAGGCTCTGCTGTGGCAGCAGCGCCTGCAGCACCGAAACCGCCCCAGCCGCCTCCTGCACCTGGCACCTCATCCCGGCAGCGCAGCGCATCACCTCCCACTGCTCTCCCACAAGCACTGTTACCTCACAGCTCTGATTTCCCAATAAACTTTCCTCCAACTCTAATCAACACAGATCCAAGCAACAAGCAGCACACAAGCCGGGAGGGAGGGGGCAGTACCTTCACGTCGCTGGTGGGGCTGGCGCACAGAGGATATCGCAGCTGCTCCAGCGATGCTGCCGGGGAAGGAGCACACTGGAGTTGCAATTGCAGCTCTCCTCTCCCCGCGACCAGATCTCGCAGCCGTCCAGACCAACTGTGCTGGAAAGGCACTCGGCGATCATCTGCTGGAGCTCCAGCTCCACCCCTAGCAGCAGCGATTGGCTCTGTGGTGCTCTGCAAGGCTGCACTGGCCTCAGCAGCCTCCCTCCGGATCCAGCTCCTACTATCATCAGGAGCTTCCCCAGAACCAATTTCCACGGCCCAAGGCAGGCCCTGGTCTTGGGGCAGGCTTGGCAGGTCAGGGGAAGGCAGAGCTGCCCAGCTTCACGTGGTGCAGCCTAAATCAAAGCACCTGGGAGGGATTTTCCTTACTACGAGAATATAAGGATGTGCAAATCTGATTTGTAGGGCAGAGGCTGTGAAGGATATTGCAGGCTCCAGGGGAAATATATTTAATTCCAGTTTCACACTTTTGCAGATGACGCACTTATTTTAGTACCCTGGGTTTATGCAGCAAACACACCTTGCACCACAGGCTCCTGCCATGCGTAGCATTGGGCTAGCACAGGATGCAAGCCCCGCACACAGAGATGAAGGGCAGGAGCAGCTTTCTCCAAGCAGTAACTGGAGGTGAGCAGGTAACAAGGGGAATGTCCTGGGTTCACCTCCAGCCCAGGATTTCCCTTGGCCAGGACGGATGGGATGCAGAAGCCATGGAAGGCCGGGGCAGAGGAGGGCAAGGCAACAAAGAGGTGAAGGAGAAACCAAGGGGTTGCAGAGCCCTGCAAACCATCTGCAATGAGGACACCATTCCTAATGCAGCACCACGCTCACAAGCCCACAAGCCCAGGGGTCTGTAATGCACAGCCAGGCTTAAACAAAATAGATCTCCTCTCTCAGAAACCAAGTAATCTAAAGAGAAGAGTAGACTTTCATTCTTTTGTGAACATCGTGCAGGCAAAGGCCCTTCACGGTTCAGGCTGAAACACCTGGACACCAAGGCGTACACAAGCACACCCCACGCATCTTCCTTCTGAGGTTTTGCGTTGGCAGAGGTGACATTGTCTCACCTTCCTCCTTTCTGCTCCTAAGGGGAGAGGGTGCTGAGGACTGGCTGGGTACCACGCGGGGGTTCTGCTCCCACCTGGCTGACTCGGCAGGCACCTCATTTGCCAGCACGGCAGCTTCTCCAGCTGGAGCAGCTGCAGCATCGGCAAGGAACCGACCCCACACGCTGCAGGGAGCCTGTGTGATGGGACCCATGGACTGTGCCCAAGCCCAGAGGTGCCTCACGGGTGACCAGCAGCACTGGCAGCTCTGAATGCTCACAGTCCCTCCCCACAGCTTTGCCCATCTGAGACCAGAGACTGTTTGGCTTGCACAAGACTTGGGAGAGTATCAGAAAGCTAAGGGTAGTCCTCAAACCGCTGTTTATCCCTCTGCCTTCTCAGCAGCTCATAAATATTCTCTTTGATGCCTGATAATTCCTGTTGTATTTCACAGGCCAATTAATTTGGAGACTTAGAAAATACACTTTAAAAATATCAGAAATCTCTTGCTATTTTGATTTGTATTTAAAATCAGAACTCCTCAAATACACAACAATGTTATAATGACACTCGGAGCAGTGATTGCTCATTTCTGCATGAAATATCTGAGAAGTTGAAAACATTTTTTGCCAGTTCATCAAGACAGAAAAATTCATTAAGGTGGGGCAGAGACATGCTAGCCCATTTGGTTTTAGAGGACATGTGTAGTGAAGTAGTGGTACGAGTTCATTCCTCAGCACCATACAAGACTGCTACATCACGTCAAACCCAAGCACTGGCGTCACCAATGCAGATATTGCCCTCCCACATCCCCCACCACAGGGACGATCAGTGCCCACATTTGCCTGTCCACCTCTTTCCACTGCAGTCCAATTCCTCTTTGAGGTAACTCCCAACCAGCATCCCTCCTGTTACTCTGTAAGAAGGGCACCTGGATGTGACAAGGAGGAAAGCAGCAAGAGAAATAAGATCTAAAGAACAGAATTTTTACAGAGTGACGGAAGAAAGATGGAGAGCTCTGAAAGCCCCATAATTAACAGGGTTTGCTCAGCACAGGTGACGAGCTGAATCACCCTGGTCTGATGGCATCGTTGCTCATGTCAGGGTAATTCCTTAGCACTTGCAAAGTAGGAAATGAGGACACGATGGGGCAGAGAGGTTCTGCTTCCAGCCTTGGCAGGTGATATTTACAGCCCATGACGCACATGCAGACAGCCAGGAGAAAGGCAGCTAACGTGGCTCTGCTCTGCTCTGCCCTGCCTGCCCTATTCCCGGCACGCGCCTTCGCAGGGACCGACGTGCTGAGTGCCTCAAAGGCCTGTGCTGCTCAAGGCTGCAGAGGGCCTGGAGGAACTGCAGCACACCCACTTGTCCTGCATGCTGACACAGGCTTCTTTATGCCTCTACTTCCAAAGCCAGGTAAAAATGAGCATGCTTTGTTCCCTTTGTGAACATTTGGCTAATCAAAGAGATTACAGACCTCCGCCATTCTGCACGACAGAGCTCTGCTGTCTAGCACCTTTGCCAGAGCCGGATAAAAATGCTCTATCTTAAGTAATATTTCTTGCCAGAAAGCATATATTGCATACGGAAGAGAGCAACTGCCAGGTCTGAGTGGTACATGGGGCACGAGCATGCCCAGGCTCCTGCAGTGAAGCTGTGATGATGGGGCTGTAAGGACGGAGCCAGGCTCTTCTCAGTGACATCCAGTCACAGGACAAGGTGCAATGGGCACAAGCTGGAACACAGGAGGTTCCGCTTAAATGGGAGAGCAAACTTCTTCACAGCAAGGGTGACAGAGCACTGGAACAGGCTGCCTGGGGGTTTGTGGAGTCTCCTTCTCTGGGGACATTCAAAACCCACCTGGACACGTTCCTGCGTGACCTGATGGAGGTGTTCCTGCTCCGGCAGGGGGATCGGACTGGGTCATCTTTCAAGGTCCCTTCCAATCCCTCACACTCTGTGTTACTGATGGTCTCAGCAAGGTGGTGCCTTTAAGAAGCAAGTTGATTTAGTTTGATTTGTTTCTGTTAACCACACTTTTTAGAAGGTCTCAGGGATTTTGCTTGTACAAAGTGGCTGAGCCACATTGCTGCACTTTTGCTGCTGGGTGTCTGGAACACTCACCTAGGCAGTAAAATGCTCTTTAAATCACCCAAAGGACCTCACCAGCAATTTTTCTATTTCCAGCTTAATCTGCCTGGCAGTAGTTTTACAAACTGTTCAAGCTGTGATGCCTCACGATCCTGTTTGGCTTTTTAGCTGCAAATGCTCCTTAACAGTTAGGGGTTTAAGCCATGCATCTAAGCCTCCAAAACTGACACAAACTCCTCAGAGCTGCCACCTGGAGCCTCAGATACTTCAGTGCTAAGAAGGGCAGATCAGACAATATTTGCAATGATACACCTGCACCTGCCATCCAGGGAAGAGATATTTCTTAAATCTCTTCCTTTTTTTTTTTAAAGGATTACTTAGTTCCCAGGAGCATCACATGCTCTCTTTTAATGGCAGCATCAGCATAAGAAAATTTAGAAATAACTTACAAATTAATAACTCTTTTGAAATTGTTCAAGCTTCACCCTCCCAACACCCATCACTTTCCCTCATCTATCAAGGAGTGCTAACCCCCTTTCTTTGGGTTTTCTTGTGGCTCCCAGACTCAGGAAGCACCCACCAAGGCTGCCCACCTCGCAGCCCCCAGAAAGGGGCACGAGGCTGCTGCTGGGAGAAGCCAGGCACCAGCATCCAGCAGCAGCCTCAAGGCACCGTGATGCATTGCTGTACTGAAAAACACAGTGTGGCTGGGGAAACGGTGAGCCAGCCCAGAGGGAGCAAAGCAGCAAACCACCGCACAGGACCAGGGGTAAGAGCCCTTAAATAAACCACAGAGAGCAGCTGCCCTGGCTCCTGCACTGTGTGGGGCCGTTCCCTCCCCTGGGGCTGCAGCATCCCAAATGCTCTCCCAGAGCCTGGCAGCGTCCCCGTGGCGCTGACTCCACACAGCTCAGGGGTGGTGCGCTTCAAGGCTCCCCAAACAGAAATGCTTCCCAGCAAAATTCCCCTTGCAGAAAATAATGGCAAGTCTGAGCAATGTTTTACTGCCCTCCTTTGTGCCAAGCAAAAAGGAATAGCTCCCCACAGCTCTCCCTGATAGACTTGGACAGCCCCGGCTTTGTCTGAAGTGCAGCACTGGAAAATTCAGCCTCTGCTCCATCCCAGCACCCTGCCAGGGCTTCGGAATGTGTTTACTGGCCCTGAACTGGGCTGCTAATTATGGAACAACCTGAAACGCATCAAAATATGGAGCAGGAAAGCAGCAGCTGTGATTGATTAACAGTAGTGAAGCTGAAGGGTCCGATCGTTCTCAAAATCTTAACGTCTCATTCTCCAAGGAGGGAGAGGCAGCTGCAGCCACAGAGCAGAGCAGAGCTCAGGTCAGGGCCTCTTCCTGCCTGGATGGGCTCTGCGCAGGCTGCGCTCTGCCCTGCAGTGCCTGCAGCAAAAAGCAGACCAGGAGAGATGAGCGAGCTCAGCAGGCTGCCTGACTGGGAGGGAGGTGATTGGACTGACTTGAGGTGCACATGTGCCACCGGCACTGCTGCGTGGGCAGACTGCTTGCCAGCATGCACGGCCTGAACCTGAGCTCTTGCAAGCAGCTCTCGTTCAACACACACAGACCAGGGGTTGCCAGAGCGTGGCTGACCCAAAAGCCCAGCACCACCAGGCTCAGGGCGCTCGGCACCGCCACAAGCACATTTTGGGTACCCGACATCCCCTGCTCGTGGTGCTGCTGCCAGACTTGTGACCTGGCAAAAAATAGAAACCAGATTTTTCCTAAAGAATCCCTGGGTCTGACTGTCTGCTACTGATGTACTGCCTTGCTGTGACATCCAGCTCCCGAGGCACTACATAGCTCAGTGAATAATTATAAAAATCTCCAGAAATAAACAAGATTTTTGTCACAGTTGTAAGCACAGCCCCATGTTGCTTTCCGCCCGGGAGATCAAACCATTGCTTTGCTTCTCCTTTGTGCTAAGGCCACACGGTGGTGAGTGAGGAAGTGGGACTCATGGCTCAGTGTGGCCAGGGGACAAACAAGAACTGGGCCCCGCGGGACTGCCGATTGCCCCCAGAGCACATGCTTAGCTCCCCCCTCTTTCCCCAAGGGAGGAAAGATGGAAGCCAGCTCTCTTCAAAGCCGTTTTGTTAATTGGCAGTTGCTGCACAGGTCAAGGGGCATGGCAAAGGCACTGGATGGAAGGGAAATAGTCAAAGTAAAATTAATACCCAATTTTTTCCAGAAGGCCCAGCTCACGTGTGCATTCACAGCTCAATGCCTACAAAGCAGAGCATGTTAAAGGACACTCTGAAATCTGCCTGAGCACACCATAACCAGGGCTGGTAAGGTGGAGGTCACCTTGTCAGGCAGAGGGGGAATTGCTGGAAGTAGCTGTACTTTGCACTTTAAAAAATTGTCTTCCTCTCTCATTCCAGTAGAACAACTGACATGTGGCAAACGCTCTGCTGTCTGTAGGACAGTTCCAGGCTTTCCCCTGGACCACCACTAATCAGACATCTGTCTGCAGACTCAGTGAATTCTGGAGACAGGAGAGATGATGCTCTACTGTGCAATGCAGCAACATCTGCTGCTCCTCTCGGCGCTCGCTGTTTCCCTTCCCTCCTTTGGGCTGTGCTGTGCTAACTGTGCTCCATTTTGAGCTAGAAGGCATAGGGGAAAAGGAGAACGAGAGAGGAAATTGTAGGCAAAGGCACGGTCACCTGCACATTGTTTATTAGACATCCTTACAGCTGAACTGGGAACTCATCTGCAGTGAGGCAGGACACAACAACACAGCCCACAACCCCCGTTCTCAGTTTGCCACCAGTGCCAGGGGCTGCGGGCAGGTGAGAGCTGCAGCACCCACCAGGGCAGCCTCTGTCACTGCTGCCACTCCTCTCCTGCAGCCAGTTCCCACCTCTGGTCAGAGCAGAGATCACACACCCGTGCAGAGCACAAAGCTGCGCTGCTCATGGAGCACTGCTTGGGGCCAGATCCTGCAGCCCCAGCTCTCTTCTAAGGCACAAAGCCCTTCAGACGTCTCCTTCCCTGACATTCAGCAAGGAAAGCAGAACAGGCAGCAGCAAGGCCTTTTGCAAAGCAAAGTTTGGCAAACATGTTTAAAGTCCTACATGCTTTTTCATTGAGGTTTGTGGGCCCTTCTGCCAGCTCGTGCTATTTGAAACAACCTGAACTAGCAGCTGACCCTGGCTCCGTCTCACAGTTAAACATGCCTGCGGGATGTCCCTAGATAGATTACTTTGATTTTGTTAGCTCATCCTCAGCCACTGTCTTTAATCCAGGGGGATAACAAAAGGCTGAACTGCAGTCGACTTTCAGGAGCCCAGACTCTGGCAGAGCATCTTGAGCTCTGTGCATTGAGTTGCAGCACCCAGGGAGTTTAAACAAAGAGCCCCAGGCAGTCCCAGCCTGAAACACTGGGAACAATGCCATTCCGCACAGACAGGAGAAATTTGGAAAGGCAATTTCCGAGGTCACCTTTTATCATCCAGGCAAAGCAGACGTGAGATGCAAAGCACAAGCACTGCTTTTGCGAGCCAAAGCCAGCACTGGTGACCTCCAGCAGCCACGAGGCAGTGACCACCCTCTTTCCAACAGGTCCTTGCCCAGGGCTGTTGGCACCCCAGCGCTGGGTCCGAGCTGTGGCAGGGTGACCCAGCTGTCCCAAGCCTCTGCAAGGGATTTGGATCCTCTCTGAACACAGGCACCCTTGGTCCACTAATCTCACCGTCAAAAATAATTTTACGCTTTCTTGTGAGAAATCCTCACAGCAAAGCCCAGAAGATGCAGCGAGCCCAGACAGAAACATATTTCCCCTGTGGTTTCCCCAGTGCCTGACTGCCAGCACACAGACATGCAATTTGTGCCTCACTAGGCAAAACCCACTGAAGTGTTTAAGCTGACAACAGGAGCATTTCTCTGAACACTGCCACCTCAGCTGACCCAGCACGACAGCGCAGGCTCCCCTCGTGCCTCGCCAACACCCACTCTTGCAGCTGCTGCAACTCTCAGCTTCGCAGCAAATTTTACCTCTTCGCGAGCTCTGTAGCTCCTCACACACTGCGTACCACCCAGTAGTCCTTTGCTGCACCCTCTTTTTGCTGCATCAGAAGGTTTGGAGCTTCTCCCACCCCTTTTACAAGGGTAGCACAAAATCTGCCATTGTGCTGGGAGCTACTGGAGGGGCAGCCAAGGGCTGGCCTGGCACGGGCAGGCGGCGGGCAGGACCAGGACCCCAAAGCTAGGATGGCAGCACCACACGGGCTGTCCAAAGTGACTCCCTATGGCAAGGATGGAGAGCAACAGCACGGTCACTGCAGACGGTCTGCACCTCTCTGTGTATGGCTGGAAGGGAGTTGCCCTCCCAGAAGCAAACTCTTTCCTCTGACTTGTGTACTGCTGTATGTATGGCACCAGGAGTCATTTCCATACCCACCCTAGCCTAGTATTGTAGGGTACTGTTTGTCTGCCTTGCTATAAATAGTTTCTAGCACTACTGAGCAAGGATTAATGACTTTTCTAATTATACCACCATCAGTTGGTGACAGGGGAATGATAGCGTGCAGATCTCTGAGCCCACTCACCCTCCGCATGGCTGGATTGCCATGTGCACTATGTACCTGTACATCACTTCACAGTTTCAAGGAATATCAAGGCACAAGTGCAGCAAGACAAAAAGGGTATGCCTTAATATTGAACAAGACAGCAGGAATCCATGCCTACCCTGAGTTTGCTAAAAGGAATCCGAACTGTTTTGAGAGGCATCTCAGAGCTGCATTTGCACATAAGCAGCGTCTGTGATTCTTTCCATCTCACACTGATCCTCCTGAGTACTCTGGAGACCTGTTTCATATCAGCTTCCCAATTAACCCTCGATTTTAAATTGGCTCTCCTTGTTTACTAGGCAACTGCTTGCTTTGACCTCCTGGAAAGGAGCATTTTCCACAAGCCTGCAGTACCCAGCCTGCAGCAGGGCTGATCCCTGCACTGTTACACAGCTGCTCACATTTCACCAGCTTGTTGCAGTCCTTGTGGACATGAGCTGGAAACAATTTGTCCTTTGTCCATACTTGCCTTTTCTACAGCTTGCTCTCAGTGCACAGAAGAATTCATGTAGCAGGGCTCTTGCTTTGAAAACTACCAGTAGGAGGAAAGTACCTCTTGCAACACTTGATGGTAGTATCTGTCCACATTCTGAATTTTAAGCTTTCCTCTTTATGACAGCATGAATAAGATGCAGTTTCAGATGGGGACATAGTATTATGTTGCCAAAATAACTCAATTTTCTGAATGATTGATGGCAAAGGCAAAAAATGTTTTCTCCTGAGAACATGGCAGGTACGTAATTTGCCAGGGAAACTCACTGGAAAACTTCACAACAAAGGAGCATTTCAATGACTTGCAGCAGTGCAAGTTTCAATTCTCAGGTCACACCAACGTGACAGGGAGAGACAAGCCAGGCTTCCTTGTGCTGCCTGAAATTTCCTATCTGTTGTTCTAGCACTGAGATCAGCAAAATCCACTGGGCTCCTGAAATAGTATCTTGGGCAAAAACCTCGGTCTGCCTATTGAATTTCTTCGCAAGAGCTATCAGAAGGAAAGGGATCAGGCAAGTTATTTTGTCCAGTCATTTGGAAACAACACAAGGCAATCTTTGCAGCAGAGATTCCGCTCTTTGTCAGGTTTAATTTAAGGTCTCACAGGTGATAACAATTCTATCAGTTCCCCTAGGCAGTGCCTTGTAGTTAGGGCTACAAGAACCACTGCAGGTCTGGGACGTGGCACAAGGGTGTGATCCATGGGCCCGTGTGCTGGGCTTCCGCAGGGTGTCCCGAGCCAGCACCCACTGGGTAATGCTGACATCGCAGCACGGGGACAGCAGGGGAGCCCAGGGCTGCCCACCCACGGCCTCGCAGCACCAGCCCTGTGGCACTTCCCTGGGGAGGCTGCAAAGCCCGGCCGTGCACCCCGTCACCGCATCCACACGGCAGATCCTGCTGCCAGCACCTCACGAAGCTCCTGCTGCCCCACCAACCCTCTGAGAGCACCCAGAAACCACTGCTGCTATTTTTAGAGGGCTAAATACGTCTAGGGAAAAATATTTCCGTGGTACATGATTGCCTCTCAGATGCACCGGCCAACACTCAGCAAACAGCCGCAGCATCAGTCCGGCGCTGTAAAAATGAAATACCAACTGATGAACTACACCTCCCCTCACCCCCCCGCCCATGGTGAATGAACACGAGAAAACAACTAACCTTCCATTTGGTTGCCAAGGTTTCTCATTTTTATGTATAAGTATGTATATTTATAGTGCCCCTTGCTATCAAAAATGAGCAAAGGGAACAGCAGATAAGACAGCCCGGCAGAATTGTTTCTCAAACAGAATGTTTTTCAGTTTTCCATGAGGCGTCAGCAGCTCTTTAAAGTCTTTTTATTACATTCTGCATTAGATGCAAAATCATATTTCAAAGACACTTTAACTTTGAAAACCAAAATGCAGATTCTGTACTGTGCCACCTGCAAACAGCAGAGGCATGACCCACATTAGAAAGAAACTTCTAACAGAGGGAGGGTGCTTTGGAGAGGAGACTGGTCCATTTAAAACACTTTAAAAATAAAAGGTCACAGGGAAATTGCTGCCTTCCTAATTATAGCATTCACTCTAGTATTACACTGCTACAACTCAGGTTCCTAATTTAAATTATCATTAAGCCTTGCTGCAGGCTCCATAACTTAATGAATTTTGGTATGACAGCCTGTTCTCTACAAAGGAGATTAAGAGCACATTCATATCAGAGACAGTATGAGAAAAAAACAACACACGGAGCTAAATAAGGATCAAAATCACAACACGTCTCAGGGGCTGCCCTCCCGTTTTCGCATGGTCTTAGCCTGATACACTTCACCCACACAGCAACCTTTTTTTTTTTTTTTTTTTTTTTTTTTTATTGTCTGCATTCGTGGCTGCCCCAAGGGATGCCAGAGGGGCACGGATACCTGGGAACATTGCCCAGGCTGCACGTCCAGCTTCGTGCTGACAGAGGGCCTGATTCTGCCCAGCTCTGGAGAGGTGCTGGAGACCACCCCAAGGCGCCCAGCCAGCACCGCAGCGTGGTGGCCCTGAGCACAAATTATTTGTCCCTGCGTCCCAGGGTGAAGGCAAGAGCCTTTGCAGGAGCCAGGCACTGGACTCGTACACTGCAGTTGAGCTCCTGCAGAGATTTCTCAGTGCACACCTGCGGGACACTGCCTCCAGCCCGTTGCCGGGCATCCCCTGCTGCCAGGCTCCGATGGGCCGGGCGCTCACACAAGCAGCCCACTTGGACAGAGGCCCTACCTCCTGCTCAGGGCACCCACTGCTGCTCATTCTCATAACAGCAGAAAGCAGAAACCCACAGGCTCAGACAGCACAATCACTGCTTGTACTTCTAAGGGAAAATGAAACCATAAAGCAGCACACAACCCCTTTACGTTAGTCCCAGGCAACTAAATCACCACCACGAGCTGCTCCTGGACCTGCAGGTGAGAAGTGTCCCTTGCTGCAGCACCCTCTCTTCCCAAAGCGTCTGGTTTCCCTGTTTAGCATCCTAATATTTGGGGCAGGCACCTAGACACCAGCACCAGGCAGGTGCCACTGCTCCTCTTCCTTTGCATGCTCTTCTCCCCACGTGCTGCACACCCACAGCCAGCGCTGCTTCACCAGGGACCCCCACTGCAGGCAGCCGAGCCTCACCCTCACCCCTGGTCCATGATGGGGAGGTCTTCAATTACCATGCAATTAGCACTTAAAGCCGTGCTGCAGAAAATAACCTACTTGGATTTTCTTTTAAGTGTTAAATAAAACCACCTGACCTTCTGTTATTTTTTTGTTCCTTCCTAATTTTTTATTAGATTGCAAATTACAAATTAAGAGTCTTCTCATCTCCATTCCTTCCAGCATAAAGATTGTTATCAATTTCTAAATTTTCGCTGCCCTCCTCCCCTTTTCTTTTTTTTTTTTTTTTTGTATGAAAAGCTGCAACAGACACGAGCAATTAGTGAAATGAATAAACCGGCAGCTTGTGTGCCCAGATTGGTTATGCCACATCGAGGTGCCATCCTAATTGGACCAGAATGGAAGCTTTCGACTTCTGCACCTGATACTGCAGAACAGAAGATGTGCAAAATTCAGAAGCAATTTCTCACCAGCACCACGGTGCTCTCCGCATAAATCATTTTACACATTACTATCTGGGCAGAGGACTTGCAAAGAGCCGCTTCTAGCGCCCTGACTTACTCTCAAAACACGCAGTACTAGGGGGAGCCGAATCTCGCCGAGATTCTCTCAAGAGCTGCGATTAAAACCAAAAACACCTTCCGTGAAACCGAGGCCCCGAGCTGAGGCAGGCACAGCCGCAGAAGCCCCGCGGTTCTGCCGGGCTGGCACCAGGACGCGCTGGGCTCCCCAC
Organism: Aythya ferina; assembly: GCF_964211825.1. NCBI lineage: Eukaryota > Metazoa > Chordata > Aves > Anseriformes > Anatidae > Aythya > Aythya ferina. Next base: position 5,722,518 of record NC_140310.1, read on the forward strand.
GGGCGCGCACCCACCGGCAGCCCCGGGTGTCCGTGGGCGAACCGCGCCACCCCGCGGGCTCCCGGGGCACGGGGCCGGGGCTCGCCCCCGGCGCTCCCCGGAGGGCTCCGGGAGGAGCGGGGCTGAGCCCGGTCGGCAGGAGGCACCAGAGCCTAAGGGAAGGTGCGGAGGGAGCTGCAGGAGGCCGGCTGGGTTTGGGACTCGGGGGGCCCGGCCGGAGGTGCGAGCCTCCCAGTCCCCGCTGCACGAGGGGTTTAAGAGCGGCGCTGGAATTAAGGGCAGAGCACATCTCGCTGAGGCTCGCGTTTCCCTGCTGTTAAAGGATTCCTCCTCCTGCATGCCTTAAGAAGGGAGAAGTGCATTCTGGAGGGGACACGCGTAAAGCAGAGGGGTTCCGATGTTCTGCCTTAGGGCTGTTTAATTCCCCATCAGCTCACCCGCAGCCTGGCCCCTGCTCCCAGCTCCCTGCCGGGGTGGGGGATGGCTCCGAGCTCCGGGACCCCTGACAGCCCTGGCGTGCAGGAACAGCAGCATTCCCAGCCCGTTTTTTCTCAGCACAGGTACTGCAGGAGGAGCTCCTCTTATTTGTAAAAGTAAGGTGAGCTGTGGGGAATTTCGTTTCAATTCCCTTCTAGAGCTGAAAGGAGGAGCAGATCAAATTGTTGTTACCCGTCTGGAAGACAACAGTGTGTCTCTGAGACTGAACTTAAGACATTTTGGTATCTGCAGACAAACAGTGACCCTCCTTCATATTGTATGTGCTGCTGTCTTGTCTTCCCTTTAATTCAGTTCTGTAATTGCAGACAATTTGGCTTCTAGACAGTAATCTGATATTTACACAGAAGTGATACAAGCATCCTGCCATTAGGTCCTTTTTACTTGGAGGAAACAGTTCAGGTTTTATGAGATGCTTATCAGAGAACAGGACCTCTGGGTTCCCAGCTAGACATGAGCTATTCTGCTCAGGTGGGGAAGGACACTGCTATACCTGCCTGGATAAGCAGAGGATGCATTTCCAGGAGGATCTCAGCCTGTAACAAACATGCCCAGCAGGAGCCAAAAGAGCAGTAGGAGCATAGTTAGGAGAAGCCCCAGGTAAGACAGACACAGAAGAGGTGTAATCACAGTCACTGAGGAGGATCAAGGATCCATTGTGGGTTGGGAAATACACCGTGAGGATTTGGGGAGTGAGACAAGCTCTCAGCTGGACCAATCTGTCTGTTCTCACTGTTCATCAGTTATCAGATTTAGCATCCCATCACTGAGAACAGAACAACCACTCAGGAAAACATGGTGGAAAGAAATTAAAACAGGTTTCAGATCTCCCACTGTACAACTTTGTGAATTTTCTGAGAAGACAAGCAGCGGTTTCACAAGAGCAGAAAAGCATTTCAAGCACAGAGAGGTCAGCAGAAACAATGCAAAATTTTACAGTCATAAACAGAACAAGAAAATCCATAGCCCATGCTGTGCTGGGACTTGCATAGCCATTCTATCAAGGAGCAAAACAATAGCTTGCAACTCGCCAGCACAGTACGAATTCCAGACTGCCACCTGGGAATGGTCACTGTGCTGCCGACTGTAAACAGCTACAGAGCGAGGATTATGCACTGAAAACTTTCACCAGCAATCTGGGGGACCAAACACACTGCACAGCTTCTTATTGTGGAGGAAAAGAACAAAGATAACGTTCGGTTTCGTTTGGTTTGTTATTCACTCATCTCCCTCTATTGCTGGAAGGGAAATCCCAGCAGCAAGCTCGCGTCCAGGCAGCACCAGCCCTTCCTGTTGTTTGGCCCCGACTTGCCCACCTCCCATCCCAGCTCTGCAGGGTGGGGATCCCATGCCTCAGCATAAAGGTGATAAATAGGATTCTGTGCAGGGCACGCTGGGTTTGATTATTGATGATGTGCGCTCCAGCTTTGGGAAGGCCTTGGAAGTCTGGTGTTCATATTTCAGTTGAGATTTATAGCCAGGGGAACAATGTTCTGTTACAGGAGGACTTCGCTCTCCCAGCCACACCAGTAATTCCCAGCAGCTTTTTCCTGAGCTCTTTTCTGGCTCCCCACTTTGACTCATTGTCTATTGTTGCTCATCTCTCAAGCGTAACAAGGAAAGCTGTGTACATGCTTTATCCACTGCAAGGGAGTTGGTCTATGCACTGAAGTTTCAGTGCTCCATTCTCTTAACGCCTACACTGCCGTACATGTATACAGGAAAAATGTGGTGAGAACCAGAGAGAGGCAAATAGACGCTCCTTTGCCTCCTTCCCACAGTCCTGGATTAAACATAAAACCCCTTAGAAGTCATTAATATGTTCATACACCACGGTGTTCTGGGGAAGTGCTAGCTTACCCGGGGCAGGGCAATGCTGTACAGCACGGCTACAGGGACAGATCCCCTGCAGCATCCACCCACAGGGATCCACTGCCTGGCCCGATCCTACACTCAGCTGGTTTTCCTAATTCAAGCAGGGTGTTTTTTACTTTCAATCATTCACAACAGGGAGGCTCAAAGTGATCACTTCAGCAGCTGAGACTTTTTTTTTTTTTTTATCATCCCTGACTCACATTTGAGACTCCCAAGGGTTTGTGGGACCCCAGCGATGTGGGGTCTACGGGAGCACCAAGCCCCAGGGCAGCGCACAGGGCCCCGGCCCTGCACCAGCAGGGTAGACACTGCCTTTATTAATGACAGACCACAAGAGTTTAATTATTCCAGTTATTATTCCTGACTGTACTACAGCAAGCAAAAGGGATCCAGGAAAACGTTTTCCTGTGAGTAAATTATTGTGAGAAGCTGGCTGTAAACACAGTGTTTGGAGCCCATACAGCGCAAAGCCGAATGTTACCTGTCACAACAAACTGCAAGCCTCAGCCCGTATGTTCTGTGCAGAGCTGGCTGGGGGAGCAGACACCTGGAGCACTGTTGTTTGGGCAACCTAACTACGCTAATTCTCCAAAGGAGGGGAGAGACTGCAGCCCTCTGCTATCTGGAAAGAATAACATGCAGACAAATCACAGAGCTTTTCTTAATGCTGCCATGATATACAAATAAGAGGCTTAAGTATAATTATAGGTTGTATAATCAGTGTGAATAAAAAAATATGTAGTAATTGATGCCATATTTTATAAATATCCTAACTGTTTAAGAAACTGAAAATGTTTTCAAAAGAAATACTTTAGCATAATGATTATAAAGCCCTTTAATGTGAGTGAGCTGCTTTCTGAAGCCAGTTTTAGATTCAGTCTCATGAACATAAATAGAGTTAATTGCCCTTCTGTGTGAGCTGGATGTTAGCACATTCCAGCAGAGTGTGCATTTTCCAAAGTGCCAATTCCAACACATTCCACCCCATGCAATTTCTGCCTTTTTACGCACGGCACATAAAACCCGCACACATCTGGGCACGGGAAAAGTTAAGTGCTTATTGTAGTGAGCCTTGGAAATGGATTGAGACATCAACTGCCTGCCCATATGTTACTTTGGATACACAAGTGCAAATGTGGCTTTTCTGAATTCACCCCACAGAGAGCACGTTAACACGCAGGTCGGGGCAGTGGGCAGCAGGGAGGCAGCAGAGGCCCAGAGCGTGACCCAGCTCCATCCCCCTTCCCAACACAAGCAGCTCCACCACAGGGACAGCACAAGGGGAGGACGCTCACAGGTGGACACGGGACATCCTTTGCAGAAGGCAGCTCCCAAGCTCAACAACTCCCCTGAGCAGGATGCTGGCACTTCTGGGAGAAAGCCCATGAGGAAAGCCACTGGGTACATGCTGTGCCCTTGCCCTGCTGCGCGCCCTCCTGCCCCAAGAGGACACAAGGGCTGCAGCCAGCACCGCTGTCTGTCCTCTCTGCCAGGCCTGATCTCCACTGAGCTCCTGGCCCACTGTGATCCCCTTCAGGCCACAGTAGGTTTGCTGAGGGACATCCCTGCCCCAGGCCACTCACATTCTCAGGCGGAAAGCTCCCTTTCTCTGTATGACGCATGTACTGAGTTAGAGATGAAAAATGCAAATGTAAACAGAACTCTGTCAAGGGACCTTACAGAAACAAAGCATTTCTATCTCCAAAAGTAAATAATACCTTGGATTTGGCCCTCCAGGGTGAAAATAGGGCATACTTTTTAAGTAAGACTAAAAATAATCAAAACGTCCCCATTCGGGCATGGATTCGAGGCCCAACACAATGTGCATTCACAACTGACAAATCACCACTGCAGAGGCGCTCACACAGATGACCCGTTGCAGAGGGCTGCCTCTGAGCACAGGGCTCCTGGGGCTTGGGTTTCCGCGTTTAATGAGCTGGTGATGAGTGAGCCCTCCCTCAGCCCTCCTCTGTTCACGGACTTCTCCCTGGAGCCACGCAGAACCATTTTAAATCCAATTTCCTCTTACAGACTTTTTGCGGCTGGGGGTGAAGCGCACTGCTGAGCAAGCACAAGTCCCAGCTCCACGCCACAGCCCCACTGCCCAATTCAAGCATCTGTCACCACATGCCACTGCCATGCACGAGGTGCCTCAATGCACCCCCACTTCCCTGCGGCTCCATTCCAGCCCAAGGTTTCCACCACCGTAACTGCCAGGCCCGTTACAACCTGCCGCAGTCCCCTTTGCTCTTGTAAATGAGGTGTGCTGCTGTTCAGGCACTTCCCTCCCAATCAACGCTGCCTGCCTCTCGCACATTCTGCCACAGCTGGGGATGTGCTGAAGACAGCCTTGTGCCCACTAATTACTTTGGCATGTGGGCAGTGGGAAGACAGCCAGGCTCTGCGTTGAATTAAGCAATTACTCTTCTTGGAATCACTCTCCTGTCTCTGTGCTTTCACGGCTGCCTTTCTGCAGCAACACTTGAAGGATTTGTTGCTGCGTGGTATGTCCCAAGTGCAACATCCAGTGTTCATCCAAACAGAGCCATTTCCCCTGCTCTTAAAGACCACTGTATAAGCCAGGGTCTTGATGCAGCAATACAGCGACTACTCTGCAGCCTGGAGCCAGAAGGGCCTGGCTGGTCAGTGCCTACTCACATTTGCATCTTGAGCACAGACATGATGCACCCAGCCTTTTCCTTTGCCTGCAGAAGCCTGCAGCATCCACTTACAGGCTGCTGTAACCACATGGCCCCTTCAGTTTGCATAGTCCACAAGAAGCTTTGAACCCTGATGCCTGCTGCACACTGCGTGCTGCTGCTGAGAGCTCACCGCAGGGTGACCTGTGCTGAGTCAAGGTGCCATAACTGGGCAGCAAAAAATCACCCTCCAGTGGGCCAACACCAGCTGCTAGCACTTGACTGCAGCATAAAATGTTCATCAGGAGCGTGCTGTGACATGGTGCCACAGACAAGCTGGAATGCAAGGGGCCAGCAACACCCCAGCTGGGTTCTGCTCTCTTTATAGCTGGACTGCTCCAGACCTGAACAAGGGTTTGTGTTCTCGGTCATCAGCAACCCTGCACTTGAAGGAGGACAACATTATATTTGGCTCCATGCCTGAGCTAAATGCTGCCCTATCCATCAGCAGTTTGGCTTCTCATTCATGTGATGGGCTTGATCTTGAAACCATCTGTTTTCCCTCAGCTTGCGTTCAGCTTTCACTTGGACAGCAGAGGCCTTTCCAGCTACAGCCCCTGGGCATGGGGTTGAGAAATCCTCTCCCTTTGCTGCTCTCTGCAGCTGAAAAGCAAGTCTGACTGTAAACACATGCCAATGAACCTTCCTTTCCAGGTAGAGATGAGTCTGGCAGGACTTGCTATGGAGAAAGACCAGAGAAGTAGCAATGGGACAGAGCTCAGAGGATGCAGTTGGATGCTCAGGCTGGATCCCTGCAGCAGGGCAGATCCCAAGCAGTTTAGTAATGTTTGGTCTGTGCTAACCTCGCACTGAATGGAAAAGGTCTGTGTGAGCATGCTTGCACATCTCCACAGTAGAGATCACCAATGGATCATCTCGAGCCTCAGCTGGGGAGCTGGGCTCTGGAATGCACCTCTCACATTTGCTTGCCTGGGAAACACATGGTGGAATCAGGCCACAGACAGCTTCTTCTGGGCACTGCCCTGTAGTCCCATGTCCCCAGCCAGGTCTGACCTCAGCAGACTGTCACCAGGATGGTTTCTTGTATCTCAGAAAAGGCTGACCGGGTTCTGGGGACAGCCCACCAGCCTGGCAGGAGGGGATCTGGTACACCTGGCAGTCCTTGCTTGAGGACCCTCTCCACCAAACTGAAGGTTTTTTTTTTTTTCTGGGACCTGGCTCCTGGAAGCTGGGCTGCAGTGCAGGGCAGAGGGAAGGAGCTGTGCAAATCCAGTCGCCTTCCTGGGGACCACTCAGAGTTCACCAGCTGAGCTGCACCAAACCAGCTCCAAAAATCCTCATAAACGAGGTGCACAACCCTGTGCACAACCCTGTGCACCCCTAGCACTGCAAGAGGGGAAAAAGCTTTTCCTGCAGATGTTTCCCATTCACTGGGACAAATTTGGACCTGGTATAAGCCAGTGCAATGCACAGAGGAGCTGTATTAGAAATAGCCTCCCATGCTAACACCCAGCTCAATAACTCCTGTCCGACCTGGCGGGGACGCGATGTGATACCCCTTCAATCTCTCAGTCGCTTATCGTGCCAAGTTTGCGAGATCAGGTGAGGTGCCATACAGTGATGGTAACGAAAACCAGCTGCCGGGGAAGCGTCTGGAGACATCAGCAAACTGTCAGGCTCGGGATAAGCAGCGTCTCCGAGAGCACGGAGACAAGATAGCTGCATCGCTGGGAGGGTCCCGCAGAGGTCACCTCGCAGGAGCGGCTGCGGGGGAGATTTTCCTATTAACCCTTCGCTTGGCACCGTGCAAACCCAGATTGCCAGCAGCAAGCTGCTGAACCACGCCAGGCAGCCGAGCCCCCTCCTCACTGCCCCCGCCGCCGCCAGGGGGCAGCGGCCGGCCGCGCTGCGGGGTCCGGAGCGCCGCGAACGGCACCGGGCTGGGCACCGGCACCGGCACCGGCACCCGGCGTCGCAGCGCCCCGGACCCCGTCCCCGTGCCCGCACAGGGCCGCTTGGTCCCCTCGCTCCGCGTTCCTCTGGCAGAAGGGGTTCGCTTATTCTGGCTCCTGGAGCTGACCCTGAGCAACCGCACCAAACGCTGCTCGAAAGCGGCTCTCTCTGCTCGTTGCCTTTCACAGGGGCTGTCAGCGATCGGTGACTCACGGAGAAACCAGCGCACCCGTTCCGTCCTGGGCATGCTCCCCTGGCAGCAGCCACTCAAGCCATTAAACTGCATTTCTGGGAGCACCACCAGCTGCACAGCACAGCACAGGTCCGGCCTCCTGGCACCTCTGCCCGAAGCAGAGCCGCTAGCAAAGGAGCATCCTCCCAAAGGGCCGACGTCGGGAGGGCCCCTCAGCACGCAGCAGGCAGGCAGCCCAGCTAGCAGCTCTTGAACCGGCTGAGTTTAAGGCAGCTCAGGCAGATCTGACACAGCACCCAGTTCTGTCCAAGAGTCCTACCAAAGCTAGGGAGCATAAAAGCAACTTCAATCACAGAAATTAATCGGGAGCCCAGACACAACCAAGCTCCTTAAGAGCTTTAGGTCTGGCAGAAACCCTCCCTGTGCTTCACTTTCTGAACACAGTACCCATTACTTTGGCAGATCAGTGATTTCCAGCATCTGCCTGAGCTGTGAGCTCTCTCAGAAAGGCACTGTCATTTCTCACCTAGTTTCACAGCATTTGCTGTCTTTCCCAAACCAGCAGCTGCATTGTGACACCCTTGGGTAGGGACTTTCCTTTCGTTGTCTTTATCCTTGCATAACAGCAGCAACAGAGCAAAGAGAACAACATCAGCCCTTTCCTGCGAGGAAAGGCAGCCGCCTGCCCAGCTGCGCTGTCACTGCTCATCTCAGGTCCCAGAGGCTTGAGAGAACCCGCCCTGCCCTGGGCACAGTCCAGCTGATTCTGCCTCAGCCAGGCAGCCTGCAGGGCTCTTGAGCTGCTAGAAGCCCTACCCCATCCAAAGACCTTTTTTCTCTTCGGCATCTGCATCCAGCACTGGTGGCATTTGTCCTCAGCCAGCAGGTGACTGAACAGCCCCCAGGGCACATCAAGTCGCATATTGTAACACAGCAACTTCGGGCTTCACTGGAAGCACACTTTTTAACCTCCAGATGCATTTGGGATCATCCAAGGGGCTGCTGCTGGCACAGAGCCTGGTGGTTTGGCAGATACAACTCTAAAGAAAAGGGGGAGGAGGGAACTGGTGGAAAAATGTCCCCTCCAGTCCTCTTGTTGAATTAAACCACATGTATATTTTTAAAATACAGCGGAAAGGAACAACTCTCCGGCACATGTTTGAGAGCAGTGTCTTATTTCAGAGATTTCAAAAAATTAGTGGCTGAATACTGAAACAATATAGCCTTTAGATGGAGGGCATTTGGAAGTGATTAACAAGCCTGAACTCATGCATTCAAAATAAAAAGTTAGTACCTCACGCTGGTAACAACTGTCAGCTACTAAAAATCCAAGGAGGGGGGAAGAAATCAAACTCAATCCTGCATAATCTAATGCTCTAAGCCAGCGGGAGACCACTATCAAGCATGCCAGCCCATGCCCTCCCCAGGCACATCGCCCCAGGCCTCGCGGCTGCCCATACCCCATGCCCCATCTTGCCCATGCTGCGCCCCCGGGGTGAGCAGAGCCCAGCAGCCTCATCCCACGGGAGCTGTCGGAGGGAGCACGGCCTTGGCAAGATTCTGCAGGAACAGGCAATGGGCTAAGCAGCAAGGCTGGGCTTCACAAGGAATTGTCTGCTTCCACTCCCGGTCTTCCTGTCCTTTAAGTGATAAAAAAATATATATATATATATAAAAAAAAAAAAAAAAAAAATGAAAATCTGCCCCAAAGTAGCTGCGCTGCGTCCTGAAGGAAGCCCTGCCAGCTGAGCACTTGGATGTAAGTGATGCAGGAAGGAGCTCACAGTCCCTTTGAACATTAAAGCCTGCTCGGCTTTTCAGTGACTGCTCAGCTGAGCAGCAAGAAACTAAAGGGATCCAGTGCTGTGTCAGTGGTATCAGGATCAAACAGTGGAGCAGAACTTACACCTCCTGCTATAATGCAGAAGCTGCTTCTCCGGCACAGTTCGGAGCTTTCCTGAGAGCACAGCGAGACAGGGCTGTGCATGCTCGCTGCTGCCTTTCTGCAGGGAAGGGGAAATAAAGTAGCCCCACGGCCAAGCACTTAGCAAAAACTAATTGCTCAGTAATGATCTTCCAATGGGCCCATGAAAAATGCTTTGAATTTCCATTACTCCACACATCTGGGCCAGCAGTTTAACAGCACATCCGTGCGTGTGAAACCTGATGAACTGGCTGCAGATGGGTCTGCATGGATGTCGAGGAGGAGATTTCCTGGATCTTGCATCACCATCCTGCAACATCACAGCCCAGCACAGAGGCGGAACAAGCTAGGCTTTACTTTCTAAGCCCAAATGCCCAGGACTCCACTAAGACCAAAGTGAAATCTGGTTTTTGTCCTGGGTTGGAGGCACAAGCTTCCCAATTGCTCTGCAGAATGACATGGGACAGCCAGGAATTGGGTGAGCAGTCAAGCTGCCTGGTGAGAGGCCTTGGAAGAACACAGAAAGGCAGTTCCCGCTAATCCCATCCAGGCAGAAAGATTTTATGAGCTTCTTCTCCGCCTCACCACGATCAAAGACAGAGGGGAAAAACAGACAGGAAATACATTTCTTTAAGAGTCCTGCAGCCATCAGCTGGCAAGACCACATGAACCTGCTTTAGGGCCGGGTCTCCCCTCAGGAGCATCGTCCCCGTTCAGTTTGATTGCACAGACTTGGCACCTACTTGGGAACCAAGCTCCAAGGCCCTGGTTCACAGGCAGATGCGGATTTAGACAGCTGCAGCTGGAGAGGACTGCTGGGTACATGTCCATCCTGCCTCCACACCCAGGGCTGGTGTTCCTGCTGAGGTCAGGGTGCAGCCAGGGCTGCCCACCCTGCCCCAGCACACCCGGTCCCACAGCCCCCATGCACAAGCCAGAGGGGAGGCGGTGGGATTGGGGCAGGATGCCACAGCACACCCCGGCCAGGACAGGGCTGCTCTACATTGTGGTCACGAGCTGTACAGACATGAGCTTCCCCACGTCTCACGTCTGAGACCTTAAAGAAAAATAGATGTTTTGAATTTGCTTCAGTAGAAAGAAACGTTGGTAACATGACCAACATCTGGGAGCTTAAAATGAAACCAGACTGTTCCTCCACTGCAAGAAGTGAACATCCTCGGCACAGGGAGCCTGGCAGCTTGTGTCACATATCAGCAGGGCCAAGGGGACATGCCAGAGGCTCCTGCCCCTGTGCCAGGAGCCTCAGCCTGAGCAGCTGCTGTCCCTCAGAAGGGGACAATGTCCTGGACTGGCCTGCACTTATCTAGGCTGCATTCCCCGTCATGTGCTTTTTCCCTGCCTTAACCAAGATTTGGCACTTTAAAGAGCACCCAGAAATTCATGGCATTATAGAAGTTAGCCCAGGATTTTCAATCCTTCTCATTGCTCTGCTCTCAAGCCTGTCTGCACTGCAGGCTGCTTTGCTGTTTTTTCCTGGGCTAGAGATAGCCAGGAGCTACTGATGGGGCACGTGTTGCCACACACTGCATGCTTCATGCCCACACCACAGTTACCTCCATTTTGCTCTAAATTTCCACTTTTGCCTGCTGCCTCAGAGTTTTCCATTATGTCCAAAGAATTAGACTCTTCAAAAGCTGGCCCAGGGGCAGCCCCATGTTTGTTGTCTGAATGCACTGGGAACAGGAGAGCATTTGCACTTCAGCAAGGAGACCAGCTGCCAGGACCTGGACCTCATGGTATCTCCTGGCATTTGTCTCTTTCCCACTCTCACAGAGAGGAGCTGCTGCCTCCCGTGGTCCCACACATCCCACACCTCTCCCCAAAGATGAGAATCCACGTCCAAGCAGAGGAGCACACTGTGGGGAATAGGTGGTGGTACTGCATGAAGAGGAAAGCACAGAAAGCTCTCCGAGCCAGGGGATTCAGCTCTTGCTAATCTGCTAGAGCTGAAGCATGAGTAGCTTTCTTAGCCAGAAGGCAGTGAACGTATTTCTGATTCCACTCAGGAGCATTCCTGAGCACAGATCATTATTATTATTTTCTTGTTTCTTTAATGGTGTTGAACATGCTCGGAGACCCTTAATCACAGAGGAGATTACAGCAGACTCCCAGAGGGCTAACAAGTCAGCCAAGGAAGGCCAAGAATAGCTGCGCTGACAGCGCTCTGCCAGGCGGCTCACAGCCGGCCAGGAGCAGCCCTGGGGGCCCAGGGGGAGCAGCCCCTCACTGCACCCCAGCGGTGGCTCCCACCACACCATGGGAGGATGGAAGAGGCCAGTGCAAGCCTCACGCAGCGCTGCTGGATGCAGGATGCCCACTCTGCATTCCCAGGCCCAATCTCTGCTCCCCAGGCATGTTCCCCACAGCTGCCCCAGGTATCTGTCCATCCATCTGTCCGTCCCTGCCACCAGCACCAGCTGTGGGGCCAGGAAAGGCAAGGAGGCACCACCTTGGTCCCGTGCCACTCGGGCTATGCAGGCAGGGGCTGCTCGCTGGCTTGAGAGAGGTACTGAACCCCTGCAGCTCTCCTGCAGCCATTCACCTCTTTTAGGAGATTGCGGTGCTCTGAGCACTGTGTTGGGGATAGTCTTCATGTTTGAGCGTGCTGTAAAGCTGTGCTTGTAAGCAGCAAAACATTTCTAAAGGCGCCTCGGCAGGCCATCACAGAGCTCCCGCACCCCAGGTCTGCTCTCTCCAGCTCTGCAGGGCTTTTGTGGGGGAAACACAGGCTGGCTCTTCACAGAGCACACAGCATTTTCCCTTGATATCAATCTCATGATTTATCCTTTAATTTTGTACAAATAAAATAAAAAAGATGAATATTTTAAATGAAATATGTTCCTTTGTATGACATAAGGAATTATGAATTGATAAAGATTTCCTATTATCTTTTAAAATCTACCACGCCAATCCTTCAGCAAGGCTCTACACGTAATTGCAAGCAGATGTCTTTCTCTGCTGACACGTTAAATAGAAGCAGAAAGACCCACTGCTATCTCCCATCAACAATTTGCACCAGAGCAGAGAACAGATTTTCACAGAACAGAACCGCTGGAGGAGAAGGGAGATTAAGTTCCTACAGACCAGGCGTCTAAACAGTACAGCAAAACAAGGCAGCTCGGGAAAACAATGAACTCTAACAGTCCATAATCCCAAAGTAACCAAAAGCTTTTGTGAAGGAAAATGAATTTGCTGAAACCAATCCTGCCGGAGCCCAAAGAGAGTTTAGAGACTGAGGTAATGCGCTGCCAGGGCGAGGTTATCCAGCCGGCAGCCCCATATGCTGGCGCTTCTCACACAGCCCGTACGAGGCTGCCCACCCGTGTCTGTGCTGCCTGGTGGCCATCCCAGGACCTTCACCTCTTCTCCCTCCCGCTAAGCCCGGCAAGGCAGCTCCGAGCTGCTGACCCAGGGCTGGTGTGGCTGCTTCCAGCCCCCCTCTGCCCCCCATTAGCCCTGCTCCCAGCAAGGAGCAGGGGGCTCCGGCCCCAGGGTGGAGGCAGCAGGGCCAGAGCCTGCCCCCAGCCTGCAGCAGAGGCCCTCGGGCCAAGCAGAGTCCCGGCTGCTCCACAGCAGCCCGGGAATTATCAATAGAAGTGGAAGTGACAGGGTGTTTAGCAAACATTAAACCCAGGAAGCTTAAAAGGTCTTTCAGGATTATTAAATAAACATTTAGGGTGAGTGAGAGGGAAGAATATGAAATGGTGAAGAAATTGTAAACACTCTGGAGAAGGCGGTTAGGGGCTACAGTAATTCAGCTGGGCAGCACAATGTTTAATAATTAAAGTAGTATCACCCATAATTATGCCTCAGCTCTCTGGCAGGTATTAACTCAGGGGGAGACACTTTTATAAACATTTAGCCTAGTATTAACATTTTATTGAGACCATTTAACATTAAACCTTACACATGCCATCTTGGCTGCCCACCATCACCACAAGCTTCTCTCAGACCCGGGCTGGCAGCAGTCCCACAGCCCCAGCCCCACACCACAAGATGCTGAGAAGGTCCCAACCCCACAGGTGCTCAGCTGAGCCCATGTCCCAGGGTGGTGGGGCCAGCACAACCCTCAGCACCACGCACGCCCTGTGCTGCTCCGGCAGCGCTGCCCCCCACCCTGCCGCACTACACCCCTTCACGGCTCCTGTGAGGGTTCAGCTTCCACATCCCAACATCTCCCAGGAGTGCGAGCACCCCCTTAGTGCTACCCACAGAGTTTCCCAGCAGCAGCTTGGGAAACCCGAAGTAATGGGATTTTATTTGGTATGGAGCTTCTTGCCCAGCAAATAAACCCATGGCTTTGACTTAAAATCAAACCTGGGTCTGCAGATGTGTCCTTCCTGATGTGCATCATATTAGACACCATTGCCAAAATTAATGACCCTCAAAACCAAAAAAGCCTAGCATTCATCTCAGTCAGTTTTACCCTCAGAAACAGGGCTTGAGATTAACTGTTACTCCCTGATTTAAGCCCACTTTGAATCACACATGGCCACATACTAAATTACCCTGGACCTTCCACAAATAAGCTCAGTCTTCTCCAAGTCCATGATCTACCCCTGCTGTGCAACAACTAAGGAGACCATCTGGGCTGCGTGTGATCACCACCCTGGAGGACAGCTGGTTTAAAGGCACCATTTTCTTTGGCTAAAGGAATTGTAGTTCATTCTTTGTGTAGTCTAATGTAGTTATGAGCACTGTACGTGAGAGCCTATGCACGTGCTTGCCTGCCTGCCAAAGACAAATGCCCCAATCTCTCTATTTCTTTTCAAGAAACAGTGGAGACTTGCTCTCCACAATCCTGCTGGGGCTATGATTTATTAATACACAGCACCACCCCTTCTAGCAAATTAATCTCTCAACCACAGTAACAACTCAAGAGTTTGGTGAAGTTCAGACAGATAGTGAAGCTCAAAGGCATAGGTTGCAAACAGTAAAACGCTCCCCAAGCTGAACTAAACAGAACAATTTTAGTGACTATACCAATGTACCTTCACATTTAGGATTCCTGGCAGTGGTATAGGACCAGCAAGGGGAACCCAAACAAGGGCACAAGCACCCAGAAAACCTCTGTCAACATATCTGTTTTTGTTATCTTCCTTTCTTCTTACTCATGAAACACTCCTCGCTGAGGCAATAATGGCCCACCAGTAGCTGTTCTGTGGCAGCTGTCTGGCACATGGACTGAGGTCTCAGAACATCCCATTCTGGCCATTAGGACCCATAAACTTGGATTAGCGTGGACAAGAGCCTAGAGGAAAGAATTTCAGTGCTGCACAGTGCAGGACAGTGCAGGACAGGGCTGTCGCTGACAGCAACCCCATGAGGGACACCACCTTGGCAGGAACCCTGCCAGCAGCAGGGACAGCCAGAGCACAGGCTACCATTTAGGAAGCACTTTGTGGTAGGGCCACTTGGCTTCTACACACAAAAACAGGCAGTTGCACACCCTAGGGTGAGATTCATGGGTGCAGCTGGGACAGGCAAGCCAGAGCGTCCTCCCCAGGCACACCCCAGAGCAGGGCAGAGCACACCGCGGTCACTTTGTGCGACGTGACTCACAGCCATCGCATGCTGCTTTCTGTTGCTCCCAGCAGATCTCTCTTCTGTAAACTGGGTCTGATGCATGCAGTGCAACCACAGAGGGTCTCAAACCAAGTGGCTCCCTGCATGTATAGGTGGGAGCAGAGAGCCGGGTCCTGTGACAGCCAGAAGCCCCAGCCCATGCTGGCTGCCATTAGGTATGGCTCCTTCCAGCCACATCCTGGTTTTCCTCCGTCTCCTTGCCAGAGCAATGACTTGGCAACCATCTCCTGTTTGTCTCTGAAGGAAAAATGTTCCCGACACCAGCAAATTTCCAGGCTGTGCACATTTCTGCAGAAAAGCGGGACTGTTTGCTGATTGCTTGCGGCTCTCTGGATCTTGGCAGGCTGCAAGCAGCACCCACTGTGCAGCCGAGTGCTGATGCCCCGCGCTGGCAGCAGCAGACAGATCCATCACGCCAATGCGCCGCAAGGAGACAGGGCCAGGCCTCCTGCGGGCTCTGGCGGTCGCTGGCACCTCCTGTGCCCCAGAGCCAGGGGCGCAGCAGACCCCACGCCAGCGACGGAGACAGCATTCTTGTGGCAGGCGGCCGGTCCAGAGGAGATTCCAGCCTCCGCCGGGAAGGTCTTGGAACAAAGCTCTCATTTTCCAAAGGCTGGGAGGCTTCCGCAGCACAGTCGGCCACCCTGACAGGTCAACCTGCAGCTCGCCCTGTGTGGCTCTGCTCGGGGAAGCTGCACGCTGCAGAGCCCCTGGGCCCCATGCACAGGGCGAGAGGTCTCAAGTGAGTGGAGGAGGCAGCCAGATCCCCTGCTCCCCTCCTGAGAGGGGCATTCAAATGCGGATTGATCATCTCTGGACTATCAAAGGGGGAGCATGATCAGGGGCTCAGGTGGATTCAGCTGGGAAATAAGAAGCCTGAGCCCTTGCAAAACAGACTTCTAAGGCACTTGCAAAAGATCCTGGAAGACTTTTTCCCCTACTTCAACTAATAGAGGATTTCTGTGCAGCAGGGCAGTTGCAGCATGTACAAGGCTTGGCTGGGCATTGCTCAGCTGGAATGGAAAAAAGAGACTGTGCATCAGGGAATAATGGTTTCCAAACACAGCTCTGGCCTTGGGGTGGAGATTGGCTTTAATTACGTGCGTGTGCATCCTTCCTAAGGGTCATCCAGCACAGCTCACTGAGAAAGCAGCAGCCACGGAAACACCATGCAGTGTTTTCCCTGTAACATTACTGGGGCAGGAGGAAAGGGTGTTTCTGATGCTGCCCATGGATGCACTCATAACCCACAAACCCTTCCCTGCCCACGCACAATGTGTCTGCAGGGCAGCAAGCTCCCAGCTCCTCGGGGACAAGTGATGCCCATGCAAGTGCAGCTGCTCAGGCAGGAGGCAGGAGCAGGGTGAGCAGAGCAGCACTTCCCACGTCTGCATGCCCTCCCATGGCTCAAGGCTCACTCAGACAGAGCTGGGAGCTTGCTATTCATTTATCCTTGATGGATCTTTTTTCCACAAAAGTGTCTGAAAGGAAAGGAGCCATTTCTCTCCCACTTCCTGTTCTGTTCATCATCTCAGGACATTACAAGCTCCCTGTTTGTGCTCTGAACATCTCTCTCAGGCTATGCTTTGCGTGGCCACATGAAGCGAGACACCCTTTGCTTTACGAGGTTGGAGCATAAACATCCTTCCCAACTGTGAAAAAAACCTACACAGCTCTCTACCACTCCTGTAGGACATCAGATCCTCAGTCAGAAGCATGAAGAGAGACAGTTGGCATTTTGCAACTTCAGGCTGCATCAGCACATGTCCTAGCAAGGGCTGAGCACCACCAAAACAGAGGAGGGCTTTGATGGCAACTGCTGTTAAACGCTGCCTGGAGGGCAGCAGCACTGCACTAGGACCAGGTAAACACAGAAAGCCTTTTCCCTTCCAGACACTGTCACCAGGCTGCCAGAGCAGCTGGGGCACATCACCTCCCTGTCCTGCGCAATATTAATAGAGCTCCACATCAGACACACCAGGCTGGTATCTGCTCTTCTCCTGGAGAAGAAATCCTCCCTAATTGCTCAGCTGCTCTTTCCAGCCACGCATTCCCCAGCAGGGGTCAAAGCAGAACACAGACTGCCAGTGACATAAAAATTAATTGTGGGATAGATGATGACTTTTGTATAGCATAAGAAAAAACGGTATTTGTTTAAAACTTAACTACAAACTAAAGGCCAGAAACTCAATTAACAGGCAATACTCAACAGAAAGAATGCTAGAGCAAATAAGATAAACATTATTGGGAGGATAAATTGAGTCACAAGAGGATGATATTTAACTTTATGCAAGATTCATACTTTAGACAAGCCCTGAGCAGGCTGTTAGCAAGCCTGAGCACCCTTGTCCTCCCAGGTTAGTTGCTGCAACCCTCAAACAAGTTTGAAGCAGTTTTTTATGGGGGACAACACAGGCATGATAGATGCACTGCTGTGCAAGACCCAACCATCACCAAGTCTCGTTCTCAGCCTCTTGAATAGAGAGATTCATCTCCAAGTGGACAATGGGAGCCTAAAATGAAGTGCTTTCAGGGATCAGCAAAGATCTGAAGTTCTGCCCTAACTTGAGGCATTTCTTTCCACCACCAGCATTCAGCACACAGCATGTTCTGCCCAGTCCTAACACCACTGAAAGCATTCACAGACAGGGGGTACACAAAATAGACCTGAAATTCAGCCCCTATTTGTTATACAGAGCAGAGCCTTGTAAAGCAAAAGGCTGATACATCTGACTGGAGATAATACAGGCACAGCACAACACCCCATGGGCAGCACATTCCCCTCCTCAGGCACCCCACGGTCCCCAGGCAGGCAGAAAGGGACGCTGTCTCCCAGCAAAAAGAGGCGCGTCTCAGACTGAGATTTACTTGATCGCTGTAACATAAATAGAACTCACGATAGCAATCAGTATTTGAACCAATTCTAGCATAACACACATCCTCAAGCTGCACAAATACCAGTCTTTCTGCTCCCAGGGACCACTAAGTCGGCAGATACCCAACTTCTGATTTAAGCGTTCTTTCATGCTTTCCTATATTAATGAGTGTTTGTTTGCTCCTCCACACAAACCTGCACAAGCAGAACTCTCATTTCACACATCTTTTCCCCACAGTTTACACTTACCACATTTCAAGTCTCAGTAACCTTCTCTTCAGGGAGAGCAAAACAGCTACGAGGAGAGCAAACACACACATGCAACAGTCAGCTACGAGTCTGACTTTCTACATGAGAAAAAAAATACTCCAGGAATTAAGAGTTTTCTTTTCTAATCAAATGTTACCAGAAGCTAGTAAAAGAACTGCTTGTAAGTTTTTGATAAACACACAGGCTAGTAAAAGAACTGCTTGTAAATTTTTGATAAACACACAGACTACCTTCCCGCACCTCTGCAAATTTGATGTTTGTGCTTTAATCCATAATTCCAGAAAAAAAGCCACAGTGAAACCCCAGCAACAGGAAATCATGGAGAAGACAGCTCAGCCTTAATCCTGGCTTCACCCACCCAGCTACCCCAGACACCAAGTCTGAACCATGAGGAAGACAGCAGGGCAGAGCTGCTGGCCTTATCTGCTCTCACAGTCACATCACACTGCCACTGGGGGTGGTCTCTGGCCAGAAGCAGCATAGGCTCAGAGCTCCCATTTCCCCCAAGCTACCAAACCTCTCCCATGCACCTGCCCCCCAGCCCAGGCTTTAATGCCTTCACACCAGCTGGTTGGTTCTCAGATGATGGGTGGGTGATTACCTTGATCAAAATGATGCATTGGTGTGAGCTTCAGGTAGCTGGTGTGTAACACGGACATTTAGTGGGGAACAGCTGTGCTGCTGAAGTACTGCCCAGCAGCAGTGGTCTGACCACAGACTTTTCTGTCTCCGACACTGTGAATCTATGGTTTAAGCTTTTGCATCGTTCCTTGCCAGGCAGCAGTGGAGATATGCTGTCTCACACAAAGACAATGCGCTGAGGCCCTCAGATGTCAGCACCACATGGAATGAGTAACGCAGCTGATATGGAAAAGGCAATAATGAAAACAACTTTGAGAGAATGAAAAAAAAAAAAAAAAAAAAAAAAAAAAAAACATATTTTATTGAGAGGCCTTCTTGCTCCAATCACAGAAGAAAGAAAACAGAAGCTATAATGTGTTTATATCAACCACAAGTTTAAAATAAAGCAAAACAATCAAGTACAGATTTCTTTGTCAAAATATACCGTGAGAAAAGCAAGCAATGCTCTGCTGTAATAGGCATTGTGTTCATGCAAGATTCCCATAGGCACCACGGTCTTCTTGCGCTGCTCCTGTGCCCATGCCTGCTCTGAAACACTCGCATATCAGCGCTCTTTAACAGGGCCTGTGCACTTCTATGCTCTCCATCACAATTATCTCTTGAGTACTTCCCCACTTCCCATTTTGACGTGTAGCTTGGGCTGCTCCCCTCACACCTCGGAGGTGAATGAGGCATGCAAAGGCCTTAAAGCAGTGTGGAGCTCTGCTGAGCACGTAGCAGCCCCTGGTGCTCCCAGCTGCAGCTCTCACCACTTTGTGCTGCGGGCACCGATGCCACGCAGGGCTCTCCACCGGTCCCCAGGCAGGGATCCGGCCCTGAGGCCTTCTCTTGGGTGAGTTCACAGGACTTTGTACAGCAGCT
This sequence comes from Aythya ferina, assembly GCF_964211825.1. Taxonomy (NCBI): domain Eukaryota; kingdom Metazoa; phylum Chordata; class Aves; order Anseriformes; family Anatidae; genus Aythya; species Aythya ferina. Next base: position 5,741,873 of record NC_140310.1, read on the forward strand.
TGGCTCCCACGCCATGTCCTGCAGACTCTGGCCGTGCCCGCAGCTTGTCAGTGCCTCCCAGAAGCACAGGAGCTGCTGGCACCCGCTGTCCTCATGCACGTGCCACCAGCTGCTCCGGCTCCGCAGCCCCATCACCCGTCCGCCTCCCTCCCTGCCTGGGTGCTCTGCCGACAGCTCCTGGTGCAGCAGGAGGGGCAGAGCCATGCCACACCACAATCCTGCATCCTGCAGCCTTGCCCCTTGCCCGGCACAACTCACCCCACACGGCTCTCACACTCCCAAACCTCTCTGGAGACCACACAGGCGGCACCGCGAGGCAAAATTTCCCACTCTGGGCTCCTATGGCAAGGACGCATCACTGGGGAGCGTGAGGCTTGGCCTGTGGGAAACCTCTTCCCCTCCCCTTGTTTTACAAGTTGCTGTTATATAAAAACACCAGCTACCAGCAGGATGCTGTTTTGGGCTCAGGGCAGTGGGGGCTCAGGCAGTGTTGCCGGTTGTCTGCGGATGGGGAGGGTACTGGCAGGCACCTTCCACCACCGCTGGGTTTATGGCATTGTGTTAGCTAGCTGGCCACCAGCTCTTGCCCCAACATTTTATTATGGAAAAGCTCTGGCACTGTTCCTTCAATAATCTGAAGTTGGAGCTTGGGACACAGTGAAGCCACATTACTTCTCACTGACATGAAGTTAAAGAGAACTGGACAGTAATGAGATAGGCTGAATGGCCAAAAGTGTGAATCATATTGTACTATAAACACCAACAGAATGAATGCGAGAGAACATGCCAAAATTCTCGCATAGGTACTTCCGTTACTGGGACCAACTGTCTTGATCTTACCACCTGCTTTACAAAGACAAACGCGGGTGCATTAAGCCCAGAACATCGTTGCTGTAAGCATGCAGCACGTGCACCCCTGCAGGACCTGGGGTCTAGCACGGCCACCCCAAGCATCCCATCGCATCAGCCACTCTGCAGCCACCTCTGACAGCACCAATGCAGGATAGAAAACAACATCTCTTTATAAAAAGGGGTGGAGGGGGGGATCACATTGTAATTCATTAATTCAGCAATTTTAGTTAAGTGAACATTGATACATGGAAGAAAAAGCATAAAAATACAGAACCGATATTAGGCTTGAAAATAAATGTAAGTCATAACATCAAAAACAGCTGCTAAAATAATGTACTGTGAACACTAGCATCCCACCAGCTACAGCAGTGAAAAGCCTTACGCTTGTTCAGTGCTGCGAGAAGGTGGCTCTCTACAGTGCTGATTTTCACTCATCTTTTACATTTTTTCTTTCTCAAAACTTCCAAACAGAAAAGGCATCCCCTCCAATCTGCCACACTTTTCTAAATTAACTATCTAAAATTACATTAAAACAAAATATAAAGATACCTTAACTGACTAAAACATGATGTTACATCAAACATAATTCTTTTAGTTCTGTTATTTTTATCAAAACCTCCATATACAAAGAGAGTACAAAGGGAAGAGAGCGATGCATAGTCCACCTGCCAGCTAGATCCACGCAGGAACTGCTGACAGATCACAGAGCAGTTAGGCAAGAGAATGGTACAATTCCTGTCCAGGTACATGGAAACATCCAAAATACCGTGTCTGAAATACGACGTGTGAATCTGCTCAGCTGCTCTGATCTGTTTCTCGAGGACAAACATACAGGATCAGAGGGCTGTTTAAACTGACAGAGCAACCAGTAACATACAATTATAGTATGCTTTAAGCCTGTAATTGCAGTGATAATTTCTTTTTCCCCCAAGTGACTTGGAGAAACGGGACTTCTTCAGTCCTGGATGCAGCCAGGAGGATCGCTGCTGCCCCTTGCCCTCCGACGCAGCAATGGCACAGCCACCAGTGGGAAGGGAGCTCCCAGGCAGCTCTGACCAAGTCCGGGAGATGACGAACAAAGCAGCTGCAAAGAGAAAAAGGCACCTCTCCTGGGTACTCTTATTACCAGGTCTTCCCAACTGCTTGAGGAAAAACAAGGCACCAGCAGCACTAAGAAACTCATGTGCGTCGCTGCACGCTGTGTGCTGGCACGAGGGAACCCAGTGCTGCCCTGGTTGTTTGAGCCACCTCTGAAGCCAGGCTCAAGTTCAGGCTCAAGGGCTACTGGTGGAAATCAAGCAGTGGCTCTAAACACACATGAACTGGTTTTCCCTTTTATTCAGCATTTCCTGCTGAAATACATATTTTTAAAACACTAAATCAAAGCCCACTTTTCTAGAAGTGGCCATCAGGACCCATATGAGCAGCCTGGTGAGAGCCTGAAGATCCCAGCCCAACTAAACCTTTAAGCGTCTCTCTCTGATGCAGAATCAATTCCCCTCCTGTGCTGCCACTCGGCTGTGGGAAGAAACCGGCTGGTGCCATGGGTGCACCGAGAGAACCGTGCCAGCAGCTCGGAGGGTCCCAATTGCAGCCCACAGCCTCCTTCTGACAAGGCTTCGTTTGTCCGCATTCCCCATCAGGTCGCCTCATCAATCTGTGGTTCTAAAGCTTAGAGTGTTTTGTGTTTTAATTCACTGATAAGGTACGTTATCTACAACGATTAACTTGGCATCAAAGAAATAACACTACTACACACGGTGGTCTAAGACAACTTTGTGGGATTTTCTATAGAGTTCACATCCTAACTCCAGCTCTCTGGTAGTTTTGAAACATCTTCATCTGGGTGCTTGGCTTATTCATGGAATTTATCTACAGTAAAATCCACATCTCAAACCCCATAAAGGGAATAAACGGCACTCCCAAGCTAGAAAATAATTAATTTGCCAGCTTTGAGCAGGGTTGGTTTAAACCTCAGAAATGAGTTTTTGTTATTTCACTTAACTGTAATGCAACAGGATTATCTCAAACTGCAAGATATTCATTCTCTTAGAGCAATCACGATTGATGAAAATAATGAATGGAAGCAGGATGGTATAATTAACGTGGAACAATATGGGTCTATGGGAAAGAGAACTTGTCCAATTAGTGGAATAATGAATTTCAGCTTGGTCGATAAATGTAATCATTTGGATGCAATAGTCTTTGTCTTTCATAAATGACTTGACCTCGTGCTAACATGACATTTTGATTAAAGGGGAAAAAAAAAAAACAAGAAAAAAAAAACAGAATTCTATAAAGCCAAGTTGTCACACATCAAATGGACTGAAGTCCAGACACCGATAGGTCCCACGGTGACTGCAGGCAGGGAAACGCGGAGATGATGCATTTCCTGCGGTGCTCCATGGGGACCGATCCTTGCCCTTCTGCAACCCGATATTTGGCTGGCAGCCCGAAGACACCGTAAAAACATCATCGGTAAAGTGAGCAAGTGACACAAACCGGAGGGGCTGGCCGCAGGCTCTGCCAGCAGTGGGGCCGACCACCAAGCAGCACACACCTCCACAGGGACGAGGCCGGCCGGGTACGGGGCTCTGCCTTGGGGGGCTGGCACCGGGAGGCACAAGGGCGAGGACCTCTCCCATCCAGCCAACCAAGGCACCGCGAGGATGCCAGGGCTCAGGCCCAGCCCAAACAAATTTAGACCAGAATGTTGTTTGTTTGTTTGTTTGTTTTACAGGGAGGGCAATTAGCTATTAGGAGGCTTTATCCCAGGTTGTGGCAGATTCCCCATCACTCGTTTATTAACCTTTATCATCAGGATGGGATGTTTTTCTAACAGGCTGGCTCTGGTTCAAGCAGGAATTAACACAGGGCGCTCCCGCAGCCATGAACACAGGAGGGAAGTGGTCATAAGTGTCTTTTCTGCAATCATGCGATTGACAACTTCGCACCCCTGTGCCTGCCCTCTTTACCTGACAGCTGCTATTTAAAGGCATTTACATATCCTT